>NC_081406.1:220287496-221017496 GCF_030272615.1 Cryptomeria japonica
TAGACCCTGCCCCTAGACAGTTTGCTATTTTTTCCAGACAAAGTGGTTGATATGACTATTTCTGGCCTTTCTATGACATTAGTAGGATGATTCTCTGGCTTTAGGCCTAACATTGATGATGTTAGGAATTTCATAAGGAGAAAATAGCTTGTTAAAGGACAAGTGGAAGTGGCAGCGCTACCCAGAGGGTTTTTTACCTTCACTTTCAACTCTAAAGAAGACATGAATAAAGCTCTCTATGAAGGCCCTTGGATGTTTGGCAAGTCATTCCTAGCTCTTCAGAAATGGGCCTTGAACCTCATCCTCGATGAATCCTTCTTTATCTCTGCGCCTGTCTAGACGCGCCTCCCGGATCTTCCGTTGGAACACTGGAATGAGGAAGTCTTCAAGGGTATTGCGAATTCCTTTGGAGAACTCTTGTCGATCGACCCGATGATGGTGGCTAAATCAAGGTTAGTCTTTACTCGCATCTACGTAAATGTTAATCAAATGACAGATATGCCTCAATCCATAGACATTATTTCTAAACTTGGTAAATGGTCCCAACCTATTGAATATGAATCTCTACTGTTTGCTTGTTTCCACTACAAAAAGTAGGGGCATTGGGCTAAATCATGTCCGCTCAAGAAAAAAAAGGAAAACAAGATTGATAGCAACAACGAGAACAAAAAGACCTAACAAATGATAAATAGAAAAGGAGACTCGTCAACAATTGAGAGTAACCAAAATAAGGTTATGAAAAAACTTATGAATGAAGCCAAGAAGAATGGGAGTAGCAGCAATGACCAACAAGATTGTGTTTTCTCCAATGACCAACTAGAGAGAACTAAAGAAGTAGAGCAAGGAACAAAGTTGAACAATAAAAAAATCTAGAGGACTAAGAGACTAGATTTGTTAGTCAAGAGAAGGAAGAATCCATTCCAGACTAGGAGGCTAGATCAACGAGTCAGGAGAAGGAAGAGACCATTCTAGCCCTATCACTATCAAAACCGGCTGAGAAAAACTTTTATGAAGCTCAAGACCCTTCTGATTCTTAGCCTTTATTACTTTTAACCAATGGAAGCCCAAAGCCCAACCTCTGTAAAACCCCTTCTCATAGTGTGGATTTGCTGGATGGGAACCTTCGGATATTCGGATCGAGAGAAGGAAAATCGAACAAGGAGGATTTCAATGGAGGAATCTCAACTAGAAGCAAGATCAAGAAAAAGGCAGATGTTGGAAGTCAAAACAAAAAGTAGGGTAGGCCATCCCTAAAACATCAAAGGGAACAGGAAAGCTGGAAGAACCGTGCTAATGGAACACAATTTTCCATTGAGTTAGCCCTATCCCCAGTTAAAGTATGAAGATAATATCCTGGAATATCAGAGGGATGAATGCCCCTCATAAGTAGGATGTGTTACGAAACATCATTAGAGATCATAAACCGGATGTAGTCCTTGTTTAGGAAACCAATATGTCTAAAGAAAAAGTTGAAAAGATTAGAATTTTCAAAGATAATGGAGTCATAAGATCAAACTCGGAGGGAGCTTCTGGAGGAACTATGATTTTTTGGAACCAAAAAACTATTACTGGAAAGGAAATCATCTCTGCTTCTAATAGGATCTCTATTCAGCTTGAGCATATTAAGGACAACTTTGGCTGGGTGTTATCTAATGTCTATGCGCCTAAAACCAAATCCAGGAGAGCTAAATATTGGAAAAACCTTGCAGCTGACAGACTCCAGTTTGTTGATCAAAGCTGGATTATTATGGGAGACTTTAATACCCCGCTCAAAGATGAAGAGAAGATGGGAGGTATCCCCTTACAACTTGATGGGAAATAAGACCTCATGGACTTCATTAATGACCAAGCTCTCATTGATGTGGATCTCTAGGGCATCAATTTCACCTGGACCAATAGAAGAACTGGAGCTAATCTGATTCAAGTCAAGCTTGATAGATCTTTAATTTCTCCTGACTGGCTTTCTAAGTATAGTTGTTCCCCTTCCTCTATTATCAAAATTGGCTCAGACCATCACCCCATCTCCTTTACTGCCAGCTCTTTTTTGGCAAAGAGAAACTTCCCTTTCAGATTTGAAAAATCTTGGCTCTCCCATCCTTCTCTAGAAGCTTGCATTGTTGAATGGTGGAACTCTAAAGTGGAGGGTAAGGCTCTTTTTAGAATTGCCAAAAAGCTCAACATCATAAAAACCAAAATTAAATCCTGGAACAAAGAGTTTTTTGGGGACATATTCAAGAACAAAATTCAAGTCAAAGCTGAAATAAAGTATGTTCAGGATAGAATCCAAGAGGTAGGGTTGACCAAAGATCTTAGGATGGCTGAAAATGATCTTTTATCTAAATAACATTCCATCATTTCTAATGAAGAGACTTTCTAGAGACAAAGATCCAGAGCCTTGTTTCTGAAGGAAGGCGATAAAAATACCCACTTCTTTTACTTAACTTCTCTTAAGCATAGGGAAACTTGTAACGTCATAAATTGTACGCACTTGCTAAAGCAGTACAATTTAACACCTAGTTTAGCACCCGCCTTGGCGCAGTTGCACTTTGCATGGCATTTCCCCTTTAGCACTTAATTAATCGAATTAATTAGGTCCAAAGGTGCTATTTCACCATTTTTCACATCACAAAGTTGGGCCCTTTCATTAAAGCGTGCCCCTTTCATTTTATTCCTCCAATACATCACTTAATCAAAAACCCTAATTAGGCCCTATTCTGAGCTTGGGGGCTTAATTTCGGGGGTCAAAACATCTTGAAATCACCTGTAACTTCGGGATTCTCTCTAAAATCATCATATCTGACGGCCCTGAAAATTTGGTGAAAAGTTGTCGGGACCGTGGCGCCCGGAGTGCACACGGTCCCGGACATTTTTCTCGAAATTTTAGGAGCGCGATCCAATCATAAAATAAAGCTTAACCCCAAGAAATTGGCGGGATATTCAATCTCTAGGTCGGCCAAAAGACAAAATTGCAACCTAGGGTTTCATACATAAGAGCTCTCTTTCTTCATTTGAAGGGATCCGATTTTTGGTTTTTAGGAACTTCATATGCAGCGAAAGAGCAGATCTTTGAAGACTTCAACATCTTACAACATCCCTCTATCAAGCATCTATCAAATTCATTCATCCACTTAGGGCTTGGAAGACATTGAAGAACAATAGGAGATTACCGACTGAAGATTGGCTTGTACTCCTCCCTTGAGGGTTGGGTATGATTTCATGTTGTTTTCATGTCCTTACATAAGCTTCAATATATCATTTATTCATGCTTTAGATCACTTTGCATCTTGATTTAGAGCATTTACGTTATCATTTACAAGCAATTAGGGTTTACTTTCTAGGTTGCTCTAGTTTGCTTTCTTGCATTTTAGGGCCTTGCACACACACTAGGTCTGCACACACAATACATTTTACAAAACAACTTGGCTATTCGTGGAGGTGGAAATCACCGAAGCGGGGGTTTGACTAAGGCAAAACCCTATATAGCCGCCCATACACCCCTTTTCATATATCATTGCAGGTTTCGGGATTCAGACGACGCCGCGGGATACAGATCCAGAGAGAGAAGGTTGAGACAACACTCTGTATCAAATTGCAGAGCAGAAGACTGGGACAGGGGCGCTGGGTGCCCTAGTCCTACCAGGACAGGGGTGCTGGGCGCCCTGGTCCCTGGGATAGAGGCGCTGGGTGCCCTGGTCCTCCGGACAGACAGCTTTCAGATAGCTTCCCGACAGTGTTTCAGAGTGCAGAACAGTAGTTTCCGGTGCAGTTTTCAGGACAGTGGCGCCCGCGCCCCGTCCTGAACATTTTCAGTCCGATTTTGACTCCGGGTACATATCTGCATTCTTATTTCATCCTTGTATTTACAGCTCTTCATTGTTTAATCTCAATCTGCAATCTTGTTATTAGCTCATACTTGCATTTTGGGATTAGGGTTTGAACTTGCATTACTTGATCTTACAATTTCAACAAGGGAATAGAAATCCTAATAGATATCCCGTGGCTCTCTCTTTCACCAAAAGAAGTAGCCAATTGTGCGATATCTCTAGGCTCTTTCGTATTCCATAATGTGTGTCAAAAGGTAGGATTAGGGCATGTTAACCTAGTCTCACTTTTTCCCCCACACATTTTGGTGAACCCGATGTGAATCTATCATTTCTTCCTCTTGCATTGCATTTGTTAGATCTAGATCTAGATTTAGTGTGTTTTCATTTCATTTTCATTAAAAAGAAAAAGAAAAAAAAAAGTGTGTTTCTTTGCATTGGGTGTTTAAGTTTTGTGTAATCTTTTCAAAATGTCAGATTTTTATTTGCAAAATGTTCATGCTTTTGATGATTATTATGAGTATAGCCAAGACGAATTAGATGAAGCTTTAGATGAGTTTTTAAACCCTAAAGATGCCAAACCTTCATTTTACCAAAAACTCATAAACCTTGTTACTATGCCATTTCGTTGTGATGAGAAAGATAAGTTGAATGAGTCCTCTCAAGGGTACATTCCTATCAACTCTTCTACTAAATCTAGTAACATGGTTGTTTTCAACAATCCCCTCTATGAGGAGATGTCTCCTTTTGAATCAAAAGATAAACCTTTCAATAGATATGATCATGCTTTGTTGGATGATGCTCTTGATGACTTTGTGGCTTTATCGAAATCTCTAAACAAGAACAAGACTTCTAAATTGGTTAACATGATAAACTTGAATGAGCATAAAAAACCTCTCTTTGAAGTCCAAGGTGCTTATCCTTCTCCCACCTTTCAAGTTCCTAAGTCACCTCTCCTTACTGTCCAAGGAGCGTATGATCATGATTCCTTTCGTACTCCGAATAAACCAATCATCACTGTGCAAGGAAGAAAACCTATAAGTCCTTATAATTATGCCAAGCAAATAACTAGAGAGAGTTATCATGCGGTTGCCCATACTTATCATACCAGAAATAATAGGCAGCCTAGTCCTCCTCCTGTTATCCCAGTTTCCCTTCCGAATCCTCAACCGATTCTTCCTCAAGCTCCATGTATTTCACAAGTTCTTGGAAAGGAATATGATCTCATAGAACAACTTAAAGCTACCCCTGCTAAGATATCCCTTTGGGATTTGATTCAAACTTCTGCCGCTCATCATGGAATGTTACAAGATGCCTTGAAAGATTTGAATGTTCCTCCACCGAATACATCTAGTAATATAGCATCTTTGGTTAACTCTGTGATGAATCCTAAAGCTCAAATTGTGTTTACCCAAGATGAGTTGCCTACTAGTGAAATCCAACATCAATATGATCCCTTGATGATTGTGGTTATCATGAAAGACACTTCTATAAGGCGAACACTAGTAGATAATGGCTCTGGTCTTAATGTGTGTAGCATTAATCTTTTGCATAAGATGAATGTGGATACATCCTTAATTGAACCGGACTCTCGTCCTATTCGAGGCTTTGATAATGTGGCTAAAACTTCATTAGGTACTATCACCTTACCCATCACAGTGGGGCCTGTTACTTTGCCTACACCTATCCATGTTATGTCAGGAAATCTAACGTACAACTTGCTACTGGGGAGACCTTGGGTTCATAGTATGCAAGCTGTCCCTTCTACATTGCATAGACAAGTTAAATTTATTTATAACAATAAGACATATACCTTGATAGGTGATACTAATTTTCAAGCTTGTTTGCAAACATCCACTTCTAAGGGGGGCTCTTCTAAGCCGTCCTCATCTAGTGATGAATCTTTAAATAAGATACCTATCAGTGAATCCTCTCTCTCCGATGATCAAAATTCTTTGGATGAGTCTGGAGCTCTTGGAGAAGATTCTTCTCGACTTGAAACTACACATAAGAAGGATTTTGATCCTGGGAAGATCCTCGAAGATGACGATTGGGGATCCCTTGATTTTAATCCTACCTTTGTGGGTGAATATAAGGTTCCTTCTAGAGAAATTAAAGTTGAAAAGAAGGAAGAAGCTGAAAATCATAAAGTTGAAAAGAAAGAAGAAACTAAAAATCAATCAACCTTACCTGAATCTATGAGTAATAATTTTGTGGCCGCCTCTCAAACTTCTTCTCCTCACATCTCTAATTATGAAGAGTTTGATTCTTTGTCTTATGAAAAACCACCTTCTCTTCCTGAAATGGCTGATCGTTATGGTCATGGTTTTCGCATTTTTGCTAAGCATGGGTATCATGGAAAAGGTTGTGGTGCTCATGAACAAGGGATAAGAGTTCCTCTAGAGACTAATTTTCACAATTATGCCTTTGGACTTGGCTTTAATCCCTGCAAACGTACTAAAGCTTCTAAAAGACCATGCATTAGTGTTAATGCTATCTCTACATCTTTATCAATACAACATCCTGAGTATATTGATGGGGATCCTTTGTGTGCCTGTGCTTTGGATGTCTTCCCTACCGATGATGCTTTAGCTGAGTTCTTGGGAGCCTATGACACTCTTCCTCGTTATCATCACAATAGGGGACTCCCTTATTGTTTGAACACTGAAGCCTATTTTGGAAAAGAGATTGATAATGACAAGATTGTGAAAGAATTCCCTCAGTTAAAGGATACTCCTCAACAAAGTAATCTTCTCATAAGTGACACCACTGATGTTAAGATGGATCCTTGCAATAAAGAGAAAGTCATTAAAATTGGGAAATGTTTGGATGAAGAGGAACAGAAACAATATGAAGAACTATTGCATGAATTCCCTGAGATCTTTGCTTCGGCATATTCTAACATGCCTGGTATAGATCCTAAGATCGTTACTCATAATATTGTCTTAGTTCCTGATGCTAAGCCCGTGAAACAAAAGATTCGAAAAATGAATCCTAAGGTGGCTCTGCTTGTTAAGGCTGAGATTGAAAAATTATTGGAGGCTGGATTTATCCGCCCTATTGACTATTCCCCATGGATTTCAAATATTGTCGCTGTGGCTAAACCAGACAACAAAATAAGAATGTGTACTGACTTTCGGGATCTAAATAAGGCTTCTTTAAAAGATGATTTCCCTCTTCCAAACATTGACATGATAGTTGATTCTACGGCAGGACATGCCTTGTTATCCTTCATGGATGGTTTTTCAGGCTACAATCAAATTTTTATTAACCCTCAAGATCAATTCAAAACTGCTTTCACCACTCCTTGGGGTACATTTTGTTGGATAATGATGCCTTTTGGACTTAAAAACGCCGGTGCAACTTATCAACGAGCGATGACCCTTATCTTTCATGATTATATGCATAAGATTTTAGAGGATTATATTGATGATATTTTGGCCAAATCCTTTCTTCGCATGGATCATGTTAAAATCCTTCGTCAAATCTTTGAAAGAATTCGTAAATATCACATGCGCTTGAATCCCCGCAAATGTGTTTTTGGTGTGGATAGTGGAAAACTATTAGGGTTCATAGTTTTGCATCGTGGGATTGAGGTGGATACTAAGAAAATAGATGCTATTGTCAACATGCCACCTCCTAGAAACGTGTCTCAACTTAAAAGCTTACAAGGAAAGATTCAAGCTATTCGTAGGTTTGTGTCTCAGCTTGCAGATCGTACCTTTCCTTTTACTCAACTCCTTAAAAAGGATATCACTTTTCAATGGAATGAGGATTGTCAGCAAGCATTTGAAGATTTAAAAGTGTATTTGGCTAGTCCTCCTATTCTTCAACCTGCCGAACCTTCTAAACCCTTCCTTCTGTATACAGCTGCTTCCTCTCATGCTCTCGTAGCATTGTTGGCACAACATGATAAGGATGGTAAAGAATGTCCGCTGTATTACATAAGTCGTACCTTACTCGATTATGAGACCCGATATTCTGTGATAGAAAGACAATGCTTGGCCTTGGTGTTTGCGACTCAAAAATTGAGACATTATCTCTTAAACTCAGAGGTCCATGTCATGATAAAATTTGATCCATTAAAGCATCTTTTCTCTAAAACTGATTTATCAGGAGGTCTAGCTAAGTGGGTTATGATGTTAACTGAATTTGACCTTAAATTTGTTTCACAAAGAGAAATTAAAGGACAAGCGTTGACCGATCACTTAGTTGAGGCCCCTTCACCTTTCTCCTTCCCTAACCCTGAGTCCTTTCCTGACGACTTCATTCTTTCTATAGAGAAAGATGAAAATTGGGAGTTATACTTTGATGGCTCTAAGTGTCGTACAGGATCGGGGGCAGGTGTTGTTCTGATTCCTCCTACAAAGAAACCCATTCCCTTATCCTATCGTCTAAATTTCCTGTGTACCAATAACATTGTTGAGTATGAGGCTCTTATAGTGGGAATAAAAGCAGCCTTAGCTCTGAACATAAAACACATACATATCCATGGAGATTCGCAATTGATTATAAGACAAGTAACAGGAATATATCAAGCAAAACAAGACAAATTATCACAATATAAAGACCTTGCCATCTCTTTATTATAGAAATTTGATTCTTATACCATGGAACCTGTTCCTCGAAAAGATAATCGACATGCGGATGCAATGGCATGTGTGGCTTCTCTTGTATCTTTAGAGGACCCTGTGGTTGATCTTAAATTTGTTATTCACAACCTTATTTCTCCAGCTATTGTAGACGATTCTAGCTTGGTAACATGTTGTGATTTTATAGACTCAGATGAATGGTACTCGCATATCGTAAGATATTTGACCGATGGTACCTTTCCTGATTCCGCTAATAGGAACACTAGGGCTAGAATCCGCAAGCTGTCTGCTAGGTATATCATTCTTTCTAATGTCCTTTACCGAAGGGGTTATGATGGTCTTCTCCTTCGTTGTCTTAACAAGTCAGAAATCCCTATTGCTCTTGAAGAGGCACATTCAGGTGCCTGTGGGGGGCATTTTGGGGGCAAATCCTTGGTTCATAGATTGCTTCGTATGGGATACTATTGGCAAACTATGCAGAAGGATTCCTTTTCATTTGTTAAAAAATGTCATCAATGTCAACAACACAATAATCTGATTCATGCTCCTGCCCAAGAACTTCGTTCTCAAGTAGCTTCTTGGCCTTTCTCCGCATGGGGTTTGGATCTCATCGGAAAAATCTCTCCTCCTTCATCTCAAGGACACACCTTCATTATAACTGCAACAGATTACTTTACAAAGTGGGTAGAGGCTATTCCCCTTCTCTCTACTACTACTGAAGTGATTTGTCCATTTCTTCTAGAAAACATCATTTCTCGATTCGGGATACCTTCTACTATAATCTCAGATAATGGGACATCATTTAAGAACAAGGACGTGAAGAAATTCCTCGAGAAGTATCATATCAAACATTGATTTTCTACACCATACTATCCTCAGTCAAATGGTCAAGCCGAATCATCCAATAAGATAATTGAACAAATTCTTCGCAAAACCGTGAATAAGCATGGTAAGGATTGGAGTAACCAGCTAATCTATGCTCTTTGGGCTTACCAAACGAGTGTACGAATTACCACAGGAACTACTCCTTATAATCTTGTTTATGGTGCTGACGCTATTATGCCTTTAGAGCTAGAGATTCCATCACTTAGGGTTTCTCTCAAAGGTATAGTAGATGATGACTCTTATAGAGAACAATGACTTCAACAGCTTGAGATGCTTGACGAACAGCGTATAAATGCTCTTGAGCATATTCAAGTGTATCACAAAACTCTACAACAAAGCTATAATGATAAGGTTATTCAACGTTCCTTCTCAGTAGGTGACTTAGTCCTCTATGAGAATCAGCGCAATGTGAATGCCTTACCTACAGAAAAGGGAAAATTCAGTCCTAATTGGCTTGGACCATACATCGTTATTGAGGATTATGGATCAGGTGCTTACAAAATAGTGGATGTAGACGGTACGCCTCTTAAAGAACCTATAAATGCTATGCACTTGCGTAGATATTATGCTTAATTCTTCATTCCTTATTTATCTTCTTTTCAATTCTTCAAACATTGGATAATATGTTAGTGTCTCTTATTTAAAGCAAAATAGAATTAAATGTTATGTTGTTTAATCTATATTGCTTCGTTCCTGACAAACGTGTCTTCTTACTTCATGGTTTGTCTTGAATTCATTTATGTAAATTGTGAAAGATTTACATTCCATTATGCTAACATATTATGCAGTGTCTTTATGTGTTAAGTAGAATCGTATCATGTTGTGTTTAAGTTCAGAATTAAATCACATTAGTTATATGATTCTTAGACTTAATGCATATGTCTTCCTTATCATCAATGTAGTACTTGATTAAAATATTTAATTAAGTCACACATGTATCAATTTAATCATGGAGCATTGAGAAATCAATCACATGGAAAATTAAATTCTGAACATACATGTACATTTACCGGATGTATTAGATTTAATCAAAACAAAATATACATTGTTTTAAGCATTAAAGATAACACATTTGAGACAAAAGAGAAGCATGTATATATACATATATATATGTGTGGATCGTATACAAATATAGGTCACTATACATCCAAAATGTGACCTCTCCTACATCATAAAATCATCTCCTATCCCTAGGGCTAGTGGCTGGAGAGTGTCGACTGGATGCTCCCTCCTGGTCTGGCTGTCAAGGTGGACCCATGGGTGTGTAGCGTGATACAGACCGTGAGTGACTCTGAGAGGAACTCCTACGATCCCTATCCATAAGGATCACGCGATAGGTGGTAGCCTCGGCCTGAGCCACTACTAGATCTTGCCGCGCCTGCTGGAGGTCCTCTGATAGGACTCTCTCTCTGTGTCGTGCCTGTTGGAGGTCCTCTGATAGGACTCTCTCTCTCTCCCTCCATATATCTACCTGTACTCGGAATGGGGAAAACAAGTCCTCATGTCGACCCGCGTTCCCCTGAGGCCTATAGGCAATCTGTGAGGAACTGGGGATCTGTGCTATCATGGAAATATCTGTCATTGCCTGCTGAATCAGGGAATGCCATTCCTGCACATTAGCTGTGGTAGTAGAACAGATTTTTGTTAGTACCATTCTATATCATCAAAACATCAATCAATCAATATAAACCTACTATACCTGGATCTCCCTCGCTCCAGTAGGGATCATGATATGGTAGTATCTGTGCCTGGGAACCGCTAGGCTCCCCTCGCTCGAATAATCTATCCATGATGGGTGTAGGCTGGACGGTACTAGGGACAGGCATCTATATCGTCTCATGTTCCCCCTGTTGGGGAATAAGAGGTGGATCCAGAGCTATGGTATCATCTCCTAAATGGTGGGGAGCTACATCTGACTCCTCCTCATCATCTCTATCCTCCTCATCCTCGTCCTCATCTGCATCATCACCTGCATCTCCCTCATCCTCCTCTCTATCTGTATCCTCCTCCTCCTCCTCGGCACTGGGCTGATCGCCTGTAGGTGGATCAGGATCTCCCGCCTCCTCATGACCCTCTCCCTCCTCTGGCTCCTCTGACTTGGATCCCTAGTCCTCATCTTGGTCTCCATGTCTCCATGGGCCTGGATAGCCTGTCGGATGATCTGGTGGAAAGATAGGACCTGGATATGATCTCATAAACCATGAGACGTACCTGCGCTGTGCTCCAGGCTCTGCAGAGTAGTCAGTGACTACATCTTGATCAGATCCCTCTAAGTCTATAGTCTCGATGTCATCTATCATCGGTCTCGCTACTGCTCTAGGTCTGGGAAGGACCCGCGAGTGTCGAGTATAGATGGGCACATCGGCTGGAACACACTGCTCTAGCCCGAACTGCCTCCGTACTCGGTCGAAGTAGAAAGGGACTATGATGTGTGCATATCGTCCCCGCAGTAGGCGGTTCCTCTGTAGGCATGCTAACTGTCTCTCCATCCCATCCCATCTGTGCATCCATAGGTAAGGTCTCCACGCTGTCACCTCGGCTGTTAGTCTGTCAAAAATCACTCTCCAATATAACAAATCTCCAAATCTCCACTTGCTGGTAAGTGGATAAGCGAACACCCTAGGTCGGTCGCTCGCTGTACTCAGTGGAAAGCCAACGGGCCTGGTGCATGTGAAGTGCTCTAAAATCCACACTTGCAGAAGTGTGCATGTCATCAAACTGAACCCCTGTCCAAATACGTACTCCTCAAGGTCGTGATAGAGATGTGCAAGCATACTCTGACCCCAAGCATACACTCTCCTGTGTCTCTCCATCGCTCTGATACACCATGTGAGACCCCCATGCATGTGTGTCCCTCGCCCATTAGGGCAGACGGCTAGTGCTATGATGGCTATCATAAGGCGTCTCAGAAGGGGTACCTCCCCTGTAGGATGTAAGAGCCAGCTGACCATGATGCGACCTCTCGTCTCGCTCGGCATGACTCTCCCTATGCAATACACCTGCTCTCTCTGATGATCCTCCACTGACCGATCGGTCATGTATGTAACAGTCACTCCTCTGATAGGAAGACGAAGTATATGGTACACATCCTCAAGTGTAACCGTCAGCTCCCCTACTGGAAGATGAAATGTGCATGTGTCAGGATCCCAACGCTCCATCAATGCCATCAGCATCGCAGGATGGAACCGAATGGCTGGCATGAGGATCACGTACCATAATCCTACTATCGACAGTGTGTCTCTCTCTGACTGAGTAAGCCGCGGAATCTGATCTCGTAAACTGCAAAGAATATGTCCCGCTATATGCTCTCTCATGTACGGAAGGCCCTGCAACACAAAAACATAATCGTAATCAGTACTCAATCATCAAAATCGCTAATGCAAACTGTCGAACATCGTGTGCTAGTCCTAAAACCCCTCACCAAGCCCTGATTGGGGACCATAGTGTCCTGTCAGGGACCATGGCACCCTGAGGGGACCATGGCGCCCTGTCAGGGACCATGGCGCCCTGAAGGGGACCATGGTGCCCTTGTCAGGGACCATGGCGCCCTGGGGGGACCAGGGCACCCCACAGGGACCATGGCGCCCTGGGTGGGCCCCGGGTCAGCCTTCAGGGCCCGCATACGATCACAGAAAAGTCAAAATATAGAAAATCAAAAGTCAAAGTTCAGTCAACTCACCTCGTCCAGTGGCTCGTCGTCAATCACAGCCTGGCGCAGGATCTCAACCCTCGTGGGATGCTCCGGTCGTTGTGAAGGCATGATGATAGCTATGTGGGCTCCGCTACAATGAACAGTACTCAGAATCAACAAAGTGACAAATGCAAGTGTCTCTTTCAAGGTATATACGTTCATTCCTATACCTTTATTTTCAAAACCCTAATTTTCCTCTTTCACTCATTTCATCATAACTTGAGTTTGGGAGATGCGATTTTCGAACCGTTTGTTGCGTAGGAATCGTATTTTCAGTCCCCTACTCTCGGGATGTTCCAAAAAGTGCTTTGATGAAGCCTTTTTGGTGAACATCCCTCATCAATACTCTCTTACACAATTTGTCGTAAGTAAACATGCTACCCTGTTTCACCTCCCTAATAAGCAAGTCGAAACAGGGGGGGGCATACAGCTACTCACAAATTTCATCACTTTCCTTAGTAAGCATTAGGTGATTTTTGTGATCTAACGTGTGTTTTGTAGGGTGCGGTTCCTAACTGTGTACTGCAGATGTCGCTAGGGGCTTCGTCCGACAACTTATGGATATATCCTTTTTCAAATAATGTTTAACTTTTGGACTTTAGCTTGCATATGCACGTAGTACTCATATGACCACTAAAGTGGAGGCTAAATGTAACGTCATAAATTGTACGCACTTGCTAAAGCTGTACAATTTAACACCTAGTTTAGCACCCGCCTTGGCGCAGTTGCACTTTGCATGGCATTTCCCCTTTAGCACTTAATTAATCGAATTAATTAGGTCTAAAGGTGCTATTTCACCATTTTTCACATCACAAAGTTGGGCCCTTTCATTAAAGCGTGCCCCTTTCATTTTATTCCTCCAATACATCACTTAATCAATAACCCTAATTAGGCCCTATTCTGAGCTTGGGGGCTTAATTTCGGGGGTCAAAACATCTCAAAATCACCTGTAACTTCGGGATTCTCTCTAAAATCATCATATCTGACGGCCCTGAAAATTTGGTGAAAAGTTGTTGGGACCGTGGCGCCCAGAGTGCACACGGTCCCGAACATTTTTCCCAAAATTTTAGGAGCGCGATCCAATCATAAAATAAAGCTTAACCCCAAGAAATTGGCGGGATATTCAATCTCTAGGTCGGCCAAAAGACGAAATTGCGACCTAGGGTTTCATACATAAGAGCTCTCTTTCTTCATTTGAAGGGATCCGATTTTTGGTTTTCAGGAACTTCATATGCAGCGAAAGAGAAGATCTTTGAAGACTTCAACATCTTACAACATCCCTCTATCAAGCATCTATCAAATTCATTCATCCACTTAGGGCTTGGAAGACATTGAAGAACAATAGGAGATTACCGACTGAAGATTGGCTTGTACTCCTCCCTTGAGGGTTGGGTATGATTTCATGTTGTTTTCATGTCTTTACATAAGCTTCAATATATCATTTATTCATGCTTTAGATCACTTTGCATCTTGATTTAGAGCATTTACGTTATCATTTACAAGCAATTAGGGTTTACTTTCTAGGTTGCTCTAGTTTGCTTTCTTGCATTTTAGGACCTTGCACACACACTAGGTCTGCACACACAATACATTTTACAAAACAACTTGGCTATTCGTGGAGGTGGAAATCACCAAAGCGGGGGTTTGACTAAGGCAAAACCCTATATAGCCGCCCATACACCCCTTTTCAGATATCATTGCAGGTTTCGGGATTCAGACGACGCCGCGGGATACAAATATGGAGAGAGAAGGTCGAGACAACACTCTGTATCAAATTGTAGAGCAGAAGACTAGGACAGGGGCACTGGGTGCCCTGGTCCTGCCAGGATAGGGGCGCTGGGCTCCCTGGTCCCTGGGACAGAGGCGCTGGGCGCCTTGGTCCTCCAGACAGACAGCTTTCAGACAGCTTCCCGACAGTGTTTCAGAGTGCAGAACAGCAGTTTTCGGTGCAGTTTTCAGGACAGTGGCGTCCGCGCCCCCGTCTCGAACATTTTCAGTCCGATTTTGACTCCAGGTACATATCTGCATTCTTATTTCATTCTTGTTTAATCTCAATTCTGCAATCTTGTTATTAGTTCATACTTGCATTTTGGGATTAGGGTTTGAACTTGCATTACTTGATCTTACAATTTCAACAAGGGAATAGAAATCCTAATAGATATCCCGTGGCTCTCTCTTTCACCAAAAGAAGTAGCCAATTGTGCGATATCTCTAGGCTCTTTCGTATTCCGTAATGTGTGTCAAAAGGTAGGATTAGGGCATGTTAACCTAGTCTCACTTTTTCCCCCACACAAAACCAACAGAATATCTAGTCTAAATTGCAATAAAGACATCTTAATAGAGGATTGTGACATTAGGAAGGAAGCTCTCAAGCATTTCAGTATGCTGCTGGGTGATGTGGATATCCGAGATTTCAGCAAGCAAAACACCCTTTTACAAGCTATCCCTCCTATCTTGTTGGAAGTTGACAACCACCTTTTATCCCGTATTCCCTCTAATTTGGAATTCAAAAAGGCGGTGTTCTCCTTTTAGGGTGATAAATCACCTGGTCCAGATGGCTTCCCCATGTTTTTCTTCCAAAATTTTAGGCACATAGTGGAGGCTAACATATGCAATGGTGTTAAGGAATTCTTTGGCTCTAGAAGACTCCTAAAGGAATTGAACGCCACCTTCATTGTCCTAATCCCAAAGATCCCTGGAGTTGATTCTCTTAACAAGTTTAGACCCATTAGCTTGTGTAACTCTGTCTACAAGATCTTATCTAAGGTTCTTACTTCTAGGTTATTGGAAATTCTACCAAGGATTATATCTATCCAGTAGAATGGCTTTGTTCCTATAAGACAGATTTTGGACTCCATCATTTTCGTTCATGAAAACATCCACTCCCTGAAAGTGGCGAATAACCAGGGATTCTTCTTAAAGTTAGACATGGCTAAAGCTTTTGATAGAGTTAACTAACAGTTTCTCCTTAGGATCATGAAAGCATTTGGTTTTGGTGACAAAGTTATTAAGCTCTTCTCTCAACTTATGGAAACTTCCTCCTCTATTGTTATTGTCAATGGCTCCCCATCTAGTTTCTTCAAAAGCTCTAGAGGTCTCAAACAGGGGGACCCCATATCCCCTATCCTGTTCACTATTCTTGCTGAATGCTTGGGAAGATTCATCCTTAAAAATGTGGAAGATGGCAATCTTAAGGGTCTGAAACCTTCTTCATCCAACGTTGTCTGCTCTCATGAACAATTCATTGATGACTCTATTATCATGGGGGAAGCCACCATCATGGAAGCTAAAAATATGAAGATTATTCTGAATACCTATGCCTCTAGCCAAAAAATCAACTAGGATAAAAGCTCTCTATTTTTCATCAATACCCCAGTTCAAAGGCAAATAAGGATTAGCAGGATTCTTGGCTGCAACATCTCTGAGTTTACCTCTACCTATTTGGGGCTTCCTCTGTGTCTCAAGCCTGAGGATTCCTTCTGGAACAAGCTAATTGATAGAATTAACTTGAAACTTGCTGGCTGGGAAGGGGCTATCCTAAGTCAAGCAAGAAAAATCACTCTGCTCAGAGCCACTCTCCAAAATCTTCCTATGTATGCTCTTAGCTTGTTCAAAATCCCCTAAAAGTTTGCAGAAGCCATTGAAAAAATCCAAAAAAAGTTCCTTTGGTCGGGAGTGGAAGCTAAAAATAGAATTCCCCTTATTGGTTGGAATAAAATTTGTTCCCCTAAGGCCTCTAGTGGGCTGGGCTTAAGGAACATTGGTTCTATGAATAAAGCTTTATTAGCCAAACAAATATGGAGATTCAAAGGGGAGGAAAGAGAATGAAATTCTATCTAGAAAAATAAATATCTCTATATGCAACCTTCTGAGGAAGAATTCTTTGACAACTCTTTTAATTTTGAAGGATCCGCCATATGGAATGTTGTGCAATCAGCTAAAAGTTGGGCTACTACTGGCAGAACTTGGAACCTTGGAGATGGGAGGAGAATAAGATTTTGGGAAGATAGATGGATCCTGGATAAACCTTTGGAGGAAATCCCAATCCTTAAAGATTGGAAATACTGATTCAAAAGTAGGTATGGAGAAATGGTAAGAGATTACTGGAGAAATGGATTGACTTTAGCCAGCAGTGTCCAGGACTCAAGTTCCTTCAAATAGCTCTCTTTGCCAAAATCCCTAGAGATAACAAAGATGACAGATTGATATGGAGGGAAACTTTGGATGGGAAATACTCTGTTTCCTCTATTGTGGCTATTCATAATGTCCCGGTGGAAGAAATTCCCATCTGGGCTAAAGTTTGGAACAAGAAGTTAGTTCCTAAGGTCAATATCTTCTTCTGGATTTTCATCCAAAATAAGCTATTAACCCTAGACAATCTTCACAAAAGAGGTATTATTTTTCCTAACAGATGTTCTCTTTGCTGCAGGGAAGAAGAGACAACTTGCCATATTCTCAATCAATGCACTTTTAGCCAGGATATCTGGAAAATCATCCTTTCCAGGTGGAACCTGAGCTGGGTCTTCCCGAACTCTCTTGGTGACACCTGGCTTCAATGGCATTGCCCTAATTCTAATCCTAAAATTGTGGAGACCTGGAAACTTACTCAGTCGATTGTTATCTGGAATATCTGGAAAGAGCACAACAACAAAAATTTTAGGGATAAAAGGGCTTTTCCTAAAGTGGTTGCAGATAAAATCTTTAGGAGTATCTTTGAATGCCTCTACTGCACTGATCAGGGACCTGCTGCTAAAGATGATTTTAAAGACAGGTGGAACCTTTCTACCGCTACTACTAGCAAGAAGACTAGAAGAGAAGGTCTAGTCTGGTGTTTTCCCCTGTAGTGATGGATTAAGGCTAACTTTGATGGGGCCTCTAAAGGGAATCTGGGTAAAGCTAGATATGGGGGCATTGTCAGGAATTTTGCTGGAAGTTGTCTTAAGGTGGTGGCTGGTCCTCTGGGGATTCAAACTAGCCATTTTGCTGAAGTCTCTGCAGCCTTGAATACCTTAATTATAGCCAAAAATCTAAAGTATGATAAAATATGGCTTGAGGGAGATTCACTCAATATTATAAAGTGCTTAAAGGGGGAATTGGAGCCTTCCTGGTCTATTGAAAATATCATCATGAAAGCTAGGGAGATCATTGTCGGTTTCAAAGAAATTATTATTCAACATGCCTTTAGAGAACAAAACAGCATGGCGGATTACTTAGCGAATACCGGAGTTAACTCTGACTCCCAAATGATTTGGCATGAGGAGGATCTCAATTTAAATATCAAAGAGCTTATTAGAAAGGACCATTATATGGGGAGAGAAGGACAATTTAATCATGACAAGTAAAAAGCATCATTTATGCCTTGCTGGAAAGGCCATCATTACTTGGCACTGCGACAGATCTTCTATTATCTCTAATAAAGTGTTGTATGCTTTGTGGGTTACCCAGTTCGAAAACTTGAGCAACATCAGGAAAGAAGGTGATAAATTGTAGAGAAACAAAGTAGATAGCCCATATCCGAAGATGGGAGGAGACCTAAGGTGGGAAGAACCAAACAATACATTGACCTAGAAAGTGATGCCAAAAGTTTGGGTGAAATTGGAGAAGGGCTCTCTTACCAGATTCATGGAGAAACTTGAGGACTATGACAAAGGTAGGGTTAACTTAGCCATTTCCAATTTTTCCAAAAATTAGTCTAATAGCTCTTTTAAACTTTATGGAGTTAAGTTTAAGCTAGACGCTGGGCTCATTTCCACTGTGACCGGAATGCCCCAGTCTAGGCTTAATTTCATTTCAGATCTTAAGGTCTCCAACAACGCGGTTAACCTGTTCCCGTGAAAAGAGAAAGAGAGAGCTAAAATTGGTAAGGCTACTGGGGGCTACTACGAAGTTGCAAACATCAAGAAGTTGTGGGGCTGGGTTTTGAACGCAATTATGGAGTACATCATCATTGAAGGCCATTTTTCTAGGGCCCACACCTACCACTTCATGCTCTTAAACCATTTTAGACATGACAAAAAGGTGTCCCTACCCTACTACCTTTTTCGGTCCCTCTCCAGGTCCCTCAATAAACACAGGACTAACCATTCTAGCCCGATTCTCCAATGCGGGCTTCTACTACTCATCTATGAGCATTGCAAAACCCTCACCTTGCTGGAAAATAAGAGGATTTCTACCTCTCCGGGCAAGAGAAAGATGGAAGAGGGAGAAACTAGCAAGGAGAAGGCGTCCTCTAGCAAAAAAAGGAAAAGCATCCCTGGGTTGGAAACAAAGGACATTGTTAAGGAAAGCAGTGGAATAGAGACAAACGACTCTAGCGGTGAAGACAGTTGGAAAGATGAGGAGCTAGGTAACGAGGAAGAAAGCGACAATAATGAGCCTGGTCAAGAAAGCCCTACCCTCAATGAATACCCTGGTAAGGACAACAACCATCTGATGGAAGAAGCGAAACCCAAGGATAACAAGGAAACCAGAGTGAATTCTGGGAAGGAAATGAACAAAGACTCTGAGAAGGACCTGACTGAAGATAGGGATAGCAAAGAAAAGGAAAGTGCTAGTAAAGGTCTTATCCTGGATAACCTCAAGAAGCTCTCTAAGGCTAGAATGGATTTCGATAGATGGACCTATGGGACCTTGAAAAACCTAAATAAGAAATGGATAAAAACGGATGAAGAGAGGGAAGACGAAAATAGAGAGCAGATTAATTGGAAGAAGGAAATAGAGAACAAGGTAAAATCGCTGGAAGAGGGAAAAGAAGCAATGAAAAATCTGATGGGAGTTATCCCAAGTATCCTCTCTACTGTCACTAAAAACCTGGAGGACATTGCCAAGGTCATTGATCATACCTGCACTCCTAAACTAGTCATGGATCTTGACCTGGAGGAAGAGACCATCCAGATGGAAGCGGTGATGCTAATTTGGTGGGTGGTACTGTGAAGAGAACTAGGGCCAGTATCAAGAAAGCTATGGTTGCTTCAGCAAAGGATCCGCCTAACTTTAAAGACAACATCAAAGAGTTGTATGATATTAGCAACACCCTAGCTAAAGCCCTGAAAAAAATCTGAATGCTGGAAGGCTTGCTAGCTTTTTGGGGATTTTTTTGGGTTTTCTTCAGTTTTTCGCTAGCTTTTTGTGGGTTTTGTTCTTTTCTGTTTCTAATAGCTTTGATGTTTAAGTTCTGCTTGTAAAGGGTTTCAGGGCCCCTTCAAAACCTGCTTTTTCCTTAATAAAAAACAAAAGGATTTTATTTTTCTATAGTCTTGTGATTTTCACTAGGAACCCTTTTAAATCTTATTCCTAATACCCATGACCCAATAACCCTTGTCTAGTTGCACATGCCTAATTTTGTGCCTAAAGATTTAACCCCGCTTCCCCGTTGGTTACCTTTTAGTTTTACCTCTTATCTCGTGGGCCTGCGAAAGTATTGTTTGGTTGCCGATAGTGAGTACCTGCACCCCCACAAGGTTATGTATGTCCAAAATATTTTTCTTGCAGGCTTGTAGAAAGATGCGAAGTGGTCAACAATGTAGGGCCTCACTCCCATGCATGGTTAGGATGGATGAGAATGTAAACACTAGTGGGCATGCGGGGAAAGGGATTTTCTATTGGGCATGCAAGAGGTGTAGCTTGTGGCTCCACAAGGATCTTTCATAAGGCCTTAAGTCCTTTGCGGGGATGTAAAAGGTGGAATAGTAGACCTCGTGCTCCAGTAGGGTTACTCCATGGAGTAAAAGATAAATCTATGGGCGAGCAAAGTAGAAGAGCGCTACTAAGTCAAAGTCTGCAACCCCATAAAGGTAAAACAAAAGAAGACAAGGGACTCATGGGTGTGTGAAATAAAAAGAACTAGGGATTGTGTATCCTACACCCTCATGGAGGAAAAAATAAAGGAAACAAAAGGCTTGCGAGCATGCAATAGGAATACTCGGTGACTTTTCAAAGTGAAAGGCATGGTATTCCAATAAGTTTCCATGTGTATTTAAAATTTAGCCCAGATATCCATTCTAATTGCATGGATAACATCAACGGTTGAATTTCAAGATACAAACATAGGTCCTTGCAACTTGAATGGTTGTCATGAGAAAAGATAGATATAAGGGCTAGTGTCCAATCAAATGCAGGTCCAATAATAAAAGAGGAAGGTTGACATGAGTGAACCAGAAGGTGAGAAGCTTCAAGGCATGAGCTCTGTAATGTGAAGACAATGAAATCACGACAAAATCGCTTGTCCAAGATAAATTTGGGATAAGTGTCTCAAAATATTTGTCATCCCTAGGCATAAGGAATTCAAAATGATGATGTTCAAGGTTGCATGTAGTGGATATTTTGAAAAGGACAACTAAATTGGAGGTAGAAAGGGAATAAGAAAAGTTTTAAAAGCACAAAGCAAGGAATAGCATGCATGTAGGAACTACATAAAAATAAGCTATTTTTAGAAATCCAAGTTTCCTATTAAGAGAAAAATTTCAAATCATGACTGAGAAGTTGTTGAGATGATTCTTCATGATTGTCTGAGGGTGGTTTCGAAAGTGGCATTTTCCCTTGCAAGCAAAACTTGTGCATTTATGAGTTTTAGGTTTTGTGATACGAGATTGAAAGATATTCAATGAACTGCTTTATAGCCAAAGGGGCCTTGAAAATGAGTTGGATAACCAAAGGGGTCTTGAAAGGCCTTTTCAGTCACAAGGAACTTGTTATCACTATTTAAGAAATGGGTTTTCTCTTTCCCATAATTGGCTAAGTTTTTGAAATTTTGAGTCAGACACACTATCAACTGCTTCAAGTCTATGTTAGGTCTTAAGGGTTTAGGGTTTTAATTTTAAATCACTCAATGTTCGATCAAAAACCCTCTGGTTTTTATTCCTTCGTTACTTTATCAACTTAAGTAATGGGTCTTGGGGTCATATGAGGTGTCCCCCCTTGTCATTTGCCTAGTTGGTTGTTGAATTAATCATAAAAATTTATGCCTTATGTCTTTTCTTCCTAATGTTGTCGGGCCTAGTAAGTTGCACGCAACTCTTAGATGGATCTATGGTTTTCGCTATTTCATTAGGCAAAGTTGTGCATGTTTTAAGACTCATGAAATGGCGAAAGGGAAAAGCATTCTCAATGGTGTGCATTTGGTCCAACTTAAAAAGGGTCCATCTCATTCAAGATCTAACGGTTGGCGTTATTTTGCAGCTGAAACTTGCAAGTGAAATACCTTTTGTGAAATGGCAAAAGGGCTTGGTGGGACCTTGCAGCAAAGACTTTTTAAGCGACTAAAAGGTGATCAAGTCCAATCTGATCTGATGGTTCATGCTATTTCATGGGAGAAATATGCTTGACAGTTAGCTTTCGCAAAGTAGTGAAATGACATGGCACTCCAAGCAGGCAGTCCAGTTGGTCGAGATGGCGAGTAAGATGATGGCATGTGGCAGAAGGTCAAAATAGTCAGCAAGCCGGATCTAAGGATTAAAAGGTGGGTCCTAGAGGTGAGTCATGCCACGAGATAAGAAATGACCTGGCAGATATAGGTGCAAGAATGAGGTGGAATACGATGTTTTCTCTCAGCAAATGAAAGGTTGACATGTTAGTTTGAAAGTGACTAGATGCCAGGTGGATGGAGTTGAGTCAGAGGGCCCACGTTTACCAAATTCAGTTAAGTTGTTAAGCATTGAGCAACTCACATATTATCTAATGGCCCGTGTGAGTTTACAATGGTAAAGTGCTCATGTTTTAAAACCAGTGAAACAATGAAAAGGAGGTAGGGCCCAGTGCTAAGGCAAAGTTGTTAAGTCAGTGTAAAGATCGATCAAGTTTCATTTGATCAGACGATTGGTGTGAATTCGTTTAACGAAATTGCTTGAAGGTTATGCTTTGAAAAATAGTGAAAGAGCGAAGAGGAAAAATGTGCAGGCGTGTTGTGACCCATTGGAGCAAAAAAATTGAATTCTCTCATGAATTCAATTCTAAAGGGACGGCTGAAGCATGCGGTATCAATATCGCAGTTAAGAGCCTGAGTACCATATATGATCTCATATCAATCGGATGAAGGTATCATTCTAAAGAATTGTTGTAGAGAAGCAGTTGCAGAGCTATTTTCTTCAAATACAGAGCAAATTCATTCAGTCGCAAAATGGATTCCTTCAAGCTAAAAATAGGTTTTCTTGTACTCTTGTTTGGTAATTTCTTACCGGTGTGTTTTAATTGAGGTCTTGATTTATACCAAAACCAGTTGGGGGTAATAGTTAAATTGCTTGCATATTTTAAGATAGCACCTAAGAGAGAATTTTCAAGGAAAGTTAATTACCAGGAAAGGGCCATTTGTGATGATTTTCTTGAACAGTTGACATAGTCAACTAATCAGGCATCAAAGGTGAAAGAATTAGTGCCAAGAGCTCCTCATTTGAAAATAGGAGAGGGGTTATATGATAAAGGTAACTGGTTGAGAGATCCATAGGTTGGGTTGTCTAGGTTGGGGTTGGTCAAAGTTGGATTTGGCATGAGAAATTCCCCAGCCCCGCAAAATAGCATCTAGGAGTTAGATGTGGGAAAATTGGTAGTTCCAGGAGTATTCATGGATATGGATCTCCTGACTCAGATTGCGTATGATTATGATCTAGTCACAAGAAGCATTAGGGATATAAATGGGAAAGCCCTCATTGAAATAAATAATGAGGAATTCAGAAGTGCTTTTTGGCTTAATGAGTTTACCAATTTTCTAGAGCCTATTAATTTCAAATCACTAGCTCAAGTATACACTGCATAGAGGAAAAACCTTAGAAATGGGCCTCTTAAAGAATTCATTGTGAAGATAGGCGCGTTGACAGTTGTATGACCCAACACTTAAGAACCTTTCTCATTGAATTTGTTCACCCTTAGAGTTCAGGGATTGTATTGGTCACTTTACTAGATTTTAGGAGAGGATGCTGAGTCAAATATGCCCACTCATTACATGCTAATGATTGCTCATATTTTGAATCCTTCTCTTGCAGTAACCTTTGATTATGCTTCCTTTATTACTGATGCTCTTCATGAAGGGTTGATAGGAATAAAGAAGGGAAGGTTGATAGGCTTTTTGGATGGTATTCCCTCCTCATGCATCTATTTTTATTCAAAGGTGGTAATTATTTTGCAAATGGAATGGACCTTATAAAAGAGAAAGATGGAGAAAAAATGCCAGTGCAATTCTGGAGTACAATGCTGTCATGGGACAGAAATGATGATAGTTTCTTAAAGTTTGATAAATGTTTTGCATCAAAGATTAGGACTCTCCTCTATTCAGAAAATACAAGAGTCCCCAAGGTTCTTTTGGAATTTATTAGACCAAAAGAATTTGTGGAAAATATGACAATTGTCCATAATTGGGGTGATATTTACTTATACCCTGTCTCCACAGTTTTCAGAGTATTTGGTTTCAGAGGCAATCCATTTTTATTGCCTTATCAGGTCCCTCTCAAAGTGGGAATTGCAGAAGTCCTCAAATAAATTGGTAGTGTGCAACAAGCAGAGCTAACAGGCAGGGGTAAAGGCACTATTTTCCCTACAGTAACTATAGCCCACCAATTTGTAATAACCAAGGGAGGTTGGAACTATTTTGAGGATTTTCTTAAACCTTATCATTTGTCAACTGCAGTGTCTAGGTGTGCTGATCCTGGAGATTGCTTTAATGGCATGTTTGGAAAGAGAGCAATATGCAGAGGTAGACCCCATCAATTCTACTTTCCTAAAGACCTTATTAGAAATGAGTTTGCAGGCAGGGGTAAAGGCACTATTTTCCCTATAGTAACTATAGCCCACCAATTTGTAATAACCAAGGGAGGTTGGAACTATTTTGAGGATTTTCTTAAACCTTATCATTTGTCAACTGCAGTGTCTAGGTGTGCTGATCCTGGAGATTTCTTTAATGGCATGTTTGGAAAGAGAGCAATATGCAGAGGTAGACCCCATCAATTCTACTTTCCTGAAGACCTTATTAGAAATGAGTTTGATCTAGATGAGAAGGAGCTGAGGATGGAAAAGTGGGTGGCTTATAAAAAGGCCTTAGACTTTGTACATCAGTTTGATGCCAGCTATGACCCATTGTCTAGCTTTCACCCTTTTGAGGAGAAAATAAAGTTCCTAATTCTTTGCTTTGAGGATGTAATGCAGACTCTAAAACAAAAGAGGGAGGTTGTGATTAAAAACAACCTTGAAAAGGCAAGAATGGTTCTAAGTAGGTCTACCTCCACTAGAGAAATCCCTCCTCGTGACTATACATTGCACAAGAAGTCTAATTACAGTGTGTCGATGCCTACAACAGGGGAGCCCTCTACCTCTAAAGGAAAGACGAAGATACAAGATGTTATTGAAATCAAAGAGAGCCCAAAGAAGCAGAGAGTAGGAAAAGAAATACAATCTGATGCACCCTTGTACTCTCCATCTCAATCCCCTATTCACATAGGAGATGAACAGGTAGCAGCTGAACAACTGATATAGTTAGGCAGTCTGGGAGAAATAGCTTACACATATGAAGAAGTAGAAGAGGGAATGCTAGAAGAGGCCCTTGCTATTGAGATGAACATCACTACCAATGAATTCAAGGGCCAGGAGTGGGATCCTGAGATCAAATAGGCCAGTGAGGACTTCTTACCTGATAAAAACTTTGTTACATCAGGAGCATTCATGCAATTTGTATGGAAGCAAAACATTGACAAATACAATGAAAGGTGTGAAAAGAGAAAAGGTGAGCAACCTCATAAAGATCCAACTATGGTTGAGGAGGAAATAAAGCAAGAAATGATATATGAATTTAAGACCATCACTCCTAAGCAAGGAAGAGATATGGTGGCACAAGTTGGAGTACTCATTCTCCTTGAGTGGGACATAGCAAATGCCTTGGTATTGGAGGTAGTGAGAAAAGAAACCAAACCCATGGAGGGAATCACTTTTAGCAAAGACAATGCTGCATTGGTCATGTGGTCCCTCAAAAGAGATGAAAATAGGAAAAACAAGGACACCCCAGGGTCAAGTTACCTTGGTGGAATGATAGTAAAACGAGTGCAAAACACAAGGGTGGTGGAAGCTGCTAGCACTGTGCTAGAAACTGCAAAGTTTAGTGTTGCAGTAGCAGAAACGGAAGCTAAGGAAAAAGAAGACCTCCAAGTCAAGTTGGGGACAATTTTGAAGGCTTACAACAGTGCTAAGGAAAAGGTAAGGGGTAAAGATAGCATCATTACTAAGTTACAAACCTAGTTGACAGGATAGTACCATCAAGGTGAGTCTTCAACACTGATGATCTCCTCGTCTCCTACAAGACCTCCACCTACCAGCCCCATTATTGAGTTCCCACCATCTGCAGCACCTTCTAGTTCACAAATGGTTGAGATCACTCCCCAAGAATTGGAGAATTTAAAACAGGCTCAGGCCTTGCATGCAAAGAAGTATGAAGAAAGAGTAAGGGCTACAATTTCAAGTTTTGCAGACACCATGGGGGCCTCACTATTGTATAACAACTTAAGCAAGATTTTAGATATGTGGAATGAGATTACTGGAGATAAGGCCTTTTTGATGCCTATTTTTCACAAGTGGAAGCCTAGAGAGCAGGATTTGGAGCTTATTTGTGTATCTTATGATGAAGCAAGGGCTGATCCTATCATGATATCCACTTGTGACACCATAAAGGATCTAATAAAATTAGCAGAAGGGATAGACAATGCTGACAAGAAGATCAACTTTTACAAAAAGGAGTACACTGATTAGGTTTTTGTATTGACTCCAGAAGTTTTTGTCCACTCAAATCAATTGAAGGACAAACAAGTGTGGCTTAAGGAATTAGAGGCCAAATTGTCAGCTAGGATAAAAGGAATTGTTGACTTAGATGATGCTTCCTTTTTTGTTATAACATTTCAGGAGATAGAGAGAATCAAATCTCATTACGGTTTTCTCAATTCAGAGGTTAACAAGATGAGGAATTCATGGAAATGGTTAACCAAGGCTAAAGAAAAAGTGAATAATTTTGCATGGCCGGCTGATGATGTATACAACGAGTGGACAAGAAAATATGCCATCCAGGATGTAGAGCAGTTAGAAGGCACTCCTGAAAAGTTGGAAGAGGTTGCAACCGGACAACAAGTAGAAGAAGCTCTATATTTGTAAAATATTTTGTAACTTCTTCTAGAGAAGAAATGATTGTAAAAAATTCTCCTAGGAAAGTCCAAAGCTATGTGCATCCATATTGTTATAAATGGATAGCAGGACTAGTAGAAAAAGGATCACAAAGAATTGTAAGAAAACGCTGTAGAAATTTATCTGAGCTTTTCCAAATTTTAATGGAGAATATTTGAAGGTTTGTTGTAATACTTTTTTGAAGAAGAATATCAATATACAGACCATTGGTTTTGAGTAAAACTTTGTGTTGTCTTCAAATGTGTTTGCATGTGTTTACTGTTTCACTCTAAATAATCCAAGGTTATTTTGTTTGAATAGGGGTTGTAAGGCAACTTTCAGTAGATGTGTTTGCTAGCTTTTCTCTTTAGGAGGGAAATTAAATATGCGGGGATCACTTCTACAAGTAAATTCCTTGTGAGATATTTGAATCTTGATGAGCATAATTTAATTTGGTATGCATAAATTCTTATATGTGTCAGGCATATATAGGGATCTACAGAAGCCAAACTAATGGTATATATATAGATATTTGACTGTGAGAGTATTGTTTGAACTTATATGACTCTGTGACCTTGGATAATGCACTGGTATAGATCAAGGTTGTCTATTACATGTTTTGTAGGTCAAATACTGAATATGAGTATAATTTTCATTCCTTTGTTTCAGTTATTTTTAAGGTGATTAGATCCACTGGTTTTCTGGATTGGTTTGTTGTGGATTTATCTTTTAAAAGTGTGAATTTAGTTCACAAAGGTATACCTGCCTGGACTCTGAGTAGGTCCGAAGTGTAGAAGGTTAAATCAAACCTTGACATATGTTGTCCTAAGAGTTTCCTTCCCTTTAATATCTCTTCTGTACAGAGTTATCATATTATTATAAGGATGTTGAAGTGAATCAGATTTTGAAGACAACAAAAGTGGCAACTCTACTAGGGAGAGTCACATTAAGGGTCCAGACGTAGATTTTGTGCTTAAATTTATAAAGAAAATCATTGTGTTTGTGGAACTACAACATTTCATTCTAATCTTGTTTTCATAATTCCCATATTCTTGTGGGTGGCAACTCTATTATCTTGGAACCAGTCCTTGTGAAATACCAATCATTCTGAAAGGAAAACAGGCATAATGCAAGGAGGAAAAAACATAGATCATTCATGAAGAAGCATCTTCATGAAACTTTACAAGAAAGTTTTCTAGAGTAGTCACGAAGAGGTCAGAAGAGATCAGTGTTACACGAGCCATCAAATGCAACTTGGGTGCAAAAGAATAATAATACTGGTAAGATGCTTGATTGACCTATTTATGCAAAGTCTAATTCTTCTTCCAAAGATTCTGAACATGATATATTAGGTTTCCATTCTGGATTGTTTGGGAATATTGATAATACACATGCTTTAAATCAAGATTTATCCCATGTTAGTGTCTCTGCAAGAGACAAGACTAGTTCAAACGCAATTAGGCACTTTGTGCCTAGAACAATCGATGGAAACATTAGTTTGATTGACATAGATCAAGTCAATATATCTGATTATGAGGAAAATTTCCCTGATGAAGACAATGTGTCACAAGAGATTGAAGATTTGAATAGGGGAGTTCACCATTTAATCTCCCTAAGAGCCCAAAAGGAAGCAAATAAGGAGAAGGAAGTCAAAGCTAAATTAATGAAGAGAGATAGGCTCCTTAGATAAATAGCTGATCTTGAAGTGCTAGCTAAGGGAAAAGAAAAGAGTGATGAGGAAGGCCCTGTGATCAGAGAAATTCTGATCCCCAAAGCCAAGCAAGCATATAGGTCAGTAGTCCAACCAAACAGGGAAGTATTTAGTGATTCTCAGCTTCCTAGGACTAATGTGGATAAAGGGAAACAAAAATGGGTAGATGATGGAATTGGATCCAAAAATGCAGAGGAGATTTCTCATAGGTTGTCAGCACATGAGAGAGAAATGGAAAGAATGAAGAAAGAAAAAGAGGATCTCCAAATGGAACTAGAGAAAGCTAAATTGGAAGCAGCAAATCAGGAAGTGAAAAGAAAAATTAGTTACTTAAAAGCTCCCCCTATCACGTTTCCATCAGAAGATCTTAATAAGCTTGATCCTCAACAAATTTCCCTTCCCCCGTTTAAGATTCAATCTAATGTGCCTGCTAATACTGCATTAGTGAGTAAAACCCTTGTGAACAATCAGCATGGCCAAGTATCTTAGTCCTTAATTCCAAAAGTTAGAATGAACATGGGAAATAATAATGTTGCTCCCCCTTTTCAAAGAATACCAATCAATTTAGAACAACATAGACAATTATTCTTTGATGGGATGCCAAGATATCCCAACCATGTTCCCACTGAGTTAAGGGACAGACTCCATAAGTTTACTGGAAACAATGCAATTAGTGTTGAGGAACATCTAAAATCTTTTGGGGACCTAATAAATGATTATGAGATAGTGGATGAGGATGTCATCATGAAACTGTCTATCTAGTCCCTAGTTGATGATGCAAGAGATTGGTACAAAGGTCTTCCAGTTAATAGCATAGGTTCATGGGAGGATTTTAAGAATTGTTTTCAAGAGCAATACGGTGATAAAACAAATGTGAGCTTCATGCTCAATGAATTCAATAACATCAGAAAGTCTGATAATGAAATGTTCACCGACTTCAATGCCAGATTTCAAAAGGCCATGCATAGATTATATCAGGTGATGAGGTTAGATGATAACATGTGTTTAAATACCTACTACAATGCATTTGAATCTAAAATGGCCTATATCCTGAGGGATAATAATCCACATAGCTTGAGAGATGCTTTTAGAATTGCCATTAATGCAGAAAGTAATAGAAAAGCATCCGGGAAGTTAGGAAGAAGGACAGATGGTAGATTATGGCAAGAAACAAAATAGCAACATAATAAAGTTGCTAAGGAGGAAGACAAGATAGAGAAGTTGGTCATTGCTATGAAGGATCTGACTGCCAAGGTAAACAAAAATGATAAACCTCATTATAACTGGCAGGATAGGCCCCCTAGACTGCATGATATGCCTTATAATACCAACTGGAAAGATGGCAAACCCTAGAATGAGAAGCCTAAAATTGCCCAGAACTAGGACACTCCAGATCCCTTAAAAGGGAAAAATGTCCATAATATAGAAAATACTCCTTGGTGTATTGCTTGTGATGGACCACACTCTTCTCATCAGTGTACAGTGGCTCAAGCTCTCAAAGAATTAATGAGACAAGAATCTAAGCCTGATATTAACATGTTTGAGAATATTATAGAAAGTGATGAGGAATCTATACAAAGTGGATATAGTGATGTGCTAGACAATGAAAGGTTTGTTCAAGGACAATTAACTTTGGATTGGCATCCTACATTGAATGTGGTAACAACTGAGGATGAAGAATTTCATCTTAGAAGGCCCAGTGAGGAAGAAGTTAAAAACCTCACCAAAGTTGCCATTGCCAAAGCAAAACACAATTATAACTTAAGGAGCACCAAGAAGGACACTGATCAGGGTGAACCTGGTTCTATGTTCATAAAAGAGATTACCCAGAAGGGGGCAGCAAATAGTGCTACTACTAATCCTAAAATTGGTCAAGAAAAGAAGGAACAGGTTAAAGATGTACCCAAGAGTACAGATGATAAAAATACTAGTGATATACAAGGAGCTGCCACAACAAAAAGGGCAAGTCAGCTTAAGATAGAAAGAGTTAGAGCTAATACTGAATCAAGAAATAGTTGACATGGCTCAAGCTCTTACTCAAATGAAGGTCACTATCCCATTAGTAGAATTACTGAAGATTAAAGAACATAGGGATGCAGTTTTGTCTTTATTTTCTAGTATATCTAACAGTGACACAGTCCTACCCACCGGTTTAGCTAGAATTGGAAAGAATCAAGAATTCCAAACCCTAGAGGTTTGTGTGGGAACCACCATTACTCAGGAGCCTTCACATGTAGATCCTTTCTATGTTACTTTGTTAGTAAACAACCGGTTGATAAAAAACTGCATGATAGATTCAGGAGTTGCTGCTAATGTGATGCCTTATGGTGTCATGAAAGAATTAGGATTGTCAATGACCACTGTATATGGGAAGTGTTATGCTATGGATAATAGGGAAGCTCCTATGATAGGTACAATGAGAGATGTTGAAGTAAAAATAGCAGCATTCCCTGAGGCAACTTATAAAATAGATGTTATTATTACTAACACCAAACCCCATTATGGTCTGTTGTTATCCAGGCAGTGGGATGCAGCAGTAGGAGGAAATGTTCAACTGGATTTATCTTATGCCACCATTCTAATTAATGGAAATCAGGTCAAGTTGTACAAAGAGCCACATGCTCCTAGGGTAATTGAAAGTGTAGACCCTAATATGCTCAATTGTATGATTGATGTAGATCTTGATAATTTTAGACTACAACCAATTGTACCCCAGTTGAAGAATACTGACCCCATTGTGGTCAAATTAGAAGCTTAACAGTATGGTTTATGGTAGATGTATTTTGATGGAGCTTTCTCCAAAGAAGGATCTGGAGCAGGGGTTCTTTTTGTATCCCCATCAGGTATAACTTTTAAGTATTCTTTCTTATTGGCTTTCCAGTGCACAAATAATACTGGAGAGTATGAAGCTCTATTGTTGGGGCTTGAGGTTGCAAAAAGGCATGGAATCCAGCTATTGACAATGTTAGGGGATTCAAAATTGGTTGTCTCTTAGGTAAGATCCAAATATGCATCCAAGAATGATAGATTGAAGAGATATAAACATGTAGTTTGGGATGTTATTGAGCATTTTAGTGCATTTTCTATTAATTGGGTAGAGCGATCAAAGAATATTATGGCAAATTTCCTAGCTAATGTTGCCTTGAAAAATGATGATACAACACTAACCAGTATTTCCACTATGGAAATAAAATCTAGGCCTACTATCCCTGATAATGTGTATAATTGGCAAGTTTTTGCTAATGATGAAGATATTCTTAGGTTCATCCAATGTGTTGATGATTACGATGGACAGAAGATTGATTGCAATACACTGGTGGAGGTGGTTGACAATAGGGAAACAATGTTTGGAAATGAATTGGTCTAGTTGGAAACCAATGAAATACCTAAAGGGCTGGTAGAGCTGAAAAGCATGTTCAGTTACAATGACAGTCATTTACATCAGCAGTCTACCACCAAGTTGGAAGAATTAGAGGAGGTAAACTAGGGAACTCAATCATCCCCTAAGTTAGTATACATTAGGAAGAAATTACCCCCTCATGTTAGGACTAATCTTATTAATTTATTGAAGAAATATAAACATGTTTTTGCTTGGTCTTATGAAGACCTAAAGGCGTATAGACAAGATCTTTTTCAGCATGAAGTTCCTTTACTTCCAGATGCTAAGCCTTTCAGACAGAAACATAGACCTATTAACCCCCTGTTGGAAACTAAGATGTAGGAAGAGTTGACTAAGTTAAGAGAAGGGGGGATTATTAAACCTATAAGACATTCTTCATGGGTCTCCAATTTGGTCCCAATAAGAAAGAAAAATGGGGACATTAGATTGTGTGTGGATTTTAGAAATTTAAATGTTGCTTCTTTAAAGGACAATTACTCTTCTTCCAATATGGAAGCTATGTTGCAGAGAGTAACAGGTTGTGATCTTTTATCCATGATGGATGGTTTTTCAGGATACAATCAAGTGTTAGTGAAAGAATATGAATAGTTTAAAACTACTTTCACTACTCCATGGGGAACATATGTCTATGTGAGAATGCCATTCGGACTGAAAAATGTTGGAGCTACATTCCAGAGAGCCATGGATGTAGCCTTCAAAGAATTCATTAATATCATCATGGTGGTTTATCAAGATGATCTAACTTGTTTCTCCAAAAGGGCTGATGATCATTGTGGACGTTTCGAAAAGGTGTTCAATAAAGCCTTGGAATTTGGTGTGTCATTAAATCCCAAGAAATGTCATTTTGGGGTCACTGAAGGAAAATTATTGGGACACATTGTTTCCAACGAAGGGGTAAGGATAGGCCCTGAAAGAATTGAAGCAATAAACAAAGTGTCTGAACCAAAGAATGTAAAAGGTATTCAATCCTTTCTAGGCAAAGTAAATTTTGTTAGGAGATTCATTGCAAACTTTGCAGAGATAGTGAAGCCCATTGTCAGGTTGCTCAAGAAGGATACCAAATTTTGTTGGGATCAAGAAGCCTTAGAGGCTTTTGCTAAAATTAAGAAGGCCATTTAGGAAGCACCAGTGTTAAAGTCTCCTGATTACAATAAGCCTTTTTCTCTTTTCTCTTTTGCTTCATATCATACAATAGCTGCAGTATTGTTACAAAAGGATAATGAGGGATATGAACATCCCATAGCTTTCTACAACAAGTCTTTGCAAGCAGCAGAATTGAAATATGAAACCATGGAGAAACAAGCTTATGCTTTGCTTAAAGTTGTCAAGGCTTTTAGGCCATATCTGGTAAATGCAAATATCATTGCTTATGTCCCACATGTTGCAGTTAAGGATATCCTATCCCAGTCTGAGGTTACAAGGAAAAGATGCAGATGGATTAATAGAATCCAAGAATTTAACTTGGAAATAAAGATCACCAAATTGGTAAGAGGTTTGGGTCTAGCTAAGCTCATGACTGAGTCTAATCTTCTAAATGTTGAAGTATACAATGTTGAAGTCAAAAGTACTTCAGTCACTAGTATTGAAAGGCAACCTTGGTATTCAGAGACAGTCTGATTTCTAAGAGATACTGCATTCTCAGAAGGAATGACACATAATTAGAAAAGAACTCTAAAACTCAAGTCACAAAAATATGTTCTCATTAAAGGTGATCTATTTTGGAGAAAAAGAGATGGAGAATTACTAATGTGTTTGGATGAATTCCAGGCTAAATGAGTGTTGACTGAAATGCATGATGGAGTATGTGGGGGTCATTACTCTGCTAAGACAACTACTGGTAAGATAATCTGGGCTAGATATTATTGGCCTACCTTATTCAAAGATGCTCATGCACATGTCCAAAAATGTGACCCATGTCAAAAATTTTCATCCAAGCTAAAGTATGAAGGAGCTTTACCCCTAAATCCAGTCACAGTGGAAGCCCCTTTTGTCCAGTGGGGCATTGATTTTATTGGAGAGATTGTTGAGAGGTCAGGAAGAGGTCATAAATGGATCATAGTAGCCACTGACTATTTTACTAAATGGATTGAAGCTATTCCTATAAGAAGAGCTACAAGTAAGGTTGTGATTGATTTCCTGATGGATACTATAATAATTAGATTTGGAATACCTGCAAAATTGGTAATGGATAATGCCATGAGTTTCAAGTTGAAAGAGTTTGTAGGATTTTGTACTAGTCATGGAATACTCATGTCTTACTCTTCACCCTATCACCCTTAGGGGAATGGGCAAGCAGAATCCAACAATAAAAGCCTTTTGGACATCATCAAGAAAATCCTGGAAGAAAACAAGAGATCTTGGGATCAAAAATTGAAATTAGCTTTGTGGGTAGATAGAATAATAGTCAAGAAGGCCATTGGAATGTCACATTTTGAACTGGTTTATGGTACACAAGTCAGATTGCCAATGAACAATCTTCTTCCAGTTTATAAATTCTTGCAAGATGAGGACATGGAGCTATCTGAACCTATGGAAAACAAAATGATCCAAATTGTGGAGGTGGAAGAGCTCAGAACTCTAGCTCATAAAAGAAATCAGAAGATCCAATTGTAGTCCAAATACCTTTTTGATAAAAGGACATCATTAAGGAAGTTTCAAATTGATGATATTGTTCTCTAGTGGAATGCAAAAGGACAAGACAAAGGGAAGCATAAAAAATTTGAATCATTATGGATTGGCCCTTTTGTGGTCTGTGATTTAAATAGAAAGGATTCTTATTTTGTGAAAAATATGAATGATGAAGTGCAGGAATTTCCAGTGCATGGACAATTCCTGAAACATTATTTCTCTTGATGTCCATGCACAATAGGTCTTTTGTTTGTATATATTTTGTTTCCTTCCTATTGTTTTGTTTGGGTCTATGTTTTGGTTTGCGAAACCAGAGTTTCTGAGTTTTCTGGTGTTGACCTTGTGATCAACCATCCCTAGTCAAAGCCGTTGTTATCACTATTTAAGAAATGGGTTTTCTCTTTCCCATAATTGGCTAAGTTTTTGAAATTTTGAGTCAAACACACTATCAACTACTTCAAGTCTGTGTTAGGTCTTAAGGGTTTAGGGTTTTAATTTTAAATCACTCAATGTTTGATCAAAAACCCTCTGGTTTTTATTCCTTCATTACTTTATCCACTTAAGTAATGGGTCTTGGGGTCATATGAGGTGTCCCCCCTTGTCATTTGCCTAGGCGGTTGTTGAATTAATCATAAAAATTTATGCCTTATGTCTTTTCTTCCTAATGTTGTCGGGCCCAGTAAGTTGCACGCAGCTCTCAGATGGATCTATGGTTTTCGCTATTTCGTTAGGCAAAGTTGCACGTGTTTTAAGACTCGTGAAATGGCGAAAGGGAAAAGCATTCTCAATGGTGTGCATTTGATCTAGCTTAAAAAGGCTCCATCTCATTTAAGATCTAACGACTGGTGTTATTTCACAGCTGAAGCTTGCAAGTGAAATACCTTTCATGAAATGGCGAAAGCGCTTGGTGGGACCCTGCAGCAAAGACTTTTCAAGCAACTAAAAGGTGATCAAGTCCAATCTGATCTGATGGTTCACACTGTTTCGTGGGAGAAAGACGCTCGACAGATCCTAGAGGTGAGTCATGTCGCGGGATAAGAAATGACCTGGCAGATACAGGTGGCAAGAATGAGGTGGAATCCGATGTTTTCTCTCAGCAAATAAAAGGTTGACATGTCAGTTTGAAAGTGACTAGATGCCAGGTGGATGGAGTTGAGTCAGAGGGCCCATGTCTGCTGAATTCAGTTAAGTTGTTAAGCATCAAGCAAGTCACATATAATCTAATGGCCCATGTGAGTTCACAATGGTAAAGTGCTCATGTTTTAAAACTAGCGAAACAACGAAAAGGAGGTCGGGCCCGGTGCTAAGGAAAAGCTGTTAAGTCAGTGTAAAGACTGATCAAGTTTCATTTGATTGGATGGTTGGCTTGATTTCATATAACAAAATTGCTCGAAGGTTATGCTTTGCAAAACAACGAAAGAGTGAAGAGGAAAAATATGTAGGCATTTTGTGACCCGTTGGAACGAAAAATTTGAATTCTCTCATGAATTCAATTCTGAAGGGACAACCGAAGCATGCGGTATGAATGTCACAGTTAAGAGCCTAAGTACCATATATGATCTAATATCAATTGGATGAAGGTATCATTCTAAAGAATTGTTGCAGAGAAGTGGTTGCAGAGCTATTTTCTTCAAATACAGAGCATATTCATTCAGTCGCAGAACGGATTCCTTCAAGCTAAAAATAGATTTTCTTGTACTCTTGTTTGGCAATTTCTTACCGGTGTGTTTTAATTGAGGTCTTGATTTATACCAGAACCAGTTGGGGGTAATAGTTAAATTGCTTGCATATTTTAAGATGGCACCTAAGAGATAATTTTCAAGGAAAGTTAATTAAAAGGAAAGGGCCATTTGTGATGATTTTCTTGAATAGTTGACATTGTCAACTAATCAAGCATCAAACGTGAAAGAATTAGTGCCAAGAGGTCCTCGTTTGAAAATAGGAGAGGGGTTATATGATAAGGGTAACTTGTTGAGAGATCCACAGGTTGGGGTTGTTCAAAGTTGGATTTGGCATGAGAAATTCCCCAACCCCGCAGAATAGCATATGGGAGTTAGATGTGGGAAAATTTGTAGTTCCAGGAGTATTCATGGATATGGATCTCTTGACTCAGATTGTGCATAATTATGATCCATTCACAAGAAGCATTAGGGATATAAATGGGAAAGCCCTCATTGAAATAAATAATGAGGAATTCAGAAGTGCTTTTGGGCTTAATGAGTTTACCAATTTTCTAGAGCCTATTAATTTCAAATCACTAGCTCAAGTATATAGTGCACAGAGGAACCACCTTAGAAATGGACCTCTAAAAGAATTCTTTGTGAAGATAGGCGGGTTGACAGTTGTAGGACCCAACACTGAAGAACCTTTCTCATTGAATCTATTCACCCTTAGGGCTCAGGGATTGTATTGGTCACTTTGCCATATTTTAGGAGAGGATATTGAGGCAAATATGCCCACTCATTACATGCTAATGATTGCTCAGATTTTGAATCCTTCTCTTGCACTAAACTTTGATTATGCTTCCTTTATTACTGATTCTATTCATGAAGGGTTGAGAGGAATAAAGAATGGGAAGGTTGATAGGCCTTTTGGATGGTATTCCCTCCTCATGCATCTATTTTTATTTAAAGGTGGTAATTATTTTGCAAGTGGAATGGACCTTATAAAAGAGAAAGATGGAGAAAAAATGCCAGTGCAATTATGGAGTACAATGCTGTCATGGGATAGAAATGATGCTAGTTTCTTAAAGTTTGATAAATGTTTTGCATCAAAGATTAGGATTCTCCTCTATTCAGAAAATCCAAGAGTCCCCAAGGTTCTTTTGGAATTTATTAGACCAAAAGAATTTGCAGAAAATATGACAACTATCAATAATTGGGGTGATATTTACTTATACCCTATCTCCACAGTTTTCAGAGTATTTCGTTTCAGAGGCAATCCATTTTTATTGCCCTATTAGGTCCCTCTCAAAGTGGGAATTGTAGAAGTCCTTAGAAAAATTTGTTATGTGCAAGAAGCAGATCTAACAGGCAGGGGTAAAGGCACTATTTTCCCTACGGTCAATATAGCCCACCAATTTGTAATAAACAAGGGAGGTTGGAACTATTTTGAGGATTTTCTTAAACCTTATCATTTGTCAACTGTAGTGTCCAGGTGTGTCGATCCTGAAGATTTCTTTAATGGCATGTTTAGAAAGAGAGCAATATGCAGAGGTAGACCCCATCAATTCCAGTTTCCTAAAGACCTTATTAGAAATGAGTTTGATCTAGATGAGTAGGAGCTAAGTAAGGAAAAGTGGGTGGCTTATAAAAAGGCCTTAGACTTTGTACATCAGTTTGATGCCACTATGAACCATTGTCTAGCTTTCACCCTTTTGAGGAGAAAATAAAGTTCCTAATTCTTTGCTTTGAGGATGTAATGCAGACTCTAAAACAAAAGAGGGAGGTTGTGATTAAAAACAACCTTGAAAAGGCAAGAATGGTTCTAAGTAGGTCTGCCTCCACTAGAGCAATCCCTCCTGGTGACTATATGTTGCACAACAAGTCTAATTATAGTGTGTTGATGCCTACAATACGGGAGCCCTCTACCTCCAAAGGAAAGAGGAAGATACAAGATGTTATTGACATCCAAGAGAGCCCAAAGAAGAAAAGAGTAGGAAAAGAAATACAATTTGATACACCCTTGTACTCTCCATCTCAATTCCCTATTCACATAGGAGATGAACAGGTAGCAACTGAACAACTGATACAGTTAGGCAGTCTGGGAGAAATAGCTTACACATATGATGAAGTAGAAGAGGGAATGCTAGAAGAGCCCCTTGCTGCTGAGATGAACATCACTACCAATGAATTCAAGGGCCAAGAGTGGGATCCTGAGATCAAACAAGCCAGTGCGGACTTCTTAGCTGATAACAACTTTGTTACATCAGGAGCATTCATGCAATTTGTATGGAAGTAAAACATTTACAAATACAATGCAAGGTGTGAAAAGAGAGAAGGAGAGAAGCCTCATAAAGATCCAGCTATGGTTGAGGAGGAAATAAAGCAAGAAATGATAGATGAGTTTAAGACCATCACTCCTGAGCAAGGAACAAATATTATGGCACAAGCTAGAGTACTCATTCTCCCTAAGTGGGACATAGCAGATGCCTTGGTATTGGAGGCAGTGAATAAAGAAACCAAACCCATGGAGGGAATCACTTTTAGCAAAGTTAATGTTGCATTGGTCATGTGGTCCCTCAAAAGAGATGAAAATAGGAAAAATAAGGACACCCCAGGGTCAAGTTACCTTGATGGAAAGATAGTAAAATGAGTGCAAAACACAGGGGTGATGGAAGCTGCTAGCACTGTGCTAGAAACTGCAAAGTTTAGTGTTGTAGTAGCAGAAAGGGAAGCTAAGGAAAGAGAAGACCTCCAAGTCAAGTTGGAGACAATTTTGAAGGCTTATAATAGTGCTAAGGAAGAGGTAAGGGGTAAAGATAGCATCATTCCTAAGTTGCAAAGCCAGTTGACAGGATAGTACCATCAAGGTGAGTCTTCAACACTGATGATCTCCTCGTCTCCTACAAGACCTCCACCTACCAACCCCATTATTGAGTTCCCACCATCTCCAACACCTTCTAGTTCTCAAATGGTTGAGATCACTCCCCAAGAATTGGAGAATTTAAAATAGGCTCAAGCCTTGTATGCAAAGAAGTATGAAGAAAGAGTAAGGGCTACAATTTCAAGTTTTACAGAAACCATGGGGGCCTCACTATTGCATAACAACTTAAGCAAGATTTTAGATATGTGGAATGAGCTTAATGGAGATAAGGCCTTTTGATGCCTATTTTTGACAAGTGGAATCCTAGAGAGTAGGATTTGGAGCTTATTTGTGTATCTTATGATGAAGCAGGGGCTGATCCTATCATCAAATCCACTTGTGACACCACAAATAATCTAATAAAATTAGTAGAAGGGATAGACAATGCTGATAGGAAGATCAACTTGTACAAAAATGAGTACACTGATGAGGTTTTTGAATTGATTCCAGAAGTTTTTGTTAGCCCAAATCAATTGAAGGACAAACAAGTGTGGCTTAAGGAATTAGAGGCCAAATTGTCAGCTAGAATAAAAGGAATTGTTGACTTAGATGATGCTTCCTTTTTTGTTATAACAATTCAGGAGATAGAGAGAATCAAATCTCATTACGGTTTTCTCAATTCAGAGGTTAACAAGATGAGGAATTCATGGAAAAGGTTAACCAAGGATAAAGCAAAAGTGATTAATTTCGCATGGCCGACTGATGATGTATACAACGAGTGGACAAGAAAATATGCCATCCAGGATGTAGAGCAGTTAGAAGGCACTCCTGAAAAGTTGGAAGAGGTTGCAACCGAACAACACGTAGAAGAAGTTGCGGAGGTCGAAAAGGACTTGTAACCGTATTTGTAAAAGATTTTGTAACTTCTTCTAGAGAAGAAATGATTGTAACAAATTCTCCTAGGAAAGTCTAAAGCTATGTGCATCCATATTGTTATAAATGGATACCAGGACTAGTAGAAAAAGGATCGCAAAGAATTGTAAAAAAATGCTGCATAAATTTATCTGAGCTTTTCCAAATTTTAATGGAGAATATTTGAAGGTTTCTTGTAATACTTTTTTGAAGAAGAATATCAATATAAAAAGCATTGGTTTCTAGTAAAACTTTGTGTTGTCTTCAAATGTGTTTGCATGTGTTTACTGTTTCACTCTAAATAATCCAGGGTTATTTCGTTTGAATGGGGGTTGTAAGGCAACTTTCAGTAGATGTGTTTGCTAGATTTTCTCTTTAGGAGGGAAATTAAATATGCGGGGATCACTTCTACCAGTAAATTCCTTGTGAGATATTTGAATCTTGATGAGCATAGTTTAATTTGGTATGTATAAATTCTTATATGTGTCAGGCATATAGAGGGATCTACAGAAGCCAAACTAATGGGATATATATAGATATTTTACTGTGAGAGTATTGTTTGAACTTAGATGACTCTGTGACCTTGGATAAGGCACTGGTATAGATCAAGGTTGTCTATTACATGTTTTGTAGGTCAAATACTGAATATGAGTATAATTTTTTTTTCCTTTGTTTCAGTTAGTTTTAAGGTGATTAGATCCACTCGTTTTCTAGACTGGTTTGCTGTGGATTTATCTTTTAAAAGTGTGAATTTAGTTCACAAAGGTATGCCCACCTGGACTCTGAGTAGGTCCGTAGTGTAGAAGGTTAAATCAAACTTGTCATATGTTGTCCTAAGAGTTTCCTTGCCTTTAATATCTCTTATGCACAGAGTTATCATATTATTATAAGGATGTTGAAGTGAATCAGATTTTGAAGACAACAAAACCTTTCAAGGGTTATCCATATTTTCTGCTACACCACCAAATTGCATAGAGGCAACACAAGAAGAGTGGAAAAGGGCAACTGGGGAAGGTGGATGGTTCAGATGCATCTTGGTATGATGCTGCAAGGTTATGGAAGTTGTGACTCATCCTCAACATACAATATTCATTTGTGATCTCTTCTTTCCACTTTGATTACTTCCAGTCTATGATTGTAAGCTTCTCTTTCCATTTTAATGGCTTCCAGTCTAGAAGTATGAGTTCCTCATTTAGTTTTAGGGATGCTCTACTTCTTTTGTTGTGTGATTCCTTTTCGAGGGTGTAGAGTTCCTTTGTTGGTTGCAGTGATGCAAATCATGCGACCACTGAGATAGCTACAACTCGATGGTAGCACGACTCAAAATAGTTAGGCAACAACAAAAATATCATTCTCCATTAAGGCGGTTATGATGCACACATCTTTTTCTTGTCTCTTTCTAGACTTGGCTAGGTGGTCTTTCTTTTTCTTATAGGGTTAACATGTCAAACTGCAGGGAGACCAATTTTAAAACAGCTTGTAGCTTGTGCATTCCTTGTGTTATACAAGAAATATCAAGGCTATAAACGGATTTTGAAATTTTTACACTACTATGTCGGATAGTTGCAGTCCTATATTTTTTCAAGGTTTTTGAGTCTACTTATAGAAAGGAAGATATAGCTTCCATATTATAAAAACCAATTAGTAATGAAAGAAATATTTTCATTATAACATATTCTGTCTCTTGTATTTTCTGAATTTGTATAAGCTAATGTGTTAAAGATATGTTGGTTTATCTTGGTGTGTTTATATCAATGTGTGATCATGCTTGTAGGTTTTTCTCAAGGAGGGAATTAAATTCTAAGCGCGGATTACAGTGATTTTGGGAAATACTAGTAGGATTAATAAGAATGGATAACTACAATAGCTTAATGCAATTATATTTATTTCAAGCATTAACATTGATAAAAATTCCCTAATTCAAACTATTTTGCATAATGGGGTTTTATTTTCTACTTTATGGGTGTTACTCTGTTCCCTTGGATATGCACTGGTTGAATTTCTTGCTATGAGATTATTTCAAAAAAAATTAATTAAGCTCTATCCGCTCTTCTTTCTTTTTTGTGTTAAGTGGGCAAGGGGGTTTTATTTTTTAATGTGTGCTTGATATACCTTTATATCTTTTAGCATTGCATGTGTATTTATTTCTTAATCGAACATTAAATATTGTGGGATCATGACTATGTGTGTGAGTTGTGCATGCAAAGGGTCCCCTTTGTAATTGATAATTATCTATCGAGGAGTAAATTTGCATATCTATAAAAAATTTGAAAATATCTTAAGTTTATTGGTCCTAGTAGGAATACCCTCCTGAGTTAGGTAGAGCTCAAAGTGAAGAAGCCTTAGTTGAGTCTTGTGTATGTTGGGTTTTCTTGTCCTTAATCTATTGACAGTTTCTAGTTGACATTTAAATTTCTCTCCCTAACCTGAATTGTGATGAGATCCTTAGGGTCAAGATTTGCAAGAAAAAACACCAACAAAGTGGTGACTCTGCTAAGGAAGAATGAACTAAAGTCTGGTGACTCCATGCTAAAATCCATTGAAAGTAAGTGTCAAGAAAAGTTGAAGAATTTGAAGTTCATTTCAGATCTAGAGTTTTCAACTTGGAGAAAGTTATATTGTAGCAAAATTGAAGAAGTATTGTGTGACTCTGATGTTGTAAGAGACCCAGAATGAATATGTGTTTCAAATGGCTTCCAACTTTTTGAAATTTTTTCCTCTCAAATGAGGTGGTGACTCTATCAAAATGAACCTAATATTTGAAGGATACCTTCAAGATTTTAAGTCAAAAGAGAATTAGTAAACTGCTGCAAACTTCGAAGCATTCTCAAAAATTTTAAGAGATAGATGCTATGCATGAGTTTATAAGACGATAAATGTTCCCTTCAAGTGAATTGAGCACTAGATTAGGGAAAGGATAGAGATAGTGCCAACACACTTCTCAATTATCATTGATATTCTTTTATTCTTATGAAAGAAGTGTGTGTATTGGTTATATTTATAATCATTGAAAGAGACTTTGTCCCTTGTTGTAATAAGTCATGAGTTATGAATTTGTAATATCTCTTGTTGTTAAAGATTGTGTGTAAGAGAATAAGTGTGATCTATGTTTCAGTCTATGAATCCTTGCATAGTTTCAAATGTAACCATGCCTACCGAGTTGTCATAGTCATATAGTAGAATAAAATTCAGCATTGAGTGGTATAAGGCCATTAATTTTTGTGGCACTTATGGTTACCCAAATCTTATTCCACCTGAGATCAGAGAAATACTACCAAAATTCAGTGGTGTAAAGGGTGAATCAGCTATAAGACATTTACAAGGATTTAATGATCTAAGGGATGACTATGAGATTGATTATGAGGATGTGATTATGAGATTATTTGTACAGTCTTTGAAGGATGAGGCTAGAGAGTGGTTTTCATATTTTTTGCCAAGATCAATCAACACATTGGATGAGTTCAAAGAAATTTTTAGTGATCAATTCGGTGAAAGAATTTGTGAGAATATGGTCATAAATGTGTTCATGGATATCCATGTCAGAAATGGTGAATTAGTTTCTGAGTTTAACTTGAGATTCATGAAAGCATTAAGGAGGATTCCTAAGAAGTGTATACCTCAGGATGAAATGACCTTATATGTATACTTAGATGCATTTGATCCTGATATGAGCTACACATTAAGAATGAAGAAACCAACAAACTTGCATCAAGCATTAGAGATTTATATAAACATAGAGAAATTTGTAAGGTTTGGGATGATTAGGAGGTTCAAGCCAAAAGCTATGCGATGTCGTAATGGATCTTGTGAAAATGAGCGACATGGTTTGGAGGTTGTAAATGTTGTTTCAAGTGGTTTCCAACCTATTCCTCCAGTTAAAATCCTTGATGTTGTCCATCCCTATGATGTTGGTTATGTATCTCATGAAATGAAAGTTGAGCCAAGAAATTGCACAATGTATCCTAATGAAGTGAGCATGTTTCTACCTAAGAAAATGCCTTAAATGTTTGTCCAAGATGATGCATATGAGGAGACACTTAAGGTATGTGTACCTGAATTAACTCCATTATAGACTGCTTATCAGTATTCTTATCAGCAAAATGTCCCTGATATGGCATGCATGGTTGGGAAAGTTGAAGCTCATAGTGTCAGAGCAGTTACACTAGTTCTGTTGAAGTTAATAAAGACCTTATTTGTGAGGATCATAGCCATGAGTGTTTATTTCATGAAGCTAATGTGGATGGTAATTGTTCTGATTTTATAGATGATGATGCTAATTCTGACTGTTTTTTCCTTGAGGATGACATTAAGGACAGCGGTGAAAATGATTTTAGTGAAATTCCTAATCCTCTATTTTATGAAGAGGTAGACATTGATAAGGTAGTGCTCAGTTATAATGTGTCTAAAGGTGGATTCAATAAATTTTCTAATCCACTATATGAAGAGGTGATTGAAGTTTTATATGATTTGAAGGCTGCACCAGTTGGTGTAATAAGTGATTGTGATGACCAAGATGTGACATCTGATGTAATGTCACTATGATATTGAATCTTCATGTAGTGTTGATTGTGATGCTGTTGTTGAGCATAGTTTTGATGTTTGTGAGTCTGGATTGCTTGATGAAGCAAGGAATCATGAGATTGATCAGAAGTTAATATTTTTCCCTGCTAATAATGACATTTGTAGATCAAAATTAGAGACTTCAGTTTCATGTAAGATGCAATCAAGTGGTGGAGTGAGTGTCACTTATCAGTTGAGTGATTGTTTGATTGTATATAACAACTGCTACATATTGTACACAGATGCATTACTTAATGAATGTGGCACACATCCATCTATAGATGATGGAGTAAAAATCATAACAAAGAATTAAGTACCTAGTATTGAACAACAATATGGAACATTTTATAGTGATGAGGGAATGTTCAAAAATATGGTTAAATATACCAAGAACTATGTATGTGATCAATTTGTTTCCAGTGGTATTTTTCAGATTGGTGATCACATATTCAAATGAGAATCAAACTTTTGACAAAGGTAAATTTTGGTGGCCCAGGGCCACCAAGCAAATTTTTTATCAGATTCTTGAATGCAACGTAAGAAGTAATTCTAAGCCTAATGAATAAAAAAGACATGGCCTTCTTTTACCAGAGATCTGGATCCTCATCTTGCTCATGTCTTCCAAGTGTCCCCAACTAGAGCCACTATTAAGACTGCAAAATAATTGTTTCTAGTTCTATATCCTGAGTGGTTTATAGTTTTGGCCATAAAATTTTATTTTCCAATGGGGAGACATTATTTTTCATTATGCCTAAGCTTAAAAAAGGGGTTTTATTTTTCTACCTAATATCCATGACCCCATAACCCTTGTCTAGTTGCATGTGCTTAATTTTGTGACTAAAGTTTTAACCCTGCTTCTCCGCTGGTTGCCTTTTAGTTTTACCTCTTATTCTACGAGCCTGCAAAAGTATTGTCTGGTTGTCGGTAGTGAGTATCTGCACCCCCAAAAGGTTGTGTATGTCCAAAATCTTCTTGTTGCGGGCTTGTGGAAATATGCTAAGTGGTCAGCAATGTAGGGCCTCGCTCCCTCATGTGGTTAGGATGGATGACAATGTTACCACTGACGGGAATGTGGGGAAAGGGATTTTTTGTTGGGAATGCAAGAGGTGTAGCCCGTAGCTCCACGAGGAACTTTCATAATGCCTTAAGTACTTTGCAAGAATGTGAAAGGAAGAATAGTAGAGCTCATGCTACCGCACGGTTACTTCATGGAGCAAAAAAGAAATCTGTGGGTGAGCGGAATGGAAGAGCACTACTAAGTAAAGGCACATGACCCCATGAAGGTAAAAATCAAAGAAAACAAAGGGGCTCACAAGTTGGTGGAATAAAAAGAAGTAGGAAGTGTGTATCCTGCACCCCCGTGGAGGAAAAACTAAAGGAAAAAAAGGTTTGCGGGCATGCCGTAGGAATACTTAGTGACTTTTCAAAGTGAAAGGCATGATATTCCAATAGGTTTCAATGTGGATTTCAAAGTTATCCCAATTGTTCGATCAAATTGTTTGGATAGAATCAACTATTGAATTTCAAGCTACAAACATAGGTTCTCGCAACTTGAATGACTATCATGAGAAAAGACAAACATAAGGCCTAGTGTCCAATCGAATGCATGTCCGATAATCAAACAAGAAGGTTGACACGAGTGAACCAGGAGGTGAGCAACTTAAAGGCATGAGCTCTATGATGTGAGGACAATGAAATCACGACAAAATCACCTATTCAAGAAAAGTCTAGGACAAGTGAATGAAAAGCCCGTGTTATGCCTAGGCATATGGAATTCAAAATGATGATGATCAGGGCTACATGTAGTGGAGATTTTGAAAAGGACAACTAAATTGGCAATAGAAAGGGAATAAGAGAAGTTTTAAAAGCACAAAGCAATAAATGGCATGCATGTAGGAATTACATAAGCTATTTTTAGAAATCCTAGTTTCTTATAAAGATCAACATTCTAAATCTTGACTGAGTAGTTGTCAAGATGATTGTTCATGATTGTTTGAGGGTGGTTTCGAAAGTGGGATTTTCACTTGCAGTGAAAAGTTGTGCATTTACGAGTTTTAGGTTCTATGATATGGGATGGAGAGATCTTCAATGAGTTGTTTTATAGCCAAAGGGGCCTTGAAAATGAGTTGGATAACCAAAGGGGTCTTGAAAGGCCTTTTCAGTCGCAAGGAACCTTTTAAGGGTTATCCACATTTTCCCTTGCACCATAAATTTGCATAGAGGCGGCACAAGAAGAGTGGAAAAGGGCAGCTAGGGAAGGTGGATGGTTCAGATGCACCTTTGGTATGATGTTGCAAGGTTATGGAAGTTGTGACTCCTCCTCAGCTTACAATATTCATTTGTGAGCTCCTCTTTCCACTTTCATTATTGCCAATCTAGGACTATAAGCTCCTCTTTCCATTTTAATGGCTTCCACTCTAGAAGTATGAGTTCCTCCTTTAGTTTTAGGGATGCTCTACTTCTTTTGTTGTGTTATTCCTTTTTCAGGGTGTAGAGTTCCTCTGCTAGTTGCAGCAGTGCAAATCACACCACCATAGAGACAACTAAAACACGATGGTGGAACAAATCAAAACATTTTTTCAACAACAAAAAATCATTCTCCATCATGGCAGTTATGATGCACGCATCTTTTTCTTGTCTCTTTCTAAACCTGACTAGGTGGTCTTTCTTTTTCTTACAGGGTTAACATGTCAATCTGCAAGGAGGCCAATTGTAAAACAAATCCTATCTTGTGCATTCATTGTGTTATAAAAGGAATATCTAGGCTATAGAAAAGGGTTCTAAAAAATTTACACTACCAGGTTGGATAGTTGCAATCCTATACTTTTTCAGGGTTTTTGAGTCTACTTATAGAAAGGAATATATAGCTTCCATATTGTAAAAATCAATTAGTAATGAAAGAAATTTTTTCATCATTAGATATTCTATCTCCTCATGTATTATCTAAATTTGTACAAGCTAATGTATTTAGGATATGTTGGTTTACATTGGTGTGTTTATATCAATGTGTGATCATGCTTGTACATATTTCTCTCAAGGAGGGAATTAAATTCTATGCATAGATTACAGTGATTTTGGGAAATGCTTGTAGGATTAATAAGAATGGATAATTGCAGTAGCTTGATAGAATTATGTTAATGTTAGGCATTAAAATTGAGAAAAATTCCCTAATTCGAACTAGTTTGCAAAATGGGGTTTTATTTTCAGTTTATGGGTGAGACTCTATTTTGTTGGATATGCACTGGTTGTATTTCTTGCTATGGGAGTGTTTCAAAAAATTTCAATTAAGCTCCGTCCTTTCTTTTTTTTCTGTCTTAAGTGGGCAATGGGGTTTTATTTATGAATGTGTTCTTGATATCCCCTTGTATCTTATTGCAATTCATTTGTATTGATTTATCAATCGAACACTGAATATTGTGGGATCAGGGATATGTATGTGTGTTCTCCACACAAAGGGTCCCCTATGTAATTCAGAATTATCTACTGAGGAGTAAATTTGCATATCTGTAAAAAAAATGAAAATATATTAAGTTTATTGGTCCTAGTAGGAATACACTGCTAACTTAGGTAGAGCTTGAAGTGAAGAAGGCTTAGTTGAGCCTTGTGTGTGTTGGGTTTTCTTGTCCTTAACCTATTGACAATTTCTAGTTGACATTTAAAGTTATCTCCCTAACCTAAAGTGTGATGAGATCCTTAGGGTAAAGGGTTGCAAGAAAAGATAGCAACACATTGGAGCATACTTTTTGTAACTTTTTGCATTCTAGTATTCTTATTTTGCATCCATCATATTTAAAATCTTCATTCACCATAGCTTTTTGTGTGTATGCTTCTAAGAGAATTATTTTTTAACACAAGATCTTGTGATGTAGAGGTATGGTTCAAACAACTTGAAAATGTTCCAAGTTACTCACTTGCTCAACCAAGCAACAAACCCTCCTTTTTAAGGATTCAATCCAACCAAGCCTCACACCTTTAAGAGAATAAATTAAACATCCCATCTCACCTATTTCCATCCCCATAACCCCACAATGGGACATTGTGCAAAGTTATCAATATTTGGTTTCAAAACCCACAGGCAAAAATGCTCAAAATGGCTCAAATTGTTCACAAACCCTCCAAATGGTTTGATAGGCCTACCAAGGCTCAACCTAGGTTCAATAGGTTCCTACAAACTCAAATGATTCCCAACAACCCTCTGATTTGGTTGTTCAAGTCCCAAAAGTCACAAAGTGCAAATTGGCTCCTTAGACCTATTAGCCTTCAAAACTCACTTTTTGGCTTCCCACCCAAAAACTCCAAAGGATGGGCCAATATTGTTTAATTTTATTTAACACCAGCTTGGTTCAGCACTTTTTACCAAAGGAAAAGTTCTGGAACCTCTTACAAGTACCATTACTAATGAACCCTCATATATGGCTAGAAGGGCTAATTTAAGCACTTAACAAAGGAACTACCCTCAAAACCTACTATTTATTAGGGGTAGAAATTGGAACACATTGGGGTACCCAAATAATCACCAAACACAAAGTTATAGCTTCTGGTTTGCATTAAAACTAAAGTTATGGGGACTGTTCATGAATTCTATTCAATTCCCACAACCAGTCACATAGAGATGCCTAGCCAAATTTAATAAAATATCACCCAAACTGTATCCTTTTGATCTAAAAACTTTTGGAAATTAAAATAAACTCCCAATTCCACCATTTTACTAAGTTTTATAGTTTTCCCAAGGTGGATTTGGAAGAAATGGGAAAGTGAAGTTGAAGCCCTAGGAAAGGGCACTTTTCCAGGCTGTTTGGATCTGTTACAACTTTTCTCCCTCAATACTCCACCTCTAGACCTCTAGTTGGATTAAAAAGAAATTTATTTCACCCCTCTAAATCCCCACGAAATACTTTTTCAGTTTGGAGGTCATGAAATTCCGTACCAACCAAAAGAACAACAAATTTTCTAGAAAATACAGTTTTTTTATTGATTTCAAATATCAAGTTTTGCAAATTTCGACCACAACAACCCCCAAACGAGTTTGTTGAGGTATTTTATAGTTTTACCAAAATTTTAAAACTGATTTTAGATGGTTATGAAACTTGGGCAACTAATTACAACAACTTTTTGAACAGTTGCTTTACAAATTGACAACTTCGTCAATTTTTGACAATTTTTGACAATTTTTGCATTTTACCATTCAAACTAATTTTATCATCAACCTAGGGACCTAAACACATTGAAATGGATCTAAATAGACCAAAAAAATCTTGAATCCCTAATTCTACTCATCCTAAGTGCCTTTGACCATAGTTGACCATAGGGTTTATAATGCACCCTAGGCCACTAGGCCTTACAAAATGGACAACTAGGACCTTATTACAAGACAAAACATAAAAAAAGGATTATTTGATCCTTTCCAACACCTTTCTATCATAAAATTGAAGTTTTTAATCAATAAATTATGAAATTGAGGCTTGTGCCCCTGCACCATACTCCCGGGGTGGGCTTATATCATTTCCACATGAGATAAGTTCGTCCAATGAAGTGCCATGCTTCATAATTTCTGCCTCATCCATCCATACTGCCTCTTCAATAGGATGTCCTACCCATTTCACAAGGTATTGTTTGTATTCTTTATTTCTGGTCTTCTTAATGACTCTTTCATCAATGATCTTTTTAGGTTTCTTTAGTGCATAAGGAGGTATATCAACAATGTCCTCTTGAATCTCCTCCACATGAAAGTCTGTACCTACAGCAACATGCCCTTTATAGGGTGTTAGATCACATACATTAAAGATAGGAGAAATACCAAGGTTAGAAGGAAGACATATCTCATAGGCATTCAACCCATGTTTCTTCAAAACCTTGCAAGGACCCACTTTCTTCATGAGTAACTTTGTATGCTTGCCCTTTGGTAATCTTTCTTTCCTCAGGTACACCCACACCATATCACTAATCTGAAATTGTACATCCCTCCTCTTCTTATCAACAAGTTCCTTTTACTTTTGTGAACTCTTTTGGAGGGCTAGCCATACTTGATCATGCACTTCCTTCATGCTATCAGCAAATTGTTCACCATGAGCACTTGTTTGCCCATCATGTTGAAGGTCTCTCAACTCCAAGATGCCTCTTGGATTCTACCCATACACAATCTAAAATGGACTTCTTCCTGTACTCCTATTTATAGAATCATTGAATGCAAATTCAGCTTGTGGAAGTACAACATCCCACTTCTCTCCATATTGCTTTGTCAAGCATCTCAATAGGTTTCCCAAGGACCTATTCACAACTTCAGTTTGCCCATCTATTTGTGGATGGTAGGTTGAACGAAAGTTCAAGTTTGTTCCCAACCTCTTCCATAAGGTTCTCCAAAAATGGCCAATGAATTTCACATCCCTATCAGACACAATTGTTAGAGGAAGCCCATGTATCCTTACAATCTCTTTGAAAAACAAATTTGCTACATAGGTTGCATCACTTGTACTCTTACATGGCAAGAAATGTACCATCTTGTTGAACCTATCTACAACAACAAAGATTCTATCAAAGCCTTTTTGAGTCCTAGGCAATCCCATTACAAAATCCATACTACAACTTTCCCAAGGCCTTGTAGGTATGGGTAATGGTTGATACAAACCTACATTGGTGGAAGTACCTTTGGCCTTTTGACAAATGGTGCATGTTTCAACAAATTTTCTCACATCACTTTATATCTTGGGCCAAAAATAATGTCTTCTTACCTGCTCAAGGGTTTTATCCAACCCAAAATGTCCACTCATGCTTCCACAATGCTTTTCTTTCACAATATTCTCCCTCATTGAACACCTAGGAATGCATAGTTGATGTCTTTTGAACAATAAACCATCTTGGATCAAGTAATCAGCATATTCAACATGGTATGCTTTAGAAAAATCAGAACAAACTTTATAAATTTCATGAAAGTCTTCATCACCTTCAGACATACCTTTCAAGGAGTTAATCCCCACACTTTGCAACTTCACCTCTTGCACTGTCAAGGCTCTTCTACTCAAGGCATCTGCCACCTTGTTTGCAACTCCCTTTTTGTGTTTGATTGTAAAGGTATATGCTTCGATAGATTCTACCCATTTCATACGCTTGTAACTCAACTTCTCCTGGCTATTCAAGAAGCTAAGTGCCTGGTTGTCAGTAAAAACAACAAATTCTTTTGGAAGGAGATAATGCCTCCACTTTTTCAAGGCTTGAACTAAGGCATACATTTCCAAATCATATGAGAAATACTTCCTCTTTGCCTCATTGAGTTTCTCACCAAAAAATGCAATGGGCCTACCCTCTTGGCTCAAAACAACCCCTATAGCAACATTAGATGCATCACACTCAATTGTAAAAACCTTTTGGAAATCTAGAAAAGAAAGTATAGGTTTCTTTGCTACCTTTTGTTTGAGACTTTGAAAAGCCTCCTCAACCTCCTTGGTCCATACAAACTTGCACTTCTACCCCCCTTTGATTGTTTCTAGGATAGGTGCACAAACTTGGCTAAAACCTCTTATAAACTTCTTGTAAGAGGAAGCCAAGCCATGGAAGCTTCTAGCTTTAGTCATTGACCTAGGAGAAGGCCAATTCAAGATGCTCTCCACCTTCTCAGGATCCATCTTGATGCTCCCACCTGAAACTATGAAACCAAGATACACCAATTCTTCCTGCATAAAAAGACACTTGTCCACATTGATTAGGAGCTTTTCTTCCTGCAATCTCTTAAAGACCAAATTCAAATGCTACTTGTGTTCATCTCTATTCTTACTAAAAATAAGAATATCATCCAAGTAAACAATAAAAAATTTACCAAGGAAAGGTTTTAGAACTTCATTCATGAGTCTCATGAATGTACTAGGTGCATTGGACAAGCCAAATGGCATCACCCTCCACTCATAAAGGCCTTCATTAGTCTTAAAGGTTGTCTTCCATTCATCTCCAGCCCTTATTCTGATTTGATGGTACCCACTCTTCAAATCCACGTTTGAATACCACCTTGCACCCCCTAGATGATCCAACAAGTCCTCAATCCTAGGCATAGGGAACCTATACCTGATAGTGATCCTGTTAATGGCCCTTGATTCTGTACATAACCTCCATGTACCTTCTTTCTTAGGTGCTAGCATAGCTGGAACAACACATGGACTCATACTTTTAGAAATCAAACCCTTATATAAGAGTTCCTGGATTTGTCTTGCCATTTCCTCATTCTGTTGGGGTGTTAACTTATAGGCAACCTTATTGGGAAGTGTAGCCCCTAGAATTAGATCAATGTTATGGCTAATCTCTCTAATAGGAGGTAAGGAATCAGGTAACTCCTTGGTTACAATGTCTTTGTAGGTCTCAAGCAAATCAGCCACCTCCTTTGGTCCTATCCTCCTAGATTCTTCCTTCTTTTTGTGCACCTTCTTTTCTTCCTTTCTTGGCAACACAACCAAAGCATAACAAGGAGTATCCTCCTCTTTCAAGCATTCTAAAAACTCTTTCTCACCTACAAACATGATTTTAGATTCTTTTTCTTCTTCACCATTATTAGGTAGGGGTAGTAAAGTTACCTTCTCACCTTTATACCAGATGGTGTATGTGTTCTTCTCACCATCATGCCTTGACTTCATGTCATATTGCCATGGCCTTCCAAGTAGAAAATGGCATGCATCCATGGGTACAATGTCACAAAGTACCTTGTCCTTGTACTTGCCAATAGAAAACTCCACCCATGCTTGTTCTTCAATGATGGTTTGCTGGCCCTTTGTGAGCCATGATACATTGTAGGGTCTTGGATGTTTAATCCTCTTCAATTTTAGTTTCTCTACTACCTCAATGGACAACAAATTATCAGTAGAACCTGAATCAATCACCACACTACATACTTTGTCACTACTTCTACAAGTAGTTCTAAAAAGTGCCTTCCTTTGGGGTGGCTCTGGTGGACTAGTTGCTTTGATCAATGTCCTCCTCATCATCATGATCTCTCCTTGTTCAAGTTGTACAAAGGATCCATGAGACTGAACACTATGTGTGTCCTCATCTCTCACCAAATTTTCTCTCCTTTCACCTTTTTTGTTTGCCTTCTCTGGATATTTGGATGCAACATGCCCCATTTGATGACACCTATAGCATTTTATGCCTTCTAGGCCTCTTCCTCCACCTCTTCCTCTAAAGTTTCCTCTCTTTCCTCTGAAAGATCCTCTAGAATTGCCTTCCCCTTGTTCATTTCCATTACTTGATTCACCAAGGTCTTTGGAACCTTATCCTCTTCCTTGAGACATATTTCTACCCCTATTTCCAAAGTCTTTTTGTCCTCTCCCTCTACCGCTCTGATCACTCTTCCTCTTGAGTTTCTCCTCAACCTTCAAAGCAAGTTGAAAGCATTTTTGGACTATGGGAGGGCTACTTAGATTGAGTTCATCTTGAATGGTAACTCTCAATTCTTGCAAGTTTCTTGCAAGCTTCACACATTCAGGCTCCACTACATTGGACTTCATCACCAATTTATGGAACTCTTGAGTATAATCTGAGACACTCATCTCCTTTTGTCTCAAACTCATTCTCCTCTTATGAAGTTGGACTTAATAATCATCAAGAACATATGCATCTCTGATCAATGCAACCATCTTCTTCCAAGTGGTCACTAGATTCTTCTTCTCCTTCACCCTATCATCTTGAGTGAAATTCCACCACGTAAGGGCTGGTCCCTTCAACATAGACTTAGCAATCTTAACTCTCTAACTTTCAGGTATGTCTTCACATTCAAAGAAGCTTGTGAGGGCATCAATCCAATCCACATCAGCATCTGGATTCAAGTTTCCATCATAGGAAGGTAGGTCCAACCTAACATCCATGGTCCTTCTCTCCATGGCCTTCAGGGTTTTCACAAGTAGTCTTTGATCAGCAAGTACTTCTTCTTCCTCATCCTGCTCAAGGGGTTTCTCATCACTCCCCTCTTTAACAAAATCAGAGTTTCCACCACTTTTCTTATGAAGTTCCTCGTTAAGTATATCAACCTCCTTTTGCAAGGAATCAATCTTGTGAACCAAGTTTTGATCCTTCAAAAACTTCACTATCTGTGCATTAGTCATCCTTGAGGAAAACTCACCCTCTTCTTCTTCCCCTGACATGGCTAAAATGAAACAATCCTTCTCCTAAGGATCACACTTTCTTTGATACCAATTGATGTAGATATATGGTTCAAACAACTTGAAAATGTTCCAAGTTACTCACTTGCTCAACCAAGCAACAAACCCTCCTTTTTAAGGATTCACTCCACGCAAACCTCACACCTTTAAGAGAATAAATTCAACATCCCATCTCACCTATTTCCATCCCCATAACCCCACAATGGGACATTGTGCAAAGTTATCAATATTTGGTTTCAAACCCCACAGGCAAAAATGCTCAAAATGACTCAAATTGCTCACAACCCCTCCAAATGGTTTGATAGGCCTACCAAGGCTCAACCAAGGTTCAATAGGTTCCTACAAACTCAAATGATTCCCAACAACCCTCTAATTTGGTTGTTCAAGTCCCAAAAGTCACAAAGTGCAAATTGGCTCCTTAGACCTATTAGCCTTCAAAACTCACTTTTTGGCTTCCCACCCAAAAACTCCAAAGGATAGGCCAATATTGTTTCATTTTATTGAACACCAGCCTAGGGCAGCACTTTCTACCAAAGGACAAGTTCTGGAACCTCTTGCAAGTACCATTACTAATGAACCCTCATCTATGGCTAGAAGGGCTAAATTAAGAACTTAACAAAGGAACTACCCTCAAAACCTGCAATTTATCAAGGGAAGAAATTGGAACACCTTGGGGTACACAAATAAATACCAAATACCAAGTTATATCTTTTGGTTTGCATTAAAACTAAAGTTATTCAATTGCTCACAAACCCTCCAAATGGTTTGATAGGCCTACCAAGGCTCAACCCAAGTTCAATAGGTTCCTACAAACTCAAATGTTTCCCAACAACCCTCTGGTTTGGTTGTTCAAGTCCCAAAAGTCACAAAGTGCAAATTGGCTCCTTAGACCTATTAGCCTTCAAAACTCACATTTTGGCTTCCCACCCAAAATCTCCAAAGGATAGGCCAATATTGTTTAATTTTATTTAACACCAGTTTGGGGTAGCACTTTCTACCGAAGGACAAGTTCTGGAACCTCTTACAAGTACCATTACTAATGAACCCTCATCTATGGCTAGAAGGGCTAATTTAAGCACTTAACAAACGAACTACCCTCAAAACCTACTATTTATCAGGGGTAGAAATTGGAACACCTTGGGGTACCCAAATAATAACCAAACACAAAGTTATAGCTTCTGGTTTGCATTAAAACTAAAGTTATGGGGATTGTTCATGAATTCTATTCAATTCCCACAACCAGTCACATAGAGATGGCTGGCCAAATTTAATAAAATCTCACCCAAAATGCATCCTTTCGATCTAAAACCTTTTGGATTTTAAATTAAACTCCCAAATCCTCCATTTAAATAAGTTTTAGAATTTTCCCATGGTGGATTTGGAAGAAATGGGAAATTGAAGTTGAAGCCCTAGGAAAGGGCACTTTTCCGGGCTGTTTGGATCTGTTACAAATTTTCTCCCTAAATACTCCACCTCTAGACCTCTAGTTGGATTCAAAAGAAAGGTATTTCACCCCTCTAACTCCCCATGAAATAATTTTTCAGTTTGGAGGTCATGAAATTCCATACCAACCAAAAGAACAGCAAATTTTATGGAAAATACAGTTTTTTTATTGATTTCAAATATCAAGTTTTGCAAATTTCGACCACAACAACCCCCAAACGAGTTTGTTGAGGAATTTTATAGTTTTCTCAAAATGTTAAAACTGATTTTAGATGGTTGTGAACATTGGGCAACTAATTACAACAACTTTTTGAAAAGTTGCTTTACAAATTGACAACTTTGTCAATTTTTGACCATTTTTTACAATTTTTGCATTTTGCCGTTCAAACTAATTTTATCATCAACCTAGGGACCTAAACACATTGAAATATATCTAAATAGACCAAAAAAACCTTGACTCCCTAATTCTACTCATCCTAAGTTCCTTTGACCGTAGTTGACCATAGGGTTTATAATGCACCCTAGGCCACTAGGCCTTACAAAATGGACAACTAGGACCTTATTACAAAACAAAATATAAACAAAGGATTATTTGATCCTTTGCAACACCTTGCTATCAGAAACCTGGAGTTTTCAATCAATAAATTATGAAATTGAGGCTTGTGCGCCTGCACCATCTTGGTTGATAGAAGTGTACAACGGAGTAGTTTATAGCATGCATGTATATTATTAGTGTAGACTTTGGTGTGCATTGTGTGCATTTTGCATGTACTCTATTAAGGATGTTGAAATAAATTTGGATCTTATCTTATAATATTTCAGATATATTCTTCTTTCCATCCACAAATATAGCATGTCTAGATATCATTTGATCTAGTTGCCAATATAGAAATGCATCTTCATATTCTTGGTATGTATAATGTCTATAGATTTCAACTAGTGTGAAAAGGAAGTATATCTTGAAAAATTAGAAGAAACAATATGATATAGAAGGAACGGTGAACATGTTCAAATATCTTTGTTACAACTACAATGTTAGTTGTGAAAATATATATTTTTTTAATTTGATATTAATTTTTTTCTTTCTATTTTCCATGTAATTATGCTCTATAGGTTTCGAACACAGTATCCTCTACAACTCCTTGAACATATGAATAAGATGTCTAATATTAAAAATAATGAAATTATGAAAATTAATATAGTGATTAATGTTGGAGTTGATTTCTCATATAGAAAAATATAATTATTAAAATTAAATTATGAAAACTCTATACAACATGTTATATAAATGTTAGAACGAAATCTAAAAATATTACCAACTATTTAAATGAGGTTGGTCCTTCCATTTGACAAAATATATTATTTGAAATTGGACAATTAAATATAATTTAAATGGAGAACATCCTTCTAGAAGTTGGAGTGCATAAGATTGTATGTTCTTGTGGTCTACCTTATATTGGTGAAATGGGGTGCTCCTTCATCACTCAAATCAAAGAGCATGGTGTAGATATTAGGCACGATCGGGTCTCCAAATCCATGTTGGCCGATCATTCCGCTTCTACCAAGCACCACATTTGTCTTGAGAACACTCAAATCTTGTCGAAAGAAGATAACTTCTTCAAGCGTATTCTCAAGGAAGCCATTGTTATCAATAATCATCCCTCCAACCTAAATTGTGACGATGGGTGGGACATCAGTCCTTCTTGGCAACCTTTGTTAATTTATCTTAAAAACCAACATCGTCCCCCTACTCCTTGACCTCACCCCTCCTCCCGCCCGCTCTTTTTCTTCGTCTTTGGTTTGTGTACGCCCCCTCCTTTTCGTTTGGAGTGTTTCCTTGTCCCCCCTTTTTCTGCTTTTCCTTTCTTTTCTAGACGATTCTCTCGCCTTTGGTGTTTGGTCCTTTCTTATGTGGTTGGTTGTATATATTTATATTTATATACATTTTTTAGGTTTTCTTATTTTTTACCATCCCTTTCTTTCCTTTTTTAAGTTTATATATATATTTATATATATGTTTGTAGGTGTTTCTTTTAACCTTTGCTATCTTTCCTCATGTGTGTGTGTGTGTGTGTGTACATGTAGACATACACACACACACAGAGGTTAGTGCATTTTTTTATCTTTTTTTTTTTGTTTCTTTTTATTTACTTATATACTTGTGTGTGTGTGTGTGTGTGGTCTTTTCTTTCTTTTTCTGTGCTTGTTTGATCGTTTCTTTATTTTAACCTCCACTTTATTTATTTGTATTTATTTATATTTTTTTTTTTTTTTTTTATATTTATAGGTTGGGAGGTTTTTGAACGTTTGTATCTATTTTTTCTCTTATTCTTCGTCTTTGGATTGTCTCTCTCGTTCCCCCCCTTCTTGTTTAGTTTCTTGTGTGTGTGCGTGTGTGTGTGTGTGTGTGTGTACATATGCATATACCAATACATACATATATATATATACACATATATACATATATGTATGTAAATATACATGTATATATGTATGTATATGTATATATATACATATACATATACATATACTTATGTATATATGTATGTATATACATGTATGTATGTATGTATACAGACACACACACATATATATACATACACATACATATGTATACATACACATACATATATATATATACATATACATACATACATATATACACATATATATACATACATGTATATATATACATATATACATGTATGTATATATGTATATGTATGTATACATATATGTGTATGTGTATATATATATGTATGTATATATATGTGTATATATGTATGTATGTATATGTATATATATGTGTGTGTGTGTGTGTGTGTGTGTGTGTGTGTGTATGTATGTGTGTGTGTACATACATGTGTATACATACATACACACATATATATACACACATATATATACATATATATACAATATATATACATATACATACACATATATACATATATATACATATACATATACATACATATATACATACATACACATACATATATATATACACATACATATACATACATATATAGATACATATATATATACACATACACATATACATATACATATATATACACATACATATACATTTATGAGTTAGTTTGTTTTGTCTTTTAAACGTTTTTAGTCTTGTTTTTTAGTTTTTGGTTTTTTTGTGTGCATATATATATATATATATATATATATATATATATATATATATATATATATGTGTGTGTGTTTGTTGTCTTTTCTTGCTTTTTTTTGTTATTGTTTGATCATTTGTTTATATTATTAACCCCCTCTTTTTTGTCTTTGTCTTTGGTTTTGGTGGCTTTAAGGCTCATTCCAACCTTCCTCTCTCTTCTTCTTCTTTTTAGTCTTGTTCTAATCTGCAACTTGTCATCTTATGACTCCTAGCTCTCTCTACTACCCTGATGATGGATCACAGAGTGTGATCCGAAACGTTGATGAAAAAAAGGAAATGCAATCTAATTCCAGAAAACCTACAACTATTATTATTATGGATTGTGAAAATCTGATATCATTAATTGATAGCCTTCATAAGAAGAAAATATATTGAAAATCAAAGCAGCTAGAGGGGCTGAGGATTAAACTTGCGAAGAAAGTTGCAAAGTTGGCCTTCCTAAAAAGATGTAGAGATTGTCGTCTGATTCCTTCCTTCATCAAGATTTCCCATCACCTCTGGAGTGTCCACACCAAGCGGATTTTCTTTCGAGCAAGTTTGTCCCTTCTTAGATTGGTCATCAAATCGACCAGGTCCTCCATCAATCAGCTTAATGCGAGGCTTCTACCGCTACATCTCGAGTTGGCCTCTGTTCTGCGTCCAGACTTATGGATTCAACTAGATATTGTGACACATGCAAGAGTGATGCGAAGACAAGAAAGAATGCACAAAAAGACAAAAGAGAAAATTTGAGGCTCTACAACGCAAACGTCTCTCAGGGGAAGCTTCGTCCTGGTCCAGACCTGATTTCATCCCCAGCTGTCATCGTGATGCTGCTTCGTCCCATTCATCGCCTTCTTCTTCTCTTCATTTCCTGGCTGGCTCAGTCCACTTCGATCCTACCCCATCTTCTTGCACTACGGATCGGGTTCTTCCCTTGTATTCAGCGCAACAGATGGATTCATCAATTTCCTCCACGTCGTCTGGTTCTTTCTCCTCTCCAGCCAGGGTCTCTCTCTCACCTCCGAGGAAGATTTCTTCCAGATTTCTCTCTCGGCAGGACCTAGCCTGTGACCTCCGACAGACAGATTGCTCTCAACGGTCTTCCCCAAACGGCTTGTTGCTTGCGGAAAAAGGTACGTTCGCCGCTAACATTAATTCTCAGCCTTCTCTTCCTATGTCATGCATTAATTGTTTTGCTTCTTGATGCATCTGCCCGCCTCTTGCCAATCCTAGCTCTTTCTTCGATCTTCCCCGATCTCTCTCGTCCCATTAACGTCACCCCCTGCAGTTTGTAAGGGTGGCGTATCGTCTTCAACCCCCTATTTCCCTGGCAGCACTTCCCTTCCTCTTGGCTCCCTCACCGACGATGTTGTGGCCCCCACCCAACGTCTAGTCTCCCCACTTTCTCGCAACTTTACCCGTCCTCCCTCTCTCTAGCCGTCCAACTAGCTCCCTTGACAAGCAATTTATGCAAGAGTGGGATTACAAGTTGGTGATCAATCTGTCTAGTGCGAATTTAGACCCTCTTTCTTTCAACTTTCTCAAAAGAGGTTTAGGCTTTGCTCCTCCCCAATTTATTCCCTACGTGGACTTTCTCATCGAGATTGAGAATTTGGTGCGCTCTCTTCCTTCTTATGTGGCCGAAGAAGTCAGGCAAGACTGCGTCGTTGCTCTTAGGCATGCCAAACCTCCGAAAGGAAACATTCCTTTGGCTGAGCTTCACACGTTCAAGAAGCTCTTGAGTAATAATGACCTTGTCATTACCAAAGTTGACAAAGGTAATGTCACTGTTATTATGAACAAGAATGATTACTTCATTAAAATGCATGACCTCCTTTTGGATGCCTCCAGCTATAGGATCTTGTTGAGCAACCCTTGCTCCAAAATCCTTAATAAAATTAAAAATTAAAGCGGTCATCTCTTGCTCCTCTTTTGATGATGCTACAAAGAAGCGCCTTATCCCCTCTAGAGAAGTGACTCCCCGTATCTACGGGATTCCTAAAATTTACAAAGAGGGGATTCCCCTTAGACCTATCGTTGACATCATAGGCTCTCCTACTTACAAGTTGGCTTCCTCGCTAGCTAAAATGATCAACCCTCTTACTGGTAAATCTGATTCTTTCATTTGAGACTCATACCATTTTGTGGATTTTATTAAAGACAAGAGGTTGGAGAGTAGTGACCTTTTGGTGAGCTTTGACATGGTCTCCTGCTTCACCAAAGTTCCTATCCCGGATTCAATTCATATTGTTAGATGCAAGTCTACTAGTGAGATTGCCAACTTGACAAAATTATGCCTCCGATCCACTTTCTTCTCCTTTCAAGGCATCATTTATGAACAAGTGGATGGTGTGGCTATTGGTTCCCCCCTTTCCCATGTCATAGCTAACCTCTACATTGAGCAATTTGAGGAAATTGCCTTGCACTCTTTTCCCCTCAAACCATAAATGGTGGAAGAGATATGTGGATGAGACTAATGTATGTTGGCCTTATGACCTTGATAAGTTAGAAGAATTCCATGCTCACCTCAATAGTATCACTTGATGTATTTCCTTCACCAAGGAGATTGAATCTGATAACCAGCTTCCTTTTCTCAATATTTTGCTCATAAAAAAAATTGATGGATCCCTCAGCCGTCGTGTGTACCGCAAAGCTACACACATAGACCTTTATTTGTAGTCCTCTTCTCATCACCACCCATGCCAAAAATCAGGGATTCTCAAAACCTTTTCTATCCGAAACTATCAGATTTGTGATGAAGACAATCTTGGCCTTGAGCTATCCCATCTACACAAGGTCTTTAGATTGAATGGTTACTCTAGTAAGAAAATCTTCACAGCCTTCAAGCATGCCAAATCTTGGTCCCTCTCCATCCCCAAACCCATCACCCACGTCGTCCCTCCATGTGGGTCCCTTCCCTACATTCAAGGTATCTCTCACAAGCTCAACAAGATCCTTCTTAAGAAGGGCCTTCATTTTGCTTTCAAGCCCCTTACCATAGTGAGAAATCTTGATCCTTCTGTCAAAGACCCTAGGAACATCCTTCTACAAGTTGGAGTGTATAAGATTGTATGTTCTTGTGGTCTACCTTATATTGGTGAAACAAGATTCTCCTTCATCACCCGAATCAAAGAGCATGGTGCAAATATTAGGCACGATCGAGTCTCCAAATCCGTGTTCTCTGATCATTCCACTTCTACCAAGCACCACATTTGTCTTGAGAACACTCAAATCTTGTCCAAAGAGGAAAACTTCTTCAAGCGTAAGCTCGACGAAGCCATTGCTATCAATAATCATCCCTCCAACCTCAATCATGATGATTGGCGAGGCATCAGTCCTTCTTGGAAACCTTGTTAATTTATCTTAACAACTAACGTCATCCACCTACTCCTTAACCTCACCCCTCCTCCTGCCTGCTCTTGTTCTTCATCTTTTTTTTGTGTCTTGTTGTGACGTATGCACACATCACCCCATTGCAAATGGGGACCCCTACTTTTTCTCTTTGCAGGGTTTTTCTTTCTACGTTTTAGAGTTTTGTCTGTTAGCCTTTTCTTTTCAAGTGTTGCAAGAGGGATTACTAGGATGGCAGGCTCTTCTTGAGCCAAGGTGAGTCTTTGGGGCCCCAAAAATTAGGGTTTCTTTGAAAGTCTTCCTTAGGGCCTGGTTTTGCTCTTGTTGCTAATTCTGTCTTTCTTGGTGAGTGAGTATCATTCTTGAAGGTCCGAGCTAGGTCAAGTTGGTGAGTGATGAAGTCTGGAATGTCATCCTGATCTTCAAATACCCTAAAATTTGGCTAAGTCTGGAATGTCCTGATCCTGAGATTTGACTAAGTCTAGAAAACTGAAGAATCCTCCAAAAACTAGATTTTGCAATATAACTCCTGGAGGTCCGAAATCACTCTCAAACATCCATGTTATATTATACATGGAATATAACTTATATCTTTCTTCTTTCTTATACTTAAATGTTATATTCCATAAAATGATCCTGACGGAGAGACCAAAATGTCAAATTTCGCTCATGACCCTTCCAAAGGGTCGAGAGCGAAATTCTCCATAAGACATTCTACTTTGACCAAAACCTAGAACTAATGCATTCCTATGCTTGAATGAAGTTAAAAACACTTGTTTGAATGAGGAAATGTGAAAATGAAGTCAGGATTTGAGCCCAAGGATGATTTTCGCTCCTGACCCTTCGAAAGGGTCTAGAGCGAAATTCATTTTTCTCCATTTTGCTCTTTCACATGACCAAGTTTGTTGACTTCTGGGGCATGATGGGAAGGTTTTGATTCACATTTTTCTTTGAGAGGAGATTTGAGGTGACAAAATGATGGAAATTAGCCTAAAGTAGGAATTTCGCTCCTCACCCTTCCAAAGGGTCCATAACGAAATTCTTGAAAACCTCATTTTCTCCCTTGTTTAGACCAACGTTCTAGTTTTGAGGTGATGGGATGTGAAAATGTGAACGATTTTGGCCAAGATCAGGAATTTCGCTCCTACCCCTTCCAAAGGGTCCAGAGCGAAATTCTTGAAAACACTCATTTTTCCTTTAGCCAAAGTCAGGACCAAGGTGGAAATGAAAGGAAAGTAGTCTATGTTTGCCTCCCAAAGAAGATTAGAGTTTGAAAAATCAAGAATCAAGGTCAAAACATGATTTTTGCTCCCGACCCTTCCAAAGGGTCCACAGCGAAAATCCTTATATCTCTTGTTTTCTTCCTTGTTTTGGCTAGGTGTTGGCATGATGAAGGAGGAATTAGTATGTTCTTGCCCTGAGAGGGAGTGGGATGCTTTAGAAAATCAAGTTTTTGTCTAGGAGATGAATTTCGCTCCTGACCCTTCCAAAGGGTCCAGGGCGAAAATCATTATATACGTCATTTTCTCCCTTGTTTTATCTTGAAACCTTCCACCTTAGATGAAGAATTATCTATGTTTGCTCCCGAATGAGATTGAAAGTTTGAAAATTGAACAAACAAGCCCAAATCATGATTTTCGCTCCTGACCCTTCCAAAGGGTCGAGAGCGAAAATCTTCTTAGACCTCATTCCCTACCTTGTTTGACCAAATTTTGATTTTCAAGGTATCTTGAAAGGAAGAATTGACATGTTTGGCCTTTGGAAATGTTTGAAAGCATTGAAAAATGAAGGATTTTAGCCAAGAGGATGAGTTTCGCTCCTGACCCTTCCAAAGGGTCCAGAGCAAAATTCTTGAAAACTCATATTTTCTTCTTGGAGATGGTCAAATTCTTGAGTTTTATGGCATGGTTAGAAGGACTTTGACGTGTACTTGCCTTTGAATATTGGATTGAGGTAATGAAGTAGTCAAAACAAGCTCAAAATAGGAAAATCGCTCCTGACCCTTCCAAAGGGTCCAGAGCGAAATTCCTAAAATCCCTTATTTTCCTAGCAAAGTCAAGTCCAACTTGGGTTTTTGTAGCTTGGATGGGTGAGGAGAAGTGTTTTATTTCCTTTTAAGGTGGATTCAAGTTGAAATGATGGAGGAATAAGCCTAAAATAAGATTTTCGCTCCTGACCCTTAGAAGGGTCTAGAGCGAAAATCCTAAAACCCATCATTTTCTCCAAAATTTGTGCCAATCCATGCCTAGACTAAGGTGAGGGATGCCCTTGAGATTGCCCTTGAATTCATTGTTGTCTCCAAAAATGATGATTTTGGGCTAGAGGAAGAAATTCACTCGTGACCCTTCCAAAGGGTCCAGGGCAAAATTGTGCAAAACCTATCTTTTCCCTCAATTTATGCTAAATCTAGTGTGGATCAAGATCAAAGAAGGCCTTAGGAATGACTTCAAATTGCCAATAATTATCAAATTTGAAGGAATTGAGCCAAATGATGAAAATCGCTCCTGACCCTTCCAAAGGGTCCAAGGCGAAATTCACAAAATGTCCTTTTTCCTTCAAGTTTGAGCTAAGCCAAGACGATGATAAAGACAAATTGGACCTAAATTTGACCATAGGCATGTGTTTCAGAAGTTTTTGAGTCCAAGAGGTAAGGATTTTGAGCTAAAGAATGGATTTCGCTCCTGACCCTTCCAAAGGGTCCAGAGCGAAATTCCCAAAATCACCTAGTTTGCCCGTGAGGAAGGTCAAGTTGTGGATTCCTAGCCTTTGGTGAGGAGAAAGATATTGTATGCTTTCCTTGGAAGTCATTTTGGAGTAGAGACATGATGGAATTTGTCCAAAAATGCAAAATTCGCTCTTGACCCTTCCAGAGGGTCTAGGGCGAAATCCTTTGAAACTACTATTTTTCACCTTATTGGGGCCAGGCGAGGAGATAATTCTGAAAAAATGTTGAAGAGAGGTCTAAATTGGGCAAAATAGCAAATTTCGCTCTTGACCCTTCCAAAGGGTCCAATGCAAAATTCTTATAGGGCCTGTCCTTGGGGAGAATCTTGAACAAGCTTTATTTTTTTTATATCTTCTTGTTGATGATTTAAGGTGGAAAATGCTATGTTATATGACCTTAATCATCTTTTGGTTTGTTGTACAAATGAAAGAAAACCAGGCAAGGGAAAGGACGACCTTCTCCTATCTAGCATCATCAAGGACGACCTCTTCCAGTCCAGCATTTCAAGGAAAGATGAAAGAAGACGAGGCCAGGGCAAGGACGACCTTCTCCAGTCTAGCATCATCAAGGATGACCTCTTCCAGTCTAGCATTTCAAGGAAAGGTACACCATCCATCTTGCACATCAAAGACTAAGGGGATTGAAGCAAGAGTTAATTAAAGTTAGCTTCTCAGCATCACCAAATTGAACATCAACCAGGTGTCAGACAAGGTGATGTCCCAGTCATCATTCCTCCAATTAGATTGGTCCACCTCAATGTGTCCAGATTCAATGTACCTGACTCGTCGGGGATGACACAAACTTTGATGTACCTACCCCTGTTATCCATTGGTCGAAGATTCTAGAGAAGACACGTGTCCAAATAATGCAATTATTTCATTGGCCAGAATTGAGTTTGTTGTAATAAACCCTAATTAGGGTTTTCATTGTAAAATCTCAGCCATTGATCTCAAATTAATCTAAGCCATTGAATTGTATTGAGGGCGCTATATAAGCCTTGGCTCCTCATTTGTAAAGGCTAATAGTTAGTCAATAGTTGATAGTGGGTGAATAGTTAGCTAATAGTGAATAGTCAGCTGATAGAATAGCAGTTAGAGTAGAATAGAAAGAGAAGGCAAAGATTGTTGCCAAGATGTTGTTGTAAAAGACTTGTAAACTTCATTGAAGAAATGGTGAAATCTATGGGTCGATTCAACAATTTGCATGGTCTCTATACTTCTCAGATTTGATTTCATGTTATTAGATGAGCGAAAGAAATGTGTTTGATTGATGGTGAAATTTGTATATCCATACTACTAGCAGTTTGTTGATTGCAGACTTGCCTTGTGTAGTCAACTGGAATCATTCAGCTTAAGCCTAACTTCAATTGTCGCTTCTTCACTGATATGCATCAGCCTGATGGTGTCTATGCCTGTAGCAATGATCTGAACATCATAAACCTTTCCTCTGAAGATCGCACTAAACTTGTGGAGATGGTCCTAGGATGTCAAAACAAGACTAAGTTAGAATTTCATCAAAGGTCATTCATTGCTCCTACATTCTTAGTGTTGGAATTAGATCCTTTCCTCGCCCTCATCTTTTTTTCCTTTTTTCAAAATCTAGGCTAGTGAAATCTTGTGTTCCAGTAATATTTAAAGGAAATCAGACATTCAAATCATCGAGTGTAAGTCCCCTTGTGATTCGAGAAAAATCACATCATACCACAAAGAGCTTATCCACATGTAGAGAACCTAAATATTAGAACCTTGGAGTTACTTTGACTGATCCGTTGGTGAGATCTTCAGTAGCGGGAAACTTTCTTGAACAGAGGATAAGATACCTTTGGGTATTTTATTCTATGTTTGGTCATGTACAAAATACACATCAACTGAATTGGCGGTAGAAGGAGGGTTGATCATTGTCAAGCCACGATCAGTCGAACTTATCAAGTCATATTTAGAAAAGATATCCAGAGCTTTTTACCCTCCTCCGTGCTCAACAAAATTGGTGCTAGAAGGAGGGCATGATCGCAATAAACTCCTGAACAACTGAAAGAATTAGGAGTGCTTGATAGAGAATGCGAACTCTTGAATCCAAGGAAGATCAGTGGAAAGTCATCTTCAACACTCGACAAAGGTGGTACAGAGAAAGGAGGTGATCATTGGGTCATCAATTGGACTTGTGAAAAGAAGGAAGTAAGCTGGAACCAGTTGAGTGTTCAATTTGAATATGAGATATTCAAGATCTCTCTTATTCCAAAAAAATCCAAAAAAAAAGTAAAAAACCCAAAAAAATCCAAAAAAAAGTGAAAAATATAAAATCCAAAAAAATTCAAAAATCAAAAGGAAAAGATTTCTCAATCGAGCGGCAACAGTTTCACGAGGAGCAAAAAGTTGATTTTCCTCAACTTTGGTGGAGATTAGATACACAACTTTATCCATGCAGATTGTTCAAGTTTATAAAGCCAGGGCAGTGTCGAATTCACAAGACAGAGGAACATGATGAAATGCATTGCTTGAAGTATATATCAAGGATGGAATTACCAGTGCAGGGAAAAAACTTCTTTTGGGATGTCCCCAGGCCAAAAACAAAAGAGGGAACCTTCAGTGTCCCAGAAAGAAAGGATCCTCTTATAAGCTTCTTGTGGATGATCGAGAGTCAGCTCATTTTGAATGGTAAAATGTGCTTAGAGAACACATTACTACCGTTGTGGTGTAGAATTCAAAACTCGCCTCACTCCGAATTTACTTGCTCAGTATGTGAAATGGCTATCAATCAAGTCAGAAACTAGTTTGGAATACCAACTTTGTCCAAGGAAGAATGCATCATGAACAGATCTTGGGGTGCACATCTTGTAGCTGAATTTAGGAGGACCTATGAACAAGACATCGTTCTAGCATCTGATTGTGAGAAGGATCAGTTGTACACTGATGATACAAATGCACCTAAGGAACAATGTATTACAGTGGATAGCTCACCATGCCATGCACCTAAAAAGGAATACCATGAAAGAAAAGTTAAAAAATCCATTGAGAATACTCAAACAGTGATAAAGGAAGATCCAGGAGTTGAACAAGCAATTAAAGGAGAAGATGACTCATTCCTTGAAGAATTCTCGTTTATGCTAAAAAAGGAGATCCTTAAGATTGAATTGCAGGAGGTTTCAAATGGCATCATTGAAGAAGACAATCAAGTTGAGATGTTGAACAAAGAAATACAAATCACTATAAGTGAGCCCAAGTATGAAGAACAATTCAAAGGGGCGCTTAAAGATTTCAACACCATGATACTATTTGAGGAAGCACTGAAGGACCATATAGAGGAAGCACAAGTGGAATCAATCCCAAAAAAATTTCAAGATAAACAAGCTATGGTGAGTGATGCGATCCATCATCAATTGCGACCTTCCGAGACATTGCTTGAGAATGAGACATCACTTGAGATTATCTTTGATCAACTAGAGGAAACATTTGAGGCTCAATCCATCAGGGAGTGCTTGCTTTTTAAGGATATGCTAACAAAATTTGATGAAGATGCCTGGTTTATGCAAGATATTTGAATGAAAACAAAGAATGTTGAGCTATTCAAAGGGCCGCTAAGCTTGTTTCAAGAAGAACTTCCTAATAAAGATCAACATGTTGTGGATGCTCGTGGAATAGTTCATCACTAATGGTGACCTCCTAAAGCAGCTGGTCTCGCTTCTGATAATGTAGTTCCTGTGAGATTTTGCCAAGATCAAGAGCTCAGTGAAATGTACAAAACAGAGACACAATATAGGACAAGAATAAACTGTATTCTCATCAATAGAAAATGATCAATAAATAATTAATTACATACAATGTAGATGAGCCTGCTTATATAGGCAAGGCTAGGGATATGTGAGCACACAAACATGACATGTGGCTCAATAAGAAACAAGGGTAGGTAGGAAATAGGTGTGGGTAGGTAGGAGAAATAATATAATAGTCCACATGAGGTGGATCACCCACTGAATGTGGAGTGTAACAACAAGATCAACACCATAAAAGGTGGAATTTCTCCTACACACACTATCTCAATGTGGCACAAACACCCAAGTGTCTCATACCCAAACTACTATGAAATGCATTTCCTAAGTAAACTTAAGTAAAGTGTAATAATATCCAAGATGAATAATTATTTACACCAACACCCCCACTTAAGTGCAACTTAGGGGAATGCACTTAAGTCTACAATGCAACTAAGCAATGCAAGATGGGTCCCGGCTACTAGGCCATTTTAGGTACCCATGGACAAATGCAAATGCATGCAAACCAATGCAATGAAAACTCTCACAAAGTGGGGAAAGAGAGAAAAACCCAATGGGAAAAAACCCTCCCCCAAAAGAGAGATGAAAAACATACAAGAGAACTCTCATAGAAGAATGTGAAGGACAAAACCCCATGTGAGGAAAAAGTCCCCCCCATATGAGAGAAGAAGAGAAGCTAGGAAGCCCCCCCTCAATGTGGAATTTTCACTAATGATAGAAGCTCGATGTATGAAGAAACTGCTCCATGAACGTCAAACAACATTCCTCCCCTTAGGAAGAAACAAAACCAAAGGTGTATCCATGAAGTCTCCCAATTCATGAAGGGAAGATGTATGAAGAAAAATCATGATGAATGGAATCTCTGAAAACTGCTCAAGTGTCCCCATGTCGATGCTAAAAGATACCCCCTCCAAAGGTGGTAAACTGTGCCACACTACTGAAAAAGGCATTCCAAGATCTAGTGGAGATGGATGTAGAACATGTCCCAAAGACTCACATGTCTCCTCAAAAAATAAAGAGACCTCCACCAACTGTTGTACATAAGTATCCACAATCATGTCAACCTCAAAAGAATGATCATGTAGAGAATGAACAAGAGGGTTAGAGTGTTCCCTCGCAACAATCGAAGAAGGATCACCTTCAGCAAAGAGAAGATGAATGTCATCAATGATGTCTCCCAAATCTGCAATGTAGGATTCCATAAACAAACTTGCAATGTCTGTCAAGTAATCATCCCATGAATCTGAAGCTGGAAGACAATGAATATCTTGCTACACTGAATCACATGAAGGCAAAACTGTCACACTATCCGCATCATCAGGTGCAATAGGTGATGTGATATCAATATGAGGAGATGAAATACGAGTCTCAAGAATGGGGTCACATGTGAGAATCCCCATGTTCAAGTGTCCAAAGTTCTCCTCAAAATCTGAACTATCACAAGAAGTGTGATCATAATGTGTAGAATCATCAAATGTGAAATCATCATCATCAACAAAATCTGAAAAGGAGTATAACCAAGATGCATGATCAACCACCCCAGTCGCAATGATAGCTCTAGTCTCCAAGTCTCTAATGAAGACCGAGTTAGGTGTGAACTCCACAACCCTCTTAGTTGCGCCATGTGTGATTTGATAGATAGAAAGGAGATTGTTTGTCAAATGGCGTACACACAACACATCATTGAAGGAGTTATCCCCAATGTCAATAGATCCTTTCCCAATCACATCCATGTATGTATGATTGCCCATCAAAATCTGTGGCATGGTGCAAGGCTCAAATGTAGAGAACATAGACTACGAAGATGCCATATGATGAGAAGCCCCTGAATCTAGAAGCCATCTCTCTGAATTATGACTAATAGTAGCACATAGAGCTTTTCCTTTTCTTGTTCCAAAAGAGTGAGTCTTTCCACTTGTAGAAGCCATGAATGCTTGCCCTTTTCCTTTTGAATGTGAGGAAATGGAAGTTCATGAATCATCCTTCTTGTAGACTTTAGGCAAATCAATGTTATGCTTTTTGATGATATGTGTGAGCTCATCAATCTTCTTAGAATGGCAATGATGCTCCTCATGACCAATCTTTTTACAATAAGCACAAGTAGGTCTCTCCCTCTTTGGTGAATTATCTCTCTTGGAAGAGGATGAATCTCCTTGTTGTGGAGAAGATGGTGCTTTTTCTTTAGGCTTTGATTGCCATTTCTTCTTGTTTGAGTTGTCCTTTCCTTGATTTCCTTTGTTCCCTTGATTTTCCACAAATGCTTGAGACTTAGAAGCCTTAAGAATGCCCATGCTTATCAACTTAGTTTGTTCCATCATCAACATTTCATTGAAAGCATCAAATGTAGGCATTTTGTAGCTTGAACCCATTGTCATCCTATGGGTTTGGAAACTAGAAACAAATGTTGCATATTCTTGTGGAAGCTTGCCTATCAAGTTGAATATCAATTGAGTATCCTTCTTATCAATGCCACAATCTTTGAGTTGTGCCCTCAACTCATTTGCCTTAGTGACATAATCTTGTATAGTATCAAAGTTCTTGGGATCTAACATGGTGAGATCACTATCAATTTGATATCCCCTAATCTCATCAACTTGACCATACAAGTCTTGAAACTTTTGCCAAGCATCCTTGATTAGAGTACATTTCTCAATATGAAAAATGAGATCCTTTGATACATACTTTCTTAAGGTACCAATTGCCATGATATTTTTAGTGAGCCAATCTAAGTGACCAACTGGATCAACCTTAGGATCAGCTGGAGCAGCAATAGTTCCATCAATGCAATGAGTGAGTCCTTTTTCCATAAGTTTACTCTATGCATCAATTTTCCAAGTAGCCTAGTTATGTAGAGTTAAGAGAGGAAACTTAGAAGAACCCATAGCAGTAAAAAGGAAGGAACACAAGAGCACAAAAGTACAAGAGACACCCCCCCAAATTCACTCAATCAATGTACCCCTCCTAAAGTGATGATTTTGGCACTTTATACTTAGTGTGATTACAATGAGCCACTTGCAAAACAAGGCAAAGTGGACTTATGATGCAAATTTTACAACTTCTGAAATGAGATACAAGACTTAAATCAATAGTGCAATGAATCTAACTGAGATTCAAACAAATATACAAGTACCAAGAGAGCCAAAAATGGCCAAATTATTAAAGTACAATTTCTACTTACAATGGATTCAATCTGATAGAATCATGTGAAATTAGATAAAAAAATACGCACTTTGAAAAAAAATGGCACCTGAAAAGGAGGTCGTATGACCCTAAACGAAGCCTCTGAAGTTGCAAAAACTGGGATTACTCAGGTACAGTCACCAAAAACTGCATTTTTTTAAAAAATAGTGCATCAAAATAAAAAAAATTCTTCACCACTATGGAGATCATGAAATTCTAGCCCATTTAAAAAAAAATTGCACCCAAAAAGGAGCAAAAATGAGCAAGTTATGGCCATTTGAAGTTGAACTGCAAAATCAAAAAGCTCAATGAGAGGGGCCTGCAAAATATTTTAAAAATGATACGGTGGCGCTGACGTCGGAAATTCACTATGTTAAATTTGACGGCCATATGACTGTCACAAAAACTTCGCCTCCATGCTGACTGGGCGTTCGTACTGTACAGACCGCTGACTGGGCAAGTGACTGTGCAAGTCGTACCATACGGATTTGCTGACTGGATGGCTCTGCATGGCAGATGACGTGTTGTACGGGTTTTACCAATGGGCCAATGGCTTCCTGCCACGTGGTGGATGTGGGTCCTCCTATCTAGGTTGACCGCCGGCAGAGGGAGCGGCCGGAGGCGGAAGAGCCCGATGGTGGACCAGGAGCTGTGTGCTGCCGGCGGCGGTGGCTGAGGGCGTCATTCGGAGCGGTCGGCGAAAGGCGGAGACCGGCGGGGAGAAGGCAGCGGCGGCGGGACTCGATAGCGGCTACGGCGGCGTCAGGGTCCCAGCCGGTGGGAGGTGCACTGCAGTCGCTGGAGGAGGAAGCCGCATGGAGCCGAGGCGGCGGCAGCGAGGCGACCACCGGGACGTTGGCGGCGGGAGCGAGGCGACCGACGGAACGTTCTGCGAGGTGGCATGTGGAATGAGGCGCGGGCGGCAGTGGGTACAGGCGCAGGCTGACAGCGCTGTAGACCTACAAGGTACGACAGGTCTTGGGGGGGGGGGGTCTGCGGACCCCCCAAAAATTGCTTTTTTTTAAAAAAAAATTTCTTGATGATTTTTTTTTCAATTTTTTTTTTTTTTGACGAATTTTTTTTTTTATTTTTGATTTTTCGGAAAATATATAAAAAAATTTCAAAATTCATACAATAATAGCAAAATTGGCGAAAAATTTTTTCTCACCAAAATAGGCCGACTTTATAACCAAAATTCATGGAAACGACCTTCTAGACGCAATGGCGAGGTCGGATCTGGTCTAGGACGCCTCCAAAAGATGCTGCTCCTCAGATCTGCCTCTTGATGTTGCAATAATGCCTCTTCAAGACAAATCAATGAAGCCCCAACAGCTTTGATACCATGTGAGATTTTGCCAAGATCAAGAGCTCAGTGAAATGTACAAAATAGAGACACAATATAGGACAAGAATAAACTGTATTCTCATCAATAGAAAATGATTAATAAATAATTAATTATATACAATGTAGATGAGCCTGCTTATATAGGCAAGGCTAGGGATATGTGAGCACACAAACATGACATGTGGCTCAATAAGAAACAAGGGTAGGTAGGAAATAGGTGTGGGTAGGTAGGAGAAATAATATAATAGTCCACATGAGGTGGATCACCCACTGAATGTGGAGTGTAACAACAAGATCAACACCATAAAACGTGGAATTTCTCCTACACACACTATCCCAATGTGGCACAAACACCCAAGTGTCTCATACCCAAACTACTATGAAATGTATTTCCTAAGTAAACTTAAGTAAAGTGTAATAATATCCAAGATGAATAATTATTTACACCAACAGTTCCATCTAAGCATGAACAATGCTAGGTTGCCTCTTTCCTTAATCCTAGCCTTGAAAGTTATTATGATTTTGATTATGCGGATTTTGGGAAAACAACTTCCATGTGGATTGATCATGGTCCTAATGAATTACCTTAGTTGATCATTTTGAGTGAAAACTTACTTGAGTATGAGAAATGCATGGTGAGAGTTTGCTTTTCTATGTTTAAGGATGAATTTGCCCGACTAAGAACCATCACGTTTGCCATGCTCTTGTTGCATAACTTGAGAAATCATGGGAAGTCATGTATATATTTTTCTTCTTTGAGTCGTGTTGAGTTTGGAAGTCTTGTATATAGGTTTGGAGTAGGTTTTATTTTCGTGTCTTTATTTAGAAGTTTTTGAGCCTTGTTCTTAATTTTCCTTGAGTCATTTGACTCATGATCTAGTGTGGCTCAGGTAGTTTAGTTGTTTGCTTTCTTTAGATAGTTTTCTTTTTGGTGCACTTTAGCTTAGTTTGCTTTTTGGTTCGGTCTGTCGGTCGTCTGTTTAGTTTAGGTGTCTTGAGTGGGAGCCTCCATTCGTGAGAAAGGCATCTGTGTTGTTGCTCACACACTGGCAATATCCTAGATCTTATGTTAGACTCATTTCTTAGATATCTATTCATGAAGTGCTTGGAATCCGAGGTTGTTCCTCTCTAGCTTTATCATTTGATCAGGACTTGTGCTTGACTTGGAAGGGAATCATTTTCTGTATCTCGATGCTGACATCTGTTGATTACTATATCTTCACACATTAATAGACTCCAAGTCATTATGGTTTTCAGGCAAAGCTGTGATTGGTGAAAAATCTAAAATCTAACTTCAGTGCCACCGCAATCCTCAAACCCTAGTAAGCTTCACTGCTTATGAGCCAAAGGAATTGACGGAATGAAAAAGCAATATCAAAAGGAAAAAATGAGAAAATGAAAGAGAAAAATCAAGAAAAAATGAAATGAAATACCAAAATTGGCTAACGGGAATATACAGATAACTCCATCGGGGCTATGGATGCCCGACTAGCAATGGAGCAATGTTTGTGAGCTTGCAGCGATAACCTTGTCAGGACTATGGATGTCTGGCTGGCAGCAAGGCTCTATCCAGGATGCTTTTGAGGTTCAGATAAACTACATAGCTAATCACAGGGGAACCCAGAGATCATAATTGTCTTGTCGAGAGGAATGAATACACTTGCACACACATGCGTAATCAAAGACTAAGCATTTTGATTTGGTTAGGGATTCTTCTTCTTCTTTGAGTATACTTTCTAGTCACCTGATAAGTTGGGTTGAATCTTCCAGAGCTTCTAAGTGTCAATTGATTATCTCTGAAATGTTTAGAAACATTTATTCAAGATGGCACTAGATGTTGTGACGTATTCACACATCGCCCCATTGCAAATGGGGACCCCTACTTTTTTTGCTTTGTGGTGTTTTGCTTTCTAGGTTTTAGAGTTTTGTTTGTTATCCTTTGCTTTCCAAGTGTCACCAGGGGGATCACTAGGATGGCAGGCTCTGCTTGAGCCAAGGTGAGTCTTTGGGGCCCTAGAATTAGGGTTTCTTTGAAAGTCTTCCTTAGGGCCTGCTTTTTCTCTTGTTGCTAATTGTGTCTTTCTTGGTGAGTGAGTATCATTCTTGAAGGTCCGAGCTAGGTCAAGTTGGTGAGTGATGAAGTCTGGAATGTCATCTTGATCTTCAAATGCCCTAAAATTTGGCTAAGTCTGGAATGTCTTGATCCTGAAATTTGACTATCTGGAAAATTGAAGAATCCTCCAAAAACTAGATTTTGCAATATAACTCCTAGAGGTCTGAAATCACGCTCAAACATCCTGACAATATATATGGAATATAACTTAAAGTATAAGAAAGAAGAAAGATATAAGGAAATGTCACTTATACTTAAATGTTATATTCCATAAAATGATCTTGACGGAGAGACCAAAATGTCAAATATCACTCCTGACCCTTACAAAGGGTCCAAAGCGAATTTCACTCCTGACCCTTCCAAAGGGTCCAAAGCGAAATTCTCCATAAGACATTCTACTTTGACCAAAACCTAGAACTAACACATTCCTAGGCTTGAATGAAGGTAAAAATGCTTGTTTGAATGAGGAAATGTGAAAATGAAGTTAGGATTTGAGCCCAAGGATGATTTTCACTCCTGACCCTTCCAAAGGGTCCAGAGAGAAATTCATTTTTCTCCACTTTGCTCTTTGACATAACCAAGTTTGTTGACTTCTGGAGCGTGATGGGAAGGTTTTGATGCACATTTGTCTTTGAGAGGAGATTTGAGGTGACAAAATGATGGAAATTAGCCTAAAGTAGGAATTTCGCTCCTGACCCTTCCAAAGGGTCCAAAGTGAAATTCTTGAAAACCTCATTTTCTCCCTTGTTTAGACCAATGTTCTAGTTTTGAGGTGATGGGATGTGAAAATGTGAAGGATTTTGGCCAAGATCATGAATTTCGCTCCTGACCCTTCCAAAGGGTCCAAAGCGAAATTATTGAAAACACTCATTTTTCCTTTGGCCAAAGTCAGGACCAAGGTGGAAATGAAAGGAAAGTAGTCTATGTTTGCTTCCCAAGGAAGATTAGAGTTTGAAAAATCAAGAATCAAGGTCAAAACATGATTTTCGCTCCTAACCCTTCCAAAGGGTCCAGAGCGAAAATCCTTATATCTCTTGTTTTCTTCCTTGTTTTGGCTAGGTGTTGGCATGATGAAGAAGGAACTAGTATGTTCTTGTACTGAGAGGGAGTGGGATACTTTAGAAAATCAAGTTTTTGCCTAGGAGATGAATTTCGCTCCTGACCTTTCCAAAGGAAATTCATTATATACTTCATTTTCTCCCTTGTTTTAGCTTGAAACCTTGCTCCTTAGATGAAGAATGATCTATGTTTTCTCCCAAATGAGATTGAAAGTTTGAAAATTGAACAAACAAGCCCAAATCATGATTTTCGCTCTTGGCCCTTCCAAAGGGTCCAGAGCGAAAATCTTCTTAGACGTCATTCCCTTCCTTGTTTGACCAAATTTTGATTTGCAAGGTATCTTGAAAGGAAGAATGGACATGTTTGGCCTTTGGAAATGTTTGAAAGCATTGAAAAATGAAGGATTTTAGCCAAGAGGGTGAAATTCGCTCCTGACCCTTCCAAAGGGTCCAGAGCGAAATTCTTGAAAACTCATATTTTCTTCTTGGAGATGGTCAAATTCTTGAGTTTTATGGCATGGTTAGAAGGACTTTGATGTGTTCTTTCCTTTGAATATTGAATTGAGGTAATGGAGTAGTCAAAACAAGCTCAAAATAGGAAATTTGCTCCTGACCCTTCCTGAGGGTCCGGAGCGAAATTCCTAAAATCCCTTATTTTCCTCGCAAAGTCGAGTCCAACTTGGGTTTTTGTAGCTTGGATGGGTGAGGAGAAGTGTTTTCTTTCCTTTTAAGGTTGATTCAAGTTGAAATGATGGAGGAATAAGCCTAAAACAAGATTTTCTCTCTTGACCCTTCCAAAGGGTCCAGAGTGAAAACCCTAAAACCCATCATTTTCTCCAAAATTTGTGCCAAGCCATGCCTAGACTAAGGTGAGGGATGCCCTTGAGATTTCCCTTGAATTGATTATTTTCTCCAAAAATGATGATTTTGGGCTAGAGGAAGAAATTTGCTCCTAACCCTTCCAAAGGGTCTAGGGCGAAATTGTGTAAAACCTATCTGTTCCCTCAAATTTATGCCAAATCTAGTGTGGATCAAGGTCAAAGAAGGCCTTAGGAATGACTTCAAATTGCCAATAATTATCAGGTTTGAAGGAATTGAGCCAAATGATGAAAATCGCTCCTGACCCTTCCAAAGGGTCCAGGGCGAAGTTCACAAAATGTCCTTTTTCCTTCAAGTTTAAGCTAAGCCAAGACGATGATCAAGGAAAATTGGACCTTAAGATGGCCATAGGAATGTGTTTAAATAGTTTTTTAGTCCAAGAGGTAAGGATTTTGAGCTAAAGAATGGATTTCGCTCCTGACCCTTCCAAAGGGTCCAGAGCGAAATTCCCAAAATCACCTAGTTTGCCCATGAGGAATGTCGAGTTGTGGATTCCTAGACTTTGGTGAGGAGAAGGATAGTGAATGCTTTCCTTGGAAGTCATTTTGGAGTAGAGACATGATGGAATTTGTCCAAAAATGTAAAATTCGCTCCTAACCCTTCCAGAGGGTCCAGGGCGAAATCCTTTGAAACTACTACTTTTCACCTTGTTGGGGCCAGGCGAGGAGCTAATTGTGAAATAATGTTGAAGAGAGTTATAAATTGGGTAAAATAGTAAATTTCTCTCTTCAACCTTCCAAAGGGTCCAAGGCAAAATTCTTATAGGGCTTGTCTCTAGGGAAAATCTTGAACAAGCTTTATTTTTTTTATATCTTCTTGTTGATGATTTAAGGTGGAAAATGCTATGTTATATGACCTTAATCATCTTTTGGATTGTTGGGTAGATGAAATAAGACCAGGCTAGAGAAAGGACAACCTTCTCTGGTCCAGCATCATCAAGGATGACCTCTTCCAGTCCAGCATTTCAAGGAAAGATGAAAGAAGACCAGGCCAAGGCAAGGACAACCTTCTCCGGTCCAGCATCATCAAGGATGACCTCTTCCAGTCTAGCATTTCAAGGAAAGGTACACGATTGGTGTTGGACCACCCTTCCAAGCTCTCCCTCCTTCTTGTTTTGTTTGTATCATGCATCTCATGAAGCCATTGTAAATAAAATAATGAGCCAAGTGCTCATAGGTCGTAGTTAGGGTCCTAGAGTAGATCTTAGGGGTCATAAGTCAAGATTGAGATTTTCTTGAAAATGGAGGGTATGTGTGCCTTTGTGGTGTTTAGGGGTCCTTCATAGCATGGTGGTGTCCTTATGTTGGCCCATTGTGGGTCTAGGAGTCATGAAGAGCAACATTGGGAAAGTTGCTCAAAAGTTGCATGACAACATTTAAAAGTTGTCAAGCAACTTTTCCACCAGGAGGCCAAAATCCTTAGTTTGGAGTGGACAACCCTAATATGGGCACACAGACTGAGGCAAAGGTGGTATGAGTATTTATAAACCCTAAATGCATGGGTTGGATGTTAGAGATTGTATGACCCAAGCAAAAAGAGCTTGACTGTGACTGTTTGTTGGTTACCAGTCAGATTGAATGAAGTTACTGGGCAAGTAAATGAATTCAACTGCGTGCAAAATTGTGTGAAATGTCTTCTATGGTGTAAATACTTCCATTGTGAGTGATTAGTTTAGCTTTTTGTTTACCGGATTGAGTGTGTTTGTAAATAGTTTGTAATTTGCAATCTCACTATCCAGTTTTGGACCAGTTTGTGAAAATGAAGTCTTAACTCCATTCCCCGTTGTGGAATCACCATGAAACCATGGGGAATGAGAGTGAAGACCTTGTACTATAGTCCCATGCAAGAAGGGCCCTTAAAAATGCAGGAAGGCCAAGCAAAGACCCACTCCTAGGCGAGACTGGACAGTGCCCGGTTAGGAGAGGTCAAATTGTAGAGGTCTTGGAGAGCAAGGTTGGTTAGTGGAGAGTGCATCCTTTGGAGGAAGTGCATAGGCATGAGTGAAGCATCATTTGTGTAAAGGAGGAGCCTCCACCAATCCAAACAAGGTGGCTAAAACTCAAAACACTCATTGTGACCCAAGCAGACCCTAAAAACCCTCACAAAAACCCTTAAAAACCTTAAAATCGACCTAGGACAGTGTACGGACACTTGGAGGTCTAAAACCTAGAAAAGCCATGAGTCCTTGCCAAATGAATGGCAGTCCATTTTGGGAGTTTGGGTTGTTTGAGCACAATTTGTGAGAGGGAGCCCTAGAAGACCGGTTAGGAGGCCTAATTGGTCCTAATCCTTGTAGCCCTATTTGAAGGCAAAAACACAAAATAGTGAAATCGGTAAGGGGTTGAAGGCTTGAAACCTCTTGGGGGCTCATGAATGGGTGGAAAGACCATGAAATAGACTTGATACAACCTTGCTAAGACCTTGGAAGGTGTGGAACAAGCCTAGCCCTTATTAGCCATAGTAAGGGGTTTTGACTCTCATGAGTAGGTGAGACCTTGGAAGGTGTGCAACTCATTGGTGGGTGGATTGGGTATGGTCAGGGGATTACTCAAGCAAAGGGAAATCCTCGAGACCCTAGGGTGTGTAGAGAACACCAGGTGATCCAAGGAAAGGATCCAAGAGCATAGACTGGGCTAGTCTATCCCTAACCCCATCTCATCAGATTGGTATCAGAGCAAGTAAAAGACTTGTTGGACTATGTATGTCTCTATATACTGGTGAATCAGTAGGGGAGAGAAAAATGGTCACTAATGTAGAGCTAGCTAGAGAGGTGGAAGAGGAGAAGGAGAAAAATAGACTCCTTGAAGAAGCTATGAGCGAGATAAGGGATAAACTGCAGGAAGTGGTGGATCAGAGGACACAAGGACCTTGGGATGAAGACACCAAGGGTAAAGGAAAGAAAACTATAGACATAGATGATATTATCCCTGAACCTAATCCCTTGTTTAATGAAGAACCATTTGTAAAGGCTATTAAGGCTTTGAACACCAAGGCTTTTGAAGGATTGCCACATTTCAGTGGAAGAATGGACATTGACACTATTATGGAATGGATTTAGGGCATAGAAAACCACTTTGAGTGTGAAGGAGTGATAGAGGCTCAAAAGGTTAAAGTTGCCAAATCAAGATTAAGGGGAGAAGCTTTGACATGGTGGAAGTACCTGCAAGAAGAAAGAGTTAGTATGGGGAAGCTACCTATTGCAAATTGGAAGGCTATGGTGAGTAAGATTAAGGAGAACTACTTACTAGAGGATTATGAAGTCCAACTTCATAAGAAGAGACAAGGATTGAAGTAGAAGGATCTTGATGTAACCTCCTACACCGAAGAATTTCAAAAGCTATGTCTTAGATCTAAAGTTCAAAAAGATGAATCTATTAAGGTGGCTAGGTATCTAAGTGGCCTAAAGTGGAACATTCAAGAGGAGATAAGCCTATGGGCTCCTACTACTGTCCAGAAGTGTCATCAGCTTGCTGGCAAGGTAGAAGAGAGAAACAAAAGGAAAGGAGACTCCAATAGCAGGGGTAGAGGCAGAGGTATAGATCAAGTAAATCATCGAGGTGGTTACCAAAGCAAGGCAAATGAGCAGAGAAACCAAGGAGAAGCCAAGTTGACTGAGCATGGCAGTGAAGCCAATATTAGAGGAGGACATTCTAGAGGAAGAGGTGCACAAGGTGGTCCAAGTAGGGGTAGAGGTACCGACAGAGGTAACTCCTACTTTGCAACTATGAAATGTTACAATTATGGTCAATTGGGACACTCGGCATATAGATGCCCTGACAAGCCTACATCATCAAACAGTGGAAAGAGGGTTTCTTATGCACATGAAGCTTCTACAAGTAGCAAGACACCTGAGGTGGACCATATTGAATAAGAGATTGGAGAAAATCTAATGTTCAATAGGGTCTTGATAAGGTAGCCAAAGAAGAATGAACCTAAGCATAGGAGAGCAGTGTTTAGGGTGAGGTGCAAGATTCTTGGTAAAGTGTGCAAGGTGATAGTTGACTCGGGCTCAACTAACAATATCATATCAGAAGAGGCAGTTAAGAAGTTGAAAATCACAAGGATACCCCACACTAACCCATACAAGGTGACATGGTTGAATCATGAGCAAAGTGTGTTAGTCAATGAACAGACTTGGGTAGAGTTTTCTATTGGAGGATACAAGGATAAGATCCTTTGTGATGTGTTACCTATGGATGCATGTCACTTATTGCTAGGAAGACCCTAGCAATTTGATAGGAAGGTGATCTATGATGGAGAGGAGAACTCCATTTCCTTTAAGAAGGACAACAAGACCTTCAAGATTCAGTCTTTGACAGAGAATGAAGAGGGAACTTCAAGAACACCTAGTGTTTTAATGGCTACCGATAAAGAGTTTTTGAAATTTCTACATGAGGAGGAGATAGTGAAGTGTGCCATCTTTGTGAAACCAAAGGAGGAAGAAGACAAGTTGTAGGCAGAAGTACCCAAGGAGGTGAAGCAAATGTTGCAAGAGAATAAGGGCATAGTGAGTGATGGAACACCTGCAACACTCCCACCTAGAAGGTCTATAAGTCATCAAATAGACTTTGTTCTCAGTACATCCTTACCTAACAAGGCTACATATAATCTCACACCTGATCAAAACAAGGAGGTAGCAAGGCAAGTGTAGGAGTTATTGGAACAAGAATTGATTAAGAAGAGCATCAGCCCATGTGCAGTCCCGGTAGTGCTAGCATCAAAGAAGGGAGGTAAGTGGAGACTTTGCATTGACTCAAGAGCAATCAATAGGATCACCATAAGGTATAGGTTTCCTATTCTTAGAATAGAGGATCTAATGGACTGTTTAGGAGGGGCTATGTATTTTACCAAGCTAGACCTTAAAAGTGGTTATCACTAGATAAGAATTAAGGAGGGTGATGAGTGGAAGACTGCTTTTAAAACCACAGAGGGATTGTATGAATGGCTTGTGATGCCATTTGGACTCACCAATGCTCCAAGTACCTTCATGAGGTTGATGAATGAAGTGTTGAAGGATTTCATAGACAGATTTGTGGTGGTGTACGTAGATGACATTCTCATCTATAGCCAAGTGAAAGAGGAGCACCTTGAGAATTTGAGGTTAGTCTTAGAGAGGTTGCATGAGGAGAAGCTATCCATCAACCTAGAGAAGTGTGACTTCTTGAAGCAAGAGCTGGTTTACCTAGGATTTGTGGTGTCTAAGGGAACCTTGAAGATGGATCCAAGCAAAGTGGAAGCAATTTTGAATTGGCTTGCACCTAAAATAGGGACTGAAGTTAGAAGTTTCCATGGATTAGCCCAATTCTATAGGAAGTTTGTGAGGAAATTTAGTGGTATATGTGCACCAGTCCTTGACACCATTAAGGGAGGTCTTAAAACTAAGTTTAAATGGACTGAGTAGGCTGACAAAGCATTTCAAATGTTGAAGAAAGAAGTAGCCACAAAACCTATCCTTCTCCTACCTACGTTTGATAAGCTATTCACTTTGGAGTGTGATGCAAGTGGAATTGTAGTAGGTCATGTATTGAGTCAAGAGGGAAGACTTGTGGCATTTTTCAGTGAGAAGCTTAATGAAGCAAAGAAGAAGTACTTAGCCTATGACCTAGAGTTGTATGCATTAGTGCAGTCTCTAAAGAAATTGAGGCATTACCTACTCCCAAAAGAATTTCTAGTGTTCACAGACAATCAAGCATTGAGTTACATCAACACTCAAGAGAAGCTAAGCAATAGACATCTGAAATGGATGGAATACCTCCAATCCTTCACCTTCACCATCAAGCATAAGAAGGGGCAACTTAACAAGGTGGCAGATGCATTGAACAGGAAGTTGTTGACAATTCAAGAGTTACAGTTGCAGAGCATAGGCATAGAAGGTTTCAAAGACCTCTATGAAGGAGATGAATACTTCTCATCAGCTTACAAGGTTTGCAAAAAGTTTGAGAACCATTTCCATGGTGAGTATGCAGATTACACTCTCCAAAATGGTCTCTTGTCCAAGGGTAATCAGTTGTGTGTATCAAGAGGATCCATGAGGGAGAACCTTATCCAAGAGAAACATAATGGTAGTTTACGTGGACACTTTGGAGTTAACAAAACCTTGGATTTAGTACAGAGGTACTACTATTGGCCAAAGTTGCCAAGAGATGTGAAGAGGTATGTAGAACAATGTGGTGTATGCCAAAGAGAAAAAGGGGGATCAAGCAATGTCGGTCTCTATCAACCATTACCAGTCCCTAATAGGCCTTAAGAATGTATAAGCATGGACTTTGTAGTAGGACTTCCCAAGACTAAAACAGGTATGGGCAACATCTATGTAGTAGTAGATAGATTTTCCAAGATGAGTCATTTCATTCCATCTAAAACTACACATGATGCTAGCTATGTTGCACATCTCTTCTTCAAAGAGATTGTTAGGATTCATGGACTCCCTTTAAGCATTTTTTTAGACAGGGACAACAAGTTCATGGGTCATTTTTGGCAAACATTACGGAGGAGACTAGGAACTAACTTGTCATTTAGCTCAGCTTACCATCCACAAACAAATGGTCAAACTGAAGTCATCAATAGAGTGTTAGGCAACTTGTTGAGGTTTCTAACTAAGGAGTATGGTCAGACTGACCTTATCATTCCTCAAGCAGAGTATGCATATAATGCAGTGTGAATAGGACTACTGGTAGAAGTCCCTTTAAGGTTGTATATGGCAGACATCTAAGGGGAGTATGTGAGTTGCGAGACCTTGGTGCTTTGGATATGAAGAGTGGGCAAGCAGAGGACTTCACTCAAACCATCAAGGAAGTCCAGGAGCAAGTTAAGAAGGCCATCCTTGAATCCACCCAAAAACTGAAAGCCAAAATGGATGAGAAAAGGAGAGATGTTCAGTTCAAGGTGGGTGACTATGTGATGGTCCATTTGAGCAAAGCTAGGATGCAAAGTGGTAAGCCTACCAAATTGCAGATGAAGAGGGTAGGACCTTGCAAAATTTTGGCAAAATATGGTGAGAATGCCTATAAGGTTGATTTACCTTCAGACCTAGCCATTTCACCAGTCTTTAATGTTGTTGATCTGGTAATGTACAAGGGAGAGATAGCAGAGCAGACTGAGAACCAAGCCAAGGTATTACAAGACTTGGATATAAACACCTTACCTCAAGTGAAGAAGCCTAAAGTAGAGGAGATCTTGGAATCAAGGGTGAAGAAGTCTACTAGATGCCAGGTCTACATGGAGCACTTAGTGAAATGGGTAGGTCAACCAGTATCTAAAGCTACATGGGTGGAGGAGAGCAGGTTCAAGACACTTGGAATAGACCCGGCTCTCATTTCTTCTTCTTTTTCTTAGTTATGTGCAGAGGGGGAGTATGGTGTAGGACCACCATTCCAATCTCTCCCTCCATCTTGTCTTGTTGGTATCATGCTTCTCATGAAGCCATTGTAAATAAAATAATGAGCCAAGTGCTCATAGGTCCTAGTTAGGGTCCTAGAGTAGATCTTAGGGGTCATAAGTCAAGCTTGAGATTTTCTTGAAAATGGAGGGTATGTGTGTCTTTGTGGTGTTTATGGGTCCTTCATAGCATGGTGGTGTCCTTAGGTTGGCCCATTGTGGGTCTAGGAGTCATGAAGAGCAACATTGGGAAAGTTGCTCAAAAGTTGCAAAAGTTGCATGACAACATTTAAAAGTTGTCAAGTAACTTTTCCACTAGGAGGCCAAAATCCTTAGTTTGGCATGGACAACCCTAATATGGGCACACAAACTGAGGCAATAGTGGTATAAGTATTTGCAAACCCTAAAATGCATGGTTTGGATGTGAGAGATTGTACGGCACAAGCATGAAGAGCTTGACTGTGACTGTTTGTTGGTTACCAGTCAGATTGAATGAAGTTACCGGGCAATTAAATGGATTGAACTGCATGCAAAACTGTGTGAAATTTCTTCTATGGTGTAAATACTTCCATTGTGAGTGATTAGTTTAGCTTTTTGTTTACCGGATTGAGTGTGTTTGTAAATAGTTTGTAATTTGCAGTCTCACTGTCCAGTTTTGGACCGATTTGTGAAAATGAAGTCTTAACTCCATTCCCCATTGTGGAATCACCATGAAACCATGGGGAATGATAGTGAAGACCCTGTACTATAGTCCCATGCAAGCATGGCCCTTAAAAATGTAGGAAGGCCAAGCAAAGACCCACTCCTAGGCGAGACTGGATAGTGCCTGATTAGGAGAGGTCAAATTACAGAGGTCTTGGAGACCAAGGTTGGTTAGTGGAGAGTGCATCTTTTGGAGGAAGTACAGATGAGTGAGTGAAGCATCATTGGTGTGAAGGAGGAGCCTCCACCAATCCAAAAAAGGTGGCGAAAACTCAAAAAACTCACTGTGACCCAGGCAAACCCTAAAAACCCTCACAAAAACCCTTGAAAACCTTAAAATCCACCTAGGACAGTGTACGGACACTTGGAGGCCTAAAACCTAGAAAATCCATGAGTCCTTGCCAAATGAATAGTAGTCCATTTTGGGAGTTTGGGTTGTTTGAGCACCATTTGTGAGAGGGAGCCCTAGAAGACCGGTTAGGAGGCCTAATTGGTCCTAATCCTCGTAGCCCTATTTGAAGGCAAAAACACAAAATAGTGAAATCAGTAAGGGGTTGAAGGTTTGAAACCTCTTGGGGGCTCATGAATGGGTGGAAAGACCATGAAATAGACTTGATACAACCTTGCTAAGACCTTGGAAGGTGTGGAACAAGCCTAGCCCTTATTAGCCATAGTAAGGGGTTTTGACTCTCATGAGTAGGTGAGACCTTAGGAGCAGCATTGCAACTCATTGGTGGGTGGATTGGGCATAGTCAGGGGATTCCTCAAGCAAAGGGAAATCCTAGAGACCCTAGGGTGTGTAGAGAACACCAAGTGATCCAAGGAAAGGATCCAAGAGCATAGACTAGGCTAGTATATCCCTAACCCCATCCCATCAACCATCCATCCTGCACATCAAAGACTAAGGGGGTTGAAGCAAGAGTTAATTAAAGTTAGCTTCTCAACATCACCAAATTGAACATCAACAAATTGTTAGACAAGGTGGCATCCCAATCACCATTCCTCCAGTTAGATTGGTTCACCTCAGCGTGTCCAGATTCAATGTACCTGACTTGTCAGGGATGACACAAACTTTGATGTACCTACCCCAGTTATCCATTGGTCAAAGATTCCAAAGAGGACACATGTCCAAATAATGCAATTATTTCATTGGCCAGAATTGAGTTTGTTGTAATAAACCCTAATTAGGGTTTTCTTTGTAAAATCTTAGCCATTGATCTCAAATTGATCTTAGCCATTGAATTGTATTGAGGGCACTATATAAGCCTTGGCTCCTTATTTGTAAAGGCTAATAGTTAGTCAATAGTTGATAGTGGGTGAATAGTTAGCTAATAGTGAATAGTCAGCTGATAGAATAGCAGTTAGAGTAGAATAGAAAGAGAAGGCAAAGATTGTTGTCAAGATGTTGTTGTAAAAGACTTGTAAACTTCATTGAAGAAATGGTGAAATCTATGGGTCGATTCAACAATTTGCATGGTCTCTATAATTCTCAGATTTGATTTCATGTTATTAGATGAGTGAAAGAAATGTGTTTGATTGATGGTGAAATTTGTATATCCATACTACTAGCAGTTTGTTGATTGCAGACTTGCCTTGTGTAGTCAACTGGAATCATTCAGCTTAAGCCTAACTTTAATTGTTGCTTCTTCACTGATATGCATCAGCCTAATGGTGTCTATGCTTGTAGCGATGATCTGAACATCATAAACCTTTCCTCTGGAGATCGCACTAACCTTGTGGAGATGGTCCTGGGATGTCAAAACAAGACTTAGTTAGAATTTCATCAAAGGTCATTCATTGCTCCTACATTCCTAGTGTCAGAATTAGATCCTTCCCTTGCTCTCATCTTTTTTTCCTTTTTTCAAAAATCTAGGCTAGTGAAATCCTGTGTTCCAGTAATATTTAAAGAAAATCAGACATTCAAATCATCGAGTGTAAGTCCCCTTGTGATTCCAGCAAAATCACATCATAGCGCAAAGAGCTTATCCACACATAAAGAACCTACATATCGAAACATTGGAGTTACTCTGACTAATCCTTCGGTGAGATCTTCAGCAATCGGGAAACTTTGTTCAAGAGAAGATAAGATAACTTTGGGTTTTTTATTCTATGTTTGGTCGTGTACAAAATACACATCAACAGAATTGGGCCTAGAAGGAGGGCTAATCATTGTCAAGCCACGATCAGTGGAACTTATCAAGTCATATTTAGAAAAGATATCGAAAGCTTTTTACCCTCCTCTGCGCTCAACAGAATTGGTGCTAGAAGGAGGGCATGATCGCAATAAACTCTTGAACAACTAAAAGAATTAGGAGTGCTTGAAAGCGAATGCGAACTCTTGAATCTATGGAAGATAAGTGGAAAGTCATCTTCAACACTCGATGGAGGTGGCACAGAGAAAGGAGGTGATCGCTGGGTCATCAATTGGACTTGCAAAAAGAAGGAAGCAAGATGGAACCAGTTGAGTGTTCAAGTTGAATCTGAGATATTCAAGATCTCTCTTATTCCAGAAAATCCAAAAGAAAAGTAAAAAAACCAAAAAAATCCAAAAAAAAGGTGAAAAATATAAAATCCAAAAAATTCAAAAAATCAAAAGGAAAAGATTTCTCAATGGAGTGACAACAGTTTCACGAGGAGAAACAAGTTGATTTTCCTCAACTTTGGTGGAGATTATATACACAACTTTATCCACGCAGATTGTCCAAGTTTGCAAAGGCAGGGCAGTGTCGAATCCACGAGACAGAGGAACATGATGAAATGCATTTCTTGAAGTATATATCAAGGATGGAATTAGCAGCACAGGGAAAAATATTCATTTGGGATGTCCCCATGCCATAAATAGAAGAAGGCAGCTTCAATGTCCCAGAAAGCAAGGATCCTCTTCTAAGCTTCTTGTGGATGATCGAGAGTCAACTCATTTTGAATTGTAAAATGTGCTTAGAGAACACATTACTATCGTTGTGGTGTAGAATTCACAACTAGCCTCACTCTGAGTTTACTTGCTCAATATGTGAAATGGCTATCAATCAAGTCAGAAACTAGTTTGGAATGCCAACTTTGTCCAAGGAAGAATGCATCATGAACAGATCTTGGGGTGCACATCTCGCAGCCAAATTTAGGAGGACCTATGAACAAGACATCGTTCTAGCATCTGATTGTGAGAAGGATCAGTTGTACGCTGATGATACAAATGCACCTGAGGAACAATGTATTACAGTGGATAGCTCGCCATGCCATGCACCTAAAAAGGAATACCATGAAAGAAAAGTTAAAGAATCAGTTGAGAATACTCAAACAGTGATAAAGGAAGATCCAGGAGTTGAACAAGCAATTAAAGGAGAAGATGATTCATTCCTTGAAGAATTCTCATTTATGCTACAAAAGGAGATCCTTGAGATTGAATTGCAGGAGGATTTAAGTGGTATAATTGAAGAAGACAATTAAGTTGAGATGTTGAACAAAGAAATACAAATCATCATAAGTGAGCCCAGGTATGAAGAACAATTCAAAGGGACGCTTAAAGATTTCATCACCATCATACTATTTGAGGAAGCACTGAAGGACCATATAGAGGAAGCACAAGTGGAATCACTCCCAATAATTTTTCAAGATAAACAAGCTATGGTGAGTGTTGCGATCCATCATCAATTGCGACCTTTCGAGACATCGCCCGAGATTGAGACATCACCTGAGATTATCTTTGATCAACTAGAGGAAATGTTTGAGGCTCAATCCATCAAGGAGTGCTTGGTTTTTGAGGATATCCTAACAAAATTTCATGTAGATTGTTTTTGCCTCTCTCTCTCTCTCTCTCTCTCTCTCTCTCTCTCTCTATATATATATATATATATATATATATATATAACTTATATTGTTTTATCTTTTAAATTTTTTTAGTGCTTGGATTTTTGTGTGCATATATAAATTTTTGTGTTTTGGTGGTTTTGAGGCTCATGCCAACCTTCCTCTATCCTCTTCTTCTTTTTAGTCATGTTCTAATCTATAACTTGTCATCTTATGACTCCTAGCTCTCTCTACTATTCTGATGATGGATAATAGAGTGTGACTTGAAACGTTGATGCAGAAAAGAAAATGCAATCTAATTCCAGAAAACCTACAATTATTATTTTTTTTAACTTAACCGATACACCTAAAACTAATGGTAGACATCATTAATAAAGTACCCAATATTAGATGTGGGGTCAATTGCGTAGTTAGCTAATGGTTTTGTTGTAATGCTACTTGGTGGTTTTGTGGGAAGTTGCCTTTATAAAAGAAATGATTCAAAACTTTTTTTCTTAGCTTAAATAATAGATAAGGTCATTTTCAATTTTAACAATAATGGTGATTTGTTTTATGCATCGTTTACATAAATTTGCAATTTTGTACCTATGTTAGGAGGAAGGTAACACTTCAAAAATATCCTTATACTTTCTTTGGGAGAATTTTATGTCTATCCTTCACAATGGTATACCATAACCTCATGGTTTGAAAGATTTTTTTAAAAGGTATTTAAGAAATCTACTACAATAATTCCATGGCATTGCAAATAGAAAACCCATTTCAAGATGATGATCTGATTAGATTTTAGTCTCATCATACATTCTCTATTTAAATATCACTTTATTTAATGGTCAATCAATAATCATTTTAGATATCATGCACATCAAAATGTGATAAGTATTTATCCTATTTTTTTATTGTTGAAAATTCTCACATGTTTAAGAATAACCCCTCAAATGTTTGAAAACAATTCTAATACGAAATTAAATTGGAAAGTTAAATCTAATTTAAAGGTGAATTTGTTACAGGTGAGAAATAAGGGGAGGTGTTTGAGAGTAACAAATTATTTGATCAAATCTTGACATGATTTTGTTTTCAAATTTATGATTTTTCCTGTACTTAATGATCAAACTATTTTTGAATTGAACATCATAAACTCATTGAACTATGCACTAAGGGATGTTGGATCTTTTTTTTTTTTCAAACTCCCCATCTACAAGAATATGTGATACAAAGAAGGATCTATACAAATTGAACAATATGCAATCCAATAATTTCATTTTCCGCATGAATTAATGTCTCAGTTTGAGATTATTCCTTAAGGAGTGTAATATAAGAATGATGAGGTATAGCTATGTTAAGATAAGAACCAATTTAGTTTTAGATGTGTTTTATATTATATATTTTCTCAATTCTTCTACCATAGTGTCTTTGTAAGGCATTACTAGATTGAAAACTTAAATTTACACTTCCATATATTTACAATGAACATAGAACCCAAAATATTTCACTAAATGGTGGAAATAAAAGTTCCGAGTTATGAATATTAAATAGATTTGGTATATTAAAATGCCTAAGTGATAATTGAGGTCATTATTCAATTAGCATCCTAAAATATCCAATATAACTTCATAAAAAGAAAGAAAACTTGTCATTCTTGATAAGTTGAACATAACTACCTGCATAATCAATCTACTCATGGAGAGGCATTATATATGGAACTATGTTCATATATAGATTGTCAATGGTATCAAATATGGATCTAAAATCATCCTACTTTTTCATTCCCTTGAGAATATCTAGTGTGTTTTTCTTCTATACATTCTTTGCAAATCGTACACTAAATTTCTTTAGAAAAAAAAAAAAAATTATGCTCATGGATATGGGTTCTAGATTTAAGGGCTATTTTATATATCTTTATATATTTCCTAGTGATTTTAGAATGTAACATTCATGGTGGCAACCGCCTTCTAAAAGTTAGGCATAATATTCATGCAAAAACATTGAATACTAAGATCAAGGAAATAATTGAATTGGAGGACATTTTAAAATTTTTTAACATCATTAAAATTATATCTGAGATTGTCATTTATTTTAGCCAAAACATTTTAATTACTTTTTAGTGCTACATATGTTGGGCCTACTGTTGTCATTAATGTCAACAATGTTCTAATGTGGGTGAATAAGAGATGAGTAGATGGGTTGGCATGATTAGTTCTATTTTGGATCAAATGCAGGGCTCGATCTTCTTTAATCATTCTTCATATTTGGGCATTTTGGTGAGACAGTAATCCTTCTTGGTGACACATTTTTTTAGTTCGGTATGACTGCTATCGGGTCCTAGTGACATCGATTCGGTTTCCGTGAAACCTTGCCTTTCGGAAAGACTCATTTTTTATTTTGGCGGCCTATGAAGCTATACCAACATACTTTTGGTTCGTTGTGACACACAAGGTGTCTTGCCGGCATTCTTTTTGTGCGGTCCGATACATCATCTCTGTCCGGCCCACCTCGTCCAAGTGTCCGTTGGTTCCCATTTGGCAGCTACTAATCGGTCCATCCGTGCCATGGCCTATTCGTGTAGGGCCCTTGGTGGTGTGGCAGTAAAATTATTGTGCGTGGGACCTGTACCGGGCCCACCTTACCCTTGCGTCCATTTCTATCAATTTGGTGACCGTTCATTGGTCCACCCTAGCAGTGAGTTATTTATGTGGGGTCTGTTTGTCTTTGTCGGCATGACCTTGTGTTTCGGCACAACTCAAAGTGCCTTTTGCTGGACTTTGGTGTTACACCGAAAATATTTTTTTTGGTGTGACTTATGTTGTGTATTGCCGATATAGTTTTCCATTTCGGCATAACTTAGCGTTTCGGTATGACTCCTAAACGCCTCTTGCAGTCCCGTTGAGCTATAGCGATACAATCCTTCTTCGTTGTAACAGATGCCGAGTCTTGGCAAAATGCCTCTAGCTATAAAAATCGATCAAATGACATGTTTTTCATCTCACCAAAGCATGCCGATAGATGAATGGTCCACGTGGCCCGTTGATCACGGTTGACCCAATGATATAGATGGAGTTACTGAGCACATAGAATGTATGGGATGAATAAATTTCTATTTGAACATAAGGAGGACTTTTCTTGTAGGGATAGTTTACATAAATACACCAAACAAGGTAGCTTGCAATCTAATCCAATATGATCTCAGAGAGAGAGAAGAGATGCCCGTATTTAATGAAGAACACATTTTAAATGGTTGAGTGGCTCCAGGAAGATCATTAAATCCTCTATTGACAAGATCTCATAGCCATGATGATATCAAACTATCACCAGTCAACATGACAGAGGCAGGTGGAGACTACTATTTGTGGTAATCTAATCTTAGTGGTGGATCCAAAAATGGAAGATAGAGAAATTAATGATGGCAGCTAAGGACAGATCTCTTAGAGAAATTAATGATGGCAGCTAAGGACAGATCTCTTAGATACTTGAGAAGTTTATTTTTTGAATTTCATGTGGAGGGAAAGTTTTCAATGTATTGTAATGATTATTAGGAGAAAAAGGTTGATAAGTAGAAAATAGAAATGAAGAGTGTGTTAAGATGAGAAGGAGAAGTGAAAGATAAAAAAGAGAGAAAAACACATAGAGTTTAAAGAGGCAAAAGAGGAGGAAAAAAAAAATAGACTATTAGACAGAGTGCAAAAGTGAGAGGGAGAGGGTTTACATGCCGACCAGAGAGAGGTAGGAGGCAAGTGGAATATGAACAAAGAAAAATAGAGTTGTGTGTGAGACTGTGGAGAACACAAAAGGGGGAAGTTGCTAATGGGTGAGTATGTTGATCAAAGGGATACTAGTGTAGACACTAGAAGAAGAGTAGAGAAGAAATCTCAGAGAGTCAACACAATAGGGTAGCAAGGCAATATAATAATATGAATCAGACGGTTACAAAACTCATTTGTAATATGGCGTCCAAATTGAATTTATAATTGTTATAATTTAGTTTATGTCATCTGAGTGGGTGCTCAGATCAGGGGTAGGTGTTCATAAAATCAAGGGTTTGTACTCCTTTGGGTTGGTTCCCATAAACTTTGTAACATAAACACTTTTCATTGTGAGGCTAGATTAGAGCAGTAGACTCTAATAACATTTCTCATTGAGGATTTTCCCCACCATTGGTTTTCCTCATACACTTGATGTCATGCGCTTCTCTTATGTGTGAATTGTGCTTGATCTCTCTGCATTTCAGTTATCAGTTCTTTGAATGATTCAAAAGTTGAATTTTAATTATCACTGATTCACCCCTTCCCCCCTCCCAGTGACCTGTTGTGTTCCTTCAACATAATATATCAATTGAGTTCTAACTAGTTTCAAAATACCTCCTTATTTGATCGTATCAAATCCATTCTACAATTACCAGAGTTGTTGGTAGAAACATACCTTTTTTTCTACCAATTCCTAAAACATGTAATTTTCTAATACCACTAATACAATCCAAATGTAGGAGAAGACATAAACCATTGCAAATAGTTATGGATATATAAATTTAGTTAAACAATGTATTTCTTTTTTGTTAAATGTATTTATCTACCATGTTCTTAGCCATTGGGCCTACAACATTATTCTTTCCATTTATTTAGTGATCTCAACTACTATACCAATGAGTGCTTCTATTTCATTCTCACATTTATATCAATTATACTAGATTATCATTCTAGCGTAGCATCATAAATTGTCATTGGGCCAACCTAGACCTCATGTTTGTGCCCCTACTTTATCATTTCTCACTCTCATCTCTTATCTGGGCCTAAATTCTAGTCCCTGATTGAGGAGGACCATGGCGCTAGCGCCTTGGTCCCTCTCAATGAGACCCATTTGTCAAGTGGAGGATTAGACCTAGCTCTCTGGCGGGAAATAAAATTGGTGGCTCTATATGACTATTGGAGGTCAGCCTAGTCATTAAATTGACATAGGATCTCATATATAAAGCATTTGATGAACTTAATTTCATCCTAACAAGAATTCTAAGTTTCCATATCCAAGAAATCAAGAATTCAAGCATTGAAGCATTCATCATCAAGAATTTTTTAGAGGTCTTCAAGGCTACATATTCTTCATTAAACCATTGTGGAGCAAATTATATCATTCATATGCAAGCATGTGTGTGTGATTAGGGTTTTGTCATGTTCATGCCACTTTATACAACATATCTGATTACATTCAAGAAGCAAAGTATCATTATCAATCATTGCAGGTCTAAGGTATATCTCTCCATTATTTATTTCAGTATTTGCAATATTTTATTCAAGGTTAATTCCTAAATTGGGGTGAACCTATTTCCCTTTTGTAGTATGCATAGGAACAGGTACGAAGTTGCGATCTTCAGAATCAACTTTATTTATAGTAAGAAACATATTCCCCTTTGGAGTGTGAAAGGTGTGGAGGACCAGAGTGACTACCATCTTGATCTCGACAAATCAGAAGCTCCTTCTAAGAACAAATCTAAATTCATTTATATTCCTCAGATCCAGGTTTGTGGTGTGATCTGACGACTGTAGCTCATCATTTATGTGTTTTTACATCAATTTCAGCACATTTACCTTAAATTTAATATTTTTACAATTCAATTTAAAAGAGGGTAGTCAATTCAAATCCAATAAATCCAATAGAATTCTCAACCCTATCCTTGTTGATTTGTGGCTAGATCCATTGGTTTTATCCCTCTTTAATTTATTGGTCCCTAAGTAAAAATTAGTGGTTTTCATATATCTAATTGTGGAAACTCAAATTTTTCACCAACACATTTTGGTGAATCTGACATCTTACACCTTTAATTCTGATTTTTGTTCTCAGATTTGAGTGTTTATGCAATTTAAAATTTAAATTTACATTTAAAAGTTTAATTTCCAAATGAATTTCTAAAATTTTGAAGTTAAATTCACAAAAACCCTAATTTTAAAATCTAAAATTGAGCTTGTGTATTGTCTGATTTGGATCAATTATTTTCAGATCCAATTTAAAAACATTCTAATTATCAATTTCACATTCATAGATCTTGTTTTAGTCAAATTACATAAATTTAGAGGTTTAATTTAAAAAAACCCTAATTTATTTTGGTTAAATTGCTTTGTGGGTTGCATATTTTTTGCGACCAATTTTCAAATCTGATTTTAAACATTAATAATGGTATTTAATAGATTTGATTTATTTTATATTTCACATATGATTACTTTTCTTTTCACTTATATTTATCATAATTATGTGTTCGATAATAGCTTCTTTCATTTTACAAATTGCTTCTTTTCATTCATAGCACTTTGGCATATTGTATTTTTAGAATTTCCAAATCACTCCCTTTCAATCAATTAGATCTCAAAGATTTCATTTATAGTGCATGTTGTGTCATGGTGATACTTTTAGGTAAATTCATTTCATATATAGATCACTTAAAAGCTTTTGTAGATCCCAATCCTAGAGATTGAAATGTAAAACCTAATACTTGTACCTCTCCTAGGGTATCTAATGTGAATGAATAAATAGCTAATACTCCTATTAATAATCTCTCTAATAGAGAGAAAGCATTGATGAAAAAAAATGGACCATCTTCTTCTCATACACATACCCTAGTGCAAGGGGGCAAGACCAAAATATTGGTGTTTCTATTTCTTTAGATCCTGCTTATTCTCCTAGAGCCTATCTTAATCATCAAAACATTTGTAGAGAAGATGATTTTATGCATTTAATTCATGATCTATCTCCCAACATAACATTAAGAAAATATTAGGCCTTATATTATAAGTATCTTCCTTCCCAATCTACCAAAGAGGATATGCATGATGATAGAAAGGAAAATATTCCTCCACAAGATATTCCTTCTTCATCTACTTGTCCCTTTGTTCCTTCTAAACACACTTACACTACAAATATCAAGTAAATTCATTATAATGTTCCTCCTCCTTCTCAATTAAGAAATTCTTATAGGAATGACTTTAACATAATATCAAAACAAGGTTTTAGAGGACAATGACTTAGAAACTTTGAATAAGGAAGTGGAATCCCTATAAACCCTCCTACACAAGCTAGCACAGAAGGCCTAGGACATTATCATGATTCTCCTATGGATGATCTTTTTAGGATTCAAGAATTCAAAGATCATCTTTCAAGACAAACAACCTATCAATCATCTAAAGGTGCTTCTTCTTCACAAACTCCTTTATGCTCATATCACCAAACTAGTGATCACACTACCAATGATTTTCCTGATTTTCAAAATGGCATGCAAGGACTCATTGATAGAGGCATAGTTAAAATCATAGATGATAATGCTTCTTCTTCTAACAATCCTTGTCCAACATTACAAGAGACAAGGCCTAATCCTATTGATGAACAAGAGAGATTATCAACTAGAATCTTTTAGAAATTTAAGTATGATAAGAATCTTGTTTTTCCTTTTGTAAACTTTAGCAATAAGTACTAAGAAGGTAGTGAACATTATATTTTTGATCATGATGGTTATAATTCTCTTGGAAAGTGTAAAGCCTTTAAGGAATTGACTCAATAACAATTTGATAGGTCTCACATAGATCTTTCAACGAATCTTTCTCTCTTTCTTGGTGAGAAAGTTGTGCGTTAGCACTCTACTCACCCTCCATGCTTCTCCTCACCCTATGACACTAGTATTTAACTTAATTGGGGGCTCTTTTTTATAAGAGGTGATATTTTTTCACTATCAAACATCTTGGGGCAGCAACATGGTTCATTCTTGCTTCTATACTTTAGGGGCACAAATCTTATCCTTATCTTTCTATCTATCTAAAGTCTCACTATTCCCTTTAGGGGTTACATTTTTCATGTTTTTAATGTCCTTCTTTGCATAGAATGGTATGTTTTTTATGATTAATCTCTCTTTAAGAAGAATATTTGATGTTTCATCCTAGTTCTCTCTCTTTCTCCCTTTGAAGATTACCTCTTCTTTGTAGTTGCATTTTACATATCTTAATGTCCTTTCTTGCATTGAATATTCCTTCATGTAAGTACATTCTGCATTTTATTATGTCTTATCTCCCCTTAGAGGTTGTATAATTCTTCTCATTGTCCTTTCACTTGGGGGACAATGATATTTCTCTCTTATCCTTTCTAAGGATCCACTTTTCCTTTGTTGAGTGGTGTTTGTTTATAATTTGATATGATTACCTGTGTGAAGTTCTTGTTTTCTCAAGGATTATCTTTTATGCAAGAGGTGTGTATCCTTGACTACAACCTCTTTTTCACTTGGCAATGTATATCTATTATAAAAAATCCCTCACATTGGGTCAAAAGTATGTTATCCTTCATCAAAAATCCCTTTCACCTAGAAATAGGAGGAAGGTAGACATTCTTTTTCTACAAAAGAATACAAACTCGTATACAAGATGGTTTATGCATGAAACCATAAGCAACATTGATATATATCTTAGACGGGATGCACATTCCCAAAACTAGAGAAAAAAAATTCTTACATGGGATATCCTCGAAACTAGGCATGTATCTATAGTAAATGGGGTTACACATTCTCGAAACTAGAAAAAACAAACTCTTATATGAGATGTTCCTGAAACCAAACATTCACCCATTAGTATTTGCATTTTCATTATATGTCTTAAACAGGTTGAAGCACACTCAAAAATAGAGGGAAAAAACTCTTGTACAAGGTGCTATACACTTGAAATTGGACATCACTTCCACTTTCGCACAAGGATAATTGGAACTAGCAACATAAATCTAGACTATTCTTACTCTTCTCCCCAACATGGATCACCTAGAAAATCACATCTAGAATGTGTATCCATGTCCTCTTTCATTATTATTCTCATGGATCACCTACCAAAACACATCTAGTGTGTATCCATTCTCTCTTTCTCTTTCTTCTCACGAGCTCATAACTTTTCTATTAGTAGTTCATGGATGATGTGTTCTTTTCTCTATTATGTGATCACTTGTGTTCTTGAGATGACATTTTTCAAGAATGATATTAATTGTTGAGACATTTTGATATCAAGGTCTCTTCATTTATCTAACTTGAGGTCTTGTTTTGGTCTTTAGCTTTTGTGTTCTGTGTCTTTTGCCTTTTTGTCTTTGTTTGTCTTTGATTGTCTTTTTTCTTTTGTCTTATTTTGTGTGCCCTTGCATGCATTTTAGTGAGTTGAGATCCTAAAATTGGGGGCTTGGTGCCTTGAAATTTGTGATGTCTTATACTCCTTGTGATTGTGCTCCTTTCTTCCATCTCTCATCACTCTTTCGTCTACTTTACCATGAGTATAAATGCATAGGCTCATACTCCCACTAAAGTGGGGGCTAAATATAGCATCATAAATTGTCACCGAGACAATGTACACCTCATTTTTTTGTCTCTAATTTAGCATTTACCCTTCTCATCTCCTATCCAGGTCCATTCAGTGCCTTAACTCCAATTTTGATGCCATATACACCTACCAAATGATCCTCTTAAGGGGTTTCCTCCCCTCTGGGCCTAAATTTTGGTCCCTGGTCGAGGAGAATTAGGGCACTAGTGCCTTGGTCCTAGGATGAGAGCATCGAATGTTGTATTCCTCCTCAATCGGTCCCATTTTTCCAATGGAGGATGGGACCTTTATTTCTAGGGGGAAATGAAATTGGTGGCTCTATATGTCTGTTGGAGGTCGGCCTAATCGGTAAATTGACTTAGGATCCCATAAATAAATAATTTGATCAACTTAATCTCATCCTATCAAGCATTCTAAGTCTCCATATCCAAGCAATCAAGCATTCAAGCATTGATCATCAAAAAAATTTAAGAGGTCTTCAAGGCTACATATTCTTCATTCAACCATTGTGGAGAAAATTACATCATTCATATGCAAGCATGTGTGTGTGATTATGGTTTTGTTATATTCATGCCATTTCATACAACATATGTGATTGCATACAAGAAGAAAATCATCATTATTAGTCATTGCAAATCTGAGGTATATCTTTCCATTATTTATTTTAGTATTTGCAATATTTCATTCATGATTAATTCCTAAACCATGTTTTGACTTAGGAAAACCCCTATTCTCAACCTATTTCCCTTCTCTAGTGTGTGTTGGAATAAGTATTGAGTTGCAATCTTTAGAATTATCTTTATTTACAAAAATGAACAGATTCCCCTTTGAAGTGCAAAAAGTGCAAAGGACTAGAGAAACCTCCATCTCAATCTTGACAAATTAGGAGCTCCTTCTGAGAATAGATTTGAATACATATAATTTCCTGAAATCTAGGTTTGTGGCTCAATCTAACAATTGGAGCTCACTGTTTATACATTTTTGTTAGGTCCCAAAGACAACTAAGAGGGGGGGGGGGGGGTGAATCAGTTGTCAAGTAAATTCAAACCAAAAACAACTTAACCAACCTCAATGCTTAATACTGGTAAACCAAACTTTATGCCGATAGACAGTTTATCGGTTAATTATAGTACTGGTAAAGATTAATGCATGAAACAGAAAGACAATAACATCCACAACACATAACACCAATATTTGTACGTGGAAACCCTGTAAGGGAAAAAACCACAGTGGGAAACCTTACCCACAATCAGATGATACTACTGCAGATAGTATGTGTATATAAATGGGGTCTGCACATGCAGAAAGGCCAAGCACCTAGAGCTCACTGCTCAAACACAAATAGGAGTCACACTAACTACAACTGGATGGTTAAATCCAATAATGATGTACTACTCAAAATAGCATCTTCGTATGTTGGATTCAGTACCGGTGTAGTTCTGATTGCCTTTACAAAAATTTTGCTTCACCATCAAATGATGTCTATGTGTATAGCTCTACTTATTCTCACATATACCTTCTTCCAAATCCTTATCCTTATTACATATCGATCTTACAAATAAGATCTTACATATATGCCATAACCTAAGACCAATTTTAGTAGGTCAGCTCTAAAAGATATTACAATAAAATAATTACAAGTAAATCAATAACTGATGCAATATCCGATTCAACATGTCGGCTTAATGCATTTACAATAACAATAAAATCATCTCCAAAGCGTGTCATGCTGATTTGGAATAGATAAGCCCGTCGGTGCTTATTCTGGACCTATTTGCTAGTAACAACAAATATGCAAATACGAATATGCCAATGAACAAAATCTCTGAGACAAAGTGTCCAAATGATGTCTTCGACATAACCAAGTGTTTTCCATGTCATTCCAAGTGTCGGTGAATAATATATCCTACCGATGTACATTGTTGATCCTCCAAAGTACCGGAGTTGATAAGTGTTATAGGTGTTGAGATCAATGACAAAACCATACCAAAATACCAACAATCTCCCCCTTTGGCATTGATGGCAACACAAGATGGAAAAACCATCAAAGTGCCAAAAACCAAAAACCAACAATCTCCCAAAAGAGATCATAACCAGAAATCAAAATTCAGTCCCAAAGTAATCAATCTCTCCCCCTGAGAGTAACATGTGTTTTCCTTGTGTTTTTCAATATCAATCTCTCCCCCTTTGACATCAAATGCCAAAGCCAATACAAAAGCTAGGTTCAAATACAAAATACCAACCAATTCAGTATGCCAACTACTCCCCTTGAGAAGTCACTCTTCTCATCAAAGCTGGAATAAAAGATTTCTCTGCTAGTTTTGTCAGATGATGACAAACATCAACTGTCTAAGTCTCTACCAGTGGGGGTATGACCCCAAGCTGGTCTCTGAGATATTCAAAAGTCTCCCTAGGTAAAGGCTTAGTGAAAATATCTGCAATCTACGCTTTAGTATTCACATAAACCAGTTTTACTTCTTTTGCTTCAACATTCTCTTTCAGAAAATTCAATTTGATAGAAACATGTTTAGTTTTAGAATGTAGTACCGGATTTTTAGATATATCAATTTCTATAGTGTTATCACAATAGATAGTTATAGGTTCCTTACATTTTACCTTTATGTCCTTCAACATTTGCTTAAGCCATAATACCTGTGTATAGTTAGTTGCTACTGCAACATATTCCGATTCTGCTGTTGATAAAGATGTGCAACTTTGTTTCTTATTTAACCAAGAAATTAATCTGTTTCCAAGAAAAAATGCTCCGCTAGTGGTTCTTTTTCTGTCATCCACATCTACTGCCCAATTTGCATCTGTATATGCACATAATTCAAAGTTTTCATCTCTAGGATACCATAAACCAAGATTTGTAGTGCCTTGTAAGTACCGAAAAATCATTTTTACTGCTGATTCATGATTTTCTTTAGGATTACTCTAAAATCTTGAAACAATACATACTGCATTCATAATATCAGGTCTTGTTTGTGTCAAATATAGTAGGCCTCCTATCATAGACTTGTACCTAGTCAAATTAACATGTGTAGATTCATCCTTTAGTGATAATTTGTCATTTGTAGTCATAGGTGTGCTTACCGGTTTAGAGTTCTCCATCCCAAATTTCCTTAGTAACTCCTTCAAGTACTTGGATTGACTTAAGAATATACCTTTATCAGTTAGTGAGATCTACAATCCTAAAAAGAATTTAATCTCTCCAATCATAGACATTTCAAATTCATGCTGCATTTCAATAGAAAAGTCTTTACATAATCCATCTTCTCCTCCAAAGATTATATCATCAACAAAAAATTCTATAACCAAGATGTCATCATTAGTCACTTTATAGTATAAGTTGTTGTCAGCATTACCTTTAGAAAAACCAATCTTAAAAAGATATTTATTCAATCTAGCATACCAAGCTCTTGGAGCTTGCTTCAACCAATACAAAGCTTTCCTTAACCTACAAACCATATCTTTATTATCTGTCAAAGAAAATCCATCAGGTTGCTTAATGTAAAATTCTTCTTCTTCAAGATCTCCATTCAAAAATGCACATTTAATATCCATTTGATATACTTTGTAGTTCTTGTGTGCTACAAAAGCCAAGAATAATCTGACTGCCTCAATTCTAGCTACTGGTCCAAAGGTTTCATTATAATCAATTCCTTCTTTTTGAGAATATCCCTTGTGCTAGTCTTGCTTTATTTCTGATTACCTTCCCATCTTCATTAAGTTTGTTTCTGAATACCCATTTTGTGCCAATCATATTTTTGTCTTTAGGCCGGGGAACTAATGTCCATGTGTTATTCTTCTTAATTTGTTCTAGTTCCTCTTCCATAGCTTTAATCCAGTGTTTATCTTCACATGCATCATTAATTGATAATGGTTCAATTTCAGAAATAAGACATACCTCTTGATTTTCTAGTCTTCCTCTTGTCATAACTCCTTGATACTTGTTCCTAATTAACTAATTTTTAGAGTGGTTCAATCTTACATACCAGGGTGTCTTCGTTTGCTGCTATTCCTCAGTTACAATGGAATTTTCAGATGATACCAATGTAACTGGATCTTCATTCTGTATCGGTGGATTCAATGTAGGTTCATTTGTTAGTATCTCTATTGTCGGTTCAGTGTCTGTATACCTTGAAGTTCCTCTAAACTGTTCATCAATCTTCACATTTGTACTCTCAACAATTTTCTGCAATCTCTTGTTAAAACATCTAAATGCTCTGCCCTTAGATGAATAACCAAGAAATATTCCTTCATAACTTCTAGGGTCAAATTTGCCAATATACTCATCTCTTCTAATATAGAATTTACTTCCAAATATTCTAAAATATTTAAGAGTAGGAGTAATACCAAACCATAGTTCATGAGGGGTCTTACCGGTTTCTCCTTTGATGTGAACTTTTTTGAATGTATAGACCGTTGTTCTTAGTACCTCTCTCCAATATACATGTGGTAGATTTGATTTAGATAACATACTTCTGGCTGCATCCAAGATAGTTCTGCTTTTCCTTTCTACAACTCCATTCTGTTGTGGTGTTCGGGGTGCTGATAACTATCTTCTGATTCCATTCACTTCACAGAATGTATTAAATTCCTTAGATGTGAATTCACCTCCTTGATCTGATCTCAGACATTTGATTTTCTTACCAGTTTCATTTTCTACCATTGCTTTGAATAATTTGAACTTCCCAAGTGCTTCTAATTTTTATTTGAGAAAAGTAACCCAACACATTATAGAATAGTCATCAATGATTAGCATGAAATATCTATCACCTTGTAAGCTTTTAGTTCTACCTAGACCACATTCAGTGTGAATTAAGTCAAGAGCATTATTGGATTTTTCTGGAATACTTTTAAAAGATGCTCTAACTTGTTTTCCAAATTGACATTCCTTACATACCAGATTGTGAGGTTTAACAATCTTAGGTAAGTCTCTAACTACCTTAGTAGTACTAATTTTTACCATTTAATCAAAATTTACATGACAGAGTCTCTTATGCCATAGCCAACTTTCATCAATGTGTGCAATCAAGCATGTCTTTTCACTGTTATTCAAATGAAAGATATTACCTCTAGTGTGATTACTGGTTGCAATTTCCAAACCAGTTCTGTTCATAATTTTGCATTTACCATTCTTGAATTGTAACTGAAATCCTTTTTCAACTAATTGACCAACACTCAAAAGATTATGCTTTAAACCTTTTACATAGTAAACATTGTCAGTATTATGCTTACCATCAATAGATATAGTACCTTTTCCTTTGATCAAACAAGCTTTATCATCTCCAAATCTTACCAAACCTCCAGTATATTCCTGAAAGTTCAAGAATTTACCTTTATCACCAGTCATATGATGTGAACATCCTGAATCAATGATCTATTCATCCTTAACTTCAACTTTAGCTGCCAGGGCCTCCTCTACCAGTTGAACAGTAGGTGTTGGTTGAACTTCTGTTATAGAAACAAAAACCTATCTATTGTCTGTCAGATCTTCATCAGAATCATCAGTGACTCCTTCATCAGCAAGATAACAAGATTTATCTTTATTCTTCTTAAATTTGTATCTCTGATATTCAAGGTTAGGCTTGTATGTTCTTCTAGCTTCTTCTCTTAGTCTAGCATGTCTATCAAGGCATCTTGAAGCCATATGACCAATCTTATTACAATTAAAACATTTAAATGGTGCTTTACCTTCATACTTACTTCCAACTGGACCTTTAGGCATTTTCCTTGCGAATAGTGCTTCAAGTTCTTCAAGTTCTTCATTTTCTCTCCTGCTTTCCTCAAGTTCTCTTGCATAAAAGGTTTTCCAATCAGATTTTTCAAAAGATGGTGCAGATGATGTTGATGCTTTAAAGGCTAAATCTGTCTTTATAGTAGCAACAAGACCAAATTCCTCAATTTCAAAGGTTGAAAGTTTTCCAATCAATGTATCCCTAGTTATTGATGTATTAGGCATTACTCTCAATTCATTTATAGTAGTAACTTTCATTTTATATGCCGGTGGCAATCCTCTTAAAACTTTTGAAACCATTTCACCTTCGCTTAAGGTTCCTCCACAACATTTAATACCCAAAACAATTTCATTTACTCTTTCCATAAAAGCAGAAATCCTTTCATCTTCTTTCATTTTCCGATTTACATACCTGACCCGGAAGCTTTCAAGTTTTATAATTTTGATTGTGGAATGTCCTTCATTCAATGTTTCCAAATGATCCCAAATAGCTTTAGCAGTAGACCTATCTGATAATTCCATGATTTGCTGATATGATAATGTGCTCAAAAGTCCTTCTCTTGCCTTGCAATCATTTTCTTCATCTTTTCCTAAGGTAGGTGGATCAGACTGACTTTGAGTAGGAGCAATATAGCCATTCTTTGTAACATCCCAGATGTCCTTTCCAATGTAATTTAGATGTATCTCCATTCTAATCTTCCATATGCCATAATTGGTTCCATCAAGTTTAGGACTATCCTTCCTGAAATAGTTAGTAGACATTGGATCTCCTCAAGCTGTTAAACTTGCAAAAAGAGGACTAGGCTCTGATACCAATTGTTAATTCTCAAAAACAACTGAGAGGGGGGGGGGGGTGAATTAGTTGTCAAATAAATTCAAACTAAGAACAACTTAACCAACCTTAATGCTTAATACCAGTAAACCAAACTTTATGTCGATAGACAATTTATCAGTTAATTACAGTACCGGTAAATATTAATGCATGAAACAGAAAGACAATAACATCCACAATACATAACACCAATATTTGTATGTGGAAACCCTGTAAGGGGAAAAACCACGGGGGGAAACCTTACCCACAATCAGATGATACTATTGTAGATAGTATGTATATACAAATGGGGTTTGCACATGCAGAAAGGCCAAGCGCCTAGAGCTCACTGCTCAAACACATATAGGAGTGTCACAACCTTCCTTTATCACTTTTGGATTTAAAATACAATTCTATTATATGTTTTTGGACAAGCTATTTAAATTATTGAATAAATGTTATAAAAAGAGTAAAAAAATAATAACACACACACACACACACATGAAAAATATACATTATTTTTATTTATCTATTTTCCACATCCAATTATGGCACATGTTTTAGGAAGAATAAGAAGCTTCTAGAGGATTCTCCACCACCTTGCATGTAACTCGTCCACTAAGTCTAATCAATTTGCATGAAGTCCAAAATTGGGAAAGAATCCTCTTTTTAATTAAAATTTTCTAGATAGTGGGAAGGAGGGAATTTTCTTATAAAATTATATGCAAGTTTCAATGAGGAGAGTTGATTATGTTTTGAAGGAAATTTCCCAAGCTTTAGAGGTAGATGTTTTTGGTAGTCTCATTTTCGTTGCAGGAATTTTAAGTTGTGGTTTGAAGGATTTCTCTCAAGTTGTAAGGAAGGATCATAAGGGTAGCTAGTGGATTCAACATCAAGCTCACTAAACCAGGTTCTCTCCTTGTTGTTTATCTTTATATTTATTTATGAGGAATTCGTAATATCAAAAATAGTTATAGATCTTCCTTTATATAAAGAAATTCTTTTATTAGATTTCAAATCTTTTACTTCGAGATAAATAATAATGATAATGCTTTCATATGGTGCATGCAAAGGATAGTTATTTATTTATTTTATTTATCTTAAGAAGATGTGCACATGATCTTGTTTTTTTTTTGTTTTTTTCCAAAGATTTTAGCAAAAAGAAAATCATGTTCTTTTATTTGTTTATCTCTCTTTCTGAGATTAAAATTCTTCCTTGTATGATTGAATCTTTTTCAATTCTCTGGTTCTTCGAATGAAAATCTGAGTCTCATTCTTTAAATCTCTCTGAGATTATTAGATAAATAATTCTTTTCTGTGATTATTAGTTAAACAAATCTCTCTGTGAATATTAATTAAAATAAAATCTCTTTGTGAAATGAGTTGAATAAAATCTCTCTGTGAAATGAGTTGAATAAAATCTCTCTGTGAAATGAGTTGAATAAAATCTCTCTGAAATGAGTAGACTAAAATCTCTGTGAAATGAGTTAAATAAAATCTCTATGAAATGAGTTGAATAAAATCTCTGTGAAATGAGTTGAATAAAATTTCTATGAAATGAGTTGAATAAATCTCTGTGAAATGAGTTGAATAAAATCTCTCTGTGAATATTGGTTGAAACTCTGTGAATATCAGTTGAATAAAATCCTCCTATGAATACTAGAAACGAATTTTGGAAATAAACAATTCCCCTGTGAAATTTGGAAATAAACCTCCTCCCTGTGAATGCTGGAATAAGCTCTCTCTCTCTCTCTCTCTCTCTCTCTCTCTCTCTCTCTCTCTCTCTCTCTCTCTCTCTCTCTCTGTAAATGTTAACCTCCTGTTTACTATAAAAATCAAATCTAAAATAATTGTTTAAATTCTATTTTATTCATGTTCTTATTTTCATAAATGAATACCCTCTTTGTTTATATATATGGATGTCATTAAATAATTGAAAATGTAAACTCTCTCTCTCTCTCTCTATATATATATATAAATATATATATTAAGTTTGTGTCAAATGTTAAAATTTATTAATATTCCATTATATTAAAATTATTCCAAATGTTAAAATATATTAATGTTGCATGTAATAGTAATGGTACGGTTTTTGAAAAATATTTGAAGGATTACGAAGGCATACAGGGGCGACGGGTATTGTAACCGCTGGAGGGGACAGTGGTACCCCCCACTACCCCTGCGGTCACTATCATGGCAGTGGCCCCAAGGGAGTGGAGGGGACCACGGTGTCCCCTCAACCCTGTGGGCCTCCTCGTGCAGGACCGCAGGGGTGATGGGACCTGCGGTCTCCACTTCCTCCTAATTACCATTAAAACAATACAAAAAAAGAAATTTGCATATTTTATTTATGTAAGTAGTTTTTTTTGCAATTTAGAATTTTTAGTAATTACCTTGGGGGTAAATTTCAAGATTAAGTGCTAATAATTATTTTTGTTTAAATTTTAAGTGTAATTGTTAATGATTGCAATTTAGGAAATATTAATTCTTTCCTTAGTATAAATTTTGAGTTGATGAATTTAACTTAGAAAAGCTTATAAATATTGGGGATTATTGTGTAGTAAATTCATGATTAAAATATCCTTGGTAAATTTTATATTCGTAAATTATATTGTATCATATTCTTTAATTAGAGTTATTCATTCCATTTAAGATCCTTTGAGCACTTAGTTGGCCTTTAGCAATTAATTCATATTAATATGATTTGAATCGAATGCCTAAATTAATCACTATTTTTGGATTGCTTAGTCATGCATGCAAGTTACACTATTCTTGTATCATCCAAATTACTTACAAATTAACTACATTTATTGACGTTATCATCTCCATGCAAGTACCCATGTAATTATTATTTTTCGTATGCAAGTTATATTTCAAGTTATGGTTTTTATTCTACATAATTCATTAAGTAGTTATTTCTATCAACTAAAATTATGCATGTTCAACTAGTAATTAGTTCCAAGCATGATGTTTTCATATCTCTTAGTTAGAAAATGAAATAAAGGAAGACGGAAACCTAAACCTAGTAGTGTTCGGTATATACGATGCCTCTGGGTCACGCTTATGGGTAATGTCATCGTGTTGAACTACTGGACTTAAAGCCTAATAAAGCTACATCAGCGACATCTGTGGCATCATCGCTATAAATCAAGAGACACTTAAAAGTTAAAAATCCAAGGGGCGGGTAATCCCCCTTTGATCGATAATCTACTAAGATAATTTTTAAATGATTTCACATCCGTTGAGATAAACCAGAGTAAACCCCCTTTAGGGATGGTTAAGTAAAATGCTTTAATGAAATTGATTTTTAATCTTGAAGAGATATTGGTGATTGACAATCTGGTCAACGGTGATGCTCATGATAGGTGTTAGGATGTCGTTGTTAGGCCACAAACAATAGGCCATCTTGAGCCTTTGTTTTAAGTGCTACCACCGTGGGTAGAAACCACAGAGAAACTGTCTGGGACATTGACCCTCGAAAGGGTTCCGTACCCACTAATCAGTTTACATCAAACCATAGAGTCAAAAATAGAACTACATACTTTATGCCTTGATCCCATGCCGAAGCGGGTATGTAGGCAGTCTTGGGATGGAGTTGTCCCTCGTACTCAGGCATTTGTGGGTGGGGTCTAGGCTTGGTAAAAGAAATATTGAGTAAGAATCCTATTTTGAAAGATAAGATAATTAAATTGGAAAAAGTAATTCAATGCATACTCGGAAGGAATCCCGTATGGATTTGCTTGACTTCTCGAGGCGAAATTCAAGCTTGTATTATGTTATTCAATTACTCCTAAGGACGGCGACCTCAGTGCATTCTGTTAGAAGAGTGTAGTACTTAGGGAGTGGCTTAGGACCCGAATGGTCTCGATGAGTCTAAGTCTCTAGCCAAAGCACCTCCTATCCCGATTGGATAGATGCCTACCCTATATGGGTAGATGCCTATCCCATATTGGATAGATGAAATCTTATGTCCCGTATGGACAAATGCCTAACCCATATGGGTAGATGCTCATCCTAGATAGATGAATGCCTAATCCAAATGGATGGATGCCCAGAGTATGCAATTGAATCAAACACAATGATTAAACTTTTTTTTTTTTAAAAATGGTCAATTTTGTTGAGTTAATTATGGTGGGTTATTACATGTGGTATCAGAGCAAAGGTTCAAATCTAGGCCTTGTTCTCACTTCAATTTATACAACTAAGGGAATGTTTTGCAATGGTAGAAATTAAATTTTAAAATCTTAAATCAAGAACTAACTACATAATTTAACTTTCAGGTAAAAACCTAGAATGGCTAGAGGAAGAGGAAGAGGAAGAGGAAGGGGTAATGGAAGACGTACTAGGAGTCAAAGGGAGGAAAACCATGAGGAAAACCTGAAGAAAACCATGAGGAAGACAATGAAGAGGATCGACACAACCCAGGAAATAACAAAGATGGGGTCAAAGCTATAATCGACCTTCTAACCGAACAAAGAGATAAAATCAACTTCTTGGAACAATCAATGCAGGACCTTAGGGAAAGGTAGAATGACTTTGAAAATATAAGTGGTACCAAAAATGGAAACCCTGGTAGCAATCAAGGGAATATGATGGGTAATAGAAAGGAAGATAACATATTGGAACTCTCCAAGGACTTAAAGAAAATCACCCCTCCTAAGTTCGATGGGAGGCATATTGGTGAAGGAGCTAAGAATTGGTTAAATAAAATGGAAAAGTATTTTGAACTAAGAGATTTTAGCGAAACAACCAAGGCCTTATGGGGTTCCTATCAACTCACAGGGGAGGCAGCTAGTTGGTGGACCAACACCAAGGAACAAAATGGATATAGTAGGGATACGGTCACATGGGATCAATTTATTCACCACTTCTGAGAGAGGTGGCTCCCTCAATTGTTCTTTGATGAGAAGGTGACAGAATTCCATAATCTACGTCAAGGGCCCCATCCGTTCAACAATATTGGGATAAGTTCGCCAAGTTGCTTAAATATGTACCTATGTACCAGAAAGATGAAGAAGGCCAAGCAAGGAAGTTCATTTTGGGGCTAAATACCAACATAGGGGCAGAGGTTGACATGCATGGACCCAAAAACATGAATGAAGTACTTGAAAAGTCCCTAAGATAAGAGAGGAAGATTCAAACACTAGCAGGGCGGAACTATAATGGGAACCACTCATTTAAAAGGAAGCAGGAATTCAATGGGAACACTAATTTCAACAACGGTCAAAGGAATAATTCTTCCGAAAGAAGGCCACCTCCTAAACAATATCAGAGGAATGGAAATAATAATAATAATAACAGGGGCAATAATAATAGAGGCAACTATAACAGGAATGACCAGCAGAATAGGGTAACTTATCCACCCAGGGCCAATGAAACAAGGAATGATCCCCCTGGGAATCAAGGTAGGAGGGGTTCTCCAGGTGGATGCTTCATGTGTGGGGGAAACCATTTTGCTAGAGAGTGCCCCAGGATGCAAGGACAGATTAGGGCCAATCAACCCCAACAAGGGCCCCAACAAAGGACTCATGCAGCAGTTAGGAACCGAAGAGGAAGATACCAGAATGTTCCTGTGGAAACTACATACACTATTTGAACAACCAATTTCAATTCTAATTGACACTGGATCATCTGAATGTTTCATCTCACCTAAATTAGTAAACAAATATGCATTAAAGTTAATCAAATGGAGTCATCATGGATGGTTCAATATGGGGATAAGGCAACTAGGGAAGTAACTAAGTGTTTGCCAAGGGCAAGGGTACAATTTCCTGAGTTTGAAACAAGGGTAAATCTCTATGTGGCACCCCTAGGATTATATGATGTAATTATTGGAATGAGTTGGTTAACAGACCATCAAGTTAATGTAGATTGCTATAACAAAGTTGTTGAATGTTTGGATGATGGGGGTAAAAGGTCAAAATCCAAGGAAAGTTTAAACCCATTAATATAGAAACCATCTCAGCCATGCAATTAAAGAAGGAAAGGAGAAGAGGAGGCTTAATCTATATGGTTCAAATTGATGAAGGGAATGAGGAAAATACACCAACCTTTGAAAATACCCCTTTCTTAAAAGAGTTCAAGGATGTTTTTCCAGAAGAATTACCCGGCTTACCCCCTAAAAGGAAGTTTGACTTTTCTATAGAAGTACTACAAGGACCTGAACCAGTATCAAGGGCACCTTACCGAATGAACACAACCAAATTACAAGAGCTCAAAATGCAATTAGAGGAACTCTTAGCTAAGGGATTAATAAGGCCAAGTGTAGCACCATGGGGAGCGCCAGTCTTATTTGTTAAGAAGAAGGATGGAACCTTAAAACTATGCATCAACTATAGGATGTTGAACAAGGTCACCATAAAGAATAGGTATCCCTTACCTCACATATATGATCTTTTTGACCAAATGAAAGGAGCAACAATTTTCTCAAAGATAGACCTCCGGTCGGGGTACCATCAATTCAGAATTAAGGAGGAAGACATTCCAAAGACAACGTTCAGGACTAGATATGGGCATTATGAATTCATAGTAGTTCCTTTTGGTGTAACCAACGCCCTAGCTCTATTTATGAACCTAATTAATAGTGTACTCCATGACTACTTGGATAAATTTGATTTGGTATTTCTAGATGACATTGATTTACTCTAGGAATGAGGAGGAACATTTAGTACACCTACAAATTGTTTTGCAAAGGTTGAGAGAACATAAGTTGTATGGGAAATTGTCAAAATGTGCCTTCTTCGAGGAAAAGATTCACTACCTTGGTCATATAATATCAATGGAAGGAATAGCAGTTGATCCAGATAAGATAAAGGCAATAGTAGAATGGTCGATCCCTAAAAATGTTTTAGAGGTAAAAAGCTTTATGGGGCTAGTAGGTTACTATAGGAGGTTTGTGGAAGGATTCTCTAAGATAGCAAACCCCATCACCTCATTACAAAGGAAGGGCAAAAGGTTTGTGTGGACAAAACAAAGTGATAAGGCATTCCAAATTTTGAAAGGGAAACAAACTTCAACACCCATTCTAAAGGTACCAGATCCGAATGGACACTTCATAGTCATAACTAATGCTTCTATTGAAGGTTTAGGAGAAGTACTTGTCCAAGATGAAGGGGTAGTAGCTTACGAATCCAGAAAGCTAAAGACTCATGAAGTCAATTATGCACCCCACGACTTAGAGTTGGCAACGATTGTGCATGCCCTACAAAAATGGAGACACTTCTTACTAGGGAAGCCCTTTGAGTTAAAGTCAGATAACCAAGGACTAAAGTACATCTTTACCCAACCCCACTTAAATGCCAGACAAAGAAGGTGGTTAGAGTTTCTAAGTGAATATGATTTTGAAATTGAATATATTAAGGGGAAGGAAAATAGGGTGGCAGATGCCTTAAGTAGGAGGAGACACTTGATGACTATAGCAACATTCAAAACTTCTTTCAAAAGGCAAGTAATGGATGAACAAGGACATGGCCCATGGTATGAGCAAGTCAAATTGACTTTAGAATATGATCCAACCGATCCTAAGATTGAAGGGTATACATTAGATGAAGACAGGTTGCTCAGATAAAATAATAGAATCTATATTCCTAATTCAGGGAACTTAAGGGAAGTAGTCTTGTCAGAGGCTCACAATGCCCCTTATTCAGGGCACCCAGGAGTTAACAAACTTTACGCAGATCTAAAGAAGTTATACTTTTGGCAAGGGATGAAGAATGACATTGTCAAGTATGTGGCTAAATGTTTGAAGTGTCAAAGAGTAAAGGCAGAACATAGACATCCAGCTAGATTGTTACAGTTAGATGATGTACCTCAACACAAGTGGCAAGTTATTAGCATAGATTTTGTACAAGGGTTACCCATGTCACCTTCTAGGCATGATGCAATAATGGTGGTAATTGACAAACTCACTAAGGTGGCACACTTTATACCACAGAACCTAACGGATGATGCACCTACCTTGGCTAGGCGCTTTGTTAAGGAAATATTTAGGCTGCATGGAATACCAGAGAAAATCATATTAGATAGAGATGCTAGATGCACTTCAAGGTTTTGGACCACTCTCCAATCAACTCTAGGAACTCAACTAGATTTTAGCACTGCATACCATCCTAAAACTGATGGTCAGACAGAAAGGACAAATCAAATTATGGAAGACCTACTTCGCATGTATTGCATGGACCAACATAAGAAATGGGAAGAGTACCTACCTCTGGTAGAGTTTTCTTACAATAATACATATCAAACATCTTTGGGAATGGCACCTTTCAAAGCTTTATATGGTAGACCATGTCGAACTCCTTTGAGTTGGGATAGTCTTGAAGATAGAGTGATTGTTGGACCAGATATGTTGAAAGAGATGGAGAGGAAAACTAAGGAAATTAGGCAAAGATTGAAGGAAGCCTTAGATAGATAGAAAAGCTATGCAGACAAAAACAGGACACCAAGGGAGTTTGAGGTGGGAGAGAAAGTCTTCCTAAGGGTTAGGCCACACAAGAGTTCCATAAGGTTTGGGAAAAAGACTAAGCTTGCACCTCGTAATGTTGGACCCTTTGAAATATTGGGAAGGATTAATCCAGTTGCATACCAGTGGGCCTTACCTCCCCAGTTCAGCCGAATCCATGATGTCTTCCATGTATCTCTTCTTAAAAAGTATGTACCTGATGAGAAACACATTTTGAATTGGGATGCTTTACAGGTCCAGGAAATGGGAGGAATAATGATAGATCCATTCAAAATCTTGGAGAGGTGCCAGTGCCAGTTGCGCAATAGAGAGGTTGAACAGTGAAAAGTACAATGGGACCAGTATGATGAAAAGAATGCCACGTGGGAAGATACTAAGGAAATGCAGCAGTTGTTTCCTTTTTTGTTTTAATCATGAACTATAGACTCTTTTGGATGCGTTCAATAAGTGCATCAGAACGATGCACAAATTAAGGGGGGGAGGATGTCACAACCCTCCTTTATCACTTTTGGATTTAAAATACAATTCTATTATATTTTTTTGGATAAGCTATTTAAATTATTGAATAAATGTTATAAAAAAATTAAAAAATAATAACACACACACACACACATGGAAAATATTCATTATTTTTATTTATCTATTTTCCACATCTAATTATGGCACATGTTGTAGGAAGAATAAGAAGCTTCTAGAGGATTCTCCACCACCTTGCATGTAACTCCTCCACTAAGTCTAATCAATTTGCATGAAGTCCGAAATTGGGAAAGAATCTCCTTTTTAATTAAAATTTTCTAGATAGTGGGAAGGAGGGAATTTTCTTATAAAATTATATGCAAGTTTCAAAGAGGAGAGTTGATTATGTTTTGAAGGAAATTTCCCAATCTTTAGAGGTAGATCTTTTTGGTAGTCTCATTTTCGTTGCAGGAATTTTAAGTTGTGGTTTGAAGGATTTCTCTCAAGTTGCAAGGAAGGATCATAAGGGTAGCTAGTGGATTCAACATCAAGCTCGCTAAACCAGGTTCTCTCCTTGTTGGTTATCTTTACATTTACTTATGAGGAATTCATAATATCAAAAATAGTTATAGATCTTCCTTTATATAAAGAAATTCTTTTATTAGATTTCAAATCTTTTATTTCGAGATAAATAATAATGAGAATGCTTTCATATAGTGCATGCAAAGGATAGTTATTTATTTATTTTATTTTCCTTAAGAAGATGTGCACATGATCTTGTTTTTTTTTGTTTTTTTCCAAAGATTTTAGCAAAAAGAAAATCATGTTCTTTTATTTGTTTATCTCTCTTTCTGAGATTAAAATTCTTCCTTGTATGATTGAATCTTTTTCAATTCTCTGGTTCTTCAAATGAAAATCTGAGTCTCATTCTTTCAATCTCTCTAAGATTATTAGATAAATAATTCTTTTATGTGATTATTAGTTAAACAAATCTCTCTGTGAATATTAATTAAAATAAAATCTCTCTATGAAATGAGTTGAATAAAGTCTCTCTGTGAAATGAGTTGATTAAAATCTCTGTGAAATGAGTTGAATAAAATCTCTCTGAAATGAGTTGAATAAAATCTCTGTGAGATGAGTTGAATAAAACTTCTGTGAAATGAGTTGATTAAAATCTCTGAGATATGAGTTGAATAAAATCTCTTTGTGAATATTGGTTGAAACTCTGTGAATATCAGTTGAATAAAATCCTCCTATGAATACTAGAAACGAATTCTGGAATAAACAATTCCCTTGTGAAAACTAGAAATAAACCTCCTCCCTGTGAATGTTGGAATAAGCTCTCTCTCTCTCTCTCTCTCTCTCTCTCTCTCTCTCTCTCTCTCTCTCTCTCTCTCTCTCTCTCTCTCTCTCTCTCTCTCTCTCTCTCTCTCTGTAAATGTTAACCTCCTGTTTACTATAAAAATCAAATCTAAAACAATTGTTTAAATTATGTTTTATTCATGTTCTTATTTTCATAAATGAATACCCTCTTTGTTTATATATATGGATGTCATTAAATAATTGAAAATGTAAACTATATATATATATATTAAGTTTGTGTCAAATGTTAAAATTTATTAATATTGCATTATATTAAAATTATTGGAAATGTTAAAATATATTAACTTTGCATGTAATATTAATGGCACGGTTTTCAAAAAATATTTGAAGGATTATGAAGGCGTACAAGGGCGGCGGGTATTGTAACCGCTGGAGGCAACAGTGGTACCCCCCACTACCCCTGCGGTCACTGTCATGATAGTGGCCGTAGGGGAGTGGACGGGACCATGGTGTCCCCTCAACACTGCGAGTCTGCGCATGTAGGACCGCAGGGGTGATGGGACCCGCAGTCCCCACTCCCTCCTAATTACCATTAAAACAATACAAAAAAATAAATTCGCATATTTTATTTTTGTAAGTAATTTTTTTTTCAATTTAGAATTTTTAGTAATTACCTTGGGGGTAAATTTCAAGATTAATTGCTAATATTTTTTTTTGTTTAAATTTTAAGTGTAATTGTTAATGATTGCAATTTAGGAAATATTAATTCTTTCCTTAGTATAAATTTTGAGTTGATGAATTTAACTTAGAAAAGATTATAAATATTGGGGATTATTGTGTAGTAAATTCATGATCAAAATATCCTTGGTAAATTTTATATTCGTAAATTATATTGTATCATATTCTTTAATTAGAGTTATTCATTCCATTTAAGATCCCTTGGGCACTTAGTTGGCCTTTAGCATTAATTCATATTAATATGATTTGAATCGAATGCCTAAATTAATCACTATTTTTGGATTGCTTAGTCATGCACGCAAGTTACACTATTCTTGTATCATGCAAATTACTTACAGATTAACTACATTTATTGACGTTATCATCTCCATGCAAGTACCCATGTAATTATTTTTTTTCGTATGCAAGTTATATTTCAAGTTATGGTTTTTATTCTACATAATTCATTAAGTAGTTATTTCTATCAATTAAGATTATGCACGTTCAATTAGTAATTGTTTCCAAGCATCATGTTTTCATAGCTCTTAGTTAGAAAACTAAATAAAGGAAGATGGAAACCTAAACCTAGTAGCGTTCGGTATATACGGTGCCTTTGTGTCATGATTACAGGTAATGTTGTCGTGTTGTACTACTGCACTTAACACCTAATAAAGCTACATCAATGACGTATATGGCATCGTCCCTATAAATCATTGGGGAGTAATAAGGGACACTTGGAAGTTAAAAATCCAATGGGAGGATAATCCCCCTTGGATCAATAATCTAATAAGATAATTTTTAAATGATTTCACATCATTGAGATAAACCATAGTAAACCCCCTTTAGGGATGGTTAAGTAAAATGCTTTTATGAAATTGATTTTTAATCTTGAAGAGATATTGGTGATTGACAATTTCGTCAAGGGTGACGCTCATGGTAGGTGTTAGGATGTAGTTGTTAGGCCACAAACAATAGGCCATCGTGAGCCTTTTTTTTAAGTGCTACCACCATGGGTAGTAACTGCAGAGAAACTGTCTGGGACATTGACCCTAGAAAGGGTTGCATACCCACTAATTAGTTTACATCAAACCATAGAGCAAAAAATAGAACTACATACTTTACGCCTTGATCCCGTGCCAAAGCGGGTATGTAGGTAGTCTTGGGATGGAGTTGTCCCTCGTACTCAGGCGTTCGTGGGTGGGGTCTAGGCTTGGTAAAAGAAATATTGAGTAAGAATTCTATTTTGAAAGATAAGATAATTAAATTGGAAAAAGTAATTCAATGCATACTCGGAAGGAATCCCGTATGGATTCGCTTGACTTCCCGAGGCTTTAAGCCAAATTCCAAGGCAGAATTCAAGCTTGTATTATGTTATTCAATTACTCCTAAGGACATCAACCTCGGTGCACTTCTGTTAGAAAAGTGTAGTACTTAGCGAGTGGCTTAGGACCCAAATGGTCCCGATGAGTCTATGTCTCTGGCCAGAGCACCTCCTATCCTGATTGGATAGATGCCTACCCCGTATGGGTAGATGCCTATCCCGTATTGGATAGATGAAATCTTATGTCCCGTATGGACAAATGCCTAACTCGTATGGTTAGATTCTCATCTGAGATGGATGAATGCCTAATCTAAATGGATGGATGCCCAGAGTATGCAATTGAATCAAACACAATGATTAAATTAAAAAATAAAAATAAAGAATGGTCAATTTTGTTGAGTTAATTATGGTGGGTTATTAGAAGGAGTCACACTGTCTATAATTGGATGGTTAAATCCAATAATGATGTACTGCTCAAAATAGCATCTTCATATGCTGGATTTAGTATGAGTGTAGTTCCGATTGCCTTTACAAAAACCTTGCTTCACCTTCAAATAATGTCTGCGTGTATAGCTCTACTTATTCTCACATATACCTTCTTCCAATTCCTTATCCTTATCACATATCGATCTTACAAATAAGATCTTACATAACGTAAGACCAATTTTAGTAGGTTGTCTCTTTAAGATATTACAATAAAATAATTACAAGTAAATCAATAACCGATGCAATATCCGATTCAACATGTCGGCTTAATGCATTTACAATAACAACAAAATCATCTCCAAAGCATGTCGTGTTGATCTAGAATAGATAAGCCTGCTGGTGCTTATTTTGGACCTATTTGTCAGTAACAACAAATATGCAAATACGAATATGCCAATGAACAAAATCTCTAAGACAAAGTGTCCAAACGATGTCTTCGACATAACCAAGTGTTTTCCATGTCATTCCAAGTGCCGATGAATAATATATCTTTCCAGTGTACATTGTTGATCCTCCAAAGTGCCAGAGTTGATAAGTGCTATAGGTGTTGAGATCAGTGACAAAACCATACCAAAATACCAACAGTTTTTATATCAATTCTATCACATTTATCGTAATTTCAGCATTTTCACAATTCAATTTAAAAGAGGGCAGTCAATTCAAATCTAGTAAATCCAATAGAATTCTCAACCCTATCCTTTCTAGTTTGGGGTTAGATCCATTGGGTTTACCCCTCTTTAATGTATTGGTCCTTAAGTAAAAATTAGTGGTTTTCATATATCTAATTGTGGAAACCCTATTTTTTTACCAACACTTCTAGTATGTCTATTTTCATACCACTTTAGGTCACCTTTTAATTGTGACCCTTGGCCATTCCCTTTCAATTGAGAGAAAGTAATAAATTAGAAAATGAGAACTAAACATTGGATGCAATAAAACTTTTGATATTTTTAGTAGACGTGAGGAGAAGAAATATGGATTTAAATATATGGTATCATGAATTGGAGCTTATTGCTAACCGTAAACTCATAGAAATCACATATGAAGAGAAAAATCCATGTTTACTTCTATCCCAACTTGAGAGAGATTGATCCAAAGATAACTCTGTTTTGGAAAAGTAGGTGTTGTACACCTTGCACGCAACATAATTAATGTTTGCAATTATAATTGTATTCTATTATGTGAGTTACACATGGATGGATAAAGTATAGAAATTCCTTGGAATATTCCAAGGGCCACTTGATGAGTTGTATTGTAATAAATTGTGATATATTATATTGTATTTATTTAATATTGAATAAATTAAATTAATAAAGTACATGATATTAGAAGTGAGGTTAATAGGGTAGTTATCTAATGGTATTAGCACATGGTTTTAATTTAATACCACTTGATGGTTTTGTGGGAGCTTGTATCTATAAAAGCAAGGTCACAAGGGTTGTTTTTGGGTTAGATAGGTTTAGCATGTGTGGAGGTTGGAAGCATGACATGGGATGTGTGGTTACATGCTTGTTCACCTAGATTGCATGTTTATGGTTGGGGTTTCAAAATTATCATGGTTGTATTTGTAATGTTGCATTGCTGATAATACATGAATGATAGATGATTTTGGAGTTTAGATTTTTCACTCATGACTGTTTTCCCAAGGTATATCTTGTGTCAACTTTTATGGGTTTGTTGTTTATTATTTGCATGTGCATTCTATAGATTAAAATGAATCCTACACAAAAATGGGTTCTTAGGATCAAAATGAGAGATCTACATTAAAATTGGACTAGCCACAATAAATTATGGTGTCTAGGGAAATGATTGCATTTAATATAAATAGGCACAATAGGTAGACAAGACAAATAAAATTGAGCCACAGAAATATGTTAAAATTTGAATTGTGTTGAGAGAAGCCAAAAAATAAATTTGGCATTAAAATTTTCAAATTTGCAACAAAGGAACTATTGAGGATCAATGCACAATCTTCAAACCAATAAAATGCTAATTCAATCCCAAAAAGTAGGAACCAACATAAAATCCCAACAAAATGTCTTTCCATTAGATCATCAAGAGTTGGCCTTAAGAAAAATCACTTGCCAAAGGAACAAGTGGAACAATAAAATCCACATCGAGACTTTTGACCTCATCATTAGTTGCCATTGTTCCAAGAACTATCGGAAGTCCTAACAAAAACTTCATCTTCCTTCCTCATCACTTGAACATATGTGATTGACAAATGAAGGGAATGAAATCAAAGTCAATTGATAGTCTTGGTGGTTCCTAGACATTTTGCCAAACTTGAAACGTAGATACACAATTCACTAGTTTACATGGTGAATGGAAATTTAAATCAGATCTCACAGTTGATCAAATTTTGGATTATCTTTTAAGGAATTAGGTAATGGAAAGGAAAGGGAGCAAATGGCTAAGGGTAGATACTAACATGATGACCTTTGTAGGATATCTTTGATTGATTATCTATGAAGAGTCATTAAATGGACACATAGAAAAGGGAACACAACTTTGAGCTCCAACATCTACTAAAAAAAAATGATCCTATCAATTTTTCCTAAGCATATATTATTTTAGTATGCACATTTACTTTGATAAAGTCCCTTCCATCTATCAATCCCAATATAATTGACTACTCTTTATCACTCAAAATTATTAATATATAATCATGAAATTTTAAGGAATCCAAACAAGACATAATCACTCCAATCCACTTTTTACACTTACCACACATGTCCCTAACACCATACTCCTCATTTTGAAATCTCCCTTCATTTTGCAAGATATGCATAATAAAGATGGACTTGTCCAAATTCCTTGTTATCATTATATATATAAATTTAGAAGTACACATTGAAATCCATTAATTCATGTAATTAATATTCAATGTACTCGAGACCCTCTTTTACTTTTCCTTTTTCTATCTTTAATTAATCTTTTTATTTTTCTCAATTTGTTCTTCTTCTTCTTTTTTCCATTTTCAACGACTTTGACCCTTGATTTACTATTTTCCTTCTAATCAATATTTTTTAATTACTCTCATTTTATATTTATTTTCTAAGAAAAATACTTCATAGGCTATAAATTTTTGGGCCAAGTGGAAAAAAAAAAAAAGTCATCTTCAACTATAACATGAAAATTAATTTTTATAGAAAAGAAAATTAAACTCTTATAAATTATTGTTAAAGAGGTATGTTGACATGTTGCATTAAATAATTATTCGTCATAATCATTGCATTTGTGTAATTATATGTAAAGACATTTTTTTATTTTAATTTATTGTTATGTGTAGTTCTTACGTCTACATATGAATTTATAAATGGAAAGAACCATTGTCATGGGATGCACATATTGGTGGAATTTTACCAATAGAAACTATAAAATACTATTATTCAAATATATTATAAGTCCTATAAGTATAAAATAAAAGTGTTTCTAAGGGGTATCTTAAAGGATCATTCCTATCTTTAAAATGATGATGTGAAATTAAAAATTAAAAATAATGAAAAGTGGTGATTTAAAAGTATACAAGTTGTGTTTTATTTGACCTCATTTCAAGATATGATGTCGTCTTGCACATAACAAGACCTGACTTCTGATGGACTCATTAAGAATCTTTCAACTTCTTGACTCTTTCAACTTCACGAATAGATCAAGAACTCATTAACTATAATTATAACTTTTAGAAAAATTTAAAAATATTAGATGAAACCATAGTGAAATATATATATATATATATATATCATATTTTTAGAAAACGAAACATACTTTTCTATTTGAAAACCTTTGTATGGATAACCGACACACAATATCGACTTACAAGCAGGGGGAACCGTCAAATTCAGTCCTTGATGTGAACACAGGAAGTTGGCAAATTTGACATTTTATTCAAGCACAAAATAGAACCCTAATACGAGAACGACAGACTCTACTGCCAGACCTAAACCCTAAACCCTAAACCCTATACATCGTCGTATGATAGGTTTAACAGTACAAATTGGGATTGGCGATGAGATATGCCTCGATCTTCTTGAACAGAGCAGTACTCATTTCCTTAATCTCCTTCACTTTCTCTTCATCCTGAGGAACTCCCGGAAGGCTGTCAAAATGGACTACAGAGCTGCAAATACATCCTCCCTCTGGTTTTGGGGTGTATTTGAATTCGTATGTGGCAGATGACACTTTCTTTCCCAGCAGTCCTCCTTCAACATGGCTGTAGCGATACACAAACTTCTCCTCGTCCACTTCCTCCACTTTCTCCTTCACATAGCTGAAATCCTTGTTCGCTGCATCACCAAACCCAACCAATTAGTAACAGGATAAAATTTTAGGGTTAGTTATTATTCTAAACGAGAAATATTGATACAACGTGATATATACCAGGAGTGAAATTGATTTGCTTGATGCTTCCTACACCTCCTTCGCCTTGCAGGAAAGTGACGCTTGCGAAAAGCTCTGGTGCTTGCTTTGGCAGGAGATTATGGCCATCCTTCACAAAGGCATTCCACAGTCTCTTCGCCTCCAATGGAGTCTCGATATCATGACTGATACTTCCCACCACCATTTTATCTTATCAACTCTTCTTTTCCCTCTTCTATTCTTCTTCTTCTACTTCCTCTTCTGCTTTGAGCTGTGGTTTAGGAAGAGGAAGATTGATGCTATTTATAGATCTCGTTGTCGATCCAATTCATTGCAAATGAAAGAAGACATAAGTGGTTTCTAAATTTCTAGAGTCAAGTCAACAAATCTTTCGATCCAAAGTTTTCTCCATGACGATTCTTTCGTGTTCGTTCTAAAGTCTGACTCAATTTAAATTGGTGAAAGACTTATCATCTCACCAACCCAATATGGCCTCAACTTGCCTGTCCTTTTATTTAATTTGTGTTGAAAATAGAGGTTCTGGGTAGCTTCGTGGTTTGATCACGGGGTCGAAAGTGTTGAAAAGAAGGCTTCTAGAAAAGGATATTGTCAAATTATTTAAGAATTTCGATCTGGCCATCCAATTGCATTGAAGGGAGCACCGTCATTTGAAAACTATGTTCGTATCGGTTATCAAGCCGAACTACCCGGTTTTGATTTCTTTATCATATTCAAATAACATTGAATTGAAACGTTTTAACTCTAATAGAGTCTAGTGAGGTCAAGCTTATGGTATATTTATTAAAATAAAAAATAATATCATTCTAAATTTTTTATTGTATATTATTATGTAACATGGTGATATATGTTTTTTTTTTATCACACCATCTATTGGATCATGTATGAAAACTTTTGGTGGAATAGATAGCCCTCAATGTTGTTCAATTTTCAAATGAAGAGGTATCAATGTAGATTCTTTTTTAAAGGGGTAAATGCTTTTGACCCAAAGCTATGAACCAGTGAGGTCACAAACGGGGACATTATCCCCATTATAACATTCAACAATGACACTCCAATGAGGTTTGAACCTTGATGTCAAGAACAACACAACAACTTAATCATTACTCCATCCCAATACCAACAATATCAACATAGGTTCTTACTCTTTTATCAAATAGAAAAACGATTTTGTGCATGATATAATACCCTCTTGAAAAATATATAAGATATATTTAGTTTCTTTTGAAAGATTAGAGTTAAATCAATAATCTATAAGTTAATATAGTGTGGATATATCATTTTGATCATTAAGAAAAACCAACTTGACAATATAGGAAAACATTTTGACATTCTTGGTATGTATATATGTCTATACATTTTAGCTAGTATGAAAAAGTAAGTATATCATGAAAAATTAGAACAAACAATATGATATGGAAGGAAGGGTGAACATGGTCAAATATATTTGGTACAACAACAATATTAGTTGTGAACATTGTGATGGGTTATGGAATGGTGTTATTATTCACAACCAATTTGAACCTATAACACATTCTCAGTTTGCCGATGACACTATTGTTTTTGCAGAGGCCTCCATTAATGAAGTAAAGAACATTTCAGAGACCCTGAATATATATTCCAAGATGTCTGGGCAGGTGATGAACAAGGAAAAATCTCAGCTCTTCTTCTTCAACACCAACAAAAGGACACAAAGTCGAATTGCCCAACTGTTTGACATAAATATATCTGAATTACCATTGAAATATCTAGGGGTTAATATTGACAAAGGTTGCAGACATAATCAAATATGGCGGGATGCATTTGGTTCATGCCAAGCTAAAACAGATTTATGGAAAAATAGGTGGTTGTCACAAGCTGAAAGATTAACCATAATCAAATCTGTCCTTTCAGCCATCCCAATATACAGTATGTCATGTTTTAAATTACCATATGCTGCTGGGAAAAGTATGGATAATTTACTCAGAAAGTTTGTTTGGGATGGTGCAAAGGATACACGGAAAATACCTCTCCTAAACTAGGAGACCATGTGTCTTTTAAAAGAAGATGGGGGGGCTAGTTTGAGGAAAATGTCACTGTAAAATCAGGCCTTAGGTGCAAAATTAACCTGGAAAATGTATAAGCAACCTCAAAAACTATGGTGCAGACTATTGCAAAAGAAATATCTTGATTCTGAGGATCCATCAAGAATACTTTCCATTGCAAACTTGGCTTGGGGATCTGCTACTTGGAATTGTTTATGGGATTGTAGAAATACAATAACTGATCATTTATCATGGCAGATTGGTAATGGTAGGAAGGCCCTGTTCTTGAGGGACTCTTGGGATGGGTTGCCAGCATTGATCGACTTGATTGAGCATCAAGAATGGATTTAACTTGTTGAAAACATTATTGGAAAATATCTCCATAATTATTTTAAGGAGATGGTTGAACCGTGCGGTTACAGAATATGGAAAAGGATCGCTATTGGTAACCCTGTCGTATGTGGGAAAGTGTCGGATTTAATTAAAATGGATGCTTACCTGTTTCACATGAGAAAGATTACGTATTTTTGTGTCCCTCGAAATCAGGAGACTACAGTATCAAATTGGGATATGAGATTCAAAGAATACGTGGTAATAAATCTGACTGGCCACATATGCTCTGCTGGAATAAGCGGGTCCTCCCAAAGGTAGGTGCCTTTTTATGGGTTTCAATACATGGAAGAATTTTAACGGGGGATCGGTTGCAAACCATTGACATTGCAGGTCCAAATAGATGTATCATGTGTGGATCAGATGAAGAAACTGCCAATCATCTGCTTTTCCACTATCATGTGGCTGAGGAGTGTTGGAATTGGTATCTAGACAAAATCAATTTGAGAGTTGCTAGAAACAAATTTCTGAAATTTTTTCTGATATCTTGGCTAGCGAGATTGAAATCAAGATGGAGTAACCTCTCCCTTATTGGCCCCTCAATGATCATCTAGAATATTTGGAAAGAAAGAAACAAAAGGATATTTAAGGACTCCTCGCTTACTATGGATGGGGTTATCTAGAAAATCAAATTTTCTATTGAAGAAGTGATAAATGACAAGATTAGTATTGGTTCGTTGACTAACTATAATGATTGGGATTAAAATATGGAAGACTATTGGTCACTCAAGATTCCAAATGCTTCTGGTTTGCCTAAAAAAGTTAAACTGGATAGGAACTCTATCAAATGGGAAGCCCCTTAAACTAGTTGGGTTAAACTCAATTTTGATGGAGCATGCAAAGGTAATCCTGGTTCCTCAGGAATTGGAGCCATTATTCAAAATGAGAATGGGGAACTCCTACAAGGAATCTTTGGCAGAATTGGTTGTGCTACCAATAACATAGCTGAGATAAGAGCTCTTGAAGCTGGACTTGATCTTTGTATTCAATCTGGTCACCCCAGGATAATAATTGAAGGTGACTCCCAGATTATCCTAAATGGAGTTTGCAATTCAAGGTTTGAGAACAAGGATTTAAATAAATGGATACCATACATCAATTCCTTTCTTGGTTCTATTCCTATGTTTGAAATTAAGCATACGTTTCGAGAGGGCAACTGAACTACTGATTACCTTGCGAATCTGGGAGTTGATATGAGTTACGACAGAGTCATTTTTCAATCGAAATTCGGTGTCAGATGGCATCCTGGTGCAAATTCAGAAAGACAGTATTACTACCCCACGCGAAGGTATTGGATAATCGACATAATTCTTGGGAGATCTCTACCAGATCTACGGGCATATGTGTCCTCTGGTGGTCATTTGTTATGGCTGCAACTGTCGTTTCAATCCTGGGATATTGGATCACAGTACTACGACAATCTCGATCTCTCTATTTTGATGGCAGATTCAGATATCACATGGACTGATTTTGGCCATTCCATTTGGATTGCGGTTTCACTCTTTGGGACACTTCATCATTTCCTTGTCGTGGTCTCTATATTTTTTGGGAATGCTTTTGTCCGAATTAGCATCATGCCTATTCTAGGTGTTAAATCATGAATGGGATCCATTTTATGCTCCTACCTATGCTCATCTATAAATTACCTTGTGGTAGTGTTTATCCTTAGTCGACAGGCTTGAGAGATCTAGCATTGGTGTGATGCCTTCATCTATGATGAGGTTGTTCTTATGCCTCTATTTGATATTATTGACTCTGGTGAACATGCGATTGAGATTTTCAATGGTTTCATTAAGCCATTCATTGGAGATAACATTTCCAATGCCATCCTCAACCTGTAGGAGGGTACCAAGGTGAGCATACTAAAGACTTACTTCCATCCAGAAAACTAACTTTCCTCTGACTTTGAGGAGGGGGTTGACACTGAGGAGGATGACATCGGCGGCTCTGTTGACAATGACACTATTCGTGAGTTGGCACAATAGGCTGTGAAAAGGGAGGAGCGTGAAAGGATGAAAACATTCAGAGAAAATGCATGGGAAGTCTTCCGGTGCACTGTGATAAATGGGAATATGGCCCTTTCAGAAGACTGACCGATTCTGATGATTGGTGGCTTTCTGGGCAATCAACTACCAATGTCATTAATTTGGGGGAATATGCAACAGTGATATATCAGGCTATATTTGGAAATATGTAGTTGGTCTTGCTATGGCGTGTGCTTTTGATCATATGTAACTTGTAACTATTGTATTAGGTAGTTTAATTTTGGTTGGTCTATCAAGCATGTTCTTTCTTTAATATTATGTAATCTTATATTTTAAAGTAATAGAGGGTGTTATCCCCATTAAAGATAGCACTTACCTTAAAAATTTTTTTTAAAAAATACCTTTTAGTCATTTGATATTAATGTTGTTCTTTCTATTTTCCATATATGATGCTCTATAGTTTACTAACACACCAACCTACCCAACACTTTAACATATGAATATGATGTTTAATATTAATGACTATTAAAGTCAATATATAGTAATAAATGTCAGAATTCATTTGTCATATAAAAAAATGATAATGAGTACCATTTAAATGAGGTTGGCCCTTCCACTTGACAAAATACATCATTTGAAATTGGATGATTAAATAAATTACAAAATTACTTTTTTTTAACAAAAACAATAAGGACACTTTTAATTTGAATATTATGGCGATGTGTTTGTATGCATCTTTTACATAAATTTGCAATTTTGTACCTTTCTTGCGGAGCAAGGTTAACACTTGAAAATATATCTAATTTATGCTTTGGTAGAAGATTATGTCTATCATTCATGATGGTATTCCATAGACTCTTCATTTGAAAGCTATTGAAGAAATCTATTACAATAATTTCTCATGGAATTGTAAATTTAGAACCCATTTCAAGATGATGATCTAATTAGAACTTTAGTCTCATCATTTATTCTCTCATTAAATATTACTTAATTTAATGGTCAAACAGTGAATAATAATTTTAGATGTCATGCACATCAAAATATGATAAATATTTATCCTATTTCTTATCAAGGTGAAAATTGTCTGTTGATTGTATGTTTAAGAATAAACCTTTAAATGTTTGAAAATAATTCTTGCATGAAATAAATTGGAATGTTAAATTTAATGCAAAGGTGTATTTTTTAGAGGTGAGAAAGAAGGGGAGGTAGTTTGAGTATGAAGTTATTTGATCAAATCTTGATATGATTTTGTTTTTTAAATTTACAATTTTTTTGAATTAGACATCATAAACTCATTGAACTATGAACTAAGATACGCTGGATGTAATTTTTTTAATCAATCTTCCTATGTACAAAAAGATGTGACACAAAGGATGATCCATACAAGTTGAACAATACGCAATCCAAATTTTTTGAACAATACGCAATAAAAAAAAAAGTATTTTTCACATGAAATCTTGTTTCAATTTGAGATTATTCATGGAGTGTGATATAAGAATGGTGAGGCATAGCTATATTGAGACAAGAACCAATACCTTTAGATGTATTTGAGATATATTTTCTCAATGCTTCTACCATAGTCTTTTTGTAAGACATCACTAAATTGAAAACATATATTTACCACTTTCATGTATTTCCAATGAACGTATAGAACACAAATTTTTTTTCCAAATGGTGGAAATAAAATTTTCAAGTTATGATTATTAGAGCCATGTTGAGCTTAATCAATATGGTATATGACAATGTCTAAAAATAATTTTGAGGCCATATTCAATTAGCATCCTAAAATATCAAATTTAACTTTATAAAGAGGAAGAAAATTTATCATTCTTGATAAATTGAACACAACTATCTACATAATCAGTCTACTCATAGAGAGGCATTATATATATGGAACTATATTCATATATAAATTCATGGCCAATGGTTTCAAATATGGATCTTAAATTATCCCACTTTTTCATTCCCTCAAGAACATTTGGTGTATTTTTTTAAAAACTACTAGATGCTAAGAGGGGGGGAGAATCAACATAAACTAAAATATTATCAAATTAAGATGCTAGAAAGTAAATAACAGTAATAATAAATGCATTCACACTAGAAGACCAAATTTTTACATGAAAAACCTAAACTGGGAAAAACCACAATGAGATTCTATTCACAATATGTATATCAACTATTTACAATGATTATGGTCACCTTCCAAATAGATTACTACTTTAGACTTGCTAAATAAGGCGTACAACCTTAAGCAAGATATAAAAGGACTTGCTCAATTAAAGATCATTTTTTTAGGGAAAGGTACACAATAATTGTCCAAATACAATATTAAATATAATTTGAACTGTAATGGAAAGAGAATCTAAAAATGTAGATAATAGTTCAGAGTTTAAGCACTCATTTGATACTCTAATATATCTCTAGATCTTTGTCTAGCTTTAGGTTTGCACCACTCTCACACTATATCTCTTCTTATCACAACACCATTGTACACACTTATTACAAATCAATTCTAACATATTTATACCATTTGGACCAATTCTATACATCATGAAGTCAACCAAGAAAAGAGGTACCATGTGAATTACCACTGGACGAAAAACAATTGATTCCACCAATGCAAAATGCACAAAATCATGTATATTGTCACCTTCATCAAATGCAAAAGATCTACCCATTCTATACGCTATCGAATATATGCAAACACCTTTAAGGGATAGGTTACTATACATTAACCGTTAATCTAGACCATAATATGATCACCATATATTCCAAAACCACATCATGATAACTTTACTCAATAGTTTGAACCACTTTATATAGAATATGATCATCTGTATAATCTAACCCATATATACATAAACTTTAATTAACTAAACAACCCTGAGTTCATCCAGACTACTTCCCGACCTAAGAGTTGATATCAATGACAAGCTGAGTGCATATTACAACAATATCCCCCTTTGTCATTAATGCAAACACTGTACCAACAAAAGTCCAAAAATATTTCAAAATCTCTCTGCCTTTAATAGGAATGCCAGAGGGTCTACCTTTCAATGAACTAAATCCCCCTAATAAAAATATCTCATCAACAAAAATATTTAGGAAAATATGTACAAAACAAAGAAATAAAAAGTTGAACCATTGATATTCAAAAATTTTGCACGGTAGGAGGAATGATAGTTTTGTTGACAAATTTTAGTGATTTCCAGGCAGTAATCTAGTCAATTTCAACAGATATTAAGATCTTAATTTGAATCTCTATTTCAAGAATGAATTTCTCTACAACAATACAGTTTGTTGAAATAGAAATAGATGCACTTAACTTCTTGGAGTCTTTCAGAATTTTCACCATACTGGTGAGATGCATATCCACAATGTCTCACAATCTATAGAAGTCTTTCTTCACAAGTTCCCTCTAGCTAACCAAATCATTCAACTGCTTGTATATCTCTTCAATTTCAATCTTATCTTAGAGTCTTCATCATTCTTCAGATTAATAGTTTTGGATTACTCCAAGATTTTAGCTTCAAGAGGTTCAATTTTTTTCTGGATCTAGTTGGTGGACTCAGGCCATGCATGAAAAAATCTATAAACTTGGATCATACTATCCACACTCTTCTCAAACTTTTTTATGTTGTCCTTTAGGTGATTGTGGGTCTTTGCAAACTTATTCCTTAAACATACCAAGTGATTACCAGTTAGCTTCTTTTCCAAAACCTTCAAAATTTCTACCTCAAGACTTGAAGCCTATCCTTTCAATTGTTCAAATAATCAATCTACACATTCAAAAGTTTCTCATGAATAAATTTTATTATATCTTTTACCAAACCTCTAAACACATAGTTATTTTTGGTTGCTTCCAAGTGTAGAACACTACTTAGGTCAAGTATTTACTGGGGGTATTTTCCCAAATCCAATCTTCCTTGAGAAATAGTTATCTATAGTACCTCAGATGAAATTTTTGATTCAATGAGCATCTTCAGTTTTGTTGTTTCATGCATGGTGAGAGGTTCCTTTATACATGCTCCTTTTGTCTCCTTTCCCATTTGAACATCTTCTAGACCTTTCTCATCCTTATTCTTTTTTTTTTGCCTATAACAGACCTTTTTGGTTCATTCTGCATCATGTCCATTTCAGTATCTTCTTCTATATTTACATATTTATAGGTATCTACCAAAAATTCCAATACTTCATTTATGACATGATCAAATGGATCATCAAGAATATTCTCAAGAATATTGGCATTTACATCCTATTATTTTGCTTCACCCATTGACTCTCCATCTACAGTAAACACTTGTTCAAACAGAACTTCACTATCTGAAACTTCTGTAGGTTAGTCTTTGTCAATGGTCTTCTTTCCTTCTTCCTCCAACATAGGAATATTTCCGCTAGTTTCACGAATACACATTTTTTTTATTTTCATTGTTTGGAGGAGCCAATAAGTACTTTACAACTACTTCAGCTACAATATTATCAATTTGTTTGATAACACATTTGATTTCATTCATATATCCACCCATTATAAGATGAACTCTCTCCTTTTTGAAAAATCTTGCATTGAGAGTAAGTTGAATCTTGCTTCTAGCATCCTTAGACAAAGGACCACAAACTTTATCAATAGCAACAATCTGAATATCATTTTATTATTTTCTTTATCAATGCCTCTTATAAATTAATAGGGATAGAATCTTGAATATCACATAAATTTTGATTACAAAAAATCAAATATCTTACCACTAAATTCTCTAAAAGTTGGGCTTCATCATAGATGTCTACAACATATTTTACAGACTCATTTTCATACATACAATTAACAAGACTATCCATATTAAAAGATGGTTCTACCGTTTGACTCGACTTCTTCTATGCAATCCTTTTAAGTTCAATAGTAGATTGGCTTCTAGTGTTCTTGGAAGGAGGGACAACATCCTTTCCTTTATTATCCTCCATTTGAGTCCTTTTAGTCCTTGGACTAATGATGAATTTCTCATTTTTTTCTTCTTCATCACAATTTCTATTAACTTCATTGAATTTACAAACATTGAGCTTTCTCTGAGATTTAGCTTTCTTTCTTGGTGTCTTTTTCTCATTGGATGCAGACAGCGAAATAATTCTAGAGGAACTTTGTGTCGCCTGGGGTGATGTAGAAGTTGATCTAGTCAATCTCTACCCATAGATATTTACAACTTTGGGAAATCCTAAATCACTGTATATTTTCTTCATTCTTTTATCCAAACCCTTCTTGGACCTCTCTTCTCTCAAACTTGCTTCCAGCTCTTCTATAGTCCCAAAAAAGAGTTCATTAGGATCCTTATCTAGATTGATAATCTTAAAATATTTTGATTAAACCAACTCTACAGAAAATTCACAAGGCAACTCCAAAATCCAAGCAATCCTTGGTTCAACAGCCATAATATAAAATTTCTCTCTATTGAATAAGAAAGTAAATGTCTCTTTGTATTTCAAAACCAAATCTAGAGGAAACCTATATATTTCCTAAATTTTTTCTTCAAAGTCCACAAACCATCCACCAACTTTCCTTCTATAGGACTAACTATCGAAACCCTTGATGTAAAACCCTATATGTGTTCCAATAGGTGTGGACTTTTCCCAAACATTATTGTCCCTTTTGAGAAACTCATTCAAATATATAAATGCAAGAGAGATAATAAAGCAACCAAAAATGAATGGGTACTTAGTCTTTCTTATTTTCTCCATATTCTCCATTAACTGTTAAAACAAGAGTTCAAATAGGTCAAATTGTTCTTTGCACATAACCATTTAAAAAGCAGTCTGAATGGCAACCACAATCGCAGTGCCTTCATAGTTTTGGAAGTAAATTTTGTATACAAGAAACTCAGTGGCATATTTGACTCCATGATTAACAATATATTGACTCGTTATGGCTCTCCCATCCCACTTAGCATCTGTCAACTCAGTTACCATATCATTTTTTATAAATATTTTTGTTGGAATGATGCCCTTCTCGCACAAGCTAGTTAATGCCCTAATGCCATTCTTTGCAATCTTGTAAGGTTTATCTAGGTACATTGTGTCTTTGTGTATTCCTCTCAGAATAACCCTTATCCATTCATAATCATAAGATAAATCAAGAAAAAACCCTCCAAATGCCTAACACTAACTCGATGATGTTCTTGTACTAAATTTTGTGAGAGATTCCACCACTTTCTGATATTTTCTCCTAGAGGTCATTAAAGCTCAAATGACTCACCTCTCCCATTTCTACATGAATGTAAGCTCCAATATCCTTTGTATATAAACAATGAATTGGCACACATGAAAACTCACATTCCTTCTCTTTTATTGTTGCAACAAATGGGTATGGCTTCAACACTCATGCTTGCTTGAGATTAGCATCAACATCAATCAGAATCAATGTTGTATCTACAACTAGGGTTTGTTTCTACTAACACAAGATGCACACTCACACTTCTTTGCATATGAGCTCTCCAAATTATCAAATTGCAAGCGATCAAAATAATCCTAAAAAAAGAATATATTCATTTTGTCAATGTACTATCAATCATAAATGCACTAAACCCAAAAGGTTGATAAATACTTTGTTCCAACTATGGACCCAACAAGACATCTGAAAAATACTAGAAATTCCTCTTCAAGCACTACAAAGATAAAAAGTATCATTCATACTATTCAAATTATAGATATAGCATTAGCAATAACTAAACTCGGTTGTCACAAACTCTTTAATGAAAGTGGTGATCCATAGATCTTATATTTGATGGCTGCAAAATTAAATTTAATAATTTTGAATATAAGATATAATTAATTTTTGAAATATTATACCAAATTAAAATCATATTAAAACATAAACAATTATATAAGATGATACTAAAATGTTTATCTTGATTATGATTTATTTATTAAAAGAAAAATATATTTTAATATGTGAAAAACAACTTTGAATAGATAACTACCACAAAGTATTCACTTGACAAACAATATTGACTGTCAAACAAAGGCCAAGTGATGAAAACAAGGCAGTTGTTGATTTGACAATTTATTCAAGCATAAATAGAAACCTTCGACGAGAACATTAGATGGTGTCACCCTTAAATCATAAGATATGCATCATCCATTTAATAGTACAAACTAGGATTGGTGATGAGATACGCCTCAATTTTATTGAATAGAACAATGCTCATTTCCTTAATCTCCTTCACTTTCTCTTCATCCCAAGGAACGCTTGGATGACTATCAAAATGGACTATAGAGATGCAAATGCATCCTCCCTCTACTTTTGGGTTGTATTTGAATTTGTATTCACATATCCATTCCACACCATCCTACTTCTGCACTAATTTTCCTTGTGTCCAAACTTATTTAAAGAGTAGCATTGACCATTAAATGACTAATATCCATTTTGTTCACTAGCTCTATGTCCAAACTTATTGCATGAAAAATAATTACCATTAAAAGGCGATGAATACCTAGTTTGAGTAGGAGGAGGCTTCTTGAAATTCTTCTTGTTCTATACTGGAATGAGATTCTTTTGATATTCATTAAGTTTCATCAATTCATCCTTGACCTTTTCCTTTCCATTATTATCTTTATTGGGAGTCTGAAAGCATTCCCCGTCTTTAAAACCAAGTCCACCTTTATCTTTATTATGCTTCTAAGCACTCAACATCACATAAAACACTTCACTGCCACCTCTAAGCTTGAGGCCTTTGCCAATTTATTCATTTGCTTCATTCAACTCTTTCCTTAACATGTTCACTTCTTCTTCAAGTTTGATGCATTATTTGGATTTTTCATGTAGCTTTATTTAAATTTCATCAATGATCTTTCTCCCTTCATCAAGTAGCTTTCTTAGATAGGAGATTTTCTCTTATGCTTTCTTGCACTTTTCTCTGCTTTCATCTAGATTTGATAGATCATGCCTCAATTCTCCATCCATATGAACTAGAACATCAATATCCCACTCATGTTGTTCAATACCATTCAAATATTTCTCATATTCAAATGTAATGTTCAAATCCTGGATCTACCTTAGCAGTTAGAATGTTACCTTAGGAGCCTTTCTTTGATACCAATTATTGAACACTACTAGATGTTGAGAGGGGGAGGGGGAGAATCAACCTATATTAAAACTTAACCACTTTAACTATTCAAATATCATTTACCATATTTGTAGAAATAAAGAATTGAAAAATAAAAAATAGCAATGACACATGCACACCAATATTTTAACGTGGATAATGAAGGGAAAAACCATGGCGAGAACTATATTACCATATGAAGAATTATCTTGCTATATTTTTCTCATGTGTACATCAATACAAGACTAATTCAAGCTCTAGTAATAACTTAGTAGAGACTAATACAAGCTCTTTATGAGAAAAAAGACTACAATCCAATTAAGGAAGACCAATAGTTACTACTTAGAAATCCACTTTATTATGAAACCATATCCATCTAGGAAGCCAACTGTGAAAGAACAAGAGTCACAACTTAGAATTCAAAATAACATGTTGTGATGGGGATTTAAATTTCTTCACAATGAGAAACCAAGATCTTAACCAATTAAACTCAACCCCTTGATATTCAAAACATTGTAGTGTCTCTTAGATCCTCATGAGTTGATCTTTCTCCTATCTCCTTTCTCAATTAGCTACCAAGTGACAAGAATCATGCAAATTTACACAAAAGATAAATATTCATAACCACTTTATCTAGTCTTTTTACGATGAGTACTTGCATCTCACTCATTGCAAGGGGCTAGATCACAAGGATGAGATTAAAAAGGAAAAGAAAAAAGAAAATTAAAAAGTATACATAAATATAGAGATATGTAATTGAGGGCCATATCAAAGAAATTCTAAGGTCATATGAAATCAAAATAAAATCACTCTACTAGACTTTAGGTGTTATGTTTCTTTTCTTTCCCTTTCTTTGATCCACCTTGAGTCATTATAGAATTATCTCATAAGATATGGTTCATTCTTTACCATTCTCCCAAGTATACATCATTTGAGAATGCATACCAACTTTGGTATATTCAAATCCACCCTTCCTTCTATTTATCCCCATATAGTTAAGTAGCCTACATGATGAAATTTTTCAAAAATCAAGAGAAATATATCATCCATAACATCCACAGAACATGCACTTTTCATATGTACCATACATGTCCATACAACTAGACTACCCTTTTTGCAATCTCACTTGATGTTATAAGTCATTTATAACATAGATGGACTTAAGCAACTTCCTTGTTGTCAAAGTGACGAAACTTGGGAGTATACTTTGAGAACCATTAATTTAGGTCGCCAATCTTGAATGCATTTGACAACCTCTTTCATTTTACTCTTTTACCCTTAATTAATCTCCTAATTTTTTTATTTTGCTTTGTTCACTCCCCTCTTGTACCATTTTCAAAGACCCAAATTTTTATTTATAATTTTTCATTTAATCAATTTTTCTTCCTAGTTTTCTTAGTTTGTACTATTTTTGAAAATAATCGTTCAAAAATTATAGATATTTTCACTAAGATTAAGAAGAAAAAGAAAAAGGATGTCCTCAACTATCAACAATATGAAGGGTCTTCTTTGTTATGTGAAAGAGGGTTAGAATCTTATAAATATTTTATTATAATATAGATAGAAAGACCAATTGCCATGACATTGCACTTTTGGTGAAATTTTAGTAATTGAAAACACAAATTATTATTTAAACATATTTTAAGTTTACAAGTTTAAAATGATATTTTTTTACAATGACTATCTTATAAGGGCGAGTCATACTCTTCAAATGAGTACAAGCAATGAATTGTCACAAAAGATTCAATGAAAGTGACGATTCATAGGTTCTAAATTTGATAGCCATAAGATAATGTTTGAGTAATTTTGTTTTAAAATATAATTAATTTTCTCTAAAGATCGTATGATATAGAAAAACAAATTTTGAATAATCTTTAAACCATTATAGAAGATCATAGTAAAATATATATCTCGTTGATGATATTTTTTCTATTAGAAAAACAACTTTCAATGGATAACCATCACAATCTATTGACTTGGTAGGCAGCATTGGCCGTCAAACTGAGGCCCTGTGTGGTGAACACAAGGGAGTAGGTAATTTGATATTTTATTCAAGCATAAATAGAAACCTTCTGCAGGAAGACCAGATGGTAACGCCCTCTAATCAAAATATCTGTTTAACAGTACAAATTGGGATTAGCGAGGAGATATGCCTCAATCTTCTTGAACAGAGCAGTGCTCATATCTTTAATCTCCTTCACTTTCTCATCGTCCTGAGGAACGCCAGGAAGGCTATCAAAATGGACTACATAGCTGCAAATGCACCCTCCCTCTGCTTTCGGGGTGTATTTGAATTCGTATGTGGCAGATGACACTTTCTTTCCCAGCAGTCCTCCTTCCACATGGCTGTAGCGGTACACTAACTTCTCCTCGTCCACTTCCTCCACTTTCTCCTTCACATAGCTGAAATCCTTGTTCGCTGCATCACCAAAACCAACCCACCACTAACAAGATAAGTTTTTAGGGTTAGTTCTTATTGCAAACAACAAAAATTGATATGATATGATATGATACATACCAGGAGTAAAATTGATTTGCTTGATGCCTCCTACACTCCCTTCGCCTTGGAGGAATGTGATGCTTGCAAAAAGCTCAGGCGCTTGCTTTGGAAGGAGATTATGGCCATCCTTCACAAAGGCATTCCACAGTCTCTTAGCCTCCAATGGAGACTCGATTTCATGACTGATACTTCCCACCACCATTTTATCTTAACTCTTATTTTTCTCTTCTATTCTTCTTCTACGTCCTCTTGTGGTTTTGTGAGAGGAAGATTGACGTTATTTATAGAGCTGGTTGTTGCTCCACATATGAATTCATCGCAAATGAATGTAAACACAAAAACAGTAATTTCTTCAGTCAAGTCAAGAAATGAAACATATATTGGCCCATCGTAAAAGACTTATCGTCCCACCTACTAACGTATGGTGCGAACTTGGCTATAATTTGAGCTTAAGTTAATTAAACGAGAGGTTGTCCGTAGTTTCGTGATTTGATCAAAGGTTTAAAGTGTTGAAAGAAAGGTTTCTAACCAATGATATTATCAAACTATCTGATTACTTCGATTATCCAACTATTGAAAGCAGCAGCTTTGTTTGAAAAATATGTTCATATGTTATTCAGCCGAACTACCCCTATTGAACTTTTATCACATTCCTACTACATTGAATGAAACCTTTTTATGTAGTTTGTTGTTGATTGTAGTTTCTATTTGTTCATATAGAAAGTTTGAAAGTTTGAATAATGACAAATTCTTTCTTGTATGAATTATATGAGCCTCCTTGTATTGTGAAGCAATATTAATAAAATTTCAAATATGTAATTAGATTAAAAGATACATATCTTTGCTACAAATATGCCCATTTTATATAATTGCTTATTTGAAAAATAAAAAATTACTAATTCATTAAATTCTTAATTTAAATATTATTTAGTTACTACTTATTTAATATACTAAATTCCTAAAAAAAGTTATTTCATAAATTTCTAACTTAATTGAAATCACTTACTTTTTACCAAAAAAAAATGTACATATTTTAAATCCATAATTAAAGACGAACCCAACTAATCTCCTAACATTGTGAAAGAATTTGTGAATTTAAAGGTTAGCTATTTCAATCATGGATATATAAAAAATAAATCAACTTGTGATTTTTATCATAATTCAAATATAATATAAATTTGTAATAACAAATAATTAAAGAAATGGTAATATAGAATATCAATTTGATTTGTTTTGGATTAAGGAAAAAACATGTTTTGAAGGGGCCCCGAAACCCTTTACGAAAAATATTCTAAAAGACTAAGAATCAAAGCATTAGAAAAATCCGAAACAAAAAAAGGCCACAAAAGATAGGACAATACAAAGTGCAGCCAAGAAACCAACAAATGGGCAAACATGTAGACAAAGGATCAACAAACAACCCGTACACTAAAAAACACAAAACACATAGAAAGACAACACAATTGCATGAGGCTCTTGAGGGTCTCAATGACCTCAACCTCTAGCAGGCTCATCTTATTAGCAACAATCCTAATCTCTTTGTAATCCTCGCTCTGAATCACGACTTTCTTCTTCATGTTGCCCAAGGTCCACTTGCAAGGGCCCTAATCATCCTGCATCTTCTCACTATCATCACCAATATTAATCATAATTTTCTCCTGTTGCCCTCTATCAAGATTGTTCGCCATGGCATTCATGGAATCCACCGTCTATTTGACAATCTTGTGTCTATTTGTCATAATTGTTTGAGGGTGGCTTGAATTTTATTAGAGTTTTCATCCACATGGGTGAGCCTCTCCTCAAATATTTTTTGCATTTGATCAATACCCTCCACCGCTCTGTTGATGCAGTCCACCATAGATTTCTTCTCATCTTCCATCCAATGCCCTTTATCTTTCTAAATATCCTGAATCGTAATAACATGGATAGCATCCATCTTAATTCCCAAAGCCCTTTGGTTGATTCTGACCTCCTTTAGCTCATGATAGAGCCATTTGAAGAAGTTGGAAGTCTCAATGGGGTGGTCCTTAGCCATTCCAAGAATATTTTCATAATCATCTCTCTTATCACTCAGTTCCACACTCTTCGCATGGATATCCTTGGTTGTATTCTATTGAGGTGATGAAGGGGGCTTGTCAATATTCTCTCTATCAAGCTTAATGCCATCCTCGCAACCACCCATAAAGCCCTCAGACTTAGCATTATTGCCACTAGACACAAGGGAATCCTTGTTAGACGAGGTGGAGGAAGAAGAAACAACCAATTGCTTTAGCACCTTCTTACACTTACCCACAAAAGATTTGGCCTCTGGGGAGATAATAGGTTTGGATTTTTTATGATGCGGGGGGGGGGGGTGAGGGGGGAGTCCGCCTTAGACATCGAATTGGACTCCTTGCCACCTGACTTCCCCAACAAAAGTATCATCCTCGGAACTAGGGATATAATAAGACAGGGAAGGGAGGGCATGAAAAATGGGAATCAATAAGCACCAGAAGCCCTTCATGGAGGATAGGGAACTTAACAGGGTTCTTTTTATGGTCCCTTAAATTAGCCCTCATGGAAGACATAAGATAGAAAGGAACGGACACCTTGACACCATAATAGAACTAAATTGAAAGCACAAAATGATGACCATAAACCCTAGTAAACTGACCATCTCGGGTGAAGTATTTCATAATTACCTTTAGAAGTTTTGACCAAAAATGTTTGATAACAGAGATATCGAAGTAGCTCGCCATTTTCTTTATCATTTTGGCCCTCTTCTTCATTTTTGGGCAAGTTTAGCACCACCTCCTCTTAGTAGTTTTTGTCCCTATATAATTTCACCCCATCAACTAAAAGGCCAGTGACCTGAGCAATCAAATTCTCATCAATAAGCACCTTGCACCCATGAAGAGTGATGGTGACATCTTTCCTGTTCTTCTCAAAATAGATAGTCACATCCTTATTTCTCCCCTTTAGCCTCTCAATGTATGGAGTAAAACCTCCTTTCTCAAGGATCCTTCAAATTTTTTGACCCTTCTTAAGTTGCACACAACTTGGAGGTTCAATTTTATTCCTCATCCCACCCATTATTCTCTTCACTCTATGATTGAAGATACTCATAGGTTTCAAACTAGGAATGAAAGCTCAAAAAAATCCGATATCTACCCACAAAGCATGTGAGTTAACGCCTTCATAATGATACCATCCATTATAAACACATGCCTTATGCACAAAGGTAATGATCTTTTTAGAGACATATCTTGCAATGATAGAAAGAGTAATTATGGAATTAGCTATCTCAATTTATTTCATGAATACCAACCATGTAAATCTTAGTATCCAATATATGCTCATTGGTCCAACTCAATTGACTAATACTTCTTACTCCCTTATTAGCTAGGTAATCGGCTACATTGTTGGATTCCATAATAACATGGGATATGACACATTGATCAAAAGTATTAATGGTTTCCCTAGCATTTTTAATCCAAACTTTGACATTGCAGGAGGGCTTTGAAGTACCTTCCACCCACACATACTTACATTTGTTTTTTCTGGCTAGGTTAAGACCTTGATAAGCTCCTATGGCTTTAGCAAGGTGGTTAGTCTAAATTCCCAAGGGGAGCGCCACCGCTGAAATAATATTGCCATTATGATCTTGCAACACTCCCCCACACCCTGTCAGCCCTGGGTTACCCTTTCTTGCGTCATCAAAGTTAATGGCCCAACCCTGAGGAGGTCTTCTCCACTCTTGGTGATTTCTATTTTTTCGTTGGGCTTTAAATGAATGGGGACATCAATAAGAATTCCCTAGGTCCTTGCAACCTTAAGCTCGTAATCATTTCAAGCCGCACTACTTTGGGAGCTCGATCTGGGACAAAGAATAGAAAGATTTTCATGGATGGCCCCCTTAATTTTCCTGAAAACAACATCCAGATGGAGATAAGCTTCTCTGAAAATATGATTATTGCGCTCCTTCCATATGTCCCATGCAACATGGGGAAACACAAAGGACCACAAAGTCTATTAATAATGATTCTTAGTAGGCACCTTCCATTGAGAAATGAGCTTTTTAACCAAACTAGGGAAGACCCAACAAAGATCCCATCACTAGAACACTTGACTCCATATGTAACTCATAAAAAAGAAATGCAAAAAGGGATGATCAACAGACTCAAATTTCTCCAAGAAAAGATAGCATATGTTAGGTAAATAAAAACCCCTTTTATAGAGGTTATCTATTGTCAAGATTCTATTTAGAAAAAGGAGCCAAAAAATATATTGATTTTTGGGATCAACAATTTAAACCAAATTATGGAATACTAGGAGACATGAGGATCTGAATGCCAAGCAAACAAAGCAACATAAAATTTACCACTTGAAGAAGACCACCATATCAGTGCATCATCAATGTTAAGATTCCCCAAAGTAAAGGAATTCAAAGTAGATTGCAGCGGCCCAAGGGTAGGACTAATCATAGTAAGATCCACCCAATTTCGTTCAGCTCAGTAATCCACCACCTTCAGACCAAACGAGGCAATACACACATCTCTAAAAGTTCCAAACACAAGGTCAAACGCCAATAGGGTTTTACCAATCCAACAATCATCCCAAAAAAGGATGCTTCATCCATTCCCCAGCTTCCAACAGGATCCACTAAGAGCAACATCCATGACTTTAGTGATATTAGTCCAAACATGAGAACCCGTAGGGAGTTGAGGAGATTTGAGGAAATCCTCAGAAAAATTGTGTGTTAAATAGATACTTTTTGTGCCACAAGGAATTCCATTCTTGCTTGATGGCATAAATTCTCTAGATTTGTTGAGCAAGGAGAGCAGAGTTAAGAGATTTGATTCTTCTAAGCCCCAATATGCCTTGTTTCCTTGGTCTACAAATATTCTCCCATGCCACCAAAGGAATTATATTCCAATCCTCCACTCCCAACCCCATAAATCTTCTTTGAATTTTCTCAATCACCTCAGCATACTTTGAAGGGATCTTGAAAAGACTAAGGGCATACACAGGTAGATTTTGAAGAGTGGACTTTAAAAGTTGGACTTTACCAGCCTAACTTAAGAGAGCACCCTTCCACCTAGCAAACTTCCTGTTAAAATGATCAATTAGAAAAAGTTAGAAGGAATCATATGACTTAGACCGTAGAGGAAGACCCAGATAAGTGGAGGGGAGCACCTCAACCGAACATCCAATAATGTTAGCAATCTTCTTTTATCTCGCCTCAAGAGTGTTAAAGAATGAAATGGAGCTTTTGGCTGTGTTAACCATCTTCCCCGAAGCTCTTTCATAAAGATTTAAAGTTGACTTCAAAACTCTAACTTCACCAACAAACCAACTCCCCATCATAATAGTGTCATCAACAAATTGTTGATGAGAGAAAATCAAGCTAGCTGAAGAAGGTTTCAAACCTCTTAGATGTCCATACATAACTTATTTTTGAATAAACCTTCGCAAACTCTCCATAATGATAGTAAAAAAGATGGGAGATATAGGATTTCCCTTCCTTAATCCCCAAGAAGTTTTGAATTTATTGGAAGGCGAACCATTGACAATGACCGCCATGGAAACTATGGAGATAAGCTACCAAATGAGACAAATAGTTTTACTAGAAAAGACAAAAGCAATAAGGATTCTCTTTGGGAATGCCCTTTTTAGCAGCCTAGAAATCAATACCTTGGAGATGATTTTATAAAAGGAGTTGCATAGGCTGATAGGCCAAAAAGAATCCAAAGAATTAGCCCCCTGCCTTTCTGGAATGAGGACAATAAAAGTGGCATTAAGCTCCTTAAGTAACGACCTGGATCCAAATAATTCTTTGACATCACTAGAAAGATTGCTCTTAACAATATCCCAAACAGTCTAAAAGAAAAACATTGGAAATCCATCTAGGTTGGGAGATTTATTACCATCAAAGGAGAAGACAACAATCTTAATTTCCTCCATCGAGGGGATAGCAGCTAACATTTTGTTCTAATCCATAGACAACACCCTAGGAATGGACTTCTCCAAAGAATTTTGGGCTTCTAGATGTAGCTTAGGATCAGCCTTGAGAATCTTCTGAAAAAATTCAACAAACGCTTCACTAATCCTATCTTCTCGCTCCAACTTAATACCATTACTAACAATGTGGTCAATTTTGTTAGTAGCACTATGTTTCAGAGTAGTGATGTGAAAAAATCTAATATTTTTGTCTCTAGCATTAAGCCACAAAGATCTCGACCTCTACCTCCATAGAGTTTCCTCTCTTGAAATAATGTTGTGGTACTTCGAAAGAATGTCACTCTCTCTAGAAAAAGTATCACCAACATAGCCTTCTCTTTGGATTTTTTCTTTGATTAAGTTGAGATCCACCTGAAGGGTCAATTTCATCATAAAGATGTCTCCAAATATCTACTTATTCCATTTTCTAACCCTCTCCTTCACAATTCTGAGTTTTTTGGCCACATGAAAAAAGTGTAGTACTATCTATTTTCACATCCCACCATTTTTTCACACAACTCTCCAAGCTGGGATGAGAAAGCCACATTTTTTCAAACCTAAAAGGGAACTTTCTTCTGCCTCCTTTAGGCTTGGCTATAAAACTTATAAGAAAATTATAGGGTCCAACTCCGAATATTTCTTTTAAGGAACATTAATAAAGATGCAACTAGTCTATAAAAATAATGGAGCAATTCAATATGACTTGTATAATCTCATTCCCCACCCTTCTATTAGTCCAGGTATAAGTAGCTCTAGAAAGATCTAAATCAATGAGAGACTAATAAACACTGAAGTCCGCCAAACCTTGTTTGTTTTCCATTTGGAGTTGGGATCCTCCAAACTTTTAAGACTCTTGAAGAGGAGTATTAAAATCCCCCATAATAAGCCAAGGAGTATTAGAGTAGCTTCTTCGAAAAGAAGAAAGACTCGCCCAAAATATCCTTCTAGAAACCTTATTATTTGGCACATAGACATTAGATAAAATCAAAGGAAAACTATCTCTAACTTATGATTAAATAGAGGGGAAACATGGTTACCATCATCACAAAGAGGCATACCTTAAATAAAATGAAAATTTCAAATTGTAACAACACCCCCTGAAGCTCAATCAGAGCCACTTCCTTGAGATTCACAGAACTTAAAAAACTTAAGCTTTTCAACCCTATCCTTAGGCATCTTGAATGAGAAGAATGTCTAGCCTATGATCCCTAGAAAAATTCTAAACTATATCTTGTTTTTGGAAACTGTTAAACCCCCTAATGTTCCAAGAAATGGTTTTCATTTCTTACCAGGAGAGTTAAAAAGACTTTAATGGATTGTCTTATGCGATGGATCAGAAATTTTTTGCAAGCATTCCTGTTCTCTTTGCCACTTGTTAAATCTACAACCCGCACATTGAAGAGGCCCATGGTTTTCTTTTAACCTATTGAGAGTTGCAACACCAAATCCAAGATTTTGCTGATTTTTCTTCTTCTTCTTCTTCTTTTCCACTTTTCTGTAGGACATATCTTCATCAAACTCAATCTCTTCAAGGCTAACATTGTCTTTCTCAAATCTACCATGTTCATCCTTTGGAGATTGCACTATTTCTGGTATGATAATATTATGATTAGAACCTAAGATAGTACAATTTGAGTTCTGAGCATTCAAGAACCCCAGATCCAGACTAGTAAAAGATGAGCCCTGAATAAGAGAAGATTGACGATCCTTAAAGGTACAAATGGGGACATTCTCCTTAGCGTCAAAATCCAACCTTCTACTATTTTGAGAGATATAACATGATCCTGAATCAATGGAAATGATTATCTCTCCATCCTTAGAATCTTCCCTCTTCTCCATTGCATCACTGTCAATCTTATTGTCATCCCTAACCTGCTTAGGAGCATCTTCCTAAGAAAAAATTACACCCTGGTCTTTCTCTATAGAGTCACTTATATTATCATCCTTATCCTTCTCAAGAGCGTCATCCTGAGGAGAAATCATAGCTTGGTCCTTCTCTATGGAGTCGCCCTTCAAACTACTATTAGCTATAACTTGCTTAGAAACCCCCATCTGAGGGTAAGTCACCTCCTACACAATCTCATTGGAGTAAGTCTTCTTCTCAACCACCTTAGACTTAGGCTTCCAAACCCTAGAGCCATGAGTTTTGGGTGCATCTTTTTTACTGTTCTAAGGGCATTTCTTCACCTAATATCCAACATTTTTACACACAAATTAGATAAAAGGTAGCGATTCATATTCAATAATCTTGACAAGTGACCACAACTTAGAAAAAAGTTCAATTGAGGTAAGAAGATCCTTGGATTGAATGATCCCCACACATAAGCGAGCATACACCATTCTTTTCCTAGCCATGGTCATTGAATATCTTGACAGAAGTTCACCAAAACCTCCAACAATACCCTTAAAGATATCTTCATACCAGTTTTCCAATGGAAGCCTCGGAAGCCTAACCCACATTGACACAACTTCAAAGAAAGCATTAGCCATATCCATATTGGGAGTCCACCTTTTTAGGGTAAGATAAGATCTCCCATGGACCCCAACAAAGAATAGCAAGAATATCCTCAACACAAGAGAAATAAAAAGAGAAAAAATCTCTTGAAAGAGCAGAAACTTCAACTTGTCCTTTGAGCTTCCATCTTTTGCTAACAAAAACCCTAACAAGATCAATGTTGGGTCTCAAAAAACTAACCAATAGAAGATAGCTTCATCATAGACATGTTATGGTCAATCACTTGATATGGAGTCAAAATAGCTAACTTCCCACTATTCTTACCTGAGATTACTGACACATGAGGGAAGCAAGACTTTGTTGTCGGTTTGACTCCAAACAGGGAAGCCTAGAAATTACCCACGACACTCGTAAGAAAATCACACTTCGTAGCTCCCATGATCGGTTGATCATAATGAGGACTGCATGAATCATCATTGCCATAGGGATTATTTACATTTAATCCCACATTAGGGGTCCCATCTCCCAAGTCCACCTAAAACCCTATTTTTTGGGTTCACAACATCTTCAGAGTCATCCTCCCACAGCTTGTCTGCTCTGCCAGCTGAAGTAGAGGTGCCAGCTCCTAGTTGACCCTAGGGAAAACCAACACCAGCTAAGAAACCCATCGAAACCGTCCTACATCCATCCTGAAACCCTTGTTCCATCTCCACTTGATTACCAATTTGATTTGGTATTTTAATATTTTTTAATTCTTCTACACACACAACATTTTTTTCCATTCCTATTAATTTATTATTAATAACTCATATAGATTTTAGTTTCTAATTAGATAATTATTTGTTTGGTATAAAATTCAAGATGGAAATAATGAATAATCTGTTTAAATTTACTCAGAGATATAATTTTTTTTAGCTTAAGTTGAAAAGGGGTATCTTAGTGATAAAAGAGAACAATATTTTAATAGGGACTCCTATCTATATAATATTGTGGATTGGTGTTAGGGTATACAAATATGCACTACACTTACATAGTAGGATTAGAGTTACAATACTACCTTGATAGTTGGAAAATCTAGATAATAACTTGTATTAGGGAAATATAGACCTAGTGTTTCATTGACATATGTGGATCTAGGTTGTGAATGAGTGCGTATAGGTGACAAATGAAATTGGAGAAACTCTAGGAATTTAATGTAAATGCAACATTTAATTATACTTTTCTGCCATATCCTTTGTTACTCTTACAACTACTACTAGAATATATGATGCTCCTAGTTGTGTAATCAAGTAGCATTTAGCCTACAACCAACCAATAAATTTTTATATTCAAACCCTAGAAACTCAAAGTTAGTAGTTGTAATGCAGAGGGATGATGCCCACACCCTTTCAAAATGTTGAATCATAATTTTTTAATGTGTTGAGGATGGTAAATATGTTTGAGATGGATGTCACACTAATTTTGGATATATTTGTAATGGTGAAAAATTAGGTATTCAACAATTAGAATTTATATGAAAACCATTAATATTTAAACTTAAATACCATTACATTAAAATAAGGGAGTAAATCCAATGGGTCTAGCCACAAACCAACAAGGATAAGGCCTAATAATTCAATTGGATTTACTGGAGTTGAAATTGGATTGCCCTCTCTTAAGTTGAATTGTGAAAATGCCGAAATTAGGGTAAATGTGTTGAAATTGATGTAAAAATGCATGAATAGTAACGTATAGTTGTCGGATCGATCCATGAACCTAGATCTAAGAATTGTAAGAGTATTCAGACCTGTTCCCAGAAAGAGCTCCTGATTTGTCGGGACTGAGATGGTGGTTTTTGTGCTCCTTCGCAAATTTTTCAATTTAAATAAAGCCAATTCTGAGGATCGTAGCGCAGTACTTGGTCTTACACTTTCGAGGGACATGTTGAATAATGACTAAAACACAAACTCTATACCTCCTTGTGAAGTTTTTTTTATATCCAAATAGAATTAGGGTTTCATGAAGCCTTCAATGACATAGAAAATGAATGTCAACTCCAATGCTTTAAAGAAGACTAATTGCTTGCTCACTTGAACTTTAATGATTAATTTCTTGATAGATGTGTGATTAATTTTTTAGATATATCAAAATGAGAGGGATAGACCTCCTTTTGTACTTTCTCCTTGAAGAACAACTTAAATTTTTTGCATGAGTTGACACAGGGTCCATATTCCCACCAAAACCTTGTGACCATTAAGGGGCCCAAAATTGGGCTGTAATTGGGAGGACCAAAGTGTTGGGCACTTTGGCCCCTTGAGGAATAGGGTGCCACTTGCTGGTCTTTCCCAATAAGAGACCAAAAATTGAGGAGAGGATGAAGTATGAGGTCAAAATGGTGGTAAAATTGCACAGTATGAGTAGACTCTAATCCTAATAAGGCCTTAGAGCATGAATACCAAGGTGTGGGCCTAAATGTAGACACAATTTTTAGGACGCTACAATATTGGTAGCAATTTGAAACTATGCCTAGTTGTAACCTTGAATTTCACCTTCTTGTTGGTCCTTCCTCCCTCTAGTACTTGCCTTGGGATGATGAATGTTTGTGTAGATGAAATCCTAGTTTTCCTTAGCTTTTGGACTAATGGATACTAAGGTCAAAAGCTATAGGAAAATTTTATCAGATTTTATTGAACCAAACAACCACTAACACTCGTGTATTTGGTGCATAAGTTGTCAACTCAATTCAAGAAGGGAATTATTTAATAGTGAATGACAAAATTGATTCACTATCAAGAAATGAGAGTTATGATACTAATTGAAATGATTTTTTGGATTAAGACAAAAATAAGTTTTCAAGGGGCCCTGAAATGCTTTACAAAAAGATTCTTGAAGACTTAGAGTCAGAGCATTAGAAAAATCCAAAACAAAAATAGGGTGCAAAAGATAGGACAATACAATGTGCAACCAAGAAACAAGGTGTAATGGTGGGAAAATGGTGAATGATAAATCAAGAAGGGAAACTACCCTTTCCCTCAAAGAGAGATGAGAGTTCCCCTATCGATTACCATTCAATCACTTTTTACCATTAGATTAGGAAGGGAAGATGATAATTCACTAGATCCAATTTCTCCACACAAAGATGATAGATTGAATTCTAAATGAATTGGTAATGATAAGTCGATCCCCTCTTCCTTGTTTGAAATAGAAAGGAAATTATTTGAGTAATGTAGTAAAAAAGTGACAAAGAATTGATTATAACTTGAGATCAAAATATGAGATGAAGCTGTGCACCTGGATCTGGTAGTATAATGTTGAGATGAAGTCGCCCTCCGAATTTGAGGAAGAGTTGCCTGAACCATGGCAAGAATGTACACGGTCCTCCCAAAAATCCGTGAAACGAAATGGGTTTTCTTGTCTCTAAAAATGAAGCCCAAGTCTAAAAGTGCAACTGCACACTTGCAAGGTACACACAGTTTATATAGGAAAATGGGTTGGGATTGGGGGTTTTCCTTTAGGTCAAGCCCTATTTTGGAATTAACTAAGTAATGAAAGAAAGTACTTGCAAGTAGATGTAAATGAAAGACTGAATTGTAAATCACCTCAAGGGAGGTTGTAGTAGCAATGTTGATAGAAATGCTTGTGTGGAATTGTATATTGGAATCAATCTCCTCTTAAATGGTTGAATATTTGAATTGAATGCGACATCTAGCCTTGGAGGGAGGCTTGAGAATGCTCAATGCTGCAAAAGAATACTTGAATCCTTGAATGCTTATGCAACTTGAATCTCTACAACTTTGACCTATCCAACTTATGCAAATGAGAGGATGAATGCCCCTTAAATACATGTTGGTGGATTTGAATTTCATCACGGGCCAACATCAGGGAGGTTTCCTATCCGAGGCAGAACCCACAAGGCATGCTCTAGGAAGGGTCTTGCCCTAAAATAGGGTAAGGATAGGGGCACCATGCCCTTGTCTTGGGAGGACAAGGGCACCATGCCTCTGTCTAGGGGGGAAAGTGGCACCACACCACTATCCTACCCCTTTCTCCAAGGAAAAATGTGGTTGACGTGATGGAGAGGCCAAGGAAGAAGCTGTATTTGCAAGATGAGTAATCTCTAGTCTCTAATCAGGCTAGAGGATTCGAGTTCGGATGCGTAAGGACCCTAATGCAGCCAAAAATTGCTAGGATCTCAATTTTACGACACTACACTAGGAAACACCCAAATGGGAAGACAAAGGATTAGCAAGGAACCAACAAACTAAAAAACACACAAAAAAAATAGAAAGACAACACAATCACATGAGGCTCTTGAGGGTCTCAGTGACCTCAACCTCCAGTAGGCTCATCTTGTCAAGAGCCATCCTAATCTCTTTGTAATCCTCGCTCTGAATCATGTCTTTCTTCTTCATGTTTACCCGGGTCCGCTTGCAAGGGACTTGATCATCTTACATCTTCTCACTGTCATCACCAATATTAATCAGATTTTTCTCTTGTTTCCCTCTGTCAAGATTGTTCACCATGGCATTCATGGAATCCACCATCTATTTGACAATCTTGTGGCTATTGGTCATAATTATTTTGATGGTGTCTTTAATTTTATTATAGTTTTCATCCACATGCGTGAGCCTCTCCTCAAATATTTTTTGCATTTGATCAATACCCTCCACCACTCTATTGATACAGTCCACCACAAAATTCTTCTCATCTTCTAATTGGAATGATGTTGATAAGAAAAATGGGAAACATTTGCAAGAAAAAAATATGAAACCCTAATATAATAAAAAAACAAGATGAACCAAAACCAATCTTCTTACAACTATTAACTTCAATCCATTTATTAAAATTGATAAGGAAATATGAAAATATTATATTTTTAGCACTACAAATACTATAAAATAAAGTAAATGGTTGAGTAACATAGAGATTCCAAAAAAAAAAAATTTGTGACCACTGAAAGTGACATACCTCAGATTTTGTATAAATTATTCATGCTATCAAGAAGTTTGATGGGGAAAAATTGGTATATCTTTTAAGAGGCACAATACAAATAATCACTATATTCCACTAGCTCAAGGCTCAATGGTGGAGTAGAAGGCAGTGGCAATAACAATGTCGCGGCAATGTGTCATCAATAACATCAAAATTGCTTGAGCAGTCTTCATTGTATATCCATTGTTTAAACTATAACCGTCTTGATATGTATATATTTATGTTTTTTGGTGTGTGACCATGAGAATATTTGTTAGGGATAAAAATCAGCAAGAGAATATTGAATTCTAGTAGGAAATTTTGGACATGTATAGCTTATCGACTAATTAAAAATAATTGCATTTTAAAATTTTAATCTGTATTGAAGGATTATAATTTAGTTAGTTGGGCATAACTAATGAGGATGCTACTATTTTCTTTAGTTACATAATCTTTCAAAGTTTAAAACAATGCTGATAGTAAGTTTTCTATTGTTTCTTCATTTATGATATGATACATTCGTTTGCAGAAATATAGTGTTTCATAAATTTAAAAAATTGAATATTTAATATTGTATTGCACAACATGGTTCTTTATTATATTAAAAAATCAATTCATCTAAAATACGATTTTGTAGGTTTGTAGCTCTTAATGTGAACTTTCCAAAATATGTAGTATGCATATGTTTAATATTATAGTGAATGTAGTTCGATTGTTCAAAAATAATGATCTATATTCTAAAACTTAAAAGTAATAAAGTTTATTAGAAAATTTGAAAATTCACTTCATTTCATATGGATGTACTTATTACAATGAAATATTAACTTTGACATATATGGTAAGAGAAGCACATTATAATAAAATATTGGTCTAATTTTGAGTACTAATTAAAAATATAATAATAGATAATTTTTTTAATTGACTTGATATCTTACAAATATATTTATTCAAAAAATATCATTAATAGTTACATATTAGACTACTTCCTTTTACCATATTTATTGTTTGAACCATGCAGGCTTAGTAAAACAATTAGTTATAGAAGTATATTATTTAGTCATAACATAGAGTGTACTATACTACCATAAAAATAGAAGATATGCCACTCAAGCCCATTATAATCGTAGAAGCTAGTCCATGCAAGGCTATTATCGTAGAGTATATTATGATGCAAAACTATGATTTTCAATCTGTATAAGGCAATATTATCAAATTAGTAGAAGTTAGGCCGTTGGCTATTATAAAAGAGTATAATATGTTGCAGAACATATTTATAAATTATACTTATATTCATCCCATTGATTAGAAAAATCTAAATTTATAACTTTCACTATACATACCTAGATTATTCAAGCCTAATGGAAGATCTCTCTTTGGTAGAAATAAAATATTTAATTAAAAATTACTAAATAGTATCCACATGATAAATGACATAGTTAATTTAATATAATTCTAAGATAATAAAAAAATAATTTGTAGTGAAATTTGTGGAAGTAAATTAAGAAAATAAAAAATGTTAGAAAAATTTCTTATATAATATTAAAAATTAAAAACTAAATATATATGGAAGATGCCATTATTCATTATTGTGTACTATTCTTAAGTTATTAATAATTTTTTGGTATAATTGGTGAATATTGAAAAATATTCAAAAATACCTTTTTTGGTGGTATAATGAAGCTTAAAAATGGGACACAATTTTTTTTCATTCCATGACATCATTCAGTTAGTTAAAATCAATTTCCTTATATAAAAGTTAACTTGCAACAAAAACCACCTCACATTTAGCATTGAATTTATAGTGCTTGTGTGAATGAGGAAATATCCTAATTATTAGGAATGTGAAGTCCAATGGTGATATGACTTTTTGGCTTCTCCCAACTCTTCATTTCATATGCATTCACATATGCATATGATTGTATAAATGGATGTGAGTGCAGACCATGCATTGGTGGATTGTATATTGATTAATACATGTTATTCCTTGCTTTCGTGGATGTAGCCAATTTTTATGAACCATGTAATCTATTATGTTATCTGTTTATTTTATGATTTTCTCTATTTTAGTTTAGCTGTTTTATGTTTCTTAATATATTTTCTCTACTTGTTTAATCAATTGATATTAGAGCTTGTTTAGATTGAGTAGAGATGAAAGAAGGTGAAGTTTGGGAGCTAGATAATGGTTTCTCATTCCATGCTTCTCTGTATTTCAAGTATGTTTTAATGGGACTAACTAAATTTGTAGTTTCAGATGATGTTAATTCAGCCATTGAAGAGTTTCTTAACACTTTAAAAATTCAGAAATTAGACACAGAAAAGAATGATGTTGTGCAAGTGAAAGTTGAAACAAGGCGTCATCTACATTGGTGGGATGGAGCTAAGGTGGCTGATACAAAAGTTAATAAAGAAAATGATGAGGAAGCGGTAAAGGAAATGAAAGCTCCAATGTAGGTGGATGCTCTAGGTTTGTTTCCTTCTCAACTTTTGATGCTACTATAGCACAAATTAATGGTTAGAGAAACCATGAACTTGTGAAGAGTGACGTGGAAGAAATTGAAGAATATGATAGTAAAGATGATGGTACGAAGAAGAATAGGGTAATGATGATGACACTGCGTTAGGTGAAGATGAGCTTGAGGAAGATATAAATGATGCAATTAATGCTAAGAACTAGGTGGATGACGAAGAGAACTACATTGTGAGGTTGAAGGGGGAGAATCTGTTGCTCACAGAGTGATTGATTTGCACCATCGTATTATGAATTTGGAAAGTGGGAAACCTAATGCTATTAATTGTAGAATAAGAATTGTAGAATAGAAGAGGTGGCACAAGGGGCAGTTTTAGAAAACCTGGAGACAAGCAAGAACAAAAAGAATTTGTTGGTAGGATTGATAAGGATGCATGGTGCAAGTTAGTTCTTAGACGTAGAGAAGGGAGGTGCAATACACGCTTAGCCGCATTCACAATGCTACCAAAATGCTTCTTACTCTTGCTGAGTATTCGAAGTAGAGGCTTTACTAAGGAGGAAGTATTGGCTGAGTAAAAGACCAACCATCTGCCTGGGAGGGAAGATGAAATGGAGGACCTATTTGCTAGCGATGATAGAGTGTTTTGGTGAGAATAAACTGGATAAAGACTTCGGTAATGCAATGGTCCATGGAGACGAAAGTCGAGATAGGTTTTTTAAGAGGTATCAATATTCCTAAAAGAGTGACTACTCTATAAATGATTTGTCAAAGGAGAAGTAGTTCACAACCAAGGAGATTTCTTCCATGGATCTATTTAGGAGGTGTATGGAGCCTATGGAGAAGTTCCTAAGGGATGCCATAATGGACAAGGGAAATGTTCATCAGATTGTGCTAGTCGGGGGTTCGATTGACATCACCAAAGTGGACCAAGAAAGAAATCATAGTGTTGATCAAGGGTAACCGAAAACTATATGTGAAGCAGGTGATGGTGAGGCACAATGATGTAGACTTTCACCTTGCGGTGAAGGAGGGAGAGGTGGAGCATGTGAAGGCGCTAATGAATTGTTGCAATGATCTGGCATGACTCATCCAAAGTGTGTTTGAACAGTCTTTGGCAAAGTTAAAATCTTCAATGGGTCTAGTTGTACTGCATGGGTATACCATTTGGAATCGAGGGGGAAGATTGGACTAGGAATGTGAAATCCAATGGGCACATGACTTTTTCGCTCCTCCCAACTCTTCATTTCATAGTTGCATATGATTGTATAAATGGACATGAGTAAAAAACATGTATTGGTTTATTGGATATTGATAAATACAGGTCATTCCCTTTTTTCCCATGGATGTAGCTAGTTTTGGTGAACCACTTAATATGTTGTGTTATGTGTTTATTTTATGTTTTTCTATGTTTTATATTACTTAAGATAATTTCTCTACTTGTTTATATCAACAGTAACTAGTTCATAGTTATAATGTATTCACATGTCAAGTTTAGTTAAGCTAGCTTAAATTTAAGATAGTTGTCACATGTAAATTTTCATTTAATATTGTTCATTTTAGTTATCCTACATTCCAGTCTAGATAAAGATAGGTCATACATCATTATTTAATATTGTAACCAAATAGTTTCATTTCTACCTCATAACCATGCTTTTATAAGAAAGGCTCATTTGAATATTGTATCATATTAATTGATCATTTATCATATAAATTCATCTAAACCATTGCATTATGATCTCCATTTCTCATTCATGCTATTGTTGTAAAATTCACTTGTGACTGGTTTATTTCTTGGTCGAACCCTTGGAGTCTATAGCTTCATGATGGACTTGCATAAGAGCTATAAACTTGTCCGCGGTTCATAGATAGGCCTATTCTAGTATTGACACTTAGGGACATGTATGGGAGGATATCAATATAAATAAGAGGATTCTTCATGAAGAATGCCCATCCTCCATTTCAACAACTTTCATTTTGTAATTTTAACTGATAATCCTACATATTTCTTGATGCCGAGAATAGAGCTACAAATATCAATAAGGGACAATCTACTCCTGTTTACATCAATGTGTAATCTATGCTATTTATAATTACTATCTGGATACAATCCCTACGTTGAACCCCACTCCAACTCATAATACTTCACCCCCGAGCTAAGACCCTATCCCTTCCCAAAGTGATGGTATCAAGATAACAAATTATTTCAAGGATGACACTAAATCTTCTTCAAGAGTCATTTCATTGAAAACTACTCTACTTTATTCCCCCCCAAAATATTAATTAAGTCTTGTTTGTTATATACCTCTACTTGTTGTAAAACTTGGCCCAAACCCTATGGTTGATAAGGGAAAGAAAGTGTTCAATCCCCTAGGTATTTCAAAAAAGACCACTGACAGTAAGGGGAAAGTGGCCATGAAATCTACTAAAAATAGCTTGGTTGTTTCACCCCAATTCTCCCCTACATTGACATTTTCAATGGAGATTGTGCTAAATAAGAAAATAAAGGAGAGGGGCTAGTAGTTGTACAGGTACCAATAGTTGTACACCCACTTGTTCTTATAATATCCAATCTTGTCACATATTTATGCTACATATTCTAAATAAATAATCCACAAGTAAAAACAATTACCAAAAATTGATCAAAAAGGACCAATACTTGAACATAAGAGAACTTATAAATGCTATATAAAAAAGAAATAAATACATTCATTAACAAGACAAATAAATAATTTTTGTTTCAAATAAAATATCATATTAGATGCCAATAGTAAAGCTCTAAGTCAATAGACAGTAAGATGAGAGGGTGGGGGGTGAATCATACAAACTTAGTGCTCAATATACTCAACAGATTCAACCTCGGTAGCATATATACTTAAGCTATATATCAAAACTGTGAAACATACTAACTTATCAACACATAATCATCACAACACATATAACACCAGATTTAACATGGAAACCCAAATAGGGAAAAACCACTGTGGGATTTCGGACCCACTAAGAAATATACTCTTCTGGAGTACGCTTGGTTAAAAGCAAATCCTATTAAAGATTACAAACACATTGCTAGATGTGACCCGGTTAAGGGATTTCCCTCAGATCTATTAGGATCTTCACTTTGTTAGAAGTGACCTTGTCAAAGGATTTCAAACACTCACTTAGAATGTCACCTTGTTAGAGGATTTATAAATAAGACTATTAAGTCCACTTGGTTAAGAGATTTCCTCTCACTTTTACAAAACAACAGTAATAAAATATATCTGCAACTTCACATCTAAAATGCTAAAGTAGATTCTTATTTGCTTATCTTGTCCCTTGTAGGGCTTGTTGGGCTTCCTTAATCTGTTCTTCAATCAAATCTTCAAGCTTCTGTGCTCGGTAATCACTATGTAGCATCCCCTGTGCTTACACTTGCCCGCATACATTGTTTATAAACAATTCTAACTACTTAATCTTCTTGATCAAATTTCCCATGATCAATCTTAGCCATCAGATTTTATTCTCAACTAGATTCAATGTATCCTTCAATCTGAAAATGTTTTACCTTGCCTAGGGACTTGCATTCCTTTCTTGGAACTTGCACAAGGTTATTGTGGTTCAATCTGAGCTGTAGATCTTCCTACCGATTTTCCATTGTCATAGATCTTTTCACAAACTTCATGTGTGGCGTATCAATCATTTAATAAACTCCAGCTCATCAACTTCCTTCATTAAATAATGCTTTCATTCATTTAATGTTCACTGTTATAACTCGGTTAACATTGAACTTCACTCGGTAGACATTCTGTCTTCTTTAATCGATATCGATAACCTTAGGGTTTACCGACTAGGTTCCTTAGGGTTTACTAACTAGGTTCCTTTGCTCGGTAACATAGTACAGTATTAAACATCATATTTAGAATATCAAAACAATCAAAACAACATGATCTTATCATTGTCTAACTCAGTAATAGTTGATCATTGAATAACTCATATCTCCACTTTATTATCATATCCTTTCGATGTCACCTACCGACTTCTTAACTTTCATTAAAACATACTTCTCAAGATATGGCAACATCATACTGATTCAGAAAATCAATCTCTTGACATCAATGACAAAATAATATTATTAAGACAGTTATCATCCTTCTTCAGTTATATCAATAGTCTTCAACAACCTTCTGAATATCTTTATTGAAAGCCAACAATCTCTTGTTCAACTGTAATGCCAACAATAAATACATTCATTAACAAGACAAATAAATAATTTTTGTTTCAAATAAAATATCATATCTATCCATTATAAGTGTTTCATTTATAAAATAAGATTCTCACTTCAACAAGTACTTTTATCATAGTGAAAAATAATTGCTCTTATGTGTACAACTATTGGGGTAGCAATATGTATGCTTTGGAGTGTTTCACATTATTAATTTGTCTGATCACAAATGTAAATGGTGAACACAATAAATACCTTGTTTTTACCCATAACATGTGAGCGATTGTCCAAAGGTTGTAGAGTTAAACAATTGATCCCTTTGTATTCAATACAAGTTGTATTGTATATAATTATATGTAGTTTTTCTAACTACAAATAATATTTTATGTTCAACTATTGGTCCTTTGGTGTTGGATATAAAAGTTATAGATAACAAACATTTATGATTGCTAATAAGTATTTTGTCCATTTAAATTGCATAAAAGGTATATTTTACATAAAAATAGGATATTATACTAATTACAAATGATATTTTTTTATTCAACTACTAGAGACTTTAAGATTAAGTTTTTGTTGTATCTTTAAAAAGTCATTTTTGAGCACTTTGCACTTGACATATTATTTTGATGAGTTGCATGATGAGTTACACCTTCAAACCTTAGGTGTAGATAGTTAAGTGTCCATTTTACATTTCTAAAAAAAAACGGAGGTCTTACGATATTCCTTGTGATGGCTACATGTTGACAAAGTTAGCCCTCATGACTACTGGTCCCTCTCCCCTAGTAAAACCTCTAGAGATAGGAGATCTACAAGACTAACCAAACTCATTGTGGTGACTAATATTACTTCCACTCTTGGAAGAAACCCACCAGGTGAAGATATTGAGCCTAGTTGGAGGATTCCACTCCCAATGACCAAACTAGAGAAGACATTGAGAAAACCCTTGAAGAGCTACTCGTCTGAAAATCTCTTTTTCACACACCACCATAAGAAACTCTCTCAAAAGAAGCCCTTGTGGGGCTTAATATCCATCAATTTTATGGAGAAGAGGAAGACGAGGAACACGTTTAAAAAGGAGCTACTAACAAGATGAAAATTTCTTAGAAATCACATCTTCATGCAGTGGAGATGAAGATCTTGGGGTAAGAATCAAGCTCCACATAACTACATTGGGCGTGGAAACAATAGGGAGTAGATTGCTTGACTAAAAAAATAAATGGAAAAATTAATGAAGACTAACAAGAATCTGATGCACAAGACCGTTATTGGTATGGTCACGGTGGGAGGAAAATTTGATAAGATGAAGAGGAAAAATGAACCAAACAATATAAATGAAAACAATAAAAAAGGAAAGAAGATTGCTACTTCATTGGCTTGGAAGAATACTTTGGATTGGATGGCAGAAGATGGAAACTCTATAATTTAGATTTCCATGCTTATTATGTTACTTTGCTTTGTGAATTTTGCTAAAATTTTATAATTTCATAAATTATTATTATATAAATGGGAAGGTCATTATCATGGAATTACGCTTATTGATGAAATTCTAATAATAGAAAATAAAAAATATTATTAAAATATATTTTCACTTTTATAAGTTAAATGACCATTATTCATAGCAAAGTGATAACAAAATTGAGTTGTCACAAACTATTCCATGCAAACGGTGATCCATAAGTCTTTAATTTGATGGATGTAAAATAAGATTTAATATTTTTGGTTATGAAATATAATTAACTGTTTTTTTAAAGATTATGTCATATGAAAGAAACAAATTTGAATAAACTGTGAAAAAATTAGATAAGACCATATTAAAATATATATCTTATTCATAATATAATTTATAAAAATAAAATATACTTTTCTATTTAGAAAACGACATCCAAAACATAACCGTCACAAAGTATTGACTTGACTGGCAGCATCGATCGTCAAACTGAGGCCCCTTGACGAACACAAGGGAGTTGGCAATTTGACATTTTATTTAAACATTAACGCTAGATGATATCGCTGTTTAATCATAATATCTGTATCATTCATTCAACAGTACAAATTGGGATTGGCGATGAGATATGCCTCGATCTTCTTGAACAGATCTCATTTCCTTAATCTCCTTCACTTTCTCCTCGTCCTGAGGAACTCCCCGAAGGCTATCAAAATGGACCACAGAGCTGCAAATAAACCCTCATCCTGCTTTTGGGGTGTATTTGTATTCGTATGTGGCAGATGACACTTTCTTTCCCAGCAGTTCTCCTTCAACATGGCTGTAGTGATACAAAAACTTCTCCTCGTCCACTTCCTCCACTTTCTCCTTCAAATAGCTGAAATCCTTGTTCGCTGCATTACCGAACCCAACCCATCAGTAACAAGATAAAATGTTAGGGTTAGTTATTATTCTAAACGAGAAATATTGATACATATGAGGAGTGAAATTGATAGATGGCACTATTGATACATATTACTGCTCCAATCTAGTCTCACAATGAAAATATCGGTTACAATATTTAGGGCACGAACTCAACGAGTACCAATCCTTCTTTAGGGCACCAAGTCAAGGAGCACCAACCCCTGATTTTTGGGCACCGAGCTTCAACTCAGTCATCTACAATAAACAAATTTCAGATAAAAAAGTAATATCCTTGTTACAAAAGAACTTTGTAACACTAGTGCAAATCTCCCCACCGGTTCTTCTCTGTCCAATTCATAGTGGGTTCTTTTTTCACATTCTCACTGTTCCAACCTTATCTCGTACTACAACCTTACTGGTTCAACCTCTTCTTCTTCTTTGTCGGTTCTGCTCTCTGTCGGTTCTCCTTCCTCTCCGTCACAATGCTCGTAGTCACCACTAGTCTTCTTCACTCAGTCACATGTCTACTATCTAATTACTGGCAGTTTTGAGCTTACCTTCTCTCCAAACTTATGTGGCTCTTCTCTACCTGTTCAGTTACCACTAGCGTACTCCTCTATCAGACTTAATGGTAGACTACCAGTTCCCTCACTCTTTAACCCGGTTCTCTCTCACACACTCAGTCTCTTATTTAATTGTTGTTGAGCACTTGATTGGTAGGCTATCTGGTTTTTCTCTCTCATGCAGCAAAGCTTCTTTACATCTTTGGTTTGCACTCTTATAGCCAAACTTTCCCACCAAAAAGACTTTCAAACTTTTGGTACTCTAGGGTTTCCACCATGCATTGAATCTGCATCCGATCTGATCTCTCATCGTGGCACATCATATCCGATCAAATCTTATGTTCTTTACTGATGACTTACAACTCATCAATTAGCATCGCCATGCTCTTTTCCTTTAAACGTACGTCTCCTATCTTTAGCCATCTATAGCATGATTTTCGACCTTGTGTCTAATCAATCATGTGAATGATGTGGTTTCCTTAATCCTCTTCAATCTTCTAGATCAGTCTGTCTTGGATCTCTGTTATTTCCTTCATCTTGACCTGCAATCTCCTACCATACTTCCTCGAGATTTGCGGTCACCATTTAATGTTGGACCAACCGCCAACAAGCTCATCGACATACCGCACTGACCTGTGCATGCATGCCACTTTACCTTCACGTGGCACCTTTGTTGGCATCCACCTCGGCTCACTATGTCAGTCCGACTTCGTCACCGACAAATAACACACAACTGGATTCATCTACTAGTTCACAAACTCTGCCTATTTTACCCTAACCCATTTGTCTTCACCGTTGCACTTTTCTTCTCTTTTGATGGAGCACCTAAACTGGTCAGCACTCTTGTCAACTTACCTCATGCACATCTTCAACAGATAAGAGCCTTCTGCATCTGCACTTTGTTACCTTACCGGTTGTCATCTATACATCTTCTATATACAAATAGTAGTAATATATCATGCATAACAATGGCCCCAAACTCCATCTTCATTCTTGCAACATTCTATGTCTGCAGTTGTTCACCATTCGCTTTTTTCTTCATTAGCCCAGACATTATCTCAACCAGTTTGTCAAGATGAAAAACCCATTCTTCCTACTTTGTATCAACCACTCATCAGGTATGCCCTTTCTAATCCGGTGCATAACTCTGATTCCATGCACCTAAGGCAACTTAGTGTTTCATTGATTGATTTGGTGTGAGCCTTCAATCACTTCTCGTATGTTCTTCTTTCTTATCTTGGAGGATTATGGTGCATTCCATTCATATTGGGAGATAAGCTCCACTTACGCATGAGAGTGGATCCTTGTCATCTTCTTCTTGCAATGCACCAATATGGCTTCCCTGTTTGAGTGGGCACATCTTCAAACAAGCACAACTAATCTAGTTGGGCACACTCATAGTGAGACATCTCTTAATTCAGTGGGAGTCCTATAGATTGACATCCAACATCATACTGGTCGCCTATACATACTTCACCTTTGGTGTTGATGTGATTTTTTGTAACATTTCGCCTCTTCATCACAATCAACATCCTAACATCTCACTCTCTTACAGATGTCATCATTTTGCCTCTTCATTAATGTCAATGTCATTTTCTCATACTAGACCAAGCTCTAGTCCTTACATCTTCAACACAAGCAAATACTAGCTTGTGTACCGGTGACCCCACTGAACATAATGCATGGGGTATGTGCACCAAGTTGTGGTACCAAAAAGGTGCCACTTTTTATCTTTTCATAAAAACGCGTCATTGACATGAAAAGGTCGTCCAAACCTTTGGGTTAGATGCCCAAGGAAAATCCAACCCATAGGGTTGGTATTTTCCAATGCAAACTATTTGGTGAGCGCCAAATGCTTTGCATTATCCAATTTTTCATTTTGAGAATTCATCTTGGGCACAAGTTATACCCACTCGGCAGGAGAATATATACATGAAATATAACATTTAGGTATAAGTCACATTTCAATATGTCTTTTTCCATTCTTATACTTTAAGTTATATTTCATGTATATATTGGCAGGATGTTTGAGAGTGGTTTCAGCTCTATAGGAGTTATAATGTAGATTCTAGTTTTTAGAGGATCATATAAAATTTTAGACTTAGTCAAATTTCAATAATCAACATGCTCCTATTAGTATTTTTTATCTCTATATCAGCTCTATAGGAGTTATAATGTAGATTCTAGTTTTTAGAGGATCATATAAAATTTCAGACTTAGTCAAATTTCAATAATCAACATGCTCCTATTAGTATTTTTTATCTCTATATCTCTCTTCCGCTCTTATCTCTCTCACTTCTCTCTCTGCTCTCTAGGTATATCCCACCCTCTCTACCTTTCATTCCTTAATCACATTTCTATCCTTGACTCCTTTCATTTCTCTTCTTCTCAATCATTCTCTTAATATTATTTTCCCCTTCCTGTCCATTCTCTTGGTTAATGCCTATCCCTTCTATCCTCTCTCTCCCCATATCTAGGTCTCACCCTCCCTCCCTCCTTATATTATTACCCAGCTATCTCTTCTCCTTTAGGTTTCTCACCTATCTAATTGTCCACCCTCTAGTTCTCTACTTCTATCTCCACCTTTCTCTCCCTCCCCCCTTACCCCTATCCATTTACTCTCTCTCTCTCTCTCTCTCTCTCTCTCTCTCTCTCTCTCTCTCTCTCTCTCTCTCTCTCTCTCTCTCTCACACACACACACACACACACACACACACACACACACACACACACACACACCTATCTATCTCCTTGCTCCCTATGTCTTTGACTCCCTTCATGTCTACCTCTCCATCCATTCCCTCTTACTCATCTCTTTGCTCTTTTATCTATTCCCTCTCTCCATTGTCTAGGTCATCACCTCTCCCTCCTACTTTCACTCCCTCCCTCTCAAAAATTTCTAGGTTTCTCCCTCATCCTCTCTCCACCTCTCCACCTCTATATCTCTAAATTTATGTCTCATTAGGCACCTATCTCTATGCCCCTCCATCTATCTCTCCCCTCTCTCTCCCATCTAGGTATTTAACCTCTCTCACCCTCTACATATCTCATCTCTTTATCTATACCCTTTCTAGTTCTCTCCCTTCCTCTCCACCTCTCTCTCTCCATCACATCTTACCCATCTCCCTTTATGAACTCTCTCCTTCACTTATCTCTCTCATCACCTCTTTATCTCCCATAAACTCTATACCTATTACTCTCCCTCTCTTCTCTTTATTTGTTCTCTCTCTCTCCCCTCTCTAGGCCTCTCCTATACTCTCTCCCTCTCTCTCAGCTTCCCTCCTTATCTCCATATCTATCCTTCCCTCCCTCCATCTCTTTTCTCCTCATATTTCTTCTCTACACTCTCTCTTTGTTCTCTTCATCACTACCTACCCCTCCCAACCTCTCTCTCCATACATATTTTTCTCCTTCCCTCCATCTTTACCTCTCTACCACTCCTTCTTTGTATCATTACCCACCTCTCTCTCCCCCTCTCTCTCCCTCACCTCTATCTTTCGACCCTTGGTCTCTCACCTCTCTCTTCCTAGCCTCTAGATTGCTCACCTCTATATCTCTCTCATCTCTAATTCTTTCCTCTCCACCTGCTTACCCCTCTTTCTCTCTTCTTAGCTCTCTCTTTCTCTTTATTCTTCCCTCTCTCCTCTTCTCTCTCCCTCCCCTCTCTAGGTCATCACATCTCCCTCCCCTTAGGATCCCATATGACCCCTAATGACACCATATGACCCCTTAGGACACCATATAACCCTTCAAGATACCATATGACCCCTTAAGACACCGTATGACTCCTTAAGACGCCATATGACCCCTTTTAACCTCCTAGTACATGACATGACCACTTAAGACACCATATGACCCCTTAGGACAATATGATGTCTTAAGGGGTCATATGGTGTCCTCAGGGGTCATATGGTGTCCTCAAGGGTCATATGGTGTTCTAACACATGTATGGTGGGTAATGATACAAAGAGGAGAGAGATCTAGAGGTGAGAGATCTAGAGCCTAGGAAGAGAGAGGTGAGAGACCAAGGGTGGAAAGATAGAGGTGAGGGAGATAGAGGGGGATAGAGAGGTGGGTAATGATACAAAGAGGGAGTGGTAGAGAGGTAGAGATGAAAGGAAGGAGAAACATAAGGATGGAGAGAGAAGTTGGGAGGGAGAGGTAGTGATAAAGAGAAAAAATAGAGATGCAGGGAGGTAAGGATAAATATGGTGATAAGGAGGGAAGGTGAGAGAGAGAAAGAGAGATTACATAGGAGAGACCCAGAGAGGGGAGAGAGAGGAGAAAGAAATAGAAGAGAGGGAGTCATATGAGGTCCTAAGGGGTCATATGGTGTTCTAACACATGTGTGGCCCTTTACGACCCCAAATGACGCCTAACAACACCATATGACCCCTTAAGACACAATATGACCACTAATGACACCATATGACCCCTTACAACATTGTATGACCCTCAAGACACCATATGACCCCTTATGACCCCACATGACCCCTCAGGACACTATATGACCTCTTAGAACACCATATGACCCCCTAAGAAACCATATGACCCATTTTAATATCCTAATACATGACATGACCCCTTAGGACACCATATGACCCCTTAAGATAAAATGACCCCTTAGGACACCATATGATCCCTCATGAAACCATATGACCCCTTAGGACACCATTTGACCCCTAACGACACCATACTATGTCTTGAGGGGTCATATGGTGTCCTAGGGGGTCATAGAACATCATATGACCCCTCAGAACACTATATGACCTCTTAGGACACCATATGGTATCGTTAGGGGTCATAAGATGTCCTAAGGGGTCATATGGTGTCGTTAGGGACCATATGGTATCCTAAGGTGTAACATGGTATTCTATGACCCATTAGGATGGCATATGACCCCTTAGGACACCAAATAACCCCTAATGACACCATATGGTGTCGTTAGGGGTCATATGGTGTCCTAAGAGGTCATATGGCATCATAAGGGGTCATATGGTGTCCTAAGGGGTCATACGGTGTCATAAGGGGTCATATGGTGTTATATGACCCCTTAGGACACCATATGACCCTTAAGAGCACCATATGGTGTCCTGAGGGGTCATATGGTGTCGGTAGGGGTCATATTGTGTCCTAAGGGGTCATATGGTGTTCTATGACCCCATAGGACACCATATGACCCCTAACAACACCATATGGTGTCCTAAGGGGTCATATGGTGTCCTTAGGGGTCATATGGTGTTCTATGACCCCTTGAGACACTATATGACCCCTTAGAACATGTCATATGGTGTCATAGGGGGTCATATAGTGTCCTAAGGGGTCATATGATATTCATGACCCCTTAGGACACCATATGACCCTTAACATCACCATATGGTGTCCTGAGGGGTTATATGGTACTCTATGACCCCTTGTGATACCATATGACCCCATACAACACCATATAATCCCTAACAACACCATATGGTGTCCTAAGGGGTCATCTGGTGTTCTATTACCCTTGGGATACCATATGACCCCTAATGACAGTATATGGTGTCCTAAGTGGTCATATGGTGTTCTATGACCCCTTCGGAATCCATATGAGCCCTCAAAATACCATATGACCCCTAAAAACACCATATGGTGTCTTAAGGGGTCATATGGTGTTCTATGTCCCATTAGGACACCATATGACCCCATACGACACCATATGACCCCTCACGACACCATATGGTGTTGTAAGGGATCATAGAACAACATATGACTCCTTAGGACACCATATGACCCATAACGACATCAAATGACCCCTTAGGATACCATATGGTGTCGGTAGGGGTCATATGATGTCCTAAGGGGTCATAGAACACCATATGACCCCTTAGGACACCATATAGTGTCCTTAGGGGTCATGTGGTGTCTTAAGGGGTTAGATGGTGTCCTAAGGGGTCATAAAATACCATATGACCCCTTAGGATACCATATGACCACTAACGACACCATATGACATGTTCTAAGGGGTCATATGGTGCCTTAAGGGGTCATAGAACACCATATGACCCCTAAGGACACCATATGACCCCTTAGGAAACAAATACAACCCCTAATGAAACCATATGACCCCTAACGACACCATATGACCCCTTAGGACACTATATGGTGGTCTTAGGGGTCATATGGTGTCCCAAGGGGTCATATGGGTCATAGAATACCATATGACCCCTTAGGACACCATATGACCCCTAATGATACCATATGAAATGTCCTAAGGGGTCATATGGTGTCTTAAGGGTTATAGAACAACATATGACCCCTAAGGACACCATATGACCCCTAAGGATACCATATGACCCCTTAGGACACCATATGGTGTCGTTAGGGGTCATATGTTGTCCTAAGGGGTCATAGAACACCATATGCCCCTTAGGACACCATATGACCCCTAATGACACCATATGACTCCTAACGACACCATATGACCCCTCAGGACACTATATAGTGGTCTTAGGGGTCATATGGTGTCCTAAGGGGTCATAGAACACCATATGACCCCTTATGAGACCATATGACCCTTTAGGACACCATATGACCCCTAACAACACCATATGGCATCGTTAGGGGTCATATGGTGTCATAAGGGGTCATATTGTATCTTAATGGGTCATAGAATATCATATGACCCCTTAAGACACTATATGATCCCTAACGACACCATATGACCCCTAAGCACACCATATGACCCCTTATGACACTATATAGTGTCCTAAGGGGTCATATGGTGTTCTATGACCCCCTAGAATACCATATGATCCCTTTTAACATCCTAGTACACGACATGACCACTTGTGACACTATATGACTCCTCAAGACACAATATGGTGTTGTTATGGGTCATATGATATTCTATGACCCATTAGGACACCATACGACCCCTTATGACACCATATGACCCCTAACAACACCATATGTTGTCATTAGGGGTAATATGGTGTCCTAAGGGGTCATATGGTGTCGTTAGGGGTCATATGATGTTCTATGACGCCTTAGGACACCATATGACCCCTAATAACACCATATGGTGTCCTAAGGGGTCATGTGATGTCGTTAGGGGTAATATGGTGTTCTATGATGCCTTAGGACACCATATGACCCCTTACGACACCATATAAGGGATATAGATCACCATATGGTGTTTTTTAGGGGTCATATGGTGTCCTGAGGGCTCATATAGTGTCCCAAGGGGTTATATAACACTATATGACCCCTTAGGACACAATATGTTGTCATTAGGGGTCATATGGTGTCCTAAGGGGTCATAGATCACCATATGACCCCTTAGGACACAATATGTTATCGTTAGGGATTATATGGTGTTGTATGGGGTCATATGGTGTCCTAAGCATCATATAACACCATATGACCCCTTATGACACCATATGACCCCTTAGGAAATCATCTGACCCCTTAGGACACCATATGGTGATGCTAGGGGTCATATGCTATCCTAAGGGGTCATAGAACACCATATGACCCCTGAGGACACCATTTGGTGTTGTTAGGGGTCATATGGTGTCTTAAGGGGTTATAAAACACCATTTGACCTCATAGGACACCATATAACCTCTAACGACACCATATGACCCCTTAAGACACCATATGGTGTCATTAGGGGTCATATGGTGTTATGTGGGGTCATATGGTGTCCTAAGGGGTCATAGAACATCATATGACATCTTAGGACATCAAATAACCCCTTAGGAAATGAATGACCCCTTTGGACACCATATGGTGTTGTTAGGGGTCATATGGTATTCTAAGGGGTCATAAAACACCATATGACCATTTAGGACAACATATAATCCATGAGGACATCATATGGTATCGTTATGGGTTGTATTATGTCCTAAGGGGTCATATGATGTGCCCTTAGGGCACCATATGACTCCTTAGGTGTTGTCAGGGGTCATATGGTGTCTTGTGACCCCTTAGGACACCACTTGGTGTCGTTATGGGTCGTATGGTATCCAAAGGGGTTATATAGTGTCCTATGAACCCTTAGGACACCATATGACCACTTAGGACACCATATGGTGTTGTTATGGGTTGTATGGTGTGCTAAGGGGTCATATGGTGTTCTATGACCCCTTAGGACACCATATGGTGTCAATATAAGTTGTTTGGAGTGATAAATGATTATATAGTGTCCTATGACCCCGTAAGGGGTTGTTAAGGGTCATAGTGTCCTAAGGGATCATATTGTGTCCTATGATCCCTTAGGACACCATATGACCCCTTAGGATACAATATGGTGTCGTTATGGGTCGTATGGTGTCTTAAGGGGTCATATGGTGTCCTATGACCCCTTAGGACACCAGATGACCCTTAGGACACAATATGGTGTTGTTATGGGTCGTATGGTGTCCTAAGGGGTCATATGGTGTCCTATAACCCCTTAGAACACCATATGACTCCTTAGGTGTTATTAGGGATCATATTGTGTCCTAACAGGTCATATGGTGTGTTATGACCCCTTAGGACACCTTATGTTGTCATTATGGGTCGTATGGTGTCCTAAGGGGTCATATGGTGTCTTAAGGGATCATACCGACACCATATGGTGTACTAAGGGGTCATATGGTGTCCTAAGGAGTCATAGGACACCATATGACCCCTAACAACATCTAAGGGGTCATATGGTGTCCTATGACCCATTACGACACCATTTGGTGTTGTTATGGGTTGTATGGTGTGCTAAGGGGTCAGATGTTGTCCTGACCACTTAGGACACCATATGGTGTCGTTATGGGTCATATGGTAACCTAAGAGGTCATATGGTGTCCTATGACCCCTTAGGTGTCGTTAGGGGTCATATTGTGTCCTAAGGGGTCATATGGTGTCCTATGACCCCTTAGAGCACCATATGGTGTTGTTATGGGTTGTATGGTGTCCTAAGGGGTCATATGGTGTCCTATGGCCCCTTAGGACACCATATGACCCATTACATGTCGTTAGGGGTCATAATATATGGGGAAAGAGAGATGAGAGACCTCAATGACAAGAGAGAGGATTGAGACAGATAGAGGGGGCGAGAGAGAGGTGAGTAATGATACTTGATATAGAGGTAGATAGATGGAGAAGAAAGAAGTGAGAAACCTAGAGAGGGGAGAGAGAAAGTTGATGACATAGAATGTAGAGAGAGAATACAAGAGGAAGAGATAATAAAAAAGGTGGGGGAGTGAGATATATGTGGGGGTATGTATGGATGGGGAGATAGAGAGGGAGAGGGGAATAAAGGAGGAGAGATACCTAGAGAGGGGAGGGAGGGAGAAGATAAGAGATAGAAGAAAAAAGAGAGGAGTAAGAGGGGACGGATGGAGAGGAAGACATGAACTGAGAGACCTATGGAAGGAAGAGATAAAGAGGTTAGGGGAGGAAGAGAAGAGAGGGATTTCATAAAGGGATAGGGTTAAGGAGGAGGGAGAGAGAGATGGAGAGGGAAAGAGAGAACTATAGAGGGGACATATAGATAGGTGAGAGACCTAGATTGTGAGAGAGGAGTGAGATAGATAGTGGGGGATAAAGAGAGGTGGGTAACGAGACCTATATGTAAAGGTAGATAGGTGGAGAGGAAGGGAGGGAGAAACCTAGAGAGGGGAGAGAGGGAAGGTTGGAGAGTTAATGAACTAGACAATGGAGATAGAGAATAAGAGAGGAAGAGAGATAGTGAGAGAGTTGGGGAAGGAGATATAAATGGAGAGGGGAAGAAAGGAATGGAGAGATCTAGAGAGGGAAGGGAGAGAGAAGAGAAGAGATAGAAGAACAAATAGATGAGTAAGAGGGGATAGATGGAGAGGTAGAAATGGAGGGAGCGATACACCTAAAGAATGAGGAGATGGATCTACGCTTGGAGAGAGAGAAGAGAGGGAGAGTGTTCATAAATAGATCAGGGAAAGGGAAAGGGAGAGAAAGGTGGAGAGGGAGGGAGAGAACTAGACAGTGGGCAATTATATCAGTGAGAAAAATAGATGGGGAGAGAGAGGTGGGTAATAATATAGGGAGGGAAGGAGATCCCTAGATATGGGGAGAGAGAGAATAGAAGGGATCAATAGTGAACAAGAGAAATGAGTGGGAGTGGAGAGAAATGATAAGAGAGTGAGAGAGAAGAGAGAGGAAGGGAGTCAATGATATAAATTAGGGTACAAGGAAGAGATTAAAGGTAGAGAGGGTGGGATATACCTAGAGAGGGGAGAGATAAGTGAGAGTGACAAGAGAGGGAGAGAGATAGGTGTAGAGTTTAGGGAACATAAAGATAGTGAGATATAGATCTCAAGAATGCTAATAGGAGCATGTTGATTACTGAAATTTGACTAAGTATGAAATTCAATATGATCCTATAAAAAATAGAATCTACATTATAACTCCTATATAGTTGAAACCACTCTCAAACATCTTGCTAATATATACATGAAATATAACCTAAAGTTACTTATACTTAAATTTCATATTTCATGTATATATTCTCCTCTTAGGATGGGTATAACTTGTGCCCAAGTTAAAAAATTTGCATCACAAAACCTTCAAATTGGACAATACAGGACATTTGGCATGCGCCAAATGGGAAAAGTCAATTTTTTTCATTTGGCGAGTGCCATATTTGGCGCTTCCCAAATTGCCTGCATTGGAAACCACCAACCCTTTGGGTTGGATTGTACTTGGGCATCCAACCCAAAGGTTTGGACGACCATTTCAAGCCTGAGACATGTTTTTAACAAAAGATTAGAAAAATTTCACATATTTTTGGCCATGCTCTCCATCAGGTTTGCACGTGTTTCAATAAAACTAAAAAAACCCACCATAGAGACCTCGATCTCTCTCTTAGCTATCCAAGCATGTAATTATTTTCACATTTTGATTTTGTTAAGGCTTTCATCTATAATTTCTTTTGTTAGTATGTTTGTTTTTTGTCAAAAACCAACATGCACTATTTTGGGTATAGTTTTTTACACGTTCATTAGATTTTGGAGAAACTTACATTTTTAGAAACTAGACTCCATTATACACAATTTGGAATTTTTTTTTTTGATTTTTGATTAGTTATCAATGATTTTAGTGAGGAGCACGCTCAAATTTATGTTTTTAGGATGTGTGCACTTCAAAAATTAGTAAAAAATCATATACTCATTAAAAAATTAGCCGAAAAAACTGGCATAAACTACAAGGTGTTAGCTAATTTCTCACCGAAGCGATTTTAAAAAATTCAAAAAAAAAGTTAACATTTTAGGGGGGCCACAACATATGCTATGTTATGTTTTTTGCATAAAAACAAGACCACTTTTTGTGGCCCCCCTTTTTGAAGCCCTTAATCTCCACCATTTTCAAAAAAAATTAGTAGTTTAGAAAGTAGACTCGAAGCACTCTGACTCTTGTTCTTGTTGCATCTTCAAATTTGGAGTGCAACTATCTTCAATTTGTCGTTGAAGTTCAGATTTTGTTGATTTCAGAAAAAAAAAATGGCATCTTAAGACCCCCTTTCGGTACCACAACGTGGTCCACATACCCCATGATGACATTGTCTTCCTTACCGGTGACCCACTATGCTAGTTGACATCAAAGACACCATTTCTGGTATGCATAAATGACAACACTGCTCATCAATCTCCCATACCGGTTGACATCAATGACAGCATAATGCCAACAATCTTCCCCTTTGGCATTGATGTCAACACATGTAGTATCTGTCACACTATAGATTGTCTCTCTCCCCCTTTGTGTGTTCTATGAATTCTCACACATGTAGTATGTGACATACTATAGATTCTTTGTCCCCCTTTGACAATAATGGAAAAGGGTACGGTCAAAATTTTTATCCTCCTTGTGTCTACTGGGCACTGACAGAGTTTTCTCTCCTCCTTTTTCTTTATCAAATGCTTCTCCTCCTTTGATCATCATACATTGCATCCTTTCAATTCAAAACACTATTTGAAATAGAGGAATCACACAACAACTGTTGGTTAGACTGCAACACGCCTATCTGACACCAATTGTTCTCAAGAATCAAATGTGATTGTATTGTGTGTGTTACCAATTGGGAGAGTAGATACCCGTAATAATGAAATTCTCTTGGGTATTCCTACAACAATTTTCTTATTATGCAGTTGATGCTGGCAGTACACCCATAAGTTCAAGCATGTTGGTTCTGTAGCATAAACACTCTATCTCTCCCTGTGTCCAACATGTGGTTCAAGAGATATAGATGCTACTATGAGCTCCCCCTGAACCATATATTTTCGGTCTTTATTTTTTTGTTAGGTTCAAAATCGGAGATCCAATCTACACCATATACCAGTTGATCTTTGCATATGTGATCAACTTGATTCTCTATCAGCTCCACAATTTATGCCACAATATATGACATGATCCTAGATGTACACAATGCCATACAATATCACTATCATGCCATAAATCAAATTGATTAGTCTAAACAGATGCATGTATACATGATAAACTATTGGGCCATCATATGTCATTCAAGTCTTTTCCAATCCACCTGAGACATAACCATCTCAATCCATGCTACCAGAGTTAATACAATGATTCTGGACCTCATTGTCTTACATAACCTCCAAATATCGGTTAGTAGATACTGGTAACATACTGCACATACTAGTTTCCTACATGGGTCCATCATCTATACTGGAGCACCTTCCTTTAACTCATGCCTTCTTGTGTCAATTTGCTTCGGTCCCTATTGTAAATTATCCATCCATTGACACATGCAATAGTGATCCATCTCTCATCTATAGATGTGTATCCAAGGCAACCACTACACACACTTGCCATCTCATTATTTTCCTTCATACTGATAGCAACCTATTCTTCCATTTGTCCTCTTCCATTAAGGGCGAGAATGATATGATCAGTGTACTACTCCCCCTAAGCTCTTGCATTTCCTTTAAGCCTTAGCAGATATTACATGTGCATTGAATGTACAATGTCGGGCCATGGTTGTATCTTCTTGCCTCTTCCTCCATACTTGCTTAGCTTCATTTTTCTTCTCATTTTCAGTCTTCGAAGTAGGCATTACCTTCTTTTGTTGATTGGTCCTTTCTCTACCGGATTCTGCATCATGACCACCAATATTGATGTAGAAGCAAACTATGTTCATGCCATACATACTATTATAGAATCTTTTGTCAAACTGGTTAGACCATCTTTTTTCTGGTTATGCAATTGTAACTGGTGGACAACTTGATCTTACAAGACCATTTCTGCAATTTTTCCATGTAGCCATTTGTCTCTCATATGCTCATATCGATTTTTATATTGAGAATAGTTGCTATACCAATTTTCATGTGACTGAACTTTCTTGTTCTTGCATTCATGACTTCTATGTCGAAATCCATTGCAGATATAACATACATAGTTCACATTTCTTGCAGCAGCAAATGGACTCATCTTATTATGCATAGGAGCTGACCTATGCATGTTTCTACATCTTGACATACTGTGGCCATATGCATTACTTCTTAGAAAGACATCATTCTTATTTGTACACCTCTTTATACATTCATTTGCCCTATTACCATAATCTTTGCAAGCGAAGCAATAGCCAGTAAAGGATGGCATATGACTTACAAATTTATTTTGCCATGCATGAGGAGATCTTACCAGTTTAGTATCTCCTTTTGTGCTTCTTTGGGGATGGATCTTGGATAATCCATACTCTACAACTCTTCCATCCATTATCTTGTTTTCCCACACTTTCTTTGTCTTTTGGGCCGTAGAAGTTTCTTGTCTTCTACTAGTAGGAGGTCTTCTTTGTCGTCTCCTCATGTTCTTTCTTCTGGTGAAGTTGTCTTTTACCATCTTCCCTTTTCCTTTGGGATCTGCATTATTCCTCCTTCTTGCAAAACCAGTCTTCATCATTAGCTTCATGTCTTCATTAGTAGTGGTTAGATAAACCTTCTTCTGAGGAGTATTCAGGACAGTGAAGGTTTGTCCCTTGTTATCTCCATTTGAGGAGACAAACAAAATGTCTTTGTGGGGGACATTCTTGCTAGTGGAGCATTCATTGACACAACTTTGTAATCCTCTAGTATCCTAGGAATGTTTTTTATTCTTATACATTTTGTCCAAGGCATCACTGTTGCCATCAAACTAGATTCTCACCTTGATCTCATCTTGACATTTCTCAAGGTCATTTCAGAGATTATCCATTTCTCCTACTAGCTTCTCATATTCTTTATCTTTTTCCTCTATCTCAGATGCTAGATCTTTACACCAACACTCCTTGGTGTCTTCTTGTTGAGTCTTCAAATCTAAGATATATTTTTCAAATTCTTTAAGGCATTTGATCAACTGGTTTTGTTCCACAACTACAACATTCTTGAATAACTTGTATTCATTCCTCACTATACTAAGTTCTTTGAGTGCACTTACAAGTTCTCCTTCAAGATCAACTTCTACTTCATCTTCTTCTTCACCTTCAATATCACTGCCAAGCACATTTTTTTGGTAGGAATGATCTACATGATCATTCTCAGATGTTTGCTTCTCATCTTCTTATTATTGAGCCATGAAGAGATGAGTTCCTTCTTCATCATTGTTATTGCTGCTAACAGATCTACCTTCATCATCTATAGATACATGGGTTACATTTCTCATCTTAACTTCACAAACCGGCTCTGTAGTGGTAGGCTAATTTCCATAGAGCTTCTTCAATCTGTCCCATAGGATTTTAACCAATTTGCATCTGTCCACCTCTGAGGACATATCATCTATGAGCCCATAGAATATAACCTTCATTGCTACATCATTACACTAGTTTCTTCCTTCTTCATCTGAATCGGTGGGTGGACAGAATTTACTAGGGTAGCCATTAATAACAGACATCCACACATCAAATCCTAAAGAGGATAGGTAGACTTCTATCCTACAACTCCAAAGAGAAAAAATTGAAGCATAAAATTCAAGACTAGGGATAGAAACTAAACAAACTATTGTGTTCAAATACCAAAATCTACCCAAGCTAGAGAAAGCTTATCAACTAGGAACAAAGGCTCTAATACCAATTGTTTAACACAAGATGCCACATAGAGGGGGGGTGAATCAGTGACTTCCAAACTTAACCCTTTTCTATCCTCTGTGTGTGTACCAGTTAACTGATCTAACATTAAGCTAACATACCCATTAGATGGGAGGATGTTACAAATGCAACCACACATAAAAGGGACATCTCATAACACCAAATGTACGAGGAAAACCCAAGATGGGAAAAACATTAGTGAGAAGTGTTGTTGGATAATACTGCTCCAATCTAGCCTCACAATGAACACCTTAGTTACAATATTTAGGGCACCAACCCAATGAGTACCACTCATTTAGGGCACCAACCCAAGGAGCACCAACCCCTAATTTTTGGGCACCAATCTTTGCACCGAGATCCAACTCAATGATCTACAATAAACATATATTAAATACAAAATTAGTATCCATGTTACAAAATAACTTTGTAACACTTATGCAAATCTATCCACCGGTTCTCCTCTCTCCAATTCACTACCAGTTCTCTATTCCCCTTCAAAATGCTGCAACCTTATCTCTTCTGCAACCTTACCGGTTAAGCCTCTTCTTCTTCTCTGCTAGATCTATTGCCTGTTGGTTCTCCTTCCTCTTTGTCAGAATGCTTCTAGTCACCACCAGTCTTCTTCACTCAGTCAGATGTCTACTATCTGATTACTACCAATTTGTATATTACCTTCTCTACAATCCTTTGTAGTCTCTTCTCTGTCGGTTCAATCACCACTAGTGTACTCCTTTGTAAGACTTAATGGTAGGTTACAATTTTCTTCACTCTTATCAGTTGAACTCTTCAACTTTCTTCTCTCTCACACACTTAGTCTCTTTCCTGATTGTCCTTGAGTACTTGACTTGTTGGCTATCTAGTTTTTCTCTCTCATGCAACAACCCTTCTTTACATCTTTGGTTCGCACTCTTATAGCTAGAATTTCCCACCAAAAATACATTCAAACTTCTGGCGCACTAGGCTTTCTGCCATGCACTGAATCTACATCCAATCTTGTCTTTGATCATTGTGGCACATTATATCTAATTAGATCTCACATCCTTGATTGATAACTTGGAGCTCATCAATCTGCATCACCGAGCTCTTTTCCTTTTAATGCACGTCTTCTATCTTTAGCCATCTGTAGCATGTTTTTTTGGCCATGTGTCTTGTCAATCACATGCATGATGTGGTTTCCTTCATCCTCTTTGATCGGCTAGAACAGTCTACCATGGATCTTTGTTGTTTCCTTTATCTAGAGCTGCAATCTCCTTCCATACTTCCTCGACTTTGGCATTCACCATTTAATGTTGGACCAACTGCCAACAATCTCATCGACATACCACAGTAACTTGTGCATGAATACCACTTTACCTTGACATAGCACCTTTGTCAGCATCCACCTTGGCTCACTATGTCGGTCCAACTTGGTCACCAGATAATAGCACACAATCGTGTTCATCTACAGGTTCACAAACCCTGCCAGTTTTACCTTAACCCATTTGTCTTCACCCTTCCACTTTGCTTCTCTTCCGGTGGAACACCTATACTGGTCACCACTCTTGCCAACCTACCTCATTTACATCTTCAACAGATGAGAGCCTTTTGTATCTTCACTTTGTTAGCTTACATGTTGTCATCTATACTGGTAGTATCTTCTATATGTATACTGGTAAGATATCAAGCATACCATTGGCCCCAAACTCCATATTCATTCCTGCAACATTCTTTGTTTGCATCAGTTCACCATTCCCTTTTTTATTCATCAGCCTGGACATTATCTCAACCGATTTGTTAAGGTGACAAACCCATTCTTCATCCCCTGTATTGGCCACTCATCATGTCTGCCCTTTTTGATCTGGTACACAACTCTGATTCCATGTGCCCAAGGCAACATAATGTTTCACTGGTTGATCCGGTGTGAGCCTATAATCACCTATGTTTTATTATTTTGTCTTATCTAGGAGGACTATCATGCATTCCATGCATATTGGGAGATAATCTCCACTTATTGGTGATAGTGGATCCTTGTCATCTGCATCTTGTAATGCACCAATGTGGCTTCCTTGTTTGAGAAAACACATCTTCAAATAGGCACAATTGATCCATTTGGGCACACTCACAATTAGACATCTCTTAATCCAGTGGCAGTCTTGTAGATTGACATCCAACAACATACCGATGGCCTGCACATACTTCACATGTGGTGTTGATGTTATTTTTTGTAACACTCCGCCTCTTCATCACAATCAACATCCGAACATCTCACTCTTTTACAGATGTCATTGTTTTTCTTCTTCATCAATGTTGATGCCATGTTTTTATACCAGACCAGTCTCTAGTCCTTATGTCTTCAACACGATCCAATATTAGCTTGTGTATTAGTGACCCCACTGAACATAATACAGGATCACATTCTCATCCTTACCACTGACCTGCTATGCTAGTTGACATCAAAGACCCATTTTTGGTATGCATAGATGAGAACACTGCTCATGAATCTCCTATACTAGTTGACATCATTGACAACAAAATGCCAACAATTGTGAGGAGAGATAATTGTTTGGGTTTTTATCTTTTCTTAATCTATCCTACCCTTTTGTCACTCTATTCCTTTTGAATTATAAATATTTTACCCTTCCACATTTATTACATAATTTTTAATATTTGTCTATACTGCAAAAAATTAGGTCAACCTAAAATTTTTTGTTAATGTTGAAGGTTTGGTGGATTTAAGTAATAGAACTACTAAACAAGTAAATATGAGATTTTTCAAAAAATACATTTTTAAGGTAAGACTTTTGATTATTTGATAGATGGGATGATACCTATCCCTAAATAACACCTAATGTAATAGAAAGATAGAAAAGATTAGGTGGAGCGATTCCCCCTACTAGTAATGCCCTTCCTTAATAAAACCTAAACAGGCCAATAGAAAATAGTGCCTTCTCCTTGTCTTGAACTCTATGCATGCACATGCATGAGGAGAATCTTTTTGAAAAGACTTGTCTATTAAGTTCCACTAAAATGATGAAGAATGAAATAAGTACTCTACTTTTGTGCCCCTTCCATGCAATAATACGACCTTCCATTACTTAGTGCATCCCATGCTAGCTATATCTAGACCTTATTTATCACATTAAATTTCCTTTGTTACAAGGTCTCTCACCACTACAAGCTATAACAGTAACTAATAGAGAAGATTTTCAAAATATTAAATGTGAAAACTAGAAATCGTAAATAGTTGATAAAAATTATTTCCCAAAATAAATTATTAACTATTTAGAATAATCTTTAAATGATAATTTTGCTTTTGTTAGGACTCTTATTTTTAGCTTCTTATAATTAAGTTAAACTTCATAGGACTTCGTATATGAAATTTTATTCAAATATAATCTACAATTAAGAATCCATCATACACCAATCAAGAACCTAAAACATGCAAAATATTAAAAACATGAAAGATTATATCATTCAAATGCTTAGTAGGGTTTGATCTCCATTGTTTCCTATCTCCATTGATCTTTCTTGATATGGTTGCTCTCAAATTTTGTATTTTGCACAAGAGCTCAAGAAATAACAGATTATGGTTGTGTAGATGCTTGATTGCTTGATCATGTGAAAGGTAGGTTAATTGCATAAGATTCTTAGGGTTATACAAGGATGAATGAATCCCCTTATATAAAAGACATCTTGGAAGTGGAGGGATTGTATTAAGGGGTGGAGGGATAAATGGTTGGCTAGGATTAAAGGGTAGTAAATGAAAATGGTAAAATATGGTGGGGGTAGTTAAAGGAAAAGTAAGAGATGAATGACAAGTGTCAGGGAGGGAAAAAGCTAAGGTCTATTTAATTAATATAAGAGGTGGGGCCAATTAAATAAATAAAAATATTTATTTAAATGGGAAAAGGCTAGAAGAGGATAAATGAATGAATTAATTAAATAAAGTTCTATTTAATTAATAGAAGGTTTAGGATAAACTAATTAAATAAATAAAATTATTTAATTAGGCTAGGGCAGTTTTAGGTGTCTACAGATGCCAGTTCTATTATTTATAATTCAATATTCAAAAATGAATTTCTATATATTAATCAAGAATAAAATCGTATGGATGTGACATAGTTTAAGAATCTCCAACCCTTCTTGGTCTACGTTCTTCTACTAGAGCTCAATATTTTATATAAAGTTTCCCACATTCATCCATATAATCCTAAAGTTGAAAGGATATCTATTTGGAGATTTATCCTTATCAGTATGTAATTAATGTTGGAAATGTGAAGGAATTGATTATGTATTGTATTGATGTTTTATCATTGATGTCAACACTAGCAGTTATGTTTGGTTACTGACAGAAAAATTTTGGGTACTGGTAGAAGTACTAGTGTTACCAGCAGAAGGGACTATCAGTTGGACACTACTGACATGTTTGGATGAATGGAATATGTTGCATTATTTTGGAGTACGTTTTGGTCAATTGGTATTGACTTTGTGATCGGGTGCTATCATACATTCTAGTAAGCCTATACCAGTAAGGGTTTAAGGCTTTACCGATAGAGCTTTTACATAAAATCTTTGATAGGATGCATAAGTGGTGTTGGTGCAGCTTCTAGATGGAATTCAGGATGCTAAAGATGATCTTTGTTCATACCTTGACTGATTAGAGACATTGCTTTGGCATGATGGACCCAAATTAGGTCTAGTATCTATCCAGGTTATGGACCGGTATCATGTGATGTGTTCCCTACACGTTACCGTGATGATTTATGGGTTGGTTATTGTTGTTTTGGTCTAAAGGCGAGATGACATATCATTGTAATGTGCATGTATGTAATGATACTATTGTAATATCTTTTAGGTGGCCCACCTAATTAGTTTAGGCCTTGGGATTTGTATAAATTGATGTAAGATCTCACTGAAGATCATGGTCATGGAAATTGAATGTAATGTGTGAATAATGTAATATCATTTACATAGGAGATTTGGTTGATCATTGTAGATTGAATGGGGTTTATGTAAGAGGTCAAAGTCCTTGGGTATTGAACTTAACCGGGACTGTAATTAGGCATGGTAGATGCTATCATTGGTAGTTCATTCTTCTAGATTGTTGTCCAATTATATTGGCGTGATAATAACCTCTTTGTAGTCAGTGTGACTCCTTTGTAATGAGCAGTACTCTCTAGGTAGTTTGCCTTCCTGCATGCGCAGGCCCCTTATTGTATCACATACTTTTTACAGGAGTATTATCTGACTGTGGGTAGGCTTCCCACTGTGGTTTTTCCCTTTATCGGTTTTGCCACATATAAATCATGGTGTTATGTGGTATTGTTGTATTGTGTTTAGTTTGTGTTTCATACTTAAGTTTTATTGCTTACCGGTATCTATTTCTACTATTCCTATAATCATTGTTTATATTCTCTAGTTAAAGGTTATAAAGTGATTTGATTTATATAATCTATTGACAACTAATTCACCCCCCTCTCAGTTGTCCACCGGTTATTCTAACAATTGGTAGATCCTATAGCTACTAATAATTCAAATCCACCAACAACTATTTTCAGAATAGAAATCCCTAACCTTGATGGAACAAACTATAGGATATGGAAAATCTGAATGGAGACACATCTTAGATATCTTGTTAAGGATATTTGGGATATCAGTGAAAAAGGATATACACCTTATGATCCAGCATCTGGGAATTCAGCTCCAGCAAACTTGGACGAAAATATTAAAAATGATTGCAGAGCTAGAGAAGCCCTCTTGTGTGCACTCGCTGATCAACAAATCATGGGATTGACCTATAAATCATCTGCAAAGGTTATGTGGGTCAAATTGAAAACTTTGAATGAAGGTGACCCTACTATCAAAATTGCTAAGCTTGATGGTTACCAGATAAGATATGAGAACTTGAAGATGGAAGATAATGAAAGAATTGCTACATTTATGGAAAGAGTAAATGAGATTGTCATGGGAATTCAATGTTGTGGAGGATCTCTGAGTGAAGATGAAATAGTTTCTAAAGTTTTGAGAGCCCTACCACTAGCTTACAAGATGAAGGATACTACAATTAATGAATTGAGAACAATGGAAAATACTTCAGTTAACAAAGACATTCTGATTGGCAAATTATCTGCTTTTGACCTTGAAGAATTTGGTATCTCTGGAGCTGCAAAGTCTGAATTAGCTTTTCATGCATCATCATCTACCAACAAAAGTGATTGGAGAGATCTATATGAAAAAGAATTGGAACATATGAGGAAAGAGGATGAAGAATTTGAGAAACTTGAAGCCCTATTTTCTAGAAGAGTACCTAAAGGACTGACGGGAAGTAAGTATGAAGGAAAAGCAATTTTTAAATGTTTTGCATGTAATAAGATTGGTCATTTTGCATCTAGATGTCCTGAAAGGCCGAATGAAAGATTTGAGGAAAGAGTTAAGAAATCATTTAAGCCTAATCAGAACAAATATAGATTCAAGAAAAACAAACTATGCTACATATAGGATGAGGAAGGAGTAACTGATAAATCAGATGATGAACCGACAAGAGACTCTGCTAGTGGATCTGGCAATGGAAAGTGATTGGTGTTATATGCTATAAAGTAAGATGAACTAGAATCAGTTATCAAGAATGAAGACAAGGATGAATGGGTAATAGATAGTGGATGCTCACATCATATGATTGGAGGTAAAAGAAATTTTTTGTCCCTCCAATAATTCAATGATGGTCAAATCAGATTTGGGGATGATGTATGATCAAAGGTAGACATGTTATTTCTCTTGATGGTAAGCATAATAGTTATAATTTCTATTATGTAGAAGGTTTAAAGCATAATCTTTTAAGTGCTATTCAATTAGTGGATAAGGGATTCCAACTTCATTTCAAAGATATAAAATGAAAAATCATTAACAAAACTTGTTTGGAGATTGGAACCAACACTCAAACTAGAGGCAATATCTTTCACTTGAACACCAGTGATAAGACATGTTGTATTGCTCATATTGATGAGAGTTGGTTATGGCATAAGAGGTTATGTCATGTTAATTTTGATTGTATTGTTAAGATCAATTCAACAAAGGCAGTTAGAGATATACCTAAGATTATAAAGCCTCATAATCCGGTATGTAAGGAATGTCAAATGGGAAATCAAGTTAGAACTTCTTTTAAGAGTATACATGATAAATCTAATGATGTGCTTGATTTGATTCATACTAAGTTATGTGGTCCAATAAGAACCAGAATCTTTCAAGGTGATAGATACTTCATGATAATAATTGATGATTATTATAGAATGATGTGGGTGACTTTTCTAAGGGAGAAGTTTGAAGCTTTTGGACAATTAAATATCTTTAAAGCAATGGTGGAAACAAAAATTGGATTGAAAATCAAATGTCCAAGATCATATCAAGGCAGTGAGTTCAATTCTCATGAATTTAACAGTTATTGTGAGATAAATGAAATTAGAAGACAATAATTTGTACCCCAGACTCCTCAGCAAAATGGAGTGGTGGAAAGGAAGAATAGAACCATTTTAGATGCAACAAGAACCATGATGATGGAAGCCAAATTGCCTCACATCTATTGGAGAGAAGCAGTAAGTACAACAGTCTACACATTTAACAGAGTTCATATCAAAGGTGAAACTGATAATACTCCTTATGAATTATGGTTTGGACATACAACTACTCTTAAATATTTCATAATTTTTGGAAGTCAATGTTATATCAAAAGGGATGATGCAATTGGGAAGTTTGATCTGAGATGTGATGAAGGGATATTTCTTGGATATTCAATTAAGAGAAAAGAATATAGATGTTATAACAAAAAATTGCAAAAAATTGTGGAAAACACAAATGTGAAAGTGGATGAGCAATACAGAGATCAATCTATATCATATGACAGAGAACAGATAGTGAGAATGATCATAAGTAATCCGGGAATGCCTCAACTGGTATAAGACATTGAGATAGTTACACCGACACAATTATAAAATTCAACTATGAGTGATGATTAGGACAAAGAACCTGAAGTTCAGAAGACACCAAGGTATGTAAGACTAAATCACTCTGGCGATCAAATCATTGGAGACAGGAACAAGAGAGTTATGGCAAGAAGAATAATGGAAAATTAAGAGGTATGCCTTATTTCTCAAGTTGAACTGGCATCTGTTAGTGAAGCTTGTAAAGATAAACATTGGTTAAAGGCTATGGAAGATGAATTAGATCAGATAGAGAAGAATAAGACTTGGACTTTAGTTCCCTGACCTAAAAATAAGAATGTTATTGGAACTAAATGGGTTTTTATAAATAAACTAAATGAGGATGGTCAAGTTATAAGAAAAAAGGCTAGATTGGTTTGAAAAGGATATTCTCAAATAGAAGGAATTGATTATGGTGAGACATTTGTACCTGTAGCTAGAATTGAAGCTATTAGACTATTTCTTGCATATGCAACATACAAGAACTATAAGGTCTATCAAATGGATGTTAAATGTGCATTTTTGAATGGTGAACTTGGGGAATAAGTATACATTGAGCAACCTGATGGATTTTCACTAACAAATGACAAAGATATGGTTTGCAGGTTAAGGAAAACATTATATGGATTGAAACAAGCTCCTAGAGCTTGGTATGCAAGGTTGGGTAAATATCTTTTGAAGCTTGGTTTTACTAAGGGCAGTGCTAACAATAATTTATATTATAAGATCACTAATGATGATATTATGATTATTGAATTATTTGTTGATAATATCATTTATGGAGGTGAAGATAAATTGTGCATGGAATTCTCTAATAACTTGAAGGATGAATTTAAGATGTCTATGATTGGTGAAATGAGGTTTTTCTTAGGTTTGCATATTACTCAGACTAACAAAGGTATTTTTATCTATCAAACTAAGTATCTAAGGAAATTGTTGAAGAAGTTTGGTATGGATAATTCCAAACTTGTAAGTACTCCTATGGTGACAAATGAGAAATTATCTATCAAAGACACATCTACATTGATAAATTCGACAAGTTATAAATCTATGATTGATGGATTGTTATATCTAACTCAGACTAGATCAGATATTATGAATGTTGTAAGTATTGTTTCAAGATATCAAAGTAATCCTAAATAAAATCATGAATGTGCAGTAAAGAGGATATTTTGGCACTTGCAAGGAACAATAGAATATGGCCTATGGTACTCTAGAAATGATAAATTTACTTTATGTGCATATATAGATTCAGATTGGGCAGGAGATAATGATGACAAGAAGAGCACTTCTGGTGGAGCTTTCTTTCTTGGAAAGAAATTGGTTTCATGGATCAGCAAAAAATAGTCATACATTTCTTTATCTACTATTGAAGCTGAATATGTTGCAGCAACAACTAATTGTACACAAGTCTTATGGATGAAGAAAATGTTGAAGGATATCAGGGTAAAATGTAGCGAACTGGTAGTTATCTACTGTGATAACTCTATAGCTATTAATATGTCTAAGAATCTAGTATTTCACTCTAAGGCTAAGCACATATCAATAAAGTATAACTTTCGGAAGGACAAGGTAGAAGAAAAGGAAGTCAAATTGGTTTATGTGAATACTAAAGAGAAGATTACAGATATATTCACTAAACTATTGTCTAAAGAATCATTTAACTATTTGAGAGACAAGGTAGGCATTTTTTGCCCCTCTAACAAAGACTTTATTGATGCAGTTTGGCATCAGTTTGACATGTATTATCAGAGATACTATTGATTCTGGCACTGATTAGTGGTGCTGCTATGCATGGGGAGTAGTCAGCTTTGAGATTCAACGAATTTGTATATCTATGTCATATCTCTGGCATTGTTGTCAAAGGGCGAGAGATATTGATGTGAAAAAGATCTATAGAGATATTATTCCAAGGGAAAGTTTGTTGGTTGTCTTCCATTGGGGGAGACTTGTTTGGCATTTCTTGGTACTTAGATGTTTTTCACATCTAGTGTTGCCATCAAAGCCAAAGGGGGAGATAGTTGGCATTTTGGAAGGATTTATTATGTGTTGTATTGCTGTTTTTTCATTGATGTCAACACTAGTTGTTATGGCTAGTTACCGGCAGATAGGTTTTGGTTACCAACAAAAGATCTAGTGTTACCGGCAGTAAAGACTATCTGTTGGACACTTCCGACATGTTTGGATAATTGGAATGTGTTTGGTTGTATGTGTTACATGCATCTGGAGCATGTCTTGGTCAGATGGTATTGACTTGGTAATCGAATGCTACCATACACTCTAGTAAACCCTTACCGACATAGGTTTAAGGCTCTATTGGCATAACTTTATTGAGAATCTTTAAAAGGATGCATAAGTGGTGTTGGTGCGGCTTTCTAGGATGCTGAAGCTATTCTCTGATCAAGATTCAACTAGGTGGAGACATCACTTTGGCGTAGTATACCCATAATAGGTCTAGTGCCTATTTAGGTTATGAATGGGTATCATGTTAACGTGTTCTCTACACATTACCGGGATGATTTGTGGATTGGTTAATGTTTTTTTGGTCTAAAGCCGACATGGAATATCATTGTAATATGGATACATGTAATGATATTATTGTAATATCTTTTAGGTGGCTGACCTAATTGGTTTAGGCCTTAGGGTTGGTATAAATTAATGTAAGATCTCATTGTAGATCATGGTATGGGAATGGAAATGTGTATCATGGTCATGAAATGTAATATCATATGCGAAGGAATTTTGATTGATCATTGAATATCAAATTGGGTTTAAGGAAGAGGTCAAAGGCCTTCAGTGTTGAGCTTAATCGGGACTACAATTAGGCATGGTAGATGCTATTTTTGGCACTTCAGTCTACAAGATTTTTTTCCAAATATCTTGAGGTGGTTTTAACCTCTCTATAGTCAGTGAGACTCTTTTGTAATGAGCAGTGTACTCTAGGCAGTGTGCTTTTCTGTATGTGCAGGCCCCTCATTGTAACACAGTTTCTGCAGAAGTATCATCAAACTGTGGGAAGGCTTTCCACCATGGTTTTTCCCTTTTCCAATTTTTCCACTTAAAAATCATGGTGTTATGTGGTATGGTTGCATTGTATTGTTTATCTATTTTATTATTGAGTTGCATTGTTTACCGGTATCTATTTCTGCTATTCCAGTATTTAATGTTTATGTGCTCTAGTTTAAGGTTGTATAGTTGATTAATTGTTGTAATCTATTAACTAATTCACCCCCCCCCCATCTCAGTTGTTCACTGGTTATCCTAACGGATTTTTCATTAGTAAACACTAGCTATTATGTTTGGTTATCGACAGAGAGATTTTGGTTATCGGTAGAAGAACTAGTGTTACTAGCAGAAGGGACTATCTGTTGGATACTACTGACATGTTTGGATCAATGGAATATGTTTGGTTTAATATGTTGCATGTTTTTGGAGTATTTTTTGGTCAGTTGGTATTGACTTGGTGATCGAATGCTCTCATACATTCTAGTAAGCCTATACTGGTAAGGGTTTAAGGCTTTACCGACATATCTTTTACTAAGAATCTTTGAGAGGATGCATAAGTTGTGTTGGTGCGGCTTCTAGATAGAATTCGGGATGCTGAAGGTGATCTTTGTCCATGCCTCAACTAATTGGAGACATCTCTTTGGTGTGGTGGATCCAAATTAGGTCTGGTATCTATCCAAGTTATGCACTGGCATCATGTAACGTGTTCCTTACACGTTACTGGAATGATTTATGGATTGGTTATTGTTGTTTTGGTCTAAAGCCGACATGGCATATCATTGTAATGTGGATGTATGTAATGGTCCTATTGTTATATTTTTTAGGTGTCCGACCTAATTGGTTTAGGCCTTAGGGTTTGTATAAATTGATGTAAGATCCTATTAAAGATCGTGGTCGTGGAAATTGAATGTAATGTGCGAATAATGTAATATCATTCAGATAAGAGATTTGGTCGATCATTGAAGATCAAATTGGGTTTATGTAAGAGACCAAAGGCCTCCAGTATTGAGCTTAACCGGGACTATAATCAAGCATGGTAGATGCTATCATTGGGAGTTTATTCTTTCAAATTGTTCACCAATTATATTGAGGTGGTTATAACCTCTTTGTAGTCAGTGTGACTCCTTTGTAATGAGTAGTACGCTCTAGGGAGTGTGCCTTCATGCATGTGTAGGCCCCTTATTGTATCACATACTTTCTACAGAAGTATTAATTGACTGTGGGTAGGCTTCCCACCATGGTTTTTCCCTTTACCAGGTTTTCCACATACAAATCATGGTGTTGTGTGGTATGGTTGCATTGTGTTAATTCTATGTTTCATACTTAAGTTTTATTGCTTACTGGTATTTATTTCTGCTATTCTGATATTCATTGTTTATGTGCTCCAGTTAAAGGTTATAAAGTGATTTGATTAATATAATCTTTTGAAAACTGATTCACCCCCCCTCTCTCAGTTGTCTATCGGTTATTCTAACATTTAACCTGCTAAAAGTTTGGAGTCTTTTTTAGTATGTTTGACAATGCCCCAACTATGCTTCCTAAGGTTAATCCTCCTTATTTGAATCTATTCTTCTCATCTCCCATCTATATTCGTCTTATATTTCTCCTTCCTCTAATATTTTCACTGTGTTCTCTTTAGCCTCCATAAACCCTATTTTATGACCATCAAGGATCTACTTCGCAATTCTACTTTATTCCCTTATATTTATTAGTAATCCAGAAAAAATAGTAGGTCACCTCAAAGATCTTTGAATTATTATCTATTTATATATATTCTAATTTAGTTTTATCCTCCAAAAAATGTTACCTTTGACTCCTCCTTCCTATCTAAATCTTGTTTCATACCTGAACGTATTTCGTTTGAATACTCCCCTCCCTCTCTACATAAGAAAGGGGATTACTATTTTCTCCATATCTATAGTTTATTTTTCCTCAAATTATGACTTGTATTAAATTGATCCTCATAGTTCCCTCTATCTCCTTTAGTCCTATAGGGTTATTCTTATCCTTATTCTATTATTTCTTTTTTAATGAATTGTCACTAATATTATGATTTGTGCTGAGACAAAAATGTAAGATTTTGAGGCTTGATCAAATTCCACCTTCTTCCTCTATGTTACTTTATCCATTACAATCCCTAAATATTCAAACGCTTCATCATTTATCTTCATTGGAATAAAAGATCTAGCATACATTCCATATTCATTGTTTGAAATTATTTCATTTTTTTTTATGAATTCCTCAATTTCATTTGCTATGGTTTCTAACGAGACTTTGTTTCAATATTACAATGATATATTATAGAATTTGATCTAATTTGGTACTTTCCCAACTTCTTCTTCTAGGGGGTGAAGTTTGTTCTCTAGTTGATGATAAACCATCTTGAACCATCATGTTGTATGTTTTCCCTAAAATTTCTTGTCTTTTTATCATTGGGGAAATTAACTAGGAAAACACCCTTTAACAATGAAGTGATTCTAAGATCTTTCCCCAATTTTTCTAAACACCATTTATCCACCCTTTATCTTCTAGGCCAACCACTCACTTTTCTCACGCAAAAGGTTTTTTCTTCTATATTTTCTATAGATTTTCATAATTTTGTAGAATTTAAATTAGTTATTTTGCAACTTAATATTTTATGTAGGATTAGGAGGAATCAATATTGATCTGATTGCCATAGGTTCACTCTTTAGGGTTCATCATTTTTCTTCTTTTGAGTGACAATGGTTTTTTTGTTCTCCCATCTATTTGAAACTTTGATTCATAATATAAACTCATCTTCTTCCCTCTAGGTCTAAGTCAAGGTGGTAGTTTTGAAGTCTACCCAAAATACGAATTCTAGTTTGCCTTTTTTCATAATATTCTCATATCAAATTTGAAAGATAATTATTTATATTTTATATTAATTATTATTATTTGTAGTGTCAAAAATTGTATACCCCTTTGTAATCTGACCTACATCTTTTGTAACCACTTTGGTGTCTACTCACCTAGCACCTGAGTAGGCTCACTTCAGCCCTTGCATCAACCCCTTCCCTCTCAGGATTCTCAAGATCCCCGCTTTTTGGTATCTCCCTCATGGCGTTAGTCTTGTTCACTGCATGTCTCCCTTGTCTCCTATTGTTTTCAAGCATGATTTATTTGGACATTAGCACACCGTTTGGATGTCCACATGCTTCACATTAGTCCCACAACATCTTAGCATTCAAATGTTTGTTCTAAGCGCACCTTTCCACTTGTCACTTGTGCATGTCATTGGAATCAACCCCCAATCTTTCAAATGGCTCATGACCCTCTCTTTCCTTGGGGTTCTCTCATTTTAAATGCATCTTTCTCTTCTTTCTGTCTCTCTAGTTCCTCCATACAATCTCTCTTATTCTTTGGGCTCTTACAACTTCCTCCAGTTATCTCACTTGCTACAACAGTCTTTAGTTTTGTACAACACTCTCAAACTCTCACAATATTTATTTTTCAACTCCCTTGGATTTCACAAGCATCTTTGGTAATATCTATCTAATTATCCTATCTTTATGCATCTTGGGATTTATCACATCCCTCTTCCATCATTTATCATTTATCATTTATCTTAGCTGCATTTATCTTTTATTCTATCAATTTATCTAGTTGCCTGTGTAGGTGGAAATACCAAAACATGGATTTGATTGAGGCAAGTCTCAAAGTAGCCCCAAACATTTTTCCTTTCTGACTTGTGTGCTAGTTGCATTATAGATTTATCTAGCTAGAGGCTTCATAACATGGACCTATTGTTTGTCAGTTTTCTCCCCTTTTCTCTCATTTCACTTTATTTCATTGTTGTCTATATTTTTATATCATCATACTTCATTCATTTATCTATACGATTGTCAATCTCTTCTCTGTATCATTATATGTTTGTGTTTGTAAAGGACATTAGTGTGTCGCGCTGGAGTCCTAGTTTTGCGCGATCATCCTGATCATAGAGAGATACCAAAACTATCTACAAGGCATGTCTGTCTTGTATTGTCTTAGTTATATATCTTGTATCCCTTGGCTCACTCTTAGTGCCAATTTGAGTGAGGTAGTGGTGGATCGATTTGTCCTCTGAGATTCATCATCTTGCAGGTGAAAAATCCCCTCTACATTTTGGTGAACCTAACGTGAACACTTCTTTTGTATTATTTTCAAAACCATTCTTTATTATTCCTTAAGTGATGCACTTCTTCTTTAATTTAGTTTACTATTTTCAAAATGCATCTGTTATCTTATTTTATTAGTTCTATTTCTAATTTTATTCAAAGTGCTAATGATGTTCCTTTTGAAGCATGTGATGGTGACTTGGGTTTGCCTTTGTCACTATATGTCTTTGATTTCTCTTGTAAAAATTCTTCTGTCTTAGAATATATTTTATTGTGGGAAGATGAAATTATTGATACCTTTCTTAATGTTACTCTTCCATCTCTTCATTCTAGTACACTCCCTTCTAGAGATGATGCATTAGTAAATGATGAGTCTCAACTTATATCTGATTTTCCAAAGGTTGATGTTTAGAAAAATTTCTTCATCTAAATCTTCTACATATCATAATGAGTCTATGAATGTCATTTATGTCTCTGCTGCCCCTAAAATGCCTAAGAGACCAATCATTCATGTGACTGTAGCTAGTCCTTCTCCAAAGGAGGTAAAATATATTCATGGCGTTTCTTTTGAAAATGACTCACTATATATTTTTATAAGATATATATAGTCTAAGGCTCCTTCTTATAGAATGTTATCCCATACTTATAATACTCAAAGAAATAAGAAACATCTTGATCAACCACAACCTTCTGTATCACCTTCTCAACTAGATCTTCCTCAAGCACCTAAGCCTTTAGTTAAGCAATCTAGTGATTACAATCTTATTGAGGAACTTCGTGTTACTCCTAGTAAGATATTAGTTTGGGATTTGCTTCAAACTGTTTTGGTTTATCAAGGTATGCTATAGGAAGGTCTACAAAAGATCTTATTGCCTTCTTCTTCTAGGCTGACAAATGTAAATACATTGATGGATCATATTCATACAGACTCCCTGAATATTACATTCTACTCACATGAACTCCCTCCAAAAGTAAGAAATCAAGAAGATCCATTAATGATAATCATTTATATTAACGATGTCGGAATTAGATGGACTTTCATTGATCCTGGTTTAGTGCTCAATGTGTGTAATCTAGACCTATTGCCCAAAATCAAAGTATATTCTAAGTCTCTTGCTACATCTTCTATGTTCATTCATGGTTCTGATAATAATGGTAAAACTACTTCGGGCGCTGTTATTTTTCCTATAAAGGTTGGACCAAGTACTATTTGAATCCTGGTGCATGTTATACAAGGACCTTTATCTATAATCTTCTCTTGGGTATACCTTGGATTCATGCTTTAGGAGCAGTCAGTTCTACCCTTCATGATTCTATTTAGTTTGTTTCTAACAATCAGGTAGTTACAATCAAGGTTGATCCTGAATTTATGCACTTATGTCAAATAGCAGTAGCTAGTCATGCCTTAGTTACACCTACCTTTCAAAACTATATTCCATCTTTATCTTCTAATATGACGATAACTATTCTCATGAGCCCTCCTAAAGAGGAAACCTATGAGAAGGCTATCCCTAAAGAAAATCCTCCCAAAATAAAAACTCTTAAGTCTACTCCTCAATTAAATACATTTGTTGTTGATGATTGGGGTTTCTTAGACATTCCAATCTCCTTCATTGGAGAATATAAATTCAATCCTATCCACTTTAATATTCCAAAAGTATTATTCACACCCACTTATTCTTCTGTAGTGCAAGATCATTTGAACACCATTCGATATACCATTAAACGTGATCAGGAGATGGTCTTCGGTGCATGGGCAAGGAGTTAAGGTCCCTTTGGAATCACACTCTTTTATAGTGAGTTTAGGTTAAAAATCTTCTTCTTCTTCTTCTTCTAAGTGCAGGTGTAATGCTCCAATGACAACGTACAAACTGTCAAATTCACTAGTGCGTCGTGCGGATGTCTCTACGTCGTACTTTAGTCCCGAAGGTTCAATAAAGTTGCTAAAGTTCTAGTTTGAGGCTGATGAAGAGATCCTGATGAACAAAAGGACAAATATGGTGGTACACGACCTCTGATGACATGGAGTAAAAGTGGCATTTGTCGCATTAAATTAAACAGAATGTGATTTTTGATACAATTTTATAGCTATATATCTATCTAAAACTTATAATTTTGATCAAGGGAATATTTTATTTTATATACTGTTTATTTTTAAAATACTATTTATAATTAATATTAGTATTTTTACATGTGAATGGTTGTCAAATTTAAGCTAAAACATAAAAGTGAACACTAACACAGTTAAATGCTATTTCACTACACCCCTTACTACCATTGTAGAATGCCTCTTGATATTCAAATAATAGAACATTTAATATTCTATTCTGCAACATAGTGATCCATCTTTTGATGGTTCATTTTAGGCCATCTAAAATTATCATTTTCTAGGTTTGTAGTGCTCAATGATAACTTTAAAAAATGTATTTAATATTCATATTTTAATTAATATATTAGTTAATTTAGGTTCATTTTTTAAATATTGTTCTATATTCATAGAAATTTATAAAGTAACAAAGTTTGTGATAAAAATATTAAAAAAAAGGCAATTCACTTCATATGTATATTCTTATTTCAAAGAAATAGGATAATATGGCAAGAGAAGAACATTATAATAAAATATTAGAATAAAAAATATTCATACTAATCAAAAATGTAATATTGAATAAAATAGATGATAAAAGATTACTAAAATGTATATATATGGTTAAAAATAGAGTTAATAATCTAATTCGAAGAAACAATGTAAAAAATAAATTTGCAGTGAATTTTTTTTATTAGAGGATAACAGGTTTTGGAGGGACCTCAAAACCATTAATAAGAAAGGACAACCATCACCAAGAGAAAACCATATGCAAATCAAGAACTACCCAATAACAAAATAAAAGGAAACCAAAGGGTTGATAGACTTGAAAGCCTACTAAAGGTTCTTTAACATTTTTGTAGCTTTTGTATTCTTTTGAATACCTCCATTGATGTTCAGAACATCATGGATAATATGGTCTTGGTCAATCTTACCTTTATCATGGCTATGCATTCTAGTTGAGGGGCCAAGAGTAGGTCCTTGACCCATGCCATATTGATCTACAACAACATTCTTCTGTTTTTCCTCCACAATAGAAAAAAGAGGGCCAGTGTTACCCTTTGTCAAACCATTAAGGGTATGGTCTTTTTCATTTAGTTGTTTGAGACTATTGGTATTAATATGCATATTTTCTCTACTCATAGCCACAACAACACTAAGATTAGCATTTACCTTATTGATGGCCTCTTCTAGATTCCTGATTTTTTCCTCATGATCCATCTTCATGGTTTTCACTTCCTCGACCACATTTTGGATAAGAGCCAAAATTTTATTTGCGTTGTCCAAATTAGGGATCCTGGTCAAACTACTTCATCCCATATCCAGTTTTTAATTAAGGATATTAAACCTATTCTTAAGCATCTTGATTTCAAACACCATTCATTTGAAAAAGTTGTTATGTCCCTCTATCGCGTCCTTGACCACCATCAACATGTCTGCGTCTTGATGGTAGATGAACCCTATTCATTTTCCATGAGAGTACCTGTATCCAATATAGTAGGGCTTTTAATGTGGAATTCTATCTTCTACATGTCCATCCAAAAATCAAGGATGTCAACCCTGTCCCCTGCCTCTTGATCCATCATCTTTTTAACATTCACACCTGATTTCTCTAAATTATTCTTGACATGGGAGGTGTTGGTCTTCGTTTCATCTCCAATCATAGAATGAGATAAATTAAGTCCATTCTTCTTCTCTTTATCCTTTCTATACTTTAAATATTTAGAAGATTCCTCCACCTAAGATTTACCTTTCTTAGTGGAATTTGGGGATTGGGAGTTCGGAACATACTCCATCGAGGGCACATAATCAAAATATTCTTTATCAGATTCATAGCCTTGGAGAAAATTGGGGTTGAAATTAACCTTCTTAGAGTGTTTTAAATTACCAAGATGGTAGCTAGCTCCATCATTTGATAGGGTATATTCAAAGTCAATAGAGAAGTCAGAGTCATGGAAATGAACATTCTACGCAAACTCAATTGTATGCTTAGTATAAGATAGTTTAGGCTAGATAGACAAAGCTTTATCATGCTCCATCATAAGAAGAATGAGGTATTCTTGGAGAATAGGTTAATTAGGGTTCTTTTGGTGTGGATTAATCCCATTAAAGAGAGAAGACATAAGATAAAAGGGTACAAAGATCCATCTATCATGCCTGAAATGATAGTTAAATTGGCTTGTAAAATGACCATAAAGGTTTATGAACCTCATGAAAACTTTTACAAATTAAATCTAGATGGGTTTTATGGATGTAGAGTTATATCCACCATCAATAGTCTAGTTAACACTCTTACATTCACATTCTTTGAAAAAGATATTGATTTCTTCATCAGATACCTTTCGATCCCTATTAAATTTCAAACAATATGTCAGTGATTCTAGCAATGAGGTCTTCAGTGATTGATATTTTAACCTTACAAAGATGAAAAATACCATTCTCCCACCCTTCCTAAAAAGAATTAGTCACCAAAGGGTCATGGCTATGAACTTCTTTAGATGTGGAGTAATACCTCCTGGTGAAATCTTACCCCAAACAAGATAGTTGTTCTCCCTTTTTTCATAAGAAGTGGGCTCCACCTTATTTCTCTCACCACCCATAATATTGCAAGAGCTAATATGGAGCCAAAGAAAAAATAGGGGCAAGCTGCACCCTACATCTAGCAAGTGAAAACCAAACTAGTGAAAATTGATGCAGAGCCCTCCTTGCTACCTGCCAAACACCTCCAAATGTATGAAAATAACCTCTAAAACAAGAATGGGATCCTATCAAGGCAAGGCTCTACAAATTTAGTTCAAACTTCTTACCATATCCAAGACTCATGCCTACTCAATCAGGGGTATCTTGCTACAACAAACTCCATGATTCCTCCAAGGGTTACAAGTCCTTTGCATACTAGTATTGGATCATATAAGACTCCCCAAGTTTAGACAAAGCACCAGTTGCAATATTTCATTCCCATTCCTTAAGAAACTCACCCAGTTAGGCCTAGTTACTTGCAGCCCTAGTTAGTGGGTAAAGAGACCTTAATGTCAAATTATCCAAAACATCTTGGAAAAAAAAAATGTATTAAAACACCCTTTTGGAGGTTATACAAGTCCCCAAAAGGAAGGGTCAATTTCTAGAAAATAAAGGTCTTTTCTAGTAGGATGTGGATTGTCCTAAAAGGACTAATTAGGCCTCTTTTGTGAAGCAACTATGTTCAGATGAATGATCCAATAAATTAAAATCCTATGGGAATGTGAGGGACCATAAACCATTAGGGATTCCAGGGTTACACGCCTGGAATCAATGCCATTTGCACACAAAGGTGATTTAACTATTCAAGGTCTAGGTAGCCACATAGAGATGTCTACCTAGGGTCGCTCCAAACACTTCTCTCCCTTTCTCCTCCTGAAAAATACTCTTGAAAACCTAGAATAAATTGACCATACTTTTCCTCCATAAAATCCCATGAACCTAAGATTGGTAAAGTGCAAGATATGGCCATGAAGGAGGAAAAACCCAAGGTAAACCTTGGTTTTTTGGGTACTTACAGAAAAAATTGAATATCAGGAGCAAAACACACAATCAAGAACTCAAATCAAAACCAAAATAGAGTTAACTCTCCTCTCCAACCAATTCACATCATTGGGAATGGATCCCAATCCGTACAAAATCGTACCACGGACCAAAACTCCATAATTGCAAGAAAAACTTAGAATTCTATTAGTTTGTTGGCATCAAAACTTTCCTCTGTACAATCACCTCTTGTGAATTGGATCAACAATGTGTATAAACTATTACACAACTTCTCTCAACTGAAAATGAAGAGGTTAGAGCCATTGGAGGAGTTTCAAATAACAAAATGCAAAATGTGCATAAAAGCTACTTATGACAACTTTTGACAACTTTTGCAAAAGTTGTCAAAATGTCATCTTTCGCCTCCTAATGCATTGGGTCCAGTTTTAACCCCTCCTAAAACATTTTAAATCAACACATTTGATCCCCTATTGTCCAAAAGTCCTAATTGTCTCATAGAAATGCCAAAATAGGAGTTTGGATCACAAGATGGGGTTCATTTTTACAAAGATATAATGCATGATTGAAAACCTATATAAAACATTTTAAAGACATTGCTAATGCCTTATCCTTCCTTCTCAGACTCTGAATTGTCATTTTGAAAGGTTTGATGAGGTGCTCCTTCACCATACTCCCCGGAAGAAGAAATCTCAAGTCCACTTGAGATGAGAGTCTGCAGGTTTGTACCATGACCTTTGTCTAGTTGCTTTTTCATCCATACTACTTCAGAATCAGGTTGTCCTTTCCAAGCCACTGAATACTCCATGTAAACTTTTCTCCTAGTTTTCTTTGCAACCTTAGTGTCTAGAACTTTATGCAACTTTGGTGATTCATATTTGGGAATGTCATCATCAGCAATAACCTGAATTGTGTCTTCTCCTGCATCAACACTACACTTATAAAGAGTTAAGTCACAAACATTAAAAATAGGTGAAAAACCAAGATCAAATGGTAGTTGAAGTTCATAGGCATTTGAACCACATTTCTTCAAGATTTGGTAGGGTCCAATCTTTGTTTGCATCAACTTTGTATATCTGCCTTTTGGAAGTCTTTCCTTCTTCAAGTGAACCCACACCAAGTCTCCCACATCAAACTAAACATCTCTCTTCTTTTTGTCAGCATGAGCTTTATATTTCTCTACAGATTGTTGAAGATGAGTCTTAACTTGGTCATGGATTTCTCTTATGGCGTTAGCAAATGTTTCTCCATCTGCACTAATGGCTTCTCCATGAGGTAGTTCTCTCAACTCCATCACACCCATTGGGTGGATGCCATATACAATCTAGAAAGTTGACTTACCAGTACTCTTATTCACGGTATCATTATAGGATAATTCATCCTGAGATAATATACTATCCCACCTTTCTCCATGTTGTCTAGTCAAACACCTTAGTAGATTCCCTAGTGATCTATTTACAACTTCAGTTTGACCATCTATTTGGGGATGGTAGGATGAGGAGAAGGATAAATTTGTACCAAGCTTCTTCCAAAGGGTTCTCCAGAAGTGACTAATAAATTTTACATCCCTATCAGAGACTATGGTCAAAGGCAAACCATGTATCTTGACAATCTCCTTAAAGAACAAGTCTGCTACATAAGAAGCATCACACGTGGTTTTTCACGGAAAGAAATGTGCCGTCTTACTAAACCAATCCACCACTACAAAAACACTGTCATATCTATTCCTTGTCCTAGGCAATCCTAAAAGAAAATACATTCTTATGCTTTCCCATGGTCTTGAAGGTATGGGTAAAGGTTGGTATAGGCTTGCATTGGTGGACTTTGCTTTTGCCTTTTGGAAAATCACACATGTCTCCACAAATCTCCTGACATCTACTTGTAGTTTGGGCCAAAAATAGTGTCTTTTCACCAAATCTAATGTCTTATCAAGACCAAAATGTCCTACCATTGCTCCATAATGTTTTTCCTTAATGATATTTAGTCTCATAGAGCATTTGGGTATGCATAGTTGTGCACCTTTAAACAACAATCCATTTTGAATAAAAAATTCAGAATACTCAACATGAAACCATTCATCAAATGAAGTACATACCTTGTAGGCCTCTCCAAAATCTTCATCATCCTCATACATAGTTTTCAAACAGTCTATTCCAACACTCTCCAACTGAATTTGATTTGCACGTAGGACTCCTCTTCTCAAAGTATCTACCACCTTGTTCTTGACTCCTTTCTTGTGTTTAAGAATGAAAGTGAAAGCTTGTAGGGTCTCTACCCACTTCATGTGCCGGTGATTCAACTTTTATTGAATGTGTATGAAGATAAGGGCCTGATTGTCTATGAAAACTATGATATTTTGGTAGCAATTAGTGTCTCCACTTTTTCAAGGATTGGACTAGAGCATACATCTCTAGGTCATAAGATGAATATCTCCATTTTGTCTCATTCAACTTCTCACTGAAGAAAGCAATAGGTCTACCTTCTTGACTAAGCACTGCTCCAATAGCCATATGACTAGTATCACATTCCACTTGGAAGATCTTGTTTAAATCAGGTAGGGCAAGGATTGGCTACTCTGCAACTTTTCTCTTCAGTGTTTCAAAAGAGTTACCTACTTCTTTTGTCCAACTAAACCTGCACTTTTCTCATCCCTTTATGGTATCAAGCATAGGGGCACAGATATGGCTAAAGCCTCATATAAACTTCTTATATAAGGTATCTAAGCCATGGAAAATTCTAACATCATTCATTGTTCTAGGTGTAGGCCAAGACAATTTGGCACTCACCTTTTCTTGATCCATTTTCAATTCATCATATGAGATTACAAATCCCAAGTAAATTATCTCTTCCTACATAAAGAAACACTTTTCCAAGTTGATCATTAATTGTTCTTAATAAAATCTTCTTAGGACCAGGTATACAAGTTTTAGATGTTCTCCTTTGGTTTGACTGAAAACTAGAATGTCATCTAGGTAGACTATAACAAGCTTCCCTATGAAATCCCTCAAGACTTCATTCATTAACCTCATAAAGGTACTAGGTGCATTGGACAAGCCAAAGGGCATGAATTTCCACTCATACAACCCCTCATTTTTTTTAAAGACAGTCTTCCATTCATCTCCCGGCCTAATCCTAATCTGATGATAGCCACTCTTTAAATCAACTTTTGTAAAATATCTAGCACCCCCCAAACAATCTAACAAATCTTCAATCCTAGGCATTGGAAACCTATAACTGATGGTAATCTTGTTGATATCTCTTGAGTTGGTGCAAAACCTCTAAGTGTCTTCCTTTTTGGGTGCCAAGACTTCAGGGACTGCACATGGGCTCAAACTTTTGCCAATCAATCTGGACTCCAACAATTCTTCAACTTGTTTTTCCATCTAAACATTCTGATCCAGTGTCAGTTTGTATGTTGCTTTTTTAGGCAAGGTGGATCTAGGTATAAGGTCTATACAATGGTTTATGTCTCTCATGGGAGGTAGTGACCTTCACATGCCATCAGAGATGACACCTTTGTATTTGTCTAGTAGCTGGTACACTATAGGGTAAATCAACCTCATTCTATCATCTTTCTTATCCTCATAATTTTCCACCTTTGTTACTGTTGGAATAGGGATCAGGGTATAATAGACCATACCTTCGGCTGCCATGTTCTTCATGAACTACTTCCCTCCTAACATCAACACCTTAGCCTCCTTTTGTTTTGTCTCCTCCTCATCCTCCATTAAAGGTAGCAACTCAATCACTTTACCATCTTTGGTGATGGATTAAGTATTCCTAGCACCATCATGTTGTGCCTTCAAATCAAACTGCCATGGTCTCCCAAATAAGAGATGACAAGCATCCATCTTTGAAATGCCAAACATCAACCTATCTCTATAGATTCCAATGTGGAATTCTAACCAAGCCTGCTCTTCCACAACAACTTGTTGTCCTTGGGTGAGCCATGAGACCTTGTAGGGGCAAGGGTGAGGTAATCTCCTCAACTTTAGATTTTCCACCATCTCTAGAGACACAAAGTTCTCAATTGAACCGGAATCTTTTAGGACCTTACATACCTTATCACCCGATTTGCAAGTGATCTTGAATAGAGACTTCCTTTGTGGGGGTTCTCTATCAAACATCTTCATAGTGGTTATTTCTCTTCTGATCATCAAGGCTTCACCTCTTTCAGGGTATCCATAGCTATCAGGGGTATTGACACTTTGGTATGTGTTTGCACTTTCCACACTTTGGCAGTCAACCTCTAAGATCAAGTTACTTCTCCTTCCTCCCATGGAACTAGTAGGTTTATCTAGGCATCTATTGGCCATGTGTCCTTCTTGATTGTAGTTATAACATCTGATTGGACCTCTACCTTGATATCTCCCTCTAAATGGTGGTCTTCTTTCTCTGAAGTTACCTCTTTGATTGTATCCTCCATTGTTATTGGAACTTCTCTCTCCTTTAGTGCCTTCTTGACTGGTTTCACTTTGATTTACAAAGCCATTTCCTTTACTTCTGAAAAATTTCTTCCACCCCTCTGTTGTCTTCCTCTTCCTTTACTAATCTTCTCTTGTTTCCTTTTGTTCTTCTCTTCCACCTTGACATCAAGTTGATGGCATCTACCAATGGTATTTGGGCTAAGAAGGTTCAATTCTTCTTGAATGTTGTACCTTAATCCATTCAGGTACCGGGAAACTTTCTCACTCTCTTCCTCTTTTGTTTTAGACTTCATGCATAACCTTTGGAATTCCTCAGTGTATGAGTTCACATTCATCTCCTTTTGCTTGATATTTTGTCTCCTCTTATGGAGTTGTATTTCATAGTGTTTGGGTACATAGGCCTCTTTGATTAAGGAAACCATCCTCTTCCAAGAAACAATCTTGGGCTTACTATCCTTCTCTCTTTCCTCTTGGAAAAAGTTCCACCAATTTAGGGCTGGTCCCTTCAACTTGGACTTAGCAATCTTCACCTTCTGGTGTCCTCGAATGTCTTCACACTCAAAGAAACTAAATAGGGAGTCTATCCAATCCATCACAACATCTCGTTCCATTTTCCCACTGAAAGTTGGCAAATCAATCTTCTTCTCCATGGTTCTCCTCTCCATGGATTTTAGGGCATTAAGGAAGTACCTCTAATCAAGAGGAATCGCCTCTTCCTCCGGCATAGGGATCTCATCCTCATCCCCTTCATCACAACTGCTAGTGCCTCCATCTTCCTTCCCATCTACTCTACCTCTCAACCTCTCTAGCTCCCTCTACATTGCCTTGCAAGAAGTGGCCTGCTCTCTCACAATCTTTGCCAATTCCATGTTGGTGATTGGTCCTCTAGGGACCTCTTCTTCTTGTCCCTCTGACATCTCTCAATTTTCTATCTCCTTACCAAAGCCGTTACTAGCTCTGATACCACTTGATGCAGAGCCCTCCTTGCTACCTGCCAAACATCTCCAAATGTATGACACTAACCGCTAAAACAAGAATGCGATCCTATCAAGGCAAGAATCTACAACTTTAGTTGAAACTTCTTACCATCTCCAAGACTCATGCCTACTCAATCATGGGTATCTTGCTACAACACACTCCATGATTCCTCCAAGGGTTACAGATCCTTTGTATACCGGTATTCAATCATACAAGACTCCTGAAGTTTAGACAAAGCACCAATTGCAAGATTTCATGCCCATTCCTTAAGAAACTCACCTGGTTAGGCATAGTTTCTTGTAGCCCTAGTTAGCAGGTAAAGAGACCTTAATGTCAAATACTCCCAAATACCTTGGAAAAAAATTATGGATTCAAACACCCTTTTGGAAGTTATACAAGTCCCCAAAAGGAAAGGTCAAGCTCTAGAAAATAAAGGTCGTTGCCGGTAGGATGTGGACTGTCCTAAAAGGGCTAATAGGCCTCTTTTGTGAAGAAACTATGTTCAGATGAATGAACCGGTAAATTAAAATCCTATGGGCATGTGAGGGACCATAAATAATAAGTAATTCTAGGGTTACACACTTGGAATCATCGCCATTTGTACACAAAGGTGATTTATCTATTCAAGGTCTAGGTAGCCACATAGAGATGTCTACCTAGGGTCGCTCCAAACACTTCTCTCCCTTGCTCCTCTTGCAAAAAACTCTTGGAAACCTATGATAAATTGACCATAACTTCCCTCCACCAAATCCCATGAACCTCAGATTGGTAAAGTGCAAGATATGGCCATGGAGGAAAAACCCAAGGTAAACCCTAGTTTTCCGGGTACCTACAACAAAACTTGAATATTAGGAGAAACACACACAATCAAGACTTAAAATCAAAACCAAAATAGAGCTAACTCTCCTCTCCAACCAATTCACATCATTTGGAATGGATCCCAATCCGTACAGAACCGTACCATAGACCAAAAGTCGAGAATTGCAGGAAAAACTCAGAATTCTATTAGTTTGTTGGCATCCAAACTTTCATCCGTACAATCACCTCTTGTAAATTAGATCCACAAGGTGTATAAACTATTCCACAACTTCTCTCAACCTAAAATCAAGAGGTTAGAGCCATTGGAGGAGTTTCAAATAACAAAATGCAAAAAGTGTATAAAAGTTGCTCATGACAACTTTTGACAACTTTTGCAAAAGTTGTCAAAATGTCATCTTTCACCTCCTAATGCCTTGGGTCAAGTTTTAATCCCTCCTAAAACATCCTAAAACACTTAAAATCAACATATTTGATCCCCTATTGTCCAAAACTCCTAATTGGCTCATAGAAATGCCAAAATAGGAGTTTGACTCACAAGATGGGGTTCATTATTACAAACATATAATGCATGATTGAAAACCTATATAAAAAATTCTAAAGACATTGTTAATTCCTTGTCATTTTGAAAGGTTTGATGATGTGCTCCTGCACCAAAAACAATGGGCCAAGAAATCTAGTTAAAGAGTGTTCTGCCTTTTCGTCCCATAATGGGGATTGGACATCTCGTCCTTACCATTCTGCAGGACAAGAATAATGATCCATCATTACAAAGAGAGTTGTCCTTTTAGCATAATCGACTATCCTCATCAATCATATTTCAAATTTCCATGGGGATTTGATCACAAGTCCCCCACCATAATATGTTAGGTTGATTGACTCCCACATTAGAAAACCCATCAGCAATTTTATTACCTTCACAAAAATATGGGATATTTAATAATCATCAAAATATTTATGCATTTAATTGCTATCAAGGATTAGGATTTTGATTGTCCAGCTAGGAGCCTAAACACCATTTATATTATTAATAATGTTTAATGAGTGACTCTCTAGCCAGATTTTCTAATAGCCATTACAGACTACCAATTTAATTCTAATGTAGGCTACATTTGCCTTGGCATAATGATTGGTCTAGATTCACAAAGGGAGGGCCACAACAAAGAAAAACCTATAATTATGATCACACGCGATTCCTGCACGTCCATTAAGCTTAGGGTTGCCCATAGTGAAAGTTATGATTCATTGTAAGCTTGACAAAAAAATGAGAAAAAATGATTAAGAGAACTTTAACTGCTCAAAATATTTATAAATTGAATAATAAAAAAAATATTAATTGAATATGCATGGAAGATGGCACAACTGATTAGTTAAATTCTAAGCAATTTCTTGATTTAATTGATATACATTGAAAATAATAATTTATGTTGACTTTTCTTGGGCTAATCTAACTCTAAGAAACAAAAAAAAATTGTAGTGAAACTCATGATCCATGCTAAACTTGATTAAAAATGATAGAAAAAATTGATTAAGAAAGATTAAAATGATAGAAATATTTATACTATATAATAAAAAACAATTAAACTCAATTTTAATGGAAGATGCCACAACAAATTAATTAAATTATTAACAGTTTATTTTTTATTTAGGAACAAACAGGTTTTGAGGGGACCCAAAACCCCGTACAACAAGTTTTGAAGGGACCTGAAACCCTCATATTCTTCACGGATCCAAAACCCTCAATAAAATGTTGCAATAAGATACAACATAGACATTCATCATCCCATCCAGAACCTAACCATGCCGATTAAGCATTAAAGAACTAGTGGTAAAATAAAAATGCCGAATCCAACCTCCAAATATCTCAGATGGACATGAGCATAGAGAACAAGGCTCCCTCAACCATAACCATGGGTATTATCAAGGCTACCACAACCTTATACTTGAGAGTGAGCACCATAGATAACAACATTCTTTTCAAGATCTCCACCTCCATAAGAAATAAAGGGAAGAAGTTAGCAAAAAGACCATCATTAGCTCCCTTATAGCCAAAAGATAGGGCATCATCACGCCCCCAACAACACTTCTAGGCATAACTAGTAGCATCCAAGTCCACCTCAATAGGAGAAAGGTCACCTCCAGCCACATCCATCTCCCCTCAATAGAAGCTATGACCACCTCTATAGGAAAAACCAAAGTAACCCAAAGATGCAGTAAATGAAGCACAAAGACAAAAGCCATGGAGTCAAGAAGGATAGGGACAACATAACCCTCACCACAGAGAGACCCAAGAGTCAGGAGATATAAACACAGAAAGCCAAACCCCATCATTAAGAAAATAAAAAACCAAATAAATCAAATAATTGTGATTTATACTAACTTTTCTAGCATAATTAAACTTAAAATGGGATGCTATGTCTTGTCATCCCACAACTTCAAGAGCTCCATAACTCACAATGATTATTTAGATCTCTAAATGGACACCTTTTTCTCCTCCCAAACTTGGTCTCCTTATCCATGACCCTTCATGTCTTATTATGGACATAAGAGAGTATGTATTCTGTCAATTTTGATTTATATTATCACCTCTTCATGTCTGCCTATTGAAAATGCAATTAAAAATTACCATAAAATACAAATGCTAGATATTTTTCTCACATTTCCTAGCGAAAAGTTTTGAAGGAACATGGAGACATATGAATGTCTTAGGATTGTAGGGATAATGTCACCTTATCACAACATTCTCCCATTTGAAATTATACATTGTAGTTAGATACATAAAAATAAAATAAGGTAGAGTGATCAAGGCCCATGGCCTTATTGCACCAATAGAACTTTTCCACAACCACTGGCTTCATAAGAGAATTTTCTATATTTTCCAAACTTTCAACTTTGTCTATCAAGTCCTTTGCATTAAATTGACCATCTCTTTCACAAAATGACATTGAAAATTAACATGATTAGTAGGAGCTTGATACATGGGATTCTTTACCAAACATATAACACTCTAACTGTCACATCCAATCCTCCTAGTCCTACAATCAGCACCAATGCCAATGCTAAGCCTTTATAACAATATAGGCTCCTTTGAGGCATGATTAGTAGCCATATACCATGCTCTAATGGGGGATAAAGAAACCATTTGTTTCCTCTTACTCATCTAACTCACTGCTCCTCCAAATAAAGTAGATTTGAAGTTAATTTTGTCAGTTTACCCTAAAAGAGGGGTTGGAGTAGCAAATAAATAGTTTCATGTGAAAATCTGGTTCAAACAAAACTCTTTCTTGACTAAATTCCTTTTTAGCATAAACTATCTCATATAAATTGAATTTAGTTATAGTATTTAAATATTAAATTATATGAATTTAAGATTTTTGGGTGAAAGATTATTGCCTAAACTCTTTGTACCATATAGGTGTCAAGTGGATTCAAGTGAGATAGTTTTACCCAAAAGATTTTTTTCTAAAACTATTTTGTTGGCCCAAAGTATGACATAGTTCTAAAATTTCACCTATCATCCCTTTTGTAGGAAGAGTTCATACTTTAATCATATAATATAAATATATTCAAGGTCTACAAACTCTCCAACCACTAAGCTTGTCTTATCATTCCTCCCATATTCTAAGTATGATGTCCACAATAAGGTCCAAATTTTTCACCTATTTTACTTTTGATATTTAAAAAGTTGAGGTGACTCTTAGATCCTCATGAGTTGATCCAAATCCTATCTCCTTTCTTAATTATCTATTGAGTGACACGAATTCATCATCCTATCTCCTTTCTTAATTAGCTATTGAGTGACAAGAATCATGCAACCCTACATAGAAGATAAATTCTCATAGCCACTTGATCTAGTCTTTTTGAGATGAGTGCTTGCATCTCACTCATTGCAAGGGGTTAGACCATAAGGATGAGATTGAAAAGGAAAAAAAAAAAGTAAAAATTATACATAAATATGGAGAGAAATACTTGAGAACCATAACAAATAAATTCAAAGGTCATATGAAATCCAAAGAAAATCACTCTACTAAACTTTAGGTATCCTATTTATGTTCTTTCACTTTCTTTGATTCACCATGAGTCATATAGAATTATCTCATAAGGTATAATTCATTATTTGGCATTTTCCAATGTATACATTATTTGATCATGCATGCCAAGTTTGGTATATTCGTGTCCATTCCTACTTATCCACATATAATTAACTAGTCTACATGATGATTTTTTAAAGAAATCAAGAAAAAGATGTCATCTATCACATCCACATTACACACACTTTTCATTTGTACCATATATGTCCATACAACTAGACTACCCTTTTTAAAATGTCACTTGATGTTAGATGTCATTTATAACATAGATGGACTTAAAAAAGTTCCTTGCTGTCAAAGTGACTAAACTTGAGAAAATCATTAAATTTGGTGACCAATCTTTAATGCATTTGGTAGCCTCTTTCAGTTTTCTCTTTTCGCTTTAATTAATCTCTTTTTTTTTTTTCTTTGTTCATTTCCCTCTTGTACCATTTTCAAAGAACCAACTTTTTAAAAAAAATATTTATTCATTTAATCAATGTGTTCTTATTTTTCTTAGTTTATATCTTTTTTTGAAAAATATTTTTGAAAAATTATAGATGTTTTGAATAAGGTGAAAAGGAAAAATAAAAAACATGTCCTCAACTATCAACAATATGAAGGGCCTTTATTGTTATGTGAAAGAGGATTAGAATCTTATAAATATTTTCAGAAATTATTATTATATAGATGAAAAGAAAAATTGCCTTGGGATTACACTTATTTATGGAATTTTAGTAATACAAAACACAAATTATAATATAAACATATTTTATGTTTACAGGTTTAAAATGATTTTATTTTTTTGTAGTGACTATTTAAAAGAACAATTCATATTTTTGAAACAAATTGTCACAAAAGATTCAATGATGTGGATAAGTTATAAATTTGATAGCTATGAGACGGTATTTAGTAGTTTTAATTTAAATATGCTTAATATCTTTGAAATATTTTATCATATAAAGTAACATTATTTGAATAAGAATTACAATTATAAAAGATAATAGTAAATATATATCTTGTAATAGTAGATATAGTGAATATATATCTTGTAAATATATATCGGATCACAGAGTGTGATCTGAAACATCGATGGTAAAATCTTACACACAATCGAATCCAGATGTGTCATCCGTTTAACAGAACAAACTGGGATTGACGATGAGATATGCCTCGATCTTCTTGAATAGAGCAGTGCTCATTTCTTTAATCTCCTTCACTTTCTCCTTGTCATGAGGAACTCCTGAAAGGATATCAAAATGGACTACAGAGCTGCAAATACACCTTCCTCCTACTTTTGGGGTGTATTTGTATTCGTATGTGGTAGATGCCACTTTCTTTCCCAACAGTCCTCCTTCCACATGGCTGTAGCGGTACACTAACTTCTCCTTGTCCACTTCCTCCACTTTCTCTTTCACATAGCTGAAATCCTTGTTCGCTACATCACTAAACCCAACCCATAAGCCCAAGAGTTTTATTTTTGGGCTTTCCATGAGCTTTCTCTACAAATGCTTTTTCTAGTTGTGGGGGTTTTCAAAGAAATTTGGGGGAAAAATCTAGTTTTGAAAATGGATTTGGGAAATTAATTAGTAAATGCAAAGGAATGGAATTGGTATATTTTTCTTGATTCTTCTGGATTGGAGCTTTCTGATTTGTGCCTTGTGGAGCTCTGGATTTCATAAGGATTGTTGCTTCTACATCTATTTGATTTTGAGTTAGCAGAAAGAGGTAGGGTTTTCAGATTCTTTTCTTTGTTGCAAATAAAATTTCCTTTTAATCTGAATGAAATAGCTTGTTTGTTTTACTGCAATGTGGAAATTTAAAGGGATTGTCTATTTATGGGGGATTTGAGGTTTCTAGATTCTAGGATTTTAATCCCGAAACTAAATTTTATATCAGGGAAAGATATATTCCGAGGCCCTTGTTTCACAAGTTTAAATTTGTTCTTCATTTTAATTTCATTTAAAAATACGGGGTTAGATCAACTTAATTGTATTTTTGTGCATTTGAAATCTTGTTCTAAAAAAATATGTTATCTTTATCTGAGAAGCATTTTGTGAGTCTTTGTCTGTTGTTTTATATTCATATATATATGTGTGTGTGTGTACAAATCTTTATATCATTTTTAATGCAATTGAAGTCGAATTATGTACTGTTGTGTTGCGGTTCTGTTTTTTTTATTGATTGTTGTTGTGTACAATTGTGGGTGTTTGTGGGATCCACCCACGCTATGGATGGGTTAACCCACAGTCGTGGGTTCACCCATGACTGTGGGGAGCCATTCCCACAACTGTGGGAAGCCCATGAATGTGGGACTCACCCACAACCGTGGGTGAAACCCCCTCAACATCCCTTAATTCCTTGCCTTGCGTAAAGCCTTCAATCATGTAAACAAGGTGTTGTGGGATGTTTTTATTAATATTGTTTGGTAATCGCTATAAATGTTAAATGATTCTCTTATATATATATATATATATATATATTATATATATATATATACTTTATCATTGAGCTCTGAATCCTTTCTTTAATCTTTTATCGATTAGATCACATTTGTAAAATGGTATTAATGTATTATGTTATTGTAACTAATTGAATAATGAGATGCTAGCTTTATTAAGTAAATAAGAATAGAATGAATTATTAATGAGTTGAATTTAGGTTATTGGGAAATTACAGTTAAATTTGAATTAATGGAGGTAGTCAAATTAATTTGGCCTCCTTGGTATTATATTAAGATTAGATTCTTTTGTGTTTGACTTTATGAGACCATGATATTGCTTTGGTTCTTATCTATCATTGTGGGTTGCACGATCATGTGGTTTTAAAGTTTTTAGATTCTAGAGGCTAGGCCAATGATTGAGTTTCTTTCTATGTATGTTATCTCTTTTTTCATTGAATTTAATGGGATTGGTGTCTTGCTTGACTTGTATTGCTAGTAAATCTATCTTTATTGTATTGAACCTCCTTGTTGTAAACTTGTTCTGGAAATATAGTCAATCTTTATATGGTGGAGAGGTCTAGACTCTTAATGTTTTTGGATGTCCTAGACCCTATGTTGAATTTTGGATTCCTAGGTGCAAGGCAACAGGGAGTGGCTTTCATTGCGGGTGAGGACCCAAAGTGGTCGCTAGGGTAACTCAATGAGAGTTTTGTAATCAATTGAAAGCATGACTAATGAATCTTTGGTTGGTAGTTAGTTCACATTAATAAAGATTATTTTTTGCCTCTTTTACCTGCAAACGCTTATTTAGGTTTGGGGTAAGTAGAGAAGGCCTAGAATGATATCCACCAATCTTTTCCCTTTGAAAGGTTGGTGTGGTCCACTAGTGTTTTTATGGGGGTTGGGAGTTGGGAGAGGTCACTAGGGTAACCTAGGATGGGGGACGTGACCTAGTGAAGACTTACGAGGGTAACTCATGATAACCTAGTGATGACACTCTTCCCTATCGCTACATAGTGGTAACTTACATTTTGTTATCCTTCTGTAGATTTCTTTGAGCCTCTCCCAGTTGGTTTCTTTACTTTTGTATCTCTTGTGATGTTACTCTTGTGCATATAGTCTTGATGGTGCTTTTATGATTCATGTTGGTAACCCTTATATGTTTGTTTCTTCCTTGTGGGTCGAGTTGATACCTCCTAGCACAAGGGGTGGAGTGATATTTGCACCCATTGGGTTTTTGTTTGATTTGCATCCTATTCATGAAGGTTCTTGAGAAGATTGAAGACCTACATTGTGTGACCAGTTTATACTCATTTCATTATTGTACTCCTGGATATTCATCCTTATGGATACCTTGTAATGTAAACAATGATCATATGTATTTTTTCTTGGCAATGTATTATTGCTAAAAGTCTCATTTATTCATGTATGTATGGTTATTGCTATCATTGACTAACATCATTGTGGGGCCTTGAGGACATTTTCTAGCTAGTATTTGTACAACTTTTCCTTATCATGTTGCTCAATGCAATTGTATGGTTTAACTTTTAATAAAAAAACAATTAAATTTGTCCGCTTTTTCATTGGATACTTATTTAAGTCCTCTTGGCCTCATAGTGAGGTGTTACAATATTTATCTATTTTAAAAAACTTTAAAAAGTAACAAATCTTGTGAAAAAAATCTAAAAAAAGTAAAGTTCATTTCATATGAATGTACTTATTTCAATGATATATTAATTTTGATATATGATAAAAGAAGCACATTTTATTAAAAATATTTTTCTTAAAAATTTATTAGTATCAATTAAAAATATAATAATAATAAAATAGTTGATTAACAAATACTAAATAATATCTACATGGTAAACAATAATATCTACATGGTAAAATTTATAATCCAGAAAGCCTTCCTATGGTCAGGGGTGGAGGAGAAGAAGAAAATGGCTCTCATAGCCTGTGAACATGTTTGTAAACCTAGAAAGAAGGGGGGCTTGGGTCTTAGGAATATCAGAACTTTGAACAAAACTCTCTTGGCCAAACAAATCTATAGAATGTATCAAGTAAAAGGTGAATGGAATGATATTTGGAAGGCTATGTACTTAAGGAAATCTCCCACAATTAAGGAGTTCCTGGCTTTAGATTAGATACCAAGCGGCTCTTTCATTTGGAACAATGTTATCCAGGCTAAAGGTATTTCTATTCTCAACAACATCTAGGCCATTAGTGATGGAAGGAAGGTGGACTTTTGGGATGATCCTTTGATTGGAGGAGCCCCTCTTAATAAGCTGGCTACTCATCCACTCATCTATAATTGTAAGAAGAAGATAGGTACCAAAGTGGTGGATTATTGGAAAGATCAAAAGTGGACCTCAGACCTATTGACCCCAAACTCAAGCAGGTAAACTTAATGATCAATCATGCAGTCTTAAAATCTAGAAGGGAAGACCATATGGTGTGGCATGAGACTTCGTCTGGGACTTATTCGGTTTCCTCTACTGTCCTTTTACTGGCACATTCCCAAGATCTTACTCCATGCTGGGCTAAGGCTTGGTATCCTGGGTTGAATCCCAGATCAATATCTTTATGTGGATCCTCTTGCAGAACAAGATTCTTACTACTGACAATCTGAGAAAGAGGGGATTTTGTTTCCCAAACATTTGCTACCTTTGTTTGAACAATGAGGAATCTATGAACCACATTTTTTCACACTGTCCCTATACCACTTCTATTTGGGGGATGTTTTTCAAATGTGGGGGCTGAATTGGGATTTCCAAGAGGAGATGCAAGACTGTTTCGGAAGTTGGCATTACTCCACCAATAAAATTACCATAAGAATCTATGGAAGTTCTCCTTTACCCATATCCTCTGGGGATATGGAAAGAGAGAGATAATAGAATATTCTGAAATGAAATTAACACCTCTAAAGTGGTATGAGTCAAAATAAAAAAAATTGTGTTGAGAATGTGATGGCTAGGGGAGTGCATTATTGTAGCAGCAAGGAGGACTTTGATGTTCTCAAAAGATGGAATATCCTCGCCTCTTTGGACACTCACATTAGCCAAATAAATAGAAGTTTGTGTTGTTGGTCCTTTCCCCCCAATGAGTGGTTTAAGGCCAACTTTGATGGGGCAAAAAAAGGAAATCCAGGTCCGGCTGGTTGTGGTGGTGTCATCTGTAAAAGGGTTGGCTTTTTGTATTGGAGCAGTCACCTATCCCTTAGGTATTCAAACCAATCATATGGCAGAAGCTATGGGTACACTTCAATTTATCAAACTAGTCTCCAATTTAGGGGTCAAAATGCTTTGGTTGGAAGGCGACTCTAAAAACATAAGTAATTGTCTTCTTGGTAATCATCAACTATCGCAGAATATCAAGAACATCATTGAATCTGCTAGAGATCTACTTCGGGGTTTTAAAAATGCCACATGACACATGTTTACAAAGAGGCTAACCAGAGTGCGGACTAGGCTGCCAACGTGGTGATATAGAGTGAGGTAATTATTACCTGGAATGGCAAAGGGGAGCTACTGTGTGTGGCACATGACATCTTAATTTATGAAAGATTGCTTGGTAAGCAGGGGTAGATTTGATATCATTTCCCAAACTGAAATGAAATGTCATGGCAACAGGTGCTAGCTCAACAGGTTACCAAGGAGGAAGTACAGTTATCATTGTAGGTTAAATATGCATGCTTTATGGCCATTTTTAACCCTCTTCAACAATAGCACTAGAAAGTCCTATAGAAATCGAAGTGGTCATCATAGAGAGTCTGTTACAAAGAAAGGAATCAGGTTGGAGCTACAGAGTATTGAAATTAATAAGATCACAGGCGGTAAACGGAAGAGAACGAAGGCTACTACCATTGAGAAATGGAAGAGTCATCCACAGGTCTAGGCAATCCTTCAAGCTACCAAGATGACGGATTTCAAGGAAAACATGTAGGAGAAATGACCTTAAATTACGAGAATTTTCAAGAAGGGTTGGAACAAAGGGATGCTAACCATTGGAAATAGGAGTATTAAGGTGACCGAAACTATGATTATGGAGGTTATGGGTCTTTCGATGGAGGGCATCATGTTTTATAGGGACAAAAAGATTTCAGACACTGCCGTGAAGAAATTTTCAAAGAATGAGGAGGAAAGGGCTAGACTGGTGAAGGGCAGCCACACCTACTTTTTGCCAAAGGTAATTAAGTTAATTTGCTGAAGTATTTTGCTTGCTATTATGGAGTTTATCACGCTTGATGGCAGATACACTAGGGTTTACAACTACCACTTCATTTTACTCAATCATTTTAGGCATAAAGATAAAATTTATTTTTTTCCCTTAATGAGGGGATCAAGGATGCAATTTCCAACCACAGTATTAACCTTGCAATGCATGAAGGCTTGATGGTGATTCTATATAATCACATCAAGAACATGACTGTCCTGTTGAATATAGCTAAGATTTTAGACACAGAGGAGGATTTGGATGAATTTGATGAGGAGGAAGGTGATGGCTATGATACAAAAGTGGAGATAGAAGACGACCCCCAAAAGGTTGGGTCAAGTAGAAGAAATAAATAAATTGATCAGGGGAGACAAAACAGAGGGTTTGCCAAAAAAAGCAAAGAGGGGAGGACAATAGATGGAATGAGGAGGAGTATGGGACTAGAAATGATATGGACACCGAAAGTGAGGAGGTCCAAACCCTTGTGAGCCCAAAGCAGAATAAGAAGACTTCTAAAAGTAAGGAGGTGGGCACAAAAGAAAGGTCGCCTCTCAAGAATGATTTAAAGGAGAAGGGCTTCATGGGGGAGGATACTGCAACAAAAGAATCTCAGAGCTTTAAGGATAGAGATGTTGGCCTAGAGGTTAATCTTAATACCACGGGTGATAAGAACCAAGAAGAGAACCACATGGATATTGTTCTCTGCATCAATAATGGTATGGAAAACTTCAAACAGGTGCTCAGCTGGATGCATAAGGAAATTGAAGGCATTAAAACCAAGCAAGCTTAGAAAGAAGGGAAAATTGAGACATTACAGGCCTTAGGCTCGAGAAAGTTCAATTCCCTCCCTGATTGTCTCAATGAGCTCACAAAAGTGATTGGTAATGCAGAGGAGATTATCAATGCTAACCGCAATAGCTTTACTAGCTTGGAAAACAGGGCAGATGCCTCTGATAAGAGACTCGATGGTATTAAGAACACACTCAAAAAAATAGGGGACCAAAGCCACAAGATTTTGAAAGTTGCCTCGACTAGCATGAAAACCCTTATCCGCATGCTGGAGAACTACCAAGGGGATAAGGCCATGAAGGGCATTATTGATGTCAAGGATGACACCCCAAAGGATAAGGAAACTGGTCTTGGGAGAAGAATGAGAGCAAGCACTAAAAGGATGCAAGGCCACAACAGGGAAATTGAGGATATTAAGTGGGTTGTGGACAATATGGAACAAATGGAGCTGGAAGTGGGGGAAATGCTTCAGAAATTGACCTAAGCCTGAGCTACTGTTGGTCTTTTTTGGTTTTCAGTTTGTGTTCTCTTGTTTGCTTGCGTTTTGTTCACCATCTTTCTTTCCTTTGGTTGTTGTCTTTTGTTTTGCTGCACTGTAATGTTTATCTTTTGATCTTCTGTCTGTAATGGGTTTCAAGGGCCCATCAAAACCTGTTTTCCCTTAATAAAAAATAATAGAGTTAAAAATATAATTCTTAGAATTAGTAAAAAACATAACTTTTAGTGAAGGTTATGATAAATGTTAAACTTGATAGAAAAATATAATAGAAAAAATTGATTAAGAAACTAAAAATTCTAGAAATATTTGTATTGAATAAAAAGAAATATATAAATAGAATATACATGAAAGATGACAAAAATCATTAGTATGCCTTATCTTTAAATTGTTAACAATTTGTTTGTATAATACATAGATATTGAAAAATATTAAAGAACATTAATTTTTTAAGGCATAATAAAATTTAAAAAAAAAAACAATAAATCTTGCCATTACACAACATTATACGCTAAGTAAAAAATCAATTCCATTATATTATAAATTAATCACAACAAAACCACCTAACTTTAAAATTACATTCATACATATTTTGATTATATAAAAATATAGCCTAAAAAGAAACAATGCTAACAAACCATGAAATCATCCAATCCATGTTGAAAAGTACTTAGAAATATGCATCAAACAATATGTTTACCTTTATTTATGGGCCAAGTCAAAATTTGATATTATCAATCAATGAGCTTATGAAGATTGAAAATCAATTAGATACGATAGTACATACAAAAGTGCATAGAATAAAAAATCATAGGATTTTGCAATATATTAATACCCAAACTACCATAATGGGTCCTAGCTAATTTCATTAAAAATATGATTAACCATTAATTAGAAAATATTGTAGCAGGGGTTAGATATCAACATTGCACATCATGACCTATCACAATCCTCTTATAATTATCTACTTTAAAAGCTTCTTTCCATTGTAATTAATTCCCTTTATCTTCTTAAGAGACATCATATCTTTAAAAAATGTTACAACACTAAGAACTACCATTTTCATATTAGAATAAGTTTAAAATAAAAATGTTTGTAATGATTATCTTAGAAAGATTATTAATATTCTTTAAATGATGATGTGATGTTGGAGTAAAAAAATGAATCATTACAAAAGATTCAATAAAAGTGATGATTCATAAGTTCTAAAATTGATACTCATAAGATAAGTTTTAGTAATTTGATTTACATTATAATTAAATTTTCTAAACATCATGTCATATAGAGAAATGAATTTTCAAAAAACCTTTAAACAACTCTAGAAAACTATAGTAAAAGGTTTCTACTTTCATGACATATTTTATAAAAAAAAAGTATAATTTTCTATTCGAAAAATAGCTTTCAATAGATAATGGTCACAATGTATTGATGTGGTAGGTAACATCGGGCATCAAACTGAGGCCATGTTATGAACAAATTGGAGTTGGTAATTTGACATTTAATCAAGCATACATAGAATGTAATGCCCGTCAAAATACCCTAGAAAAATAAAGCTAGTAACAACAAATAGAGATAATATTTTTTTTAAACATCATCTAATACAACACATATAACCATCTATTCATATGCATTAGACATCCATTAATATTATATTCAAATTAAACATTAACATTTAAACATATTCACATGTATTATTAACACAAATGGAAATAAACACAATATCACATCTATTTTCCCTAAGGTATCTCAACGTCATTACTTACACTACTCACATAAACAATACCATCATGATCACTATCACAATTCAATGCATTCTAACTCTATCCTTAATTGTTCTTTACATGCTACTTAAGTGGGTCATTTATAATGCATCTATCATGAATGCATACATCGATAATGCAACTCTAATCAATTCCCCATGAGATTCATTTTGAGAACACCAAATCCAAGTGTTCCTACTCCCATTTACTCATTCCTTCTAACATCATTAATTCATTAAAAAATAATCTTAAACACATTACTAATCATTTGTTTATTATCTTAATATCCACATAATGCTAAGTACACTACAATTAATCGAATATTATTATTTCTATTAATGAAACATACTCATGATATATTATGATACACCATACGATCTCTTACAAATGACATAAACTATATCGTAAAGCATCACCCACAAATACGTATCCATTATCCAATTACATATAAGGGCATAGCGCTTAAGTACAAAATACAAATGCAATAATCTCATGATATCGTAATTACATATGCCATAAGATCAAATTCATCCATCTTCTATAATGCTCATCCACTACTCCTTCCACGGTAATTTACTTTGATTGAATGGGTTTTTAATTAATTGCTTTGTCTGTTTCAGGGCTATGTGATGAATTTAATTTTTTCGATCTTCTATGATAACAAGTCAATTACTCCTCCTGTTGAGCTAATTTACTTTGAATCCATGTATTTCAGATTATTCAACCTCAAAAATTCTATTAGGCTATTTTATCGATGTCAATACGAAATGGCAGACCAATTATTTATGTTGTTGTTTTCAGTACTTTCAGTATCATTTTAATGAAATGAAAACACTACCTAGGATTAATTAGGTAGCACATAAATTAATATTTACTATCATTTTTTATGATGACAAATTGGACTAGGTAGTGATGAAAAAACATATGTATTAGAGTAGTTCAAATGAATTATGGATCTCCTTTGTGACATCATTGAAACCCTCTAGATTCTTATTTCAGAATTACAGTAGATGGAAAAACTAGAGAAAAAAAGCCATATACCCTAATTGGATTGTAATTATAGGGTCGTAATACTTTGTTTCTACTAGAGTTATAATTTCATCAGTGTCACCTATGTCTCTGTTGGTTTGAGAGTCTTTGGTAATAGGATCTTAACCAGTTCATAAATGTGTATGTGTAATTGTATGTGTGTGTATGGTTTTTAATATTTCAAGTGATACTCGGTAGGCATTCTTTTTTATAGATCAGATATTATCTAGAGAACATAGGATACCTATCCTCTTGCTCCAAGTGTGCCCTGGTACTATTTTGGATTAAGGCAAAAATAGGTTTTCAAAGGGCCTTGAAACCCTTTACATAGAAGATTCTAAAAGGCTTAGAATCGAAGAATTAGATAGTCCAAAACAAAATAGGCTACAAAAGATAGGACAATTCATAGAGCTGCCAAGAAACCAGCAAATGCCCAAATGTGTGCCCTGGTACTATTAATGTAGATTGTTCCTCACCTAATTTCATGAGTATTGGCCTTTGACTATTGACCCACTATTATTTCTTTTTAACAATATAAGTTTCGATAGGTCTTAAACTAAGCATTTGCATAATTATCAAGCATAAAGTAATGGAGTAGACATCAGGTGTGAATCAAACATGGGGCATATAACATAGAAACATATGCAAATGCTTGTGCATTTATTCACTCTCAAGCTCTTCCTTAAGAACATGTTTTGTTGGTTGTTTCTTCAATAATTACCAATTTTTATTAGGAAATCAAGTCTGTTTGTTGCTTTCCATATTCTCTGGAAAAACTAGTTTTTTGTTTCATAAAAAATTCAGGCTTCTTTCCTTCTAAAAATTGGGCTTTGAGTTATCTTTCATTTTTTTAGAAGTTGATAGTGCTTTCTTCTTATTCTCAAACTCACACAGTTAATACCTCTGGGAAACATCACATAGTTCTCTATTTTATGTTTGATTTTAATTACTTTTTCATGTTGTCTAATAATATTGATTCTTATTTTAAATCATGATTTGAATCTATGTAGGGAAAATGAGTAGCTTTCTCAGTATGGGGATACAACATCCACATAGAAATCGATTGTAAGTTGCCTGATTGTGCAACCTAAAGAACTAGGAAATTATCAAGATGCAACCATATAACTATTTTTCAATTAAAATATTTCAAATTATATTCTATAATACTATTTGATCTGTTTATTATCCGCAACCAGATTAGAAATGCTTTCAATTGTTATTTTCGTCTGCTTCACTTTCTATATTCTTTCTTCTTGAGATTCCTTTGTTGGTGCTATTGCATGTGTTATTGAGATTCTCTTATATGTGAGGAAATTTCGCTATTGTATGTGTTGTTGTAGGCAAGAGGCTCTTGTGCCTCATATGTCCTTCGATTTATGACATTCATGTCTATTGGGGGGTTTCCTTCCTTCATTGAAGACATGATGGTAAGAGTTTTATAGTTCATCTTTTGTAAATCGAATTGAGTGTTTTGGAAAAAAATGTAAAACATGTCATATTTTATATTTAAGAAATGTTAAGTAGGAAGCCCAGATACAAGAGTCCTCATTGTTGACAGATTTTTTCAAGTGAGTTGTATTGTAGGGTTGTCCATTTGCTCTTTGATTCTAAAAAATAATCCTTGGTTTCAGTATAGCTTGTCATTTTCAAATGGACAACATTTGAAGGATTGTCTTGTTGTGTATTTGTTCTTCACATTATACTGACTGAAAAATATGCCCTTTTACTGTCATTTTAACACCTTTTCACTGTATTTGTTGATGCTTGTTGGCTTCCACTTTTAGTTTGACAATGATTTTACCTTCACAAATATATAGAACTTTTCTTTCACTCATGGATGACTACTCTACATGAACCTTTGAACTATTTCAAATTCTATGGCAAAGATCTCTAAATTTGGCTTTGAATATTACCATTGATGATTCTCAAACTTGTGAATGTTGTCATTTGTCAATAAGGATTGTTCTTTTGATTCTTTATGAGTACCTATTGTCTTTAAACTGGTCTTGGTTGTATCTTTTCATGGAGCTCACTATTTCTTGTCTCAAAGTTCTTTAATAGTGACCTTAGTCTTAGTTCTTGATTGAATATACACCTAATGGTCTTTGTTTCTTTGTCTTTTTATGATATATGCACAAGGTGTGACTCTCATTTGTATTTCTCAAGGCTATAGATAGTACTTTATTATTGTTTCCTCTATCAACAATCCTCACTACTATTAGAAGACTTTATGGTCTTTTTACTCTGATCTATCCTCCCCACTGTATGTTTTGAAAGAGGATTGCCTTATATTTTTTATGTCTTTAATCTCTGATTGGAAATAGTAACTGTGTCTTTATTCCCAAATTTTCTACAACTTGGTACCATGCACATAGTTGTCCCTATTTTCATGATCTAGAGTTCACAATTCCTAGCAACCATTATCACTGGTGAAACTCTTTGACTGTTCTTGACTTCAAATTTATCCTGAGAACCCTGCTTCCTGTACTGTTGCACTGTCCTTTATGACTTTGTGTCTATGAATTGGATGCCATCACATTGCTTTCTTGCAATTACCATGAACTTTCTTTGACCTCTTGCACTGTTGAATTGTTCGAAGTGGCATATTCATTATTGATTGTAAGTGTAGAGAAGTGTAGAGTCATTATGTTTATCATAAAATGCATTGTTCTTTCCATTAGATGCTTCTCTAAGAGTGTTCTCATGTCTATGATAAAGGCTTGACTAGGGTTTGTTTTATCAAAACCCTCATCTAGCACATATTTTACTATCTTTGACTTGAATGCATTATTTCATGCCCAGAATTTGATGTATTCAAATAGATGAATAATGCTTTCGCCCACGATTAGGGTTATGATTGATTGTAAAAGATGTCCTTGAAGCTTGTGCAAATATATTGTTATAGGTTTATTGAGTATCAATATTTGTGTTTGGTGAAAATTTCAATGTGGCTGCTCATTGTCTTTTGTAATGATACTTTGTGTACTGATTTATTTTGTCTTTCACTGATTCTTGGTAGCTTGTAGTTTATTTTATTTCTGATCAGTTGTCTGGTAGAATTTATGTTGTCTGATGTTTAGAGATCCAAAACCTTGGATAAACTAAATTCAAACTAGGTATTTGATTCCAGAAAATGAAAGAGATATAATTGACGAATAAATCATTATTACTCGCTTCTATCTGTGTAATCTTGTAATATGAAAATTCGATTGCATAATATTTGAATCAAGAATGAATGAACTGGTGTATCATCATTTCTTCCCTCTAGGTGTTCATGGCCAACCAACTAACCAGCCAAGTTACTTTAGCCTCTCCAGTTTCATGCTAGCATTTTACTCTAGAAATAATCTCACATTTCTTAAACCTCAACTGGATATGTTATTTCAGCTGACACTTCTAAGGCATTTAGAATTCATTGCATGCTATTACATATGAGGAAGTTTTTATTTAGATGATTATAGTACTTGCAGTCACAACACGACATACAAATAAATGGCTTATGTTGTTTCATTTCTGCCATATTATTGGCGAGCATTACAGGTCTTCTTCTCCACTCCAATTATACAACCTGAGAAATGTAAACCTTCAAATAATTTTTAATTTTATTTTATTAAATGTGTGCCTTTGGTTTGGGTGTGTATATAGTGTGTGAGGAGATGGGTGGAAGAAGGAGATGCAAATCATCTTGCAAATTTAGGAAAGTATGTGTTTGCCATATTTGTAGTTGGCGCAAGGCTAACATATGCTATAACTACTATGATTCTTTCAAACAACACAGGGAACAACAATATAAACATGTAAATTGGGCTCGTATAAAGTTTAAAATTGTTGGAAAGGAGGACAAGCATGTATTACCAAGTGATTTTAGATGCCAAAATAAATGGATTAGTGCTAGCACAACATATAGGAGACTTGTATCATAAACCTAATTTTTTTAATTTTAAAGAAGACTTGCAATTATAAACCTTATTTTGTATCATCATACTTATTTAATGAATACTTGTAATTTTTTTCACTCTCAAGCTCTTCCTTTAAGAACACGAGCTATTGGTTAAATAATTATCAATTTTGTTTAGCAAAGCAAGCCTATTTTCTTGGATGAAGTTATAGTTTGTTATGATATTTTGTTCAATGTTTTGTAAGAAATTAAATATAATTACATTGAATGTTGTATTGCTGTTTGAAAACATTTTGGTTCAAAACTACACAAAAAATATTTAAAACAAATTGTTTATTTTTTAATACATTTTGGTTGAAAACTACACAACAAATTTTAAAATCCCAACTATTGTCTCTTCTATTTTAATTTGTCTTTAAAGAGAGAAATTTTTAAGATGATAATTTGAGACACTCAGTTAAAGACGATATTTAAGACAATAAACAACTTTTTTTTGTCTCAAGTTAAGACAATTTGATCAAATATAGTCTTAAATATTGTCTTTAAACACTCCCTTATGTAGTAGTGTGCATGTTTCATTTGGCCTCATCTCTTATGATGTTGGAGTCTTGCACACAAAAAGACTTGACTTCTGCTGGGCTCATTAAGAATCTTTCAACTTCACGAATAGATCAAGAGTTCATTGACTATAATTATAACTTAAAAAAAAGAAATGTTTACAAAAATTATGTGCGACCATAGTAAAAAATATGTAAATATAACATACTTTTAGAAAACCAAACATACTTTTCGATTTGAAAACGTTTGTATTGACAACCCTCACACAATATCGACTTACAAGCAAGTGAACCGTCAAACTCTGTCCCTTCTGTGAACACAGGAAATTGGCAATTCAAGCACAAAATTGAACCCTCACACGAGAACAACACACTTTCTTTATATACAGGTCTAGTAATACTACGTCGTATGGATGCTTAACAGTACAAATCGGGATTGTCGATGAGATATGCCTCGATCTTCTTGAACAGAATAATGATCATTTCCTTAATCTCCTTCACTTTCTCCTCGTCCTCAGGATCGCCCGGAAGGCTATCAAAATGGGCTACATAGCTGAAAACGCACCCTCCCTCAGCTTTTGGGGTGAATTTGAATTCGTATGTGGCAGGTGACACTTTTAATCCCAGAAGTCCTCCTTCCACATGACTGTAGCGGTGCCCAAAGTTCTCCTCGTCCACTTCCTCCAATTTCAGCTTTAGCCAGCTGGAATCCTCGATCTCTGCATCACCAAACCCAACCCATCACTAACAAGATAAAATTTTAGGATTAGTTCTTATTGTAAACGAAAAATATTGATACCATATGATACATACCAGGAGTGAAATTGATTTGTTTGATGCTTCCTACACCCCCTTCGCCTTTCAGGGAAGTGATGCTTTTGAAAATGTCTGCTGCTCGCTTCATAAGGATAATACTGCCCTCATCCCTAAAGACTTTCCACAGTCTCTTAGCGTCCACTGTAGACTCGATTTCTTGAATGATACTTCCCATCACAATTTTATCTTATTAATTCTTCTTTTCCCTCTTCTATTCTTCTTCTTCTTCTACTTCCTCTGTGCTTTGAGCTGTGGTCAAGGAAGAGGAAGATCGATGCTATTTATAGATCTCGTTGTCAATCCAATTCATTGGAAATGAAAGAAGACATAAGTGGTTTCTAAATTTCTAGAGTCAAGTCAACAAATCTTAGGTTTGAAGTTTTCTCCATGACGATTATTTCGTGTATGACTCCATTTAAATTGGTGAAAGACTTATCATCTCACCAACCCACTATGGCCTCCACTTATCATCTCACAAACCCAAAGTGTTGAAAAGAAGGCTTCTAGACGATGACATTGTCAAATTATTTTTGAATTTCGAAGGCTTCTAGACGATGACATTGTCAAATTATTTTTGAATTTCGATCTGGCCATCCAATTTCATTGAAAGAAGAACTGTCATTTGAAAACTATGTTCGTATCGGTTATCCGGCCGAACTACCCGGTTTTGATTTCTTTATCATATTCAAATAATATTGAATTGAAACGTTTTAACTCTAATAGAGTACTCTAGTGAGGTCAAGTTGGAGTACTCTAGTGAGGTCAAGTTGACAAATCTTAGGTTCGAAGTTTTCTCCATGACGATTATTTCGTGTTCGTTCTAAAGTCTGACTCAATTTAAATTGGTGAAAGACTTATCATCTCATCAACCCAAAGTGTTGAAAAGAAGGCTTCTAGACAATGACATTGTCAAATTATTTAAGAATTTCGATCTGGCCCTCCAATTGCATTGAAGGTAGCACCGTCATTTGAAAGCTATGTTCGTATTGGTTATCGGGCCAAACTACCCTGTTTTAATTTCTTTATCATATTCAAATAACATTGAATTGAAAAGTTTTAACTCTAATAGAGTCTAGTGAGGTAAGGCTTATGCTATATTTATTAAAATAAAAAATAATATCATTCTAAATTTTTGATTGTATATTAATATGGAACAGGGAGATATATGTTTTTTAATCATACAATTTATTGGATCATGTTTGAATACTTTTGGTGGAATAGATAACCCTCAATGTTCAATTCTAGAACGAAGAGGTATCAACGTTTTTAAACGGTAAACGCTTTTGACCCAGAGCTATGAACCAATGAGGTCACAAATAGGGACATTATTGCTTGTTTAAAACGAGCAGAGAAAAAGATATAAACAACATGCAATAGCAGAAAGAAAACAACATAAACAAAAGACACGAGACAAAAAGATTTATAGTGGTTCACCATTAATTGGCTACATCCACTCTCAACGCAGGGAATCACTTCTATTAATCAATTATCCAATCTTACATACATCCATACATGGACTGCACACAGGTATTTATACAATCATATCCAGCCATGAAACCAAGAGCTCTGAGAACACAAATGATCATGTGACCGTTGGGCTTCACATTCCCAACAATCATTCCCACTATAAACATTCTAACACCTTCTCCTTCATGTAGCTGAAATCCTTGTTCACTGCAACACCAAAGCCAACCCATCAGCAACAAGATACATTTTTAGTGTTAGTTCTTATTGTAAACAAAAAACATTGATACACCATGATATATACCAAGAGTGAAATTGATTTGCTTGATGCTTCCTACACCTCCTTCGCCTTCTAGGAAAGTGACGCTTGCGAAAAGCTCTGGTGCTTGCTTTGGAAGGAGATTATGGCCATCCTTCACAAAGGCATTCCACAGTCTCTTCGCCTCCAATGGAGTCTCAATATCATGACAGATACTTCCCACCACCATTTTATCTTATCAACTCTTCTTTTCCCTCTTCTATTCTTCTTCTTCTACTTCCTCTTGTGCTTTGAGCTGTGGTTTAGGAAGAGGAAGATCAATACTATTTATAGATCTCGTTATCGATCCAATTCATTGCAAATGAAAGAAGGCATAAGTGGTTTCTAAATTTTTAGAGTCAAATCAACAAATCTTTCGATCCAAAGTTTTCTCCATGACGATTCTTTCGTGTCCGTTCTAAAGTCTGACTCAATTTAAATTGGTGAAAGACTTATCATCTCACCAACCCAATATGGCCTCAACTTGCCTGTCCTTTCTTTTAATTTGTGTTGAAAATAGAGGTTCTGGGTATCTTCGTGGCTTGATCACAGGGTCGAAACTGTTGAAAAGAAGGCTTCTAGAGAATGATATTGTCAAATTATTTAAGAATTTCGATCTGGCCATCCAATTGCATTGAAGGCAGCACAGTCATTTAAAAACTATGTTCGTATCGGTTATCAAGCCGAACTACCCGGTTTTGATTTCTTTATCATATTCAAATAACATTGAATTGAAACGTTTTAACCCTAATAGAGTCTAGTGAGGTCAAGCTTATGGTATATTTATTAAAATAAAAAATAATATCATTCTAAATTTTTTATTGTATATTATTATGGAACATGGTGATATATAAATATTTTTTTATAACACCATATCTATTGGATCATGTATGAACACTTTTGGTGGAATAGATAGCCCTCAATGTTCAATTATGGAACGAAGAGGTATCAATGTAGATTCTTTTTTAAGGGGTAAATGCTTTTGACCCAAAGCTATAAACCAATGAGGTAAAAAATGGGGACATTATCACCACTGTAACATTCAACAATGACACTCTAATGGGGATTGACCCTTGATGTCAAGAGCAACACAATAACTTAATCATCACACCATGCCAATACCAGCAATATCAACATAGATTCATACTCTTTTATCAAATAGAAAAACAATTTTGTGGATGATATAATACCCTCTTGAAACATGTATAATATATATTTAATTTCTTTTGAAAGATTAGAGTTAAATCAATAATCTATAAGTTAATATAGTGTAGAGATATCATTTGATCATTAAGAAAAATCTACTTGACAATATAGAAATACATTTTTGACATTCGTGGTATGTATATATGTCTATAGATTTTAACTAGTGTGAAAAAGAAATATATCATAAAAAATTAGAATAGACAATATGATATTGAAGGAAGAGTGAACATGTTCAAATATCTCTGGTACAACAACAATGTAAGTTGTGAACATATTCCTTTTAGTTCTTTGATATTAATGCAGTTCTTTCTATTTTTGATATAATGATACTCAATAGTTTTCTACCACATCAACCTACCCAACACCTTCAACATATGAATAAGATGTCTAATATTAATGATGATGAAAATATTAAAGTCAATATATAGTAATTAATGTTGGAATTGATTTATCATATAAAAAAAGATAATTATCAAAGTATAACTATAAAAAAATTAAATAACATATTAGTTGTCAAAAAGTTATAAAGAAATCTAAAATTATTATGAGTATCATTTAAATGAGATTGGCCCATCCACTTGACAAAATATATCATTTGAAATTGGATGATTAAATATATTATAGACTTACTTCTTTTTAACATAAATAATAAATAAGGACACTTATAATTTGAAAAATATAGCGATGACTGATGTGTTTGTATGCATCTTTTACATCAATTTGTAATTTTGTACCTGTCTTGTGGAGGAAGGGAAACACTCAAAAATGTATCTAATTTTTCCTTTGGTAGAAGATTATGTCTATCCTTCATGATGGTATTCCATAGCCTCTTCATTTGAGAGAATGTTTTGAAAGCTATTGAAGAAATTTTTTACAATTATTTCTCATAAAATTGTAAATTTAAAACCCATTTCAAGATAATGATCTAATTAGAACTTTAGTCTCACCATTTATTCTCTAGTTGAATATTATTTAATTTAATTGTCAAATAGTCAATAATAATTTTAGATCTCATGCATGTCAAAATATGATAAATATTATGCTATTCTTTATCAAGATGATTTTTTTTAAGAATAACTCCTCAAATGTTTGAAAATAATTCTTGCATGAAATAAATTGGAATATTAAATTTAATGTAAAGGTGTATTTTTTAGAGGTGAGAAAGAAGGGGAGGTGGTTTGAGTATGAATTTATTTGATCAAATCTTGATATGATTTTGTTTTTAAAATTTACAATTTTTCCTACTTAATTATCATAATGTTTCTGAATTGGACATCATAAACTCATTAAACAATGAACTAAGAGATGTTGGATGTAAGTTTTTTTAAACAATCTTCTTATGTACAAGAAGATGTGAAAGAAATGAGGATCCATACAAGTTGAACAATATGAAATCCAAAAAATTATTTTTCGCAATATGCAATCAAAGTTAGATTTAATTTTTAACATGAGATCTTGTCTCAATTCGAGATTATTCATGGAGTGTGATATAAGAATGGTGAGGTCTAGTTATGTTGAGACAGGAACCAATAGATTTATATTTTCTTTAGATATATTTTCTCAATGCTTGTACCATAGTGTCTTTGTAAGGCATCACTAAATTGAAAACATATATTTACCACTACCATATATTTTCAATGAACTTATAGAACCCAAAACATTTTCCTAAATGGTGGAAATAAAATTTTCAAGTTACAAGTATTAGACCCATGTTGAGCTTAATCAATATGGTATATGGAAATTTCTAAATGATATTGAGGCCATATTCAATTAGAAACCTAAAATATCAAATTTAACTTTATAAAGACAAAGAAAACTTGTCATTCTTGATAACTTCAACACAACTATCTGCATAATCAATCTATTCATGAAGGGGAATTATATATATAGAACTATGTTCATATATAAATTCATGGCCAATGGTTTTAAATATGTATCTTAAATTATCCTATTTTTTCATTCCCTCAAAAAGATCTAGTCTATTTTCTTGAATACTACCAGATGTTCAAGAACAGGGGAGAATCTCCATGAACTAAAATATTATCAAATTAAGATGCTTGAAAGACACCATTCATTCAAACCAATATGCTAGAAAGTAAATAGCAATAATAGTAAATGCATTCACACTAGAACACCAAATTTTTACGTCGCAAACCTAAACGGGGAAAAACCTCAGTGAGAATCTAACTCACAATATGTATATCAATTATTTACAATGATTATGGCTACCATCCAAAGAGCTTACTGCTCCAGACTTTCTAACTAAGCCATACAACATTAGGCAAGATACAAAAGTGGACTTGCTCAATTAAAGATCACTTCTTTAGGGAAAGGTACACAATAATTGTCCAAATACAATATGGAATAGACTTTGAACTATAATGGAAAGAGTATCTAAAAATAATAGATAACCGTTTGTAGTTTAAGCATTCATCCAATTCTCTGATATATCTCTAGATCTCTATCTAGCTTCAGGTTCGCACAACTCTTGTACTGTATTTCTTCTTATCAAAATACCATTCTAAACACTTGTTAAAAATCAATTATAACATAGCTATACCATCTAGAGCATTGTATACATCATGAGTTCAGCTGAGAAAAGATGTAATATATGAATTACCACCAGACCAAATACAATTGACTCTACTAACGTGGAATGCACAAAGTCATATATATTGTTAGCTTCATCAACTATAAAAGTTCTATCAATTTTGCATGCTATTGAATATCCATAAACACCCTTAAGAGATAGGTCACTATACAAGTTAACCCTTAATCTAGACCAAAATATGATCACCAGATATTCCAAAACCACATAACGATAAATTTACTAAACAATCTTAACAACTTTAGATAGAATATGATTATCCGAATAATATATAAACCACATATATATAAATTGTAGTTAACTGAACCAATTTGAGTTCATCTAGACTACTTCTAGACTTGAGAGCTGATAGCAATGACAAGATGAGTGTATATTGCAAGAATATCACACTTTGTCATTGATGGAAACATTGTGCCAACAAAACTCCAAAAAAATTCATACTATCTCTCCCAAAATCTCTCGTACTTTAACAAAAATGACAAAGGGTGCACTTTTCAATGAACTAGCTCCCCCTAAGGACAATATCTCATCAATAAAAATATTCTAGAAAATATGTATAGAACAAAGAAAGAAATAATTGAACCATTGATGTCCATAGATTTTGTAGGGTAGGAGGAATGATAGCTCTATTGATAGATTTTCTTGATCGCCATGCAATAGTTTAGTCAACTTCAACAGATATTAAAATCTTAATTTGACTCTAAATTTCAACAATAAACTACTCTGCAACATTACAGTCTTCTAGCATAGAAATAGATGCACTCAACTTCTTGGAGTCTTTCATAATTTTTACCATACTAGTGAGATGCATATCCATAATGTATCACAATATATAGAATTGTTTCTTCATAAGTTCCCTCTAGCTGACCAAATCATTCAACTACTTGTATAGCTCTTTAATTTCAAATGGATCATCAGAAACATTCTCTAAAAAAATGGCTATTGTTTTACTTCATCCATTGATTCATCAGCTACTGTAAACACTTGTTCAAACTAAACTTCACTATTCAAACTTTTGTAGGTTTATCTTTGTCAGTGGTCTACTTTCCTTCTTCCTCCAACACATGAATATTTCCACTAGTTTCACCAATACGTAAATTTTTATTTTCATTTTATGGAGGAGTCGATAAGTACTTTACAATCTCCAAAGAAAATTCAGTTGCAATATCATCAGTTTGTCTAATAACACATTTTATGTTATTAAGATATTCAACCATTATAATATTTACTCTCTCCTTTTTGTAGAATCTTGTATTGAGAGCAATTTGAATCTTGCTTCTAGCATCCTTAGACAAAGGACTACAAACTTTATCAATAGTAGCAATCAGAATATCATTTTATTATTTACTATGTCAATTCCTCATATAAACTATTAGGGCCAAAATCTTGAATATCACATAAATTTTGATTACAAAAAATCAAATATCTTACCACTGCATTCTCAATTACTTCTTTATATATATGTTGGGCTTCATAATATATGTCTACAACATATTTTATGAGCTCATTTTAGTACATAAGACTATCCAAATTAAAAGATGCTTCTACCTTTCCACTCAACTTATTTTGAGCACTCTTTTTTATTTCAATAGTAGTTTGGCTTCTAGTCTTCTTAGAAGGAGGGGCAACATCCTTTCCTTCAATATCCTCCATTTTAGTCCTTTTAGTCCTTGGACTGGTGGTGAATTTCTCCTTGTTTTCTTCTTCATCACAACTATTATTAACTTCCTTGACTTCCTGAACATTGAGATTCCTCTGAGCTTTAGCTTTTATCCTCAGCTTATTTTTCTCACTAGATCTGGAAAGAGAAAGAATTACAGAGGAACTTTGTGTCACCTAGGGTGATGGAGAAGCTGATCTAGTCAATCTTTGCCCATAGAAATTTGCAACTTTGGGCAATACTAAGTCACTGTATATTCTCTTCATTCTTTTATCCAGTCCCTTCTTGGACCTCTCTTCTCTCAAACTTTCTTCCAACTATTGTACAGTCCCAAAATAGAGTTCATTGGGATCCTTATCTAGATTGATAATCTCAAATTTTTTTGATCCAGACAACTCTACAGAGACTTCTTAAAGAAATTCCAAAATCCAAGTGATCCTTAGTTCAACAACCATAATATAAAAATTGTTTCTGCTAACTAAGAAAGTAAATGTCTCTTTATGTTTCAGAACTAAATCTAGAGGAAACCTATATCTTTCCTACATGTTTTCTTTGAAGTCCACAAACCATCCACCAATTGTCCTTCTATAGCACTAACTATTCAAACCCCTCATGTGCAACCCTATTTGTGCTCCAATAGGTGTGGATTTTTCCCAAACATAATTGTCCCTTCCAAGAAACCTATTCATATATATGAATGCAAGAGAGATAATCAAGGAACCAAACTTGAATGAGTACTTACTCTTTCTTGTTTTCTCTAGATTCTCCATTAACTATTAAAACAAGAGTTCACATATGTCAAATTGTTCTTCGTAGATAACCATCTAAAAATCCGTGTGAATAACAATTGCAGTCACATCGCCTTCATGGTTTTGGAAGTAAATTTTGCATGCAAGAATCTTGGCAGCATATTTGATTGCAGGGTCAGCAATATCTTGAATCATCATGGGTCTTACATCCTACTTAGCTCCTATCAGCTCAGTTACCATAACATTTTTCATAAATATTTTTGCTGGGATAATGCCCTTATCGCATAAGCTAGTGAATGCCCTAATGCAATTCTTTGTAATCTTTTAAGGTTTATCCAGGTACATTTTTTCTCTATGTATTCTTCTTATAATAAGCCTTATCCATTCAAATTTATCAGAGAAATTAGGGAACACCTGTGAAATGACTAATACTAACTCAATGATGTTCTTGTACTCACATTTGAGAGAGATTCAATCAGTTTCTGATATTTTCTTCTAGAGGTCATTAAAGCTCACATGACTCACCTTTCTAATTTCTGCATGAATGTAAGATCCAATATCCTATGTATATAAACAATGAATTGGGACACTTGAAAACACACCTTCCTTATCTTTTAGTATTTCAACAAATGGGTATGGCTTCAATATTGGTGGGGGCTTGAAATCATAGTCGACGACAATCGCAATAAAAATTGCATCTACAACTAGGGTTTTTTTCTACTAACACAAGCTCTACACTAAGACTTCTTCGTATGGGATCTCTTCAAATTATCAAATTGCAAGTGATTAAAATAATCCTGAAAAACCAATATATTCATTTTGTCGATGTATTATCAGTCATAAATGCGCTAAACACAAAAAGTTGATAAATAATTTGTTCTGACTATAGAACAAACAACACATCCATAAATCATCAGAAATTCTTCTTCAAGCACTGCAATGCTAGAATGGATCATTCATACTATAAAAATTCTAGATATATAGCATTGGCAATATAACTAAATTCAGTTGTCACAAATTGTTCAATGAAAGTGGCATTTTATAGATCTTATATTTGATGGCTACAAAATAAAATTTAATAATTTTGAATATAAAATATAATTAATTTTCTGAAAGCTTATATCAAATTTAAATAAATTTGTATTAAACCATAAATAATTATATAAGATAATACTAAACTATATATCTTGATTATTATATATTTATTTAAAGAAAAACATAGTTTTATATTTGAAAAACAACTTTGGATAGATAACTACCACAAAGTATTCACTTGACGGGTAGTATAAACCATCAAACTAAGGCCAAGTGATGAAAACATGTCATTTTTTTATTTTGACATTTTATTCAAGCATAAATAGAAACATTCAACGAGAACACTAGATGGCATCTACCTTTAATCATAATATATATATCATCTATTTAACATTACAAACTAGGATTGGAAATGAGATATGCCTTGATCTTCTTGAACAGAGCAGTGCTCATTTCCTTAATCTCCTTCAATTTCTCTTCATCCCAAAGAACCCTTGGAAGACTATCAAAGTGGACTACAAAGATACAAATTCATCCTCTCTCTAATTTTGGGGTGTATTTAAATTCATATTCACATAATTTATATTCGCATATCCATTCAACCCATCCCACTTCTGCACTAATTTTCCTTGTGTCCAAACTTATTACAAAAGTAGCATTGATCATTAAATGACTAATATCCAATCTATTTACTAGCTCTATGTCCAAACTTATTGCATGAAAAATAGTTACCATTAAAAGGCGATGAATACCTAGCTTGAGTAGGAGGAGGCTTCTTGAAATTCTTCTTGTTCTAGACCAAAATTAAATTATTTTGGCCTTCATTAGGTTTCATCAGTTCATCCTTGACCATTTCCTTTTTTTTATTCTCTTTCTTCGGAGTCTTAGTGCATTCACCATTTTTAAAACCAAGTCCACCTTTATCTTTATCTCCTTCTAAGCACTCAACATCATATCAAGTACTTCAATGCCACCTCTAAGATTCAACCCTTTGACAATTTGTTCATTTGCTTCATTCAACTCTTTACTTAACATGTTCACTTCTTCTTCAAGTTTGATGAATTTTTGGATTTGTCATGTAGATCTGTTTCAATTTCATAAATGATATTTCTCCCTTTATCAAGTAGCTATCTCAAATAAGAGATTTTAGCTTATGCTTTTTAGGACGTTTGTCTTCTTTCATCTAGATTTGCTAGATCACACATCAATTCTCCATATATGTATCAACTACAACATAAATGTCCGACTCACATTGTTCCATACCATACAAATATTTCTCATATTCAAATGTAGTGTTTAAATCTTAGATCCACCTTAGGAGTTAGAATGTTACCTTAGGAACCTTTCTCTGATACCAATTGTTGAACACTACTATATGTTGAATGGGAGAGGTGTTGAGTCAACATATATTAAAACTTAACCAGTTTAATTGTTCAAACATTATTTACCATATTTGTAGAAATAAATAATTTAATAAAGAACAACAATCACACATGCACTTAGTCGAGGCCATGACTTCTTACCAAACCCTTTCCCTTGTTAAATCGATGGGATTTACTAAAGTCTGGGTCGAGGGAGATTCTAATAACATTGATTAATTCCTAAAGGGCCTATCCTCCCCTTCATGGACCATAAAAAATATCATATCTCAAGCTAAGGAGATAATCAAATCTCTCAAGATGTGTGTTGTTTCTCACAATTATAGAGAAACCAAAACTATTGTTGATTGGGCTGCCGACATGGCCATTTGCGTTGATCATATGATGAGCTTGAGAGGTGAGCTGGATCTTCCTCATGAGGCTTGTGCCTTCCAAATTTATGATAGAGTGCATGGTTATGAAGGAGTGATAAGTAATTATGACAATTCACTTATCAATGAAAAAGGCCATAATAAATCAGAAAGAGCAGCTCTCGAAGATTGAGCTAGCGTTTAAAGTGTCCACAAGACTCCGCATGCTTTGTGGGTGCCCATTTTTATTTTGAAGACCTTCCTGCTTTCCGCTTTGATCTTTGTTTTTGCACTATTCTGAATTGTGAAGGATAATAATAATCTATTTGTTGATGCCATGGGAGGTAACAGGAAAAGAATTGAGCCGCTCTCCTATGATGAATGGAAAGATAAGCCGAAGGCTTGGGCTATTCTGGAAAGGACCAAGATGATAGGGTATATGGAGAGAATTGTAGGGAAAAACCCTCCCATTACTAGAATTTTCAAAAAGAATTGGAAAGATGGAAAAATTACCATAGGAGGAAGAAAGGTTAAAATTGACGAAGGGATGATCACGGAAGTTACTGGTATGCTGATGGGAGGAAGAATGTTTTACAGAGAGAGGAAGCTCATAGAAGTTGCTATCAAGCAATTCCTGAAGGAAGAGTTTGAGAAAACTAAGTTGGTGAAATCCGACAAAACCTACTACTCGCCGAAAGTGATAGAGAAGATATGGAGATGGATTATGTTTGGTGTCATGCAATGTGTTACTCTTGATGGTAGATGCTCTCATGTCTATGGTTATCATTTTGTGCTTTTGAATCATTTTTTCCATAAGATCTGGTGTCTATACCCTTCTATTTTTTTAGCTCCCTTAATACTAGCATTAAGGATTTTAGGGCTAATCCAGATAGTAACCCTCCCATGCATGAAGGGTTAATGTTACTTTTATACAACCATGTCAAGGACTCCTCTATGCAGCATTCTATCACTGAGCTTTCAGATTCGGATGACGAGTTTGAGAACTTAGATGATAGTGAAGACAAAGGGTCTGATATTGAGTGGAAAGATGATGGTGACAGGATTACCTCTGGTAAAGGTTCTAGCAAGGAGAAGTACAAATATTTGGCTTCTGGGTCCAGAAAAAAGAAAGATAGAAAAGGGATTAAAGGAAAAAGAAGTAAGGTCCAGGAGGAGGATAGCTGGCTTGAATATGATGAAGAGGATGATGAGGGGATGGAGATTGATAGTGATTATGTTACCCCACTGCCAAAGAAGAAAAACAAGCGGAGCCCTATCAACACCGAAATCAACCCAAATAAAGGGAATGATTTTCTTAATGTCCAACCCAATCCTCAGGATCCCAATGAAAGGACAGATGATGTTGAAGAAGATGGGAAGTCGGTGAAGGAAGGTGATACTATGTCTCCCAATGCTACTGATGTTAACATGGACACCCTGGATAATATTGCCCCTGAGATCAACATTGATAGAAGAAACTCCCCTCTAACCATGTTGAATACCACGAAGAGTGGGATGATGGAGTTTTGCAAGGTTATTGATTGGGTCTAATATGAGATGGATAGTTTGAAGAACAACCAAGAGGATTCATCCAGGAAAGTGGATACCTTAGAAGTTGTTGGAAAAGGTAAGCTCAGTACCCTACCTAACTACCATAATGAGCTGACTAAAGCCATCAGCGATGCAAAGGCTACCACTAGAGTAGATGGCTCTCAATTTAAGGTTGTGGAGGCTAGATTCAATGATCTGGAGAAGCGGTTTCACAATCATGAGAACACCTAGAAGAAAATTGGAGAACAAAGCCAAAAAATTATGAAAGCCTTTACCGACAGCTTCAGTGTGATGATCAGCAACCTGGAACAGATCCATCAGGAAAATAACACTATTGATACTACTGAGGATAAGGTTTTGGCTCTTGATGGGGAGATTACTGGTCATGGAAAAATAACTTGAGCTAGTACTAGGAAGATTATCATGCAAAGGAGTGGGAGGAATCGAAGAGAGTTGCTGCCTCTATGGTCCAGCTGGAGCAAGAAGTGACAAAGCTTATCATAAACCTTTCTTAGGATCTATTTCTTGTGGATGTCCCTTAGTTTCCTTTGTGCTATCCCTTTTCCTCTTTTGGCTTCTTGCTGGCTTTTTGTCTTTGCCAGCTATCTCTTTTTTGTGTTTTTCTCGATCTTGTTGGTCTTTAATGTCTTATATTTTTATTATCTTTCTATAACAGGGTTTTGGGGCCCCGTCAAAACCTTATTTCACTTAATCTAAAACAATCACACATGGACACCGATATTTTAAGGTAGATAATGAAGAAAAAAACCATGGTGAGAACTATCTTGCTACATGAAGAACTATCTTGCTTTATTTTTTTCATGTGTGCATCAACATGAGACTAATTCAAGATCTAGTAAGAACTTCATAGAGACTAATACAAGCTCTTTATGAGAAAAGAGACTAGAATCCAATTAAGGAAGACCAAGAGGTACTCCTCATAAATCCACTTTACTGTGAAACCATGTCCATCTAGGAAGTGAACTATGAAAGAAAAAAAGGACTGCAACTTAGAATTCCAAATTACATGTCCTTATGGAGATTTAAACTTACTTATCCATATTGGGGAACTAAGATCTTAACCAGTTAAACTCAACCTCTTGATATTAAGAACATTGTAGTGTCTCTTAGATCCTCATAAGTTTATCCTTATGCTATCTCCTTTCTCAATTAGCTATTGAGTGACAATAATCATGCAAGTGTACACAAAAGATAAATGTTCATAACCACTTGATCTAGTATTTTTTTTATTGAAGTACTTGCATCTAAATAATTACAAGGGGTTAGATCATGAGGATGAGATAAAAAATGAAAAGAAAAAAGAAAAGTAAAAAGTATACATAAATTTATAGAGAGATGTACTTGAGAGCCACATCAAAGCAATTCTAAGGTCATATGAAATCAAAATAAAATCACTCTACTAGACTCTAGGTGTCCTATTTCTTTTCGTTCCCTCTCTTTGATACACCATGAGTAATTATAGAATTATCTCATAAGTAATGGTTTACTCTTTTCCATTTCCCTAAGTATACATCATTTGAGAATGCATGCCAACTTTGATATATTCAAATCCATTCTTCCTTCTATTTATCTCCATATAGTTAACTAGTTTGCATCATGAAATTTTTAAGAAATCAAGAGAAAGATATCATCCATCACATCCACATAACATGCACTTTTCATATGTACCATACGTGTCCATACAACTAGACTACTATTTTTGCAATATCACTTGATGTTATAAGTCATTTATAACATAGATGGACTTGAGCAAGTTTCTTGTTGTCAAAGTGGCTAAACTTGGGAGTATACTTTGAAAACCATTAATCTAGGTCACCAATATTGATTGCATTTGTTCATTTTTCTCTTTTACCATTGATTAATCTCGTCATTTCTTTTTGCTTTGATCCTTTCCCTTTGTACCATTTTCAAAGACAAATTTTGTTTTGTAATTTTTCTTCCTATTTTCTTAATTTTTACGTTTTTTGAAAAAAAATATCATTAAAAAATTATAGATGTTTTGACTAAGGTGAAAAGAAAAAGAAAAAGAAAAAAAGGTGTCTTTAACTATCGACAATATGAAGGGTCATCATTGTCATGTGAAAGAGGGTTAGAATCTTATATATAAATATTTTGACAAATTATTATTAAATTGATGGAAAGACCAATAGCTATGAGATTACACTTATTGGTAGAATTCTAATAATAAATAACACAAATTATTATTTTTAACATACTTTCTTTCTTCAAATGAGTACAAAAGTGAGTTGTCACAAAAGATTCAATGAAAGTGATGATTCATAGATTCTAAATTTGATAGCCATAAGATAATGTTTAATAATTTTGATTTAAAATATAATAAATTTTATAAAGATCATACCATATAGAGAAACAAATTTTGTTAAACAATTATAGATTCTAGTAAATATGATATATTTTCTATTAGAAAAACAACTTTTAACTGATAACCGTCACAATCTATTGACTTCGTAGGCAGCATCAGCCGTCAAACTGAGGCCACGTTGTGAACATAAGGGAGTTGGTAATTTGACATTTTATTCAAGCATAAATAGAAACAATCCGCAGGAACACCAGATGGTAACGCCCTCCAATCATAATATCTGTTTAACAGTACAAATTGGGATTAGCGATGAGATATGCCTCAATCTTCTCGAACAGAGCAGTGCTCATTTCCTTAATCTCCTTCACTTTCTCTTCATCCTGAGGAACGCCCGGAAGGCTATCAAAATGGACTACATAGCTGAAATCCACTTCCTCCACTTTCTCCTCGTTCACTTCATCCACTTTCTCCTTAACGTAGCTGAAATCCTTGTTCGCTTCATCACCAAACCCAACCCATCACTAACAAGATAAGTTTTAAGGATACTTATTATTGTAAACAACAAAAAATGATATGGTATGAAATTATACATACCAGGAGTGAAATTGATTTGCTTGATGCTTCCTACAACCACTTCGCCTTGGAGGAAGGTGACGCTTTTAAAAAGCTCTGGTACTTGCTTTGGAAGGAGATTATGGCCATCCTTCACAAAGGCATTCCACAGTCTCTTCGCCTCCAATGGAGACTCGATTTCATGACTGATACTTCCCACCACCATTTTATCTTATTAACTCTTCGTTTTGAACTCTATTCTTATTCTACGTCCTCTTGTGGTTTTGTGAGAGAAAGATTGACGTTATTTATAGAGCTGGTTGTTGCTCCACATGTGAATTCATCGCAAATGAATGTAAACACAAAAGAAGTAATTTCTTCAGTCAAGTCAAGAAATGAAACATAGATTATAGAATGGCCCATCGTATAAGACATATCGTCCCACCTGCTAACGTATTGTGCGAACTTGGCTATAGTTGCCTCTAGACACAGTGGAATCCTTGTCAGACGAGGTGGAGGAAGAAGACACAACCAATTGCTTTCGCAGCTTCTTACGCTTACCCACAGAAGATTTGGCCTCCGGGAAGATAACAGGTTTGGCTTTTTTCTGAGGGGAGGGAGTCCGCCTTAGAGTCCGAATTGGAATCCTTACCACTCGACTTCCCCAACAGAAGTATCATCCTCAGAAATAGGGATATAATAAGACGGGACAGGGAGGGCATGAAAAATGGGAATCAATAAGAACCAGAAGCCCTTCATGGACGATACGGAACTTGACAGGGTTCTTTTTTGTTGGAAGTGAGAAAACTCTGAGAGGGGGGGGGGTCACAAATTGTAACCAAGCTCAAGAATATATAAACCATATAGAACTAAAATGAACAGTAAAAATTGTGATTACTAAGACACATATAAAATACTTTGAATGAACAAATATCAGAGCATCTAAAATAGACTCTCAAAAAGAACAAATTATATTTGCCGAGTGGAAAACCCTCGAAATCCAATGGATTTCATCATAGGGAGAAAAACCACTCCGAAAAGTACCTCTTATTGATTCACAAAGAGCTCCAACTCTTACAATGTTCTGCAGCTACAACTGCAAGGAGCTACAACCCCTATTCTTTCCAATAATTTTTAGTGGGTTCACAATATATATTCGCAATCTGATTTGCAACTATATTTTATGAACCTTTATTACAACACTATAGAACTAATATTCAATGTTTCCATATAACCTCTAAGATCTCAATACAACTGATAATGTTTTCTTTTACAATCTCTCACCTTTTTTACTATGCACACTGCATCTATATATACTTATTTTTCACAAGGGTACATTCATGCAGTTATGCATATCTCAAACAGATTCATAATTGTTTTAACCTGTATGCCATGAAAAAAATATCATAATCCCAAGCAACTCTCGAGTGGTTAAACACCCATGAGAAAAATATAACCATAAGAAACTAAAAAAAGTTATCCCAGTTTGAATAAATTCTATTGGAAGAACCAAGAGCACCAGAATAAACTTTCTTAGAAAATAAGCACACAATATTGACAGTGCTTCCATGATCATTTTGAATAAATTCATTAACCAATTTCCAACTGAAAAACCCTGCCCAATCTCTGCCATTTTAAGATAAATTCCTTTGAATAAATTTGTAAGAAACAGTGCAGCAACAATGCTGATATTCGCAAAAGAACCCACAATAAAAAAACGCATACCTGTGCCTGGAGGGAGGGAAGACAAGTTACCTATGAGGATCATGAGTAGTGATTCAACATAGAACATCTTCAGCCTTGGCAAAACTAGTATCATAATGAAGAGCATAAACAGGGGAATAACATAGTAGAAACCCACAACCTTCAACACTTTCTCCATGATAGAAGTTTTGAACAAGTTCATCAGAAAGCAGCAGCAAAATAAGGTTTTTAGCAGTGAAGATGAAAAGAAGTATTCAAAAAGAATAATGAGCTTTGAGATTTGAAAATATCCCAAACCAAAATCAATATTCTTTGACATCTGATAAACTCATAATGCTAGATAAGGAAAACAATACTTAAGTCAAACTCAATCATGGTTTAACCATTGAGTTAAAATACGTGCGAGAACATGTTGAAAGTTAACTGATGATGTGGAAACCAAAGTCCACATTTTGCCACCAAAGAGCCTTGTCATCAACGACAAATAGAATAGTCAACAAACTCCCCCTTTGTCCTTGATGGCAAAATATAGCCATTTGAGGATCAAGCCGTATCGATAATCAAGAATCAAATCACTGTAGCAAGTATCAAACATCATTGTAGGATCAAAAGGATAATAGCCCTGCAAAGAACTTGACAATCAAGACATCACTGTCAAGAATCAAAACCAAACAATATAACCACCTTCAATATTAATCAAATATCTATGTATAGCCAAGAACCAATAGAACGGAACCAAAATGTAGACATCATTGTTAAGAAACTGAACCAAACTGTACCAAACAAGAATAATCACACCATAAACCTCTGAACCAAACACCTCTGTACCACAAGAACAATCTCAATCTCACCATTTCTCCCCCTTTTTGTCATCAAGGACAAGGAAAAAAAAATCCAGCTACTGTGAAAAAAAATGACTGTTCGGAAGGAGCAAAAACCTACCAAACAGACTCCCCCAGAGTTAAAAATCATTGCAACAAGGAGTGAGAAAAAATGCCCAACTGTTTACGGAATCATTCAAAAGTGTCTCGAGGCAAAGCTTTTGTGAAAATATCAGCCACTTGAGCATGAGTAGGAACATATAGCAATTTAAAGTCATTTGCAACCACCTTATCTCGAAGAAAATGAAGCTTAATAGCAATATGCTTAGTTCGAGAGTGCAAAATTGGATTCTTGCTCAACTGAATAGCACTGGTATTATCACACATAATGAAAATAGGCTTTGTTACCTGAATACCCAAGTCTGATAACTGATATGCCATCCATATCAGTTGTGTACAACATGCTATAGCAGCAACATATTCAGATTCACATGTGGATAATGTAACACATGCTTGCTTTTTACTATGCCAAGCAACCAACCTGTCACCAAGAAAGAATGCAACACCACTGGTGCTTTTCTTGTCATTAGAACAACCTCCCCAATCTGCATCTGTATAACCAACCAAGGAGAAATCTGTATTATGAGGATACCATAGACCATAATCAAGTGTCCCTTGAATATGTTTAAATATCCTTTTAACTGCATTAAGATGTGACTGCCTAGGTGTAGATTGATACCGAGAAACCATACAAACAGCCTGCATCAGATCAGGCCTTGAGGATGTGAGATAGAGCAAACTGCCTATCATGGACCTGAATTCTGTTTGACTAACTACTGGAGAATCATCATTTTTGACCAACTTACAACTAGTTTCCATAGGAGTGCTGACTGGTTTACAATCACCCATATCAAACTTCTCCAACATTTCTTTAGCATACTTAGTTTGTGATAGAAATAAGCCATGTTTAAGCTGAGATACTTCTAAACCAAGAAAGAATTTTAGTTCACCCAAAAGAGACATCTCAAATTCGGATTCCATAATGTTTGAAAACTGTTTTGATAAGTCATCATTAGTAGATCCACATATGATATCATCCACATAAATCTCAATTGCTAAGATATCATCTTTAACACTTTTCGTGTATAAAGTGTTGTCTACACCACCATGAGTAAAGCCATTATCAAGAAGATGTTTATCCAGCCTAGAATACCAAGCTCTAGGAGCTTGTTTTAACCCATATAACACCCTTTTTAGATGATATACATAGTCTGGTGTTTCATAAGACTCAAAACCTTCTGGTTGTTCCATGTAAACCTCCTCTTCAAGATAACCATTTAGGAATGCTGTTTTGACATCCATTTGATAAACAATAAATTTTTTGAAACTTGCATAAGCTAGAAATATTCTAATAGATTCCATTCTAGCCACTGGTGCAAATGTCTCACCAAAGTCAATTCCCTCCTATTGAGCATAACCTTTACAGACAAATCTGGCTTTATTCCTCACAACCTTTCCATTTTCATCAAGTTTGTTGTGGAAAATCCATTTTCCACCTATGATATTTTTGTCATCAAGTCTTGGCACTAATTCCCATGTTTTATTCTTTTCAATCTGGTTTATTTCATCTTGCATAGCATTTAACCAACAAGAATCATTAAGGGCTTCAGTCACTGTTTTAGGTTCAAATTCTGAAATTAGGCAGAAATATTCAGCAAATTGTGCTTGTTCATTATTTTTAGCTTTCCTTCTGGTTAGAATACCTACTTCTTTATCTCCTATAACTAGAGACTAGGGATGTCTCTTTGCAATGATTCTAGAAGGAGTTCTCAAATTAGTATTCACTTTAGGACTTGAATAAATTTCTTGTTCATTTGAATCTGGTGTTTCTGTGTTAACACAATCAAACTTTTGATCACCAGAATTATGTTCAATTCTTTGAATTTGAATTCCTTCATCAATCTTATCACGGTTCTTACTTAACAAGATACCTTCATCAAAAACAACATTTATGGCCTCTACAATTTTGTTTAGTCTTTTATTGAAGCATTTGAATGCTTTACTATGTGTAGAATAACCTAAGAAAATACCTTCATCAGATTTTGAACTGAAACCTTCTAGAACATCATTATCCTTTTTAATAAAACATTTACAGCCAAAAATTTTGAAATGTTTAACATTAGCAGTTTTTCCATGCCACAACTCATAAGGAGTATAGGCAGTTCCGACCCTTATTTGAGCCCTGTTTAGAATATATACAGCTATATGAACAACTTCTTTCCAAAATTTATCTGGCAATCTGGCTTCATTTAGCATTGTTCTAGCCATTTCTTTAACTGTTTTGTTCTTTCTTTCCACAACACCATTTTGTTGTGGTGTACGAGTAGTTGAGTACTGTCTTTTTATGCCTTGTTTTTCACAATATTCAATGAATTCTTGAGAGGTGAATTCTCTACCTCGATCTGATCTTAAGCATTTCAATTTTAGATCAGTTTCTCTTTCTACCGTTTTCCTATATATCTTGAAACGTTCAAAAGCCTCAGACTTATGTTTCAAAAATGTTACCCAAACCATTTTGGAATAGTCATCAACAATTAACATAAAATACTTTTCACCGTTTATGGATTGAGTTTTTGTTGGTCTGCATAGATCGGTATGTACTAATTCTAGTGGCCTAGTAGAAAGATATTCCTTTGTTTTAAATGATGATTTTGATTGCTTTCCTTTTACACATTCATCACAGATACTCGTTGGTTTATTGATTATAGGCAAACCCCTGACTTTCTTATTCTTGCTAATTCTTACAAGGTTATCAAAATTTATGTGACCTAACCTTTTGTGCCACAACCAGTTCTCTTCAACTTGACTCATAAGACAAGTATTAATCAAAGATGATTCCTGAACTATTGAATCTATCAAATTATAAAGATTACCACCTGTTCTTAAGCCATTTGCTATTATTCTATCCTTCTTGTTTCTAATTTCACAACCTTTTGCATCAAATGAGATAGAATAACCACTATCACAAATCTAACTCACACTTAACAAGTTATGCTTCAGACCTTCAACATAATAAACATTATGTATAGGAGTATCTTTATTCAAATAAATAGATCCTCATCCTGTAATATAAGCTCTTGAATTATCACCAAACCTGACAAAGCCACCATCAAAGTCTTCTAAAGTTTGAAATTTGTTTTTGCTACCAGTCATGTTATGAGAACAACCGCTGTCCAAAACCCACGTTGCAGGTTTATATGAGAATAAGGCTGTTTCAACAATCAAATATTTTTCAATATTCATATTTTTGGGTTTCCATACTCGTTGAGGTTTCAATTTCAGTTTGCACTGATTCTCAAAATTCCCATAATGAAAACATTTAAAGCATCTTGTTATTCTTTTGAAACCATATGATTGTCTATGCCCAAACATAGGACCTTTTATGGCTAACTTGCAGTTGTTAGCTTTAGGTCCAAAAGAATTACAACAAAAACAATACCCTTTAAAGAAACCAAAGTTTGCTGACCAATTCAAATATTGTTTTGATATCTCATTTTTCTCAAATTGTTCAATCTGTTTGTATAACTGAATTATTTTCTGCTCATTTTCATCTAATAGAACTTTCTGACTCTCAATAGTTTGATTTGCAGTATTCAATTCTACTTGTAGAATTTGGCAATTTTCCTCTTGAGTAGAAACCAACTTCTTTAATCTCTTTATTTCTTGTAAAGAGCAAAGTAGCTCCTCTTCAAAATTTATTTCTTCATCTAAATCAAATGAAGATTCTGATTGAATAGTTTCAGCTTTATGATCATTTACAATTTCAGCCATGAATAAAGTTTCTCCTTCTTCAACTAAATCATCTGATTCTTCATCAGTGTCTTCCTTTGATAAAAGACTCTTCTTTTTAAAGTTTTTGAATCTTTTATTTTCATTCCAAGGTTTCTTTTTAGAGAAATTTTCTAGTTTTTCATCATCCTCATTTTGATCAGCATAGGGAGACTTTGCAGCAAAGTGTCCATACTGTCCATAGTTAAAACATTTTGATTTTCTTTGATATCTTTTCTTCATTTTCCTAACTAACAATTCTTCAAGAGCATCCAAGATATCAGAGTCACTGTCATCTTTCTTTTCAGCCTTGAAGGCTGTTTCTTTTGAAGTAGAAGCAACATTATTGCTAATTCTCATTTCATAAGTAGTTAGGATTCCTTGTAGTTTATGCAAAGTCATATTTGAGAAATGTTTCTTTTCTTCTAAAGCAAAGATTTTCATTTCAAATTTTGGTAAAATAGTTCTAAGAACTTTTGAAACTACATCATGTTCCTTAATGTCTTCTCCTAAGCCTTTTCGAGCATTCACCACTTCATCGATTCTCAGAAAATAAGCAGCTATGTTTTCATCTTCATTCATTTTCAAATTATCAAATTGAGTTTTCAAAGTAATCAACTTTGACTCTTTTACTTTTTCATCACCTTGATAAATAGTTTCTAACTTGACCCATATATCACTGGCAGAATTACAATACATGACTTTGACAAACACATCTTTTGTGAGACCACATAAAATAGAAAACTTGGCTCTTTTATCAAGTTCATACGTGGTTTTATCATCAGGGTCAATAGGTATGGTTTTGGGCATAGTATATTTTGTAACAACAACTTCCCACATATGAACATCTAAAGAATTTATAAAAGCTTCCATCATGACTTTCCAAAAAACATAATCAGTTCCATCAAACAGAGGGGCTCTAGTAAGAGAAGCACCTTCTGCTTGAGCCATTTTCAATTCCAATGTCTAGGAGCAATCCCTATAGGCAGACCTAACAGAGGGACCCTATGCTCTGATACCACTTGTTGGAAGTGAGAAAACTCTGAGAGGGGGGGCGGGGGGGCTGAACAGAGTTTTAAACGAGATTTAAACTTATTTCAAAAGTTCACAAATTGTAACCAAGCTCAAGAATATATAAACCATATAAAACTAAAATGAACAGTAAAAATTATGATTACTAAGACACATATAAAATACTTTGAATGAACAAATATCAGAGCATCTAAAACAGACTCTCAAAAAGAACAAATTATATGTGCCGAGTGGAAAACCCTCAAAATCCAATGGATTTCATCATAGGGAGAAAAACCACTTTGAAAAGTACCTCTTATTGATTCACAAAGAGCTCCAACTCTTACAATGTTTTGCAGCTACAACTGCAAGGAGCTACAACCCCTATTCTTTCCAATAATTTTCAGTGGGTTCACAATATATATTCGCAATTTGATTTGCAACTATATTTTATGAACCTTTATTACAACACTATAGAACTGATATTCAATGTTTCCATATAACCTCTGAGATCTCAATACAACTGATAATGTTTTTTTTACAATCTCTCACCTTTTTTACTATGCACACTGCATTTATATATACTTATTTTTCACAAGGGTACATACATGCAGTTATGCATATCTCAAATAGATTCATAACTGTTTTAACCTGTATGCCATGAAAAAAATATCATAATCCCAAGCAACTCTTGAGTGGTTAAATAGCCACGAGAAAAATATAACCGTAAGAAACTGAAAATCAATATCCCAGTTTGAATAAATTGTATTGGAAGAACCAAGAGCACCAAAATAAACTTTATTAGAAAATAAGCACACAATATTGTTAGTGCTTCCATGATCATTTTGAATAAATTCATTAACCAATTTCCAACTGAAAAACCCTGCCCAATCTCTACCATTTTAAGATAAATTCCTTTGAATAAATTTGTAAGAAACAGTGCAGCAACAACGCTGATATTCACAAAAGAACCCACAATAAAAAAATGCATACCTATGCCTGGAGGGAAGACAAGTTACCTGTGAGGACCATGAGAAATGATTCAACATAGAACATCTTCAGCCTTGGCAAAACTAGTATCATAATGAAGAGCATAAACAGGGGAACAAAATAGTAGAAACCCACAACCTTCAACGCTTTCTCCATGACAGAAGTTTCAAACAAGTTCTTCAGAAAGTGGCAGCAAAATATGGTTTTTAGCAGTGAAGATGAAAAGAAGTATTCAAAAAGAATAATGAGCTTTGAGATCCGAAAATATCCCAAACCAAAATCAATATTCTTTGACATCCGATAAACTCATAATGCTGGATAAGGAAAACAATACTTAAGTCAAACTCAATCATGGTTTAACCATTGAGTTAAAATACGTGCGAGAACATGTTGAAAGTTAACTGATGATGTGGAAACCAAAGTCCACATTCTGCCACCAAAGAGCCTTGTCATCAAGGACAAATAGAATAGTCAACACTTTTTATGGTCCCTAAAATTATCCCTCATGGCAAGCATAAGATAGAAAGGAAGGGACACCTTGACACCATAACATAAATTATTCAAAAGCAAAAAATGATGACCATAAACCCTAGTAAACTGATCATTGAGGGTGAAGTATTCATAATTACCTTTAGAAGTTTCACCCAGAAATCTTTGATAATAGAAATATCAAAGTAGCTCATCATTTTCTTTATCATTTTGGCCCTCCTCTTCATTTTCGGGCAAGTTCAGCACCTCCTCCTCCTAGTAGTTTTTGTCCCTATAAAATTTCATCCCATCAACTAAAGGGCTACTGACCTAAGAAATCAAATTCTCATCTATAAGCACCTTTCACCCATGCAGAGTGATGGTGCCATCTTTCTGGTTCTTCTCAAAATAGGCAGTCACATCCTTATTTCTCCCCTTTAACCTCTCAATGTATGGGGTAACACCTCCTTACTCCAGGATCCTTCAAATTTTTTGATCCTTCTTAAGTTGCACACAGCTTGGAGGTTCAATTCTATTCACCACCCCACCCATTCTTCTCTTCACTCTATAACTGAAGAGACTCACAGGTTTCAAACTAGGAAAGAAAGCACAGAAAAATCTAATATCTACCCACAAAACATGTGAGTTAACACCGCCATAATGACACCATCCATTATAAACACATGGCTTATGCAAAAAGGTACCGATATTTCTAGAGACATATCTTGTAATGATTGCAAGAGTATTGATGAAATTAGCTACCTCAATTTTTGTCATGAAGAGAAAGCATGTAAAGCTCAGTGTCCAATATATGCTCATTGGTCCAGCTCAATTGACTAATACTTCTCACTCCCTTATTAGCTAGGTAATTAGCTACATAGTTGGATTCCCTAAAAACATGGGATATGACACATTGATCAAAAGTATTAATGATTTCCATAGCCTTTTTAATCCAAACTTCAAAATTGTAAGAGGGCTTTGAAGTACCTTTAAGATAATTAATAATGTTTTTAGAATCACCTTCCACCCACACATATTGCATTTGTTTTTTCTCGCTAGGTTAAGACCCTGATAAGCTCCTATGGCTTTAGCAAGGTGGTTAGTCCGAATTCCCAAGCGAAGAGCAGATGCTGAAACAAAATTGCCATTATGATCTCGCAACACTCCCCCACATCCTGTCGACCCTGGGTTACCCTTTGTCGCCCCATCAAAGTTAACTTTGGCCCAACATTGAGGAGGTCTTCTCCACTCTTGGTGATTTCTATTTTTAGCATTGGGCTTTAAATGAATGGGAACATCAATATGAATTTCCCAGGTCCTTGCAACCCTAAGCTCATAGTCATTGCAAGCCACACTGCTTTGGGATCTCAATCTGGGACAAAGAATAGAAAGATTATCATGGATGGGCCCATTAATTTTTCCTAAAGACAATATCAGGCTAGAGATAAGCTTCCCTGAAAATACGATTATTATGCTCCTTCGATATGGCCCATGCAACATAGGGAAACACAAAGGACCATAGAGTCTATTAAGAATGATTCTTAGTAGGAACCTTCCACTAAGAAATGAACTCTTTAACCAAACTAGGGAAGACCCAACAAAGATCCCATCGCTAGAACACTTGACTCCATATGTCACTCATAAAAGAGCAATGCAAAAAGAGATGATCAAAAGACTCAACTTCCTTCAAGAAAATATAGCATCTGTTAGGTAAAGAAAAACCCCTTTTACAGGGCTTATCTATTGTCAAGATTCTATTTAGAAAATAGAGCCAAAAAAATATATTGATTTTAGGTTAGCCATTTAATCTAAATTTTGGACTATAGGGAGACAAGAGGATCTGAATGACAAGCCACCGAAGCCACATAAAATTTACCACTTGAAGATGACCTCCATATCATCTCATCATCAATGGTAACATTCTCCAAAGTAAAGGAATTCAAAGTAGATTGTAGCGGCCCAAGGGTAGGACTAATCACAGTAAGATCCACCCAATAGCCTTCAATGCAGCAGTCCACTACCTTCAGACCAAAGGAGGCAATACACACATCTCTAAAAGTTACAAACACAGGGTTAGAGGCCAATAGCGTTTTACTAGTCTATCAATCATCCCAAAAAAGGATGCTCTATACATTCCCCAACTTCCAGCAGGACCCACTGAGAGCAACATCTCTAACTTTAGTGATATTAGTCCAAAGATGAGAACCTATAGGGAGTTGAGGAGATTTGAGGAAATCCTAAAATTTTTGAATGTTAGATACTTTTTCTGCCACAAGAAATTCCATTCCTTCCTATTGCCATAAATTCTCTAGATTTGTTGAGCAAGGAGACTTGTCTTATTTTCTTGGCCTACAAACATTCTCCCATGCCACCAAAGGAATTCTATTCCAATCCTCCACTCCCATCCACATAAAGATTCTTTGAATTTTCTTGATCACCTCATCATACTTTGAAGGGATCATGAAAATACTAGGGGCATACATAGGTAGATTTTGAAGAGTGGACTTTAATTGTTGGACTTTACTAGCCTGAATTAAGAGAGCACCCTTCCACCCAGCCAACTTCCTATTAAAATGATTAATCAGAGAAAGCTAGAAGGAATCAAATGACTTAGACCCCAAAGGAAGACCTAGATAAGTGGAGGGGAGCACCCCAAACGAACATCCAACAATGTCATGAATCATCTTCTATCTCGCCTCAAAAGTGTTAAAGAAGAAAATGGAGCTTTTGGCTCCATTAACCATTTTCCACAAAGCTCTTTCATAAATATTTAAAATTGACTTCAAAATTCTAGCTTCACCAACAAACAAACTCTCCATCAGAATAGTGTCATCAATAAATTGTTGATGAGAGAAAATCAAGCTAGTCGAAGAAGGTTTCAAACCTCTCAGATGTCCATCCACAACCTTTTTTCGAATAAACCTTCACAAACTCTCCACCATGATCGTAAACAAGATGGGAGATATAGGATGTCCCACTCTTAAGCCCTGAGAAGTTTTTAAGAAATGGGAAGGCGACCTATTGACATTGACCACCATGGAAACCATGGAGATAAGTTGCCAAATGAGACAAATAACCTTACCAGAAAAGCCAAAAGCAATAAGGATTCTCTTTGGGAATGCCCAATTCACCCTATCACAAGTGTTAAATCAATGTCCAGTTTGAGAAAGAAACCTTGGGCCTTAGACACTATCATAGAGTGGGAAATCTCATGGATAGTGATGATAGAGTCCAAAATCTACCTCCCAAAGTAAAACCACTCTGTTGAGGTGTGATAAAAAGGGGCAGGATTTTCAGCATCTTAGAAGTCAAGACCTTTGAGATGATTTTATAAAAGGAGTTGCATAGGCTAATAGCCCTAAAATCATCTAAAGAATTAGCCCCCTCTTTTTTTGAAATGAGGACAATAAAAGTTGTATTTGATAATACGATGAAAGAAATAAGTAACCGATAGAATACTAAGAGAGGGGGGTGATTTTGTATACTCAAAAGCTGATACAAACTCCCAAACTCAAACTTATCGACCAAAATAGTTTTGTCAAGATAATATCTCAAAGATTATCAACATCAACCAATATCAATATCAACATCTACCAGTTTGACTATTATACCAAGTTAATAGTAAAACAACTTCAAACTTGTAAACATCAACAATGCTTAATCAAATAAGATCATAACCAAAAAATGCATTCACCACTTGACACAAATATTTATACATGGAAAATCCAAATAGGTAAAAACCATAGTGGGATGAGACTCACAAAGATAGCTATCTGAACTCTTCTGAAGTTCACCATGTTAGGAGCCAAGCCAAATTGAAGCTTTACAATAAGTTATTTTAGGAACTAATTCTAGTGAGGAATCACCCGGTTAGAAGATTTTACAAATATGCCTTGACGAAAAGCACAATACCCTATTAAGAGTAATCTCGCTAGAGGATTTGAGAACCCAAACGAATGGATCACCTTGTGAGAGGATTTAGAAAGTAACCAAGCTTGTTAGAGCTTACCCAGTTAGGGGATTTCAATATTTGCTTTGATTGTTAGAAAATAACAGGTTTTTCCAATTTGTCTGAATAGCACTACATCTACTTGATCAAATCCTTCTTAAGCTTCAATATTTGCCTTCACTCAAATTATAGATCCATCTTGTTTTCCAAGGCAATCAAACACACCAAAATAACATGAACTCATCTTCAAACAATTACCACACGTTTCACCATCATTACCACTCGATCCTCAAATCTTGAATCAACAAACTTGATCGGTAGGGTTTTAACAAAAATAACTAGTAGGGGGCATGTGCACAAAGATGGTGGTCAGAAAAGTGGACACCACCCCAAAAAAACTTGGAAAAATAGGCAGCGTGTACGCGGTTTTAAAATTTCAAATTCCCATGTACGCGCTTAGGTTTGTTCTTCCCGAGCCTAGAAAAGGTAGTGCGTACGCGCTGCTTTTAGGAAAATGAGTGCGCACGCGCTACGCCTAGGAAAATTAGCACGTATGTGCTACTTATAGGAAAATGATCACGTACACACTAATAATCCAAATAAAACTGCGTACGCGGTGCCTGGTAAAAAAAGTTTAAAAAAAAAATGGGTCTCATTTACCCGTAAAGCATGTTTTTTACTTCGTTTTTTCCCCATTTTCTAGCCTAAACCATGAATGGGGTGCTAAATTTGTCCTCCAGGCTATGGATCAAGGTTAGTTTTTGTTTTTTTTTGTCTTTCTTTCTGGTTTATGCAATTTGTTTTACATTTTGAATTTAATTTCATTAATTTTGATTAGGTTTTTTCAGTTTTAGTTTCAAAAACTAGATTCTTCTAATCCAAAACAAGAACAACCAAATGCACCTCATGAAAACCCGCAAGAACAACCAAATGCACCTCCTGAAAATACACAAGAACAACCCCCAATTCCTCCTCTTGACTGCACAGCCGAAACACAGGAAGAATTAATTAATCAGTTAGGACAAAATACGTCTAAAATCAATAGACTGATTGTTAAATTGAAAGCTTCTGAACTTGACCATCATCAATCCCTCGCCTCTAGCCTAGACACATTAGCTAGTGGTGCCATAGCTGTTTCCACAGAAATTACCAAATGGAGAAGCTTTGGGGATAGGTGTCGTCAATTCTATGCCAATGGGCTATCATACGATGGAGTAAAAAACAAAAATATTTCTAAACAACAAATATGTGACCTTTTTGTTGATCCCAAAACTGGTGAGTCATTACCTCTTAATGCAAAGAGGTTTCCCATACATTGGTGTACCAATGTGCAAATGAAGAATCTTTTTTGGTAGAGGTGGTGGATGGTCTTTGATGATCCACCTTGTAATAATTATGAGGTACCACTATATTTTTTGAGAAAAATATATTGTGAGTTTGTGCTCAATGTGCGGCCAAACTATTTTGACATGAGACAGTTTCATGGTAGAGGTGGTGGCTCTGCCCAAGATAGACCTAGAGCCCATAGGATATTAGCCACAGAGAGTCGCTGCCGCCTATCACCCAAACCAAGGTGCATCATGTTGTCCCATTAGAGCTGAAAGAGTCGATGGAGCTGCAAACTCTTCATGCGGCCACAACATTGACTGGTGCCATCATCCAACATGGGACGTCATTAGCACACCCTATTGTATTGGATGATGAGCCATTAGAGGGTGACAAAGATCCCATCGAGCATATGTGTGTCAATTGCTTGGGGATAGATGATGCAGCTGGTGCAGATGGATCCTCATATCATCTGTGCACGATTTACAGCTGTATATGTCAGGCTCAAATGGTTCAGGATGTCGCACTGACAGATGAGTTGATGGACATGTTGTTTGCCCATGAGCCACAGACACAGGTGTGTTGATTTGAATTCATAACATTTTATTTATCAATCACTTTAAATTTATAATTACATAAATGAATTTGCATTTATACATCAATTTAAATTGAGACAAATAATATGCATTTCAGGATGTAGCAGTGGTATCCCATACACCTCCCCCAGTTACCATAGCTGCAACTTCGATGCCTGAGGTATAAATTTTGTAACCTGTTAATATAGAATAGTACACTTTGAATTCAAAAAAATACAAGATATACTAACTATCTTTAATGCTTGGTCCAATTTCTGGTTTGTAGGTGTTGACAGGGAATGAAATGTCCCAAATTGATGACATAACGCTCTCAGCGATCAATTTTGGCCTACAAGGCTATACAGTATCATATTTTGTACAACTCTTTTTATGTATTGTTTTGATGGAATTTACAAGTCATTTCATTTTAGATTTTTAAAATTATGTTTAATTTATTATCTGTACTAATATCTCATGTTAATTTGTCTTTTTAGGGTACCCCCTCCGCGTCTAGGGCTCGTCCTAAGAAAAAGAATTCCTCGAAGACGCCAAAACGTGCGAAGAAGCTAATTGAACACATTTTTAGTTGTACAATTGTTTGAAAATATGGAAATCAAGTATTAGTTGGGGTTTGTAGATTGATTAGTATTTTTTGTCTATTTTACATGTATAATGGCCATTGAGCTTTGTGGATATGTTGAATGCACCTGATTCGCCCGTGGATCAAGAGAGGGCAGAGGTATGTATCTCTATTTTATTTTCTTGATTTCATGATTATATGCACGCATACATGTGAACTTGTGATATATTATAATCTTATAATTATTTCATACAGGAAATATCCATACCTATTTCTTCAATGGTGAACCCTCCTCCTTGCATTGGAGAAGCATCTCAGGATCCGATACACTTTTGTTTGATATGTAAAATTAATTGTTTTCAACCTTCAATACTTATCATTATATTAATTGTATTTAATCTTTTTACATTTTTGGTATAAGTAATAGCATCAGTTTCTACATCGATGGTGAGCCATCCTCAATCCATTGCAGAAGCATCTCAGGCATAGGTATGTCATTGTTCTCTATATTATAGCTTTTAAGTGTTTTTGATATATTTATGTTAGTACATTGTATTAATTGTACATTTAATCTACAATAGACTCCTTCGTGATACGGCCATAACGTGGATCAATTTAAGTATGTCTTCAAGAAAACTCCTAAGAGTGACAAGGAGAGGAGAGCAAAGACATTAGCTCCTAGATTAGGCCGATGATGGGTAATCTAAATTTCAATTGCAAAGGAATTAAAGTTAAATTCATAGTTATGATGTTAATTGTGAACTATTTTCTACAAAAGAATTCTAACTTGGCTTTTGAATTGTGGTTTTACAGCCATCTACAGAGCCGCGTACTATGCCAAAGAGGCCTGATTTTGATGATCCACCACAAGTTTAGGATCATATAGTGTTAGTTTTGGTCATAGAATGACCAATACATGTAGATATATTCTACATTTTTATTGTATATCGATTTGGACATGGCATATGCCACATTTTTGTAATACTTGCATTGACTTGGCAGACATGCCTTTTTTTATATATATAAATATCGATATTTGATCCAATAAATGTGTAATGAGTTCATTATTTTGTATTCATTGTATTTTGTGGTTGTCCTTTTATAAATTTAAATGAATATTTGCATATGTAATCAACAATATGAATATAAAAAACAAAAATATATGATATAAAGCATTGCAATCGTGGAATATGATTTGATAAAATTTCTAAAATGTTGAATTAACCCTACAAAACTCCTTGTATTCAGTTCATTAATATGTATTCGTTGTATTTGGTGGCTTCCCTTTTATAAATTTAAATGAATATTTGCATATGTAATTAACAATATGAATATAAACAACAATGTGTTTGGTGTGAGAGCACCCTCACAATCGCAATGGTCAAATTTTGTTCCTCGTGTACACAAACCAACATCGCGAGTGCATCTAGGTGGGTAGGTTTACACTAGGCATGGGCCTGTCATGCATCCCAAAGCACCAGAACATCGAGAGTCATACCCTACCGGTGTGATCTCTCAAGTGCCCTGAGTCCAAAAAATAGTCAAAATTTGATGGACTATTTCTTCCAATCCACGACACATACGGTTGATCTGTTTAATCCATGGGGTCGTGTGAGGCTCCTCTACAATGTCTTATCTCGGTTTTCAATGACTCGGAGCCATTTTCAATTAGTAGCATTTTTTTGCTTGCTCAAAAGACCGTCAGTTGCTTGCAAGGAAAAGGTGCAAGATTGGCTAGAATTGATTATGTTCCTCATGTGCACAAACCGACATTGCAAGCATGTCCGAGTGGGTATTTTTACGCTAGGCATGACCCTTTCATGCATCCCAAAGCACCAGAACGTCGAGAGTCATACCCTACCGATGCGATCTCTCAAGTGCCTTGAGTCCAAAAAATTGTCAAAATCTGATGGACTATTTCTTCCAATCCATGACACATACAGTCGATCTGTTTGATCCCATGGGGTCATGTGAGGCTCCTCTACAATGCCCTATCTCGGTTTTCGACGACTCGAAGCCATTTTCAATTAGTAGCATTTTTTTGCTTGCTCAAAAAACCGTCGGTTACAAGATTGGCTAGAATTGATTTTGTTCCTCATGTGCACAAACCAACATCATGAACACGTCCAAGTGGGTATGTTTACACTAGGAATTTCCTTATCATGCATCCCAAATCACCAGAACTTTGAGAGTCATACCCTACCGGTGAGATCTCTCAAGTGCCCTGAGTCCAAAAAATTGTCAAAATTTGATGGACTTTTTCTTCCAATCCACGACACATACGGTCGATCTGTTTGATCCTGTGGGGTCATGTGAGGCTCCTCTACAATGTCCTATCTTGGTTTTTGATGACTCGGAGCCATTTTCAATTAGTAGCATTTTTTCGCTTGCTCAAAAAACTGTCAGTTGCTTGCAAGGAAAAGTTGCAAGATTGGCTAGAATTGATTATGTTCCTCGTGTGCACAAATCAACGTCACGAGCATGTCCTGGTGGGCAGGTTTACGCTAGGCATGGCCCTATCGTGCATCCCAAAGCACCAGAACGTCAAGAGTCATACCCTACCGACGCAATGTAGAAGTTGCTTGACAACTTTTTTGACAATTTTTTTGACAACAATGACAATTTTTGCTCAAATTGTATCTAGTCTCAATATATGACCCCTATGACCCGATAATGACTTAAATAATAATCCATGGTTATACAAGAATCAAGAATGCTCATGATTGACCAGGGACACATCACATATACTCAAAACATAGTCACAAAACATTGACACACAAAAATAGTCACAAAACATTGTCACATATTATTCAAAATTTGCCTCTAAATATGGTCAAATCAGCTCTTGGCTATTTGATTATACAAAAAATTGTCTTACAAATAATCTCATGGGCTTTTATACAAAATTTGGCATTACAATATATGCAATTCAGCTCATCGCCATTTTAATATACAAATCATCTCATGGGCTTTTATACAAAATTTGGCATTACAATATGTGCGATTCATCTCATCGCCATTTTAATATACAAAATTTGGCATGTACATATATACAAATCAGCTCATTGCCACTTAAATATACAAAATTATGCCCCTAAACATGTAAAAATTAGCTCATGGGCATTTATATATACAAAAAATGAATATAGAACAATTCGTAGATGATTTATACAAAATTATCAAAATACTTCTACTCGGAACCGTAGAATCAATCAAGTGAGCGTTTAGGATCAACTCTAACCCGTATTGTGTCAAGTATTGCCTTGTGGTCAGATTCATGAACTTTCCATAAAATCTTGTTATGAGGTCTACCACGATACTTCATCAAATGAATATTTGTTGCAATGACAAGGTTAGAGAAATGAAGAATATATCTGTGTGTTTTCAAAGTACTCGAACAACCAAACATCATAATTCTTGATAGGGTATCTCCGAAGCCATGTTCCTGTCACGACAATAGACACTATTGGGTACTCAATACCCTCTCCGTCAATGATTGTGGTTGTCAATTTTCTTTTAGGCTCAACACAATGACACAAATAGTAATTTGTTCCTTCTTCATTGTTCTCTTCTGCAACAACTGCATACACATGACCTGCATTTTATAAAGTTTTAATTAATACCAAAAAAAAAGTATGATGTACAACAAAATGAACCAAAAAGAATACTTGCAAAAAAATTAACTAAAAAATGCATTTTATAAAGTCTTTGCATGGTAGTCTACCCGAGAATGCCCAAAGAGAATTATTTTTAGGTTCCTCTATTTGTTCTCGCCTCTTTAATGCTTTACTTAATGTTGTTCTACTAACATTTAATGACTTACTTGTTTTTCTTATCAAACGATCTTTTTTAATTTTCTTTCTCATTATGGTTGATGTAATGACACGTTGAGTAGCATTAGAATCTTTACAACATGATTTTGAACCAATAGGTTGATATGCATCAAATAGATTTCTGACAATAGTTCTTTCACTGTTACTTTTAGATGATCTTAGGCCTAGAATTTTCATTGTCTCTCTAAAATTCAGATTTTTAATCATTTGAACAATTAATTGACATCTTGTGGTTTGATTTAAGTTTTTAAAATAGTTTTGCCATATTCTTTTAACCATTCTCCTACAAGCTAGTTCATTCATTTTATTGGGCATTTACTTCAATATATTCTCATCAATGTCAATTAGATACTTTGGTTTCCTACGAATGATTCTAGGAGGTGTTAACATTGGTGCATTATGTACATTCAATTCATCAAGTAAAGAAGGTGTAATATGTTCATCATTTAATTGATTATTCAATGTGGTATCTTATTCAATTGCATTAGGTTCAAATGGTAAATTATCAAATGTTTCTTCTTCAATTGCATTAGGTTCAAACGGTAAATTATCAAATGTTTCTTCTTCAATTGCATTAGGTTCAAACGGTAAATTATCAAATGTTTCTTCTTCAATTGCATTAGGTGCATTATATTCATTTGGTAAATCGAATTGAGATGTTGAGGTTGACATACCTTCTTCTCTCATTGTTCTTATGTCATGCAATTTCTTCATACGCTGCCTTTGTCTTTCCTTTTGAGCCTCTCGTTGCTCCATCATTCCTCACTTGTTCTTTCCCATGGTTGAGATCGGATGACCTAAATAGAATCATATTACATATATATATAAAGAAAAGTTAATAAATAAACAAATAACCATAATATGCATCTTATCACTATTTTTGGAATCAAACTATTAAAAAATCACTTTGTCATCATTTGAAACCATGCAAAAATAAAAAACTTCTAAAACCAACAATTCAATCATTTGAAAACATGTAAAAACAAAAAATCACTTACTTTTATGTATACAACAGTGATAGAAGTGCAGACATAGTTCCAGTGGGGTCTTCAATGACCTCAAAAACTTCTTTTGAGGCCGTTGAGGCTCTTGGGCAACTAAAACTATGTCTATAAACCGCGTACGCGCTACATTGATAACTGCATACGTGCTGTTAGACCATAAATATTGACAAGCCCAATGATATTCTTTTTTCTCATTCTGGGCCGATAAGTAGCGCGTACATGCTACTAAGCCTAAAAATGTTATTGCAAGGTATCAAATAATGGGAATAGTACCCCGTACGTGCTTATGAGTAATAAGTACCACGTACGTGCTACTAAGCCTTTAAAAAGTTATGGCAGGGTAGGGAACTAATAGTTTCAGTAGCTCATACGCGCTCTTGAGAGAGGTAGAGGAAGGGAGAGAGATAGAGAGAGAGAGAGAGAAGAGGGGGGCGGGAGAGAAGAAAGGGTATGTAGGAAGGGAGAGGGAGAGAAGAGGGGGGGAAGGGAGAGAGAGGAGAGGGAGAGAGAGAGAGAGAGGGAGAGAAGGAAGGAGGGAGAGAGAGAGAGAGAGAGAGAGAGAGAGAGAGAGAGAGAGAGAGAGAGAGAGAGAGAGAGAGAGAGAGAGAGAGAGAGAGAGAGAGAAGAGGGGGTGGGAGAGGGAGAGAGAGGAAGAGGAGAGGGGAGAGGGAGAGAGAGGGAGAGGAGAGGGGAGAGGAGAGGGGAGAGGGAGAGAGAGGGAGAGAACATGGGGGGAAGGGAGAGGTAGAGGGAAGGAGGGAGAGGGAGAGAAGAGGGGGGAAGGGAGAGAGAGGAGAGGGAGAGAGAGAGGGAGAGAAGGAAGGAGGGAGAGGGGGAGAGAGAGAGAGAGAGAGAGAGAGAGAGAGAGAGAGAGAGAGAGAGAGAGAGAGAGAGAGAGAGAGATGGGGGAGGGAAGGTAGAGAGAGGGAGAGGAGAGGGGAGAGGGAGAGAGAGGGAGAGGAGAGGGGAGAGGAGGAGAGAGGGAGAGAGGGAGAGAACATGGGGGGAAGGGAGAGGTAGACGGAAGGAGAGAGAGAGAGAGAGAGAGAGAGAGAGAGAGAGAGAGAGAGAGAGAGAGAGAGAGAGAGAGAGAGAGAGAGAGAGAGAGAGAGAAGAGGTGGGGTGGGAGAGGGAGAGGAGAGGGAGGGAGAGAGGGAGAGGAGGGGAGAGAGAGAGAGAGGGAGAGGAGAGGGGAGAGGGAGAGAGAGGGAGAGAGGGAGAGAACATGGGGGGAAGGGAGAGGTAGAGAGAGAGAGAGAGAGAGAGAGAGAGAGAGACACACACACACACACACACACACACACAGACAGAGAGAGAGACAGAGAGGGAGATGGAGGGAGAGAGAGAGGGAGAGGGAGAGAGTAGGGGGGAGGGAAAGAGGAGGGGTCTGAAGGGGTCACAGGATACCATATGACCTCTTAGGAAACAATACGACCTCTAATGACACCTAAGGGGTCATATGGTGGGCTAATAAAATGATATATTAAATTTAAAGTTATGAATAGAACATCATACAACGAGACTCCAAGCGAACAAACAATGAGGCTTCACTAAAAAGCAAGTGTAAGAGCTTGACCTAACCCTAAGAGTACTTCCTAAGTTCTAAAACATATGATGCTATTAAATTTGCAAGGTTATAAGACTAATCTCGATTGTGACTATAAGAATTACATACTTGATTTCTTTCATGGGTATGTACTGTTCCAAGTAGTTTGACAAGTGATGATCATCATATACTACCACTGCCATGCATAAAACAAACTTTAATTTCTTTAGGTGATAGGCATTATGTAACAACATGGGAACTCTTGCATACCCACCACTATCATTCTACAAGACATCATTTGTGTTACTCTCCCTCTTTCTCTTCCTACCTATTATTTTCTTCTGAAAAACATATTGCAAGTAGAGAGAGAGGGAGAGAGAGGGAGAGAGATAGAAAGAGGGAGAGGGAGAGAGAAGAGGGGGGATGGGAGAGAAGAAGGGGTATGGAGAGAGAGAGAGAGAGAGAGAGAGAGAGAGAGAGAGAGAGAGAGAGGGAGGGAGAGGGAGAGAGGGAGAGGGAGAGGGAGAGGGGGAGAGTAGGGGGGAGGGAAAGAGGAGGGGTCTTAAGGGGTCACAGGATACCATATGACCTCTTAGGAAACAATATGACCTCTAATGACACCTAAGGGGTCATATGGTGGGCTAATAAAATGATATATTAAATTTAAAGTTATGAATAGAACATCATACAACGAGACTCCAAGCGAACAAACAACGAGGCTTCACTAAAAAGCAATTGTAAGAGCTTGACCTAACCCTAAGAGTACTGCATAAGTTCTAAAACATATTAATCTATTAAATTTGCAAGGTTATAAGACTGATGTTGATTGTGACTATAGGAATTACACACTTGATTTCTATCATGGTTATGTACCGTTCCAAGTTGTTTGACAAGTGATGATCATCATATACTACCACTGCCATGTATAAAACAAACTTTAATTTCTTTAGGTGACAGGCGTTGTGTAACAACATGGGAACTCTCGCATACCCATTACTATCATTCTATAAGACATCATCTGTGTTACTCTCCCTCTTTCTCTTCCTACCTATTGTTTTCTTTTGAAAAACATATTGCAGGTACTCTAACTCATCATGTTGCTTTGTTGACACTATTTTCCACATCTGCTCTGATTATTAAAAACACATTCGAGAAGAATATTGCTACAGGTTTCCTTGTTTGTCACGGTAATACACCTGTCGTTCAATTTCAAACCCTATTCCTCTCATTCAATATACACACAAAAAGCCATCAATCAACTTTTTTAGGAGAGGATACATGATAAAAATCAAAGAGGAAGTTGCAGATAAGAAATAAATTCACTTACTTCTATAGAAGTGCAGACACAATTGTAGTGGGGTATGGAGGGAGAGAAGAAGAGAAAGAGGGATGGGGTATGGAGGAAGGGAGAAGGGGAGAGAGAGAGAGAGAGAGAGAGAGAGAGAGAGAGAGAGAGAGGGAGGGAGAGACGATACACTTACATGTGTATATATATGTTTAATATATTATATGTATATAAACATATTATATATACAATGTCATATTATACACATATTATATATTACATATATTATATGTATATACACATATTATACATAGAATATCATATTATAGAATAGCACGTACGCACTGTTTATAGTAAAGATAGCATGTACACGTTGTTTATAGGGAAACAAGCGCGTAAGCGCTGCTTACACTATACATACCCCATACACGCTTTTGATTGTTTAGGCTTGGAAATAGGCCCGGATGACAAAGCTACGGATTGGAAGTTTGATTTCCCTCCATTTCTCTCATTTTTGACGTGTTTTATTTTATCAACTTGGTTTATCGACTTTTTCATCATCAGGTTTACACTTTATAAAGTGGGTATTTCTAAAATTTCCACCATATTTTCACCCATCTTCTGAGATTTCTAACCATATAATTTGTTTTCAATTTGAACAATAATAACATATTATTATTGAATTTCTTTTACTAGTGTCTCCATAGTTCTCACAGACATAGGTGCACCATTTTCTGAATAACTTTTGATATACGTATCCAAATTTTAATAAAATTATATATTATTATACTGAACTTGATTCTTTACAATTTAAAAAAAAAAATTGTATTTTCGATTTGTTTAGTGTAACTTATGCTTCGTGCATGAATAGGTACCGAATTTTCCGGATGTGCTCGATTGGAAAAATCATAAAAAAAAAAATACTCAACAAAAAATTACAAACAAATACACATCTTCTAGTTCTCACTCTTAACTATCTTTCTGCCAAAGGATTTGTCAAAATACTAAATCTAACTATGACTTTTTTGATGCGCACTTCAGACACTATGTTATGTTTTTAAGATACAAACAGGGTCAGTTTTTCGTGCGCGAAGGATTTGAACCCCTTAATCTTATCTAATTTTGAAAAAGTTTAGTATTTTGGAAACTAGATTCAGAGTACTACAATATTTCTTCTTTGATTATCTTCATATCTTGAGTGGATGACTTTCAAATTTTGACTCTAAGTTCAGGTTCAGCTGATTTTAGAAAAAAAGTGTCCACTTATACCCCCCTTTTTTACTACCATCTTTGTGCACTTACCCTAGGGTTTACCAGTTACAAAACATAGAAAGGATTAACGTTATATACCGGTTCAACATACAAACTACCATATACCGATTTTCAACATCTTTAAAGTTTATCATACCGGTTGCAATACAAAAAGCAATAACAACAATAATATCAGTAAAATCATGAATACTAATCACTGGTTCAATCAACATCAATGACAACATATCATTAATGCAATCTATATGAAAAATGCAAACAATCTCCCCCTTTGGCATTGATTGAAATACATATATCAACGCCTCTAATTTGTTGTTGTTGTGATTAGTGAATAGGAATCCTGGTATACATACCAAGTATTCACCATGCTCTATCTGTCATCATCCTGTCACTGATTCACTTAATCAAGCACAAAATTCTCCTCACTAGTTACATAATTCCTCTCCCCCCTTGACAACAATGCCAAATTGAAAGTAAAAATATGTAATATCAAAATTTCACTATGCATCAACAAACTGAAACTTGATGCTCCCCCTATGGAATACATCCACTCCAAAAATATCTACAAGCTGCTCCTTGGTGGAAACATGCTCCAAGATAATATCTTTGCTTTGAACTTTCTCCCTCAAGAAATGATACTTCAGTTCAATGTGCTTAGTCCTTGCGTGCAAAACATGATTCTTAGAAATATTAATTGCACTAGTGTTATCACACAAAATCTTTAAAGGTTCATAGATTTTCATCTTAAGACCTTCCAAAATATGCCTCATCCAAATAGCTTGTGTGCAATTCATATAAGCTTCTATATACTCAGCTTCAGCAGTAGAGTGTGAAGTACAACTCTACTTTTTACTACTGCATGAAACTAGCCTTCCTCCTATAAAGAATGCTCCACCGGTAGTACTCTTTCGATCATCAAAATTTCATGGCCAATCAGCATCTGTGTACACCTTCAAATCAAAATTTTCTCCATATGGATACCATAACCGATAATCAACTGTACCTTTTAGATATCTAAAAATTCTCTTTGTTGCTATCAGATGTGCTTCCTTCAGATTTTTTTGAAATCTAACAGCTATACCAATTGCATGGGCAATATCCGATCGACTCTAAAAACATAATGTAACTTGCCAATCATTAACCTATATTCTTTCTCATCTACAGACTTAGATGCATCTTCCTTGGACAATTTACAACCTACAACAATTGGAGTTCCAACTGGTTTAGAGTCACTCATGCCAAAAGTTTTCAAAACTTCTTTCACATACTTATACTGAGTAATGAAAATACCATTCTTCATCTATTGTATCTGCAAGCCTATGAAATTTTTTATTTCCCCTACTAATGACATCTCAAACTCATTCTTCATTTCATCTGCAAAGTTGTTTCTTAAGTCATCATTACCACCAAATATAATGTCATCAACAAATACTTCACTAACCAGTATTTTATCTCCTTCGGACTTGAAATAAATGTTGATGTCATCACTAGTTCTTGCAAAGCCTACCTTCATCAGATGTGTACGAAGCCTTTCATACCATACTCTAGGTGCCTTCTTTAATCCATACAATTTTTTATGCAATTTACATACCATGTCTTCTTTATCTGTCAATGCATAACCATCAAGTTGCTCTATATAAACCTCTTCTTCGAATATTCCATTCAAAAATGTAGACTTAACATCCATCTGATATACCTTGAACTTCTTGTGAGCTGCAAATGCAAGTAATGCTCTGACTCCTTCTAGTCTTGCTAATGGTGCAAAAGTTTCTCCATAGTATTCTCCTTCTTTTTTCATGTAACCTTTGCAAACTAATCTTGCCTTATTGCGAACTACAACACCATCCTCATTTAGCTTGTTTCTGAACACCCATTTAGTACCTATGACATTCTTGTTTACTGGCTGGGGTACCAGGGTTCAAGTGTTATTTTTCTCAATCTAATCCAATTCTTCTTCCATTTCCTTAAACCAACGATCATCACCAAAATCTTCCTTAGCACTTCTTGGTTCAATGGTGGAGATCGTGCCAGAGTTCTCTCTAACTCTTCCTCTAGTAAGTACTCCAACATCCTTATCCCTAATAATCTACTCTGGACTGTGATTTAGTCTCGCATATCTAGGAGTAACATGATCATTCTCGTTAGGTCCAACTTCTTCATTATCTACTTCTTCTAAAATTATCTATTTTGGTTGAAAAATTACATCAGGATTTGCCTAACCTGTTTCAGATTTAACTAATTCAGGTTCTGAAAACAAAATGCAAGGATCTTTATCCTTTTTCTCATAATTGGTTTCTTATGAAATTTCAGGACATTCATCTACATGAACATCAACACTCTCAACAATTCTCTGAGTCCAGTTATTGAAACATTTATAGGCCTTACTCTTGGTGGAATAGCCAAGAAATATGCCTTCATCACTCTTTTCTTCAAACTTTCTTATGTAATAATGTCTTTTAATAAACCATTTACTATTAAAGATCTTAAAATAACTAACATCAAGAGATCTTCCATACAAATACTCATAAGGTGTCTTGTCCTTACTTCTTTTCACCAGAACTCGGTTCATTGTGTAGACCGTTGTACTTACAGCTTCTCTCCAAAATGTCTTCACCACACCTCCTTGTATCAACATAGTTCTAGTTGCTTCAACCACTGACCAGTTGTTTCTTTCTCCTATACCATTTTGTTGTGGTGTCCTGGGTGCAGAAAGCTACCACTTGATACCATGTTCATCACAATACTTAGTGAACTCCTCAGAAGTGAATTCACCACCTTGATCTATTCTCAGACACTTAATATTTTTGCCACTCTCTTTCTTAGCTAAGGCTTTGAATGGCTTGAATTTCCAAAAATCTTCACTCTTATCTTTCAAGAATGTGACCCACATCATCCTTGAACAGTCATCAGTGAATATCATAAAGTATCTATCACCTGAAATGCTTCTGGTTCTTATTGGTCCACATAGATCTGTATGAATGAAATATAACAAATGTTAAGCTAAGAAAGACTTGCTCTTGAAGGTACAAGAAGTCATCTTCCCTACAAATACTCATAAGGTGTCTTGTCCTTACTTCTTTTCACCAGAACTCGGTTCATTGTGTAGACCGTTGTACTTACAGCTTCTCTCCAAAATGTCTTCACCACACCTCCTTGTATCAACATAGTTCTAGTTGCTTCAACCACTGACTAGTTGTTTCTTTCTCCTATACCATTTTGTTGTGGTGTCCTGGGTGCAGGAAGCTACCACTTGATACCATGTTCATCACAATACTTAGTGAACTCCTCAGAAGTGAATTCACCACCTTGATCTATTCTCAAACACTTAATATTTTTGCCACTCTCTTTCTTAGCTAAGGCTTTGAATGGCTTGAATTTCCAAAAAGCTTCACTCTTATCTTTCAAGAATGTGACCCACATCATCCTTGAACAGTCATCAGTGAATATCATAAAGTATCTATCACCTGAAATGCTTCTGGTTCTTATTGGTCCACATAGATCTGTATGAATGAAATATAACAAATGTTAAGCTGAGAAAGACTTGCTCTTGAAGGTACAAGAAGTCATCTTCCCTAATTGACATTCTTTACAAAGAGTATTAACTGGTTTGTCTATCTGAGGTAGACCTCTTACAATCTTAGAATTACTCACTTTAACAATATTATCAAAATTGATATGACAAAATCTTCTATTCCAAAGCCAACTACCATCTATGTTTGCAATAAACCAGTTGCTAACTTTAGGATTCAGATGAAATAGATTACCTCTTGTCTGTTTACCGGTTGTGATCAATTCACCTTTACTGTCAAAAATTTTGCGCATGCCATTTCTAAATTCCAGTGGGTATCCTTTGTCATTCAGTTGTGCCACACTCAGAAGATTTTGCTTAAGACCTTCAACCTAATAAACATTGTCAGCACTACTCTTCCGATTAAGAGAAATAACTCCCTTACCTTTGACCACATAGGGTGATTCATTACCAAATCTGACAACACTACCATCAAACTCTTTCAATGAAAGAAATTTGCTCCGATCACCAGTCATGTGATGTGAACAACCACTATCAATGATCCAATCATCATAGTTATCCATGCTGGACACTAAAGCCTTCTGATCTATTGTCTCTTCCTTAATAGCCACAAACACAATATCTTCACTAGCATCATCATCAGATTCATCATCAGTAATACCATTATAAATAGCTACAAGACAATCTCTCTTGCCTTTACCCTTATACTTCTTAAATTTGTCTCTCTTATGTTCATTTTCACTATTAGGGAAATTAGCTGTGATATGACCAATCTTATTGCAACCAAAACATTTTAACGATATCTTACCTCTGTATTTTCCAGTACTTCTAGGAAGTCATTTTGCCAACAATGCTTCAATATCCACTAGAATGTCTTCATCATTAGCATCTCTGTTGGTTCTGGATTCATAGCTATAGCCGATATCTCTACTTCTTCTCACAGATGGGTTAGAGACAGAAGTTCTAAATGCAGATTCTGATTTTTGTACACTACCATCATAGCTATTTAACTCAAAAGCAGTAAGTTTTCCAATGATACAATCAAGAGTTACCTTTGTCTTGTCGATGGATTTCAATTGCTGAATAGCTGCAAAATAAATAGCATAGACCGGTAATAGGGTTCTCAGTACCTTACTGATCACTATGCTATCTTCCACTTTCCCTCCTACACTCTTTATTTTACCAACTATTTCTTTAATCCTTTGACCATACTGCTAGATATTCTCGCCTTTACACATTCTCATGTCATCAAAATTTCCTCTTAAACTCTCCTCTATAGCAATCTTAACATGTTCATCACCACTATAAATCTCTTCAAGTTTTTTCCACGCTTCATATGCAATTTCAAGACCATGAACATCTACATATTCAACATCACACAGGGAACTAATGATAGCCTCTAATGCTTGATGATTCTCTTGTTGTTCTTTCTTCTGATCATCAATTAGAGTACCAATAGGTGCATCATATACTAACTACCAAGACTTTTGATATATATCTTTATTCCATCGCTCCAAATTCTATAGTTTGCTCTATTGAACTTAGGACCTTCTTTCTTCATCACGATCTATAGGGTCTTTTCCTCAAGCTATTAAACTTAGAGATCAAAGAGGACATTAGAAGCTCTGATACCAATTAATGATATGATGAAACAAATAAGTATCCAGTAGAATACTGAGAGGGGGGTTAATCAGTATACTCAAAAACTGATAAAAACTCCCAAACTCAAACTTATCAACCAAAATAGTTTTGTCAAGATAACATCTCAAGTATTATCAACATCAACCAATATAAATATCAACATCTACCAATTTGACTGTTATACCAACTTAACAATAAAAAACTTCAAACTTGTAAAGATCATCAATTCTTAATCAAATAAGATCATAACCACAAAATGCATTCACCACTTGACACAAATATTTATACATCAAAAATCAAAATAAGTAAAAACCACGGTGAGATGAAACTCACAAAGATAGCTATCTGAACTCTTCTAAAGTCGCCTTGTTAGGAGCCAAGCCTGTTAAAGCTTTACAATAAGTTCTATTAGGAACTAATTCTGGTCAGGAATCACCCAGTTTGAGGATTTTACAAATATGCCTTGACGAAAAGCACAATACCCTGTTAAGAGTAACCTCGTTGGAGGATTTGAGAATCCAAACTAATGGATCACCTTGTGAGAGGGTTTAGAAAGTAACCAAGCTTGTTAGAGCTTACTCGATTAGGGGATTTCAATATCTATTGTGATTGTTAGAAAACAATAGGTTTTTCTAATCCGTCTGAAAACAACTACATCTACTTGATCAGATCCTTCTTAAGCTTCAATATCTACCTTCACTCAAATTGCAGATCCATCCTCATGGTTCAACAACCTTACACTCAACAAATTCTGTTAACTTTGCCAATACATAGATCAAAGAACATCATCGACCTTAAATACAAATAAAAATAGGTTTGTAACACAATAATATCCTAATTCTCATCATCAAGATTACAAACAAGTCAGTACAATCTTGACCATTAGGATCCATAACAATTTCTTCACATTTAACAAGAAAATTCCAACCGCTCCATAATAACCACTCCATCGAACTTGTAAGTCATCACACACTATGCATTTGATGCAATCCACTTTTCTCTTTTCCAAGACAATCAAACGTGCCAAAATAACATGAACTCATCTTCAAACAATTACCACACATGTCACCATCATTACCACTCAATCATTAGATCTTGAATCAATAAACGTGATCGGTAGGGTTTTAACAAAAATAACTGGTAGGGTTTACCGGTTACAAAACACAAAAAGGATTAACCTTATACACTGGTTCAACATACGAACTACCATATACCGGTTTTCAACATCTTCAAAGTTTATCATACCGGTTGCAATACAAAAAGCAATAACAACAATAATATCAACAAAATCATGAATACCAATCACCAGTTGAATTGACATCAATGATAACATATCATTAATGCAATCTATATGAAAAATGCCAACAACATTAAGTTCCTTAAGTAATGACCTGGCTCCAAATAATTCTTTGACATTAGTAGAAACATCGCTCTTAACAATATCCCAAAAGGTCTGAAAGAAAAACATTGGAAATCCATCTTTGCCAGGATATTTATTACCATCAAAGGAGAAGACAATAGTCTTAATATCCTCCATCGAGGGGATAGCAGCCAACATTTTGTTCTGATCAGCCGACAACACCCTAGGAATTGACCCCTCCAAATAATTTTGGGTTTCCAGATCTAGCATAGGAATTTAACAGCTGCTTCACTAATCCTATCTTCTTGTTCCAACTTAATACCATTACTAACAATGTGGTCAATTCTGTTAGCATCTCTATGTTTCAGAGTAGTGATGTGAAAAAAAAAAAAGTATTTTTGTGTCCAGCATTAAGCCATAAATATCTCAACCTCTACCTCCAAAAATTTTCCTCTCTTGAAATAATGTTGTGATATTTCGAAAGAATGTCACTCTCTCTAGCAAAATTATCACCAACATAGCCTTCTCTTTGGATCTTTTCTTGGATTAACTTGAGATCAGCCTAAAGGGTTGATTTCATCATAAAGATGTCTCCGAACGTCTACTTATTCCATTTTCTAACACTCTCCTTCACTATTCTGAGATTTTTGGCCACACAAAAAAGTACAGTACCATCTATTTCCACATCCCATCATTTCTTCACAAAAATCTGCAAGCTGGGATGAGAAAGCCACATTTTTTCAAACGTAAAAGGGAACTTTCTTCTGTCTTCTTTAGTCTCAGCTACAAAACTTATAGGAAAATGATCGGATCCAACTCCAGACATTTCTTTTAAGGAACAATAATAAAGATGCAACAAATCTATAGATATAATGGAGTGATCCAATATGACTTGTATAAGCTCATTACCCATCCTTCTATTAGTCCACGTATAAGTAGCTCTAGAAAGATCTAAATCAATGAGACACTGATAAAAAATGAAGTTCTCCAAATCCATTTTGTTGTCCATTTGGATTTGGGATCCCTCAAACGTTTCACACTCTTGAAGAGGAGTATTAAAATCACCCATAATAAGCTGAGGAGTATTAGAGTAGTTTCTTCCGAAAGAAGAAAGACTCACCCAAAATCTCCTTCTAGAAACCTTATTATTTGGTGCATAGACATTAGATAAAATCCAAGAAAAACCATCTCTAGTATGATTAAATAGAGTGGAAACATCATTACCGTCATCACAAAGAGGCATACCTTGAATAAAACAAGAATTTCAAAGGGTAACAACACCCCTAAAAGCTCCATTAGAGCCTCTTACTTGAGATTCACAGAGCTTAAAAAACTTAAGTTTTTCAACCCTATTGTTAAGGATCTTAGTTTCTTGAATGAGAAGAATATCTGGCCTATGATCCCTAGCAAAAAATTGACCTATATCTTATTTATGGCAACTGTTAAGCCCCCTAATGTTCCAAGAAAGAATTTTCATTTCTTACCAGGAGAGTTAAAAAGACTTTCATGGATTGTCTTATGCGATGCATTAACAATGTTTTGAAAGCATTCTTGTTCTCTTTGCCACCTATTAGATCTATAACTCACACTTTGAAGAGGCCTACGGTATTCTTTTAACCTATTGAGAGTTGCAACACCAAATCTAGGATTTTGGTGAGTTTTCTTCTTCTTATTTTCCACTTTTATGTAGGACAAATCTTCATCAAACTCAATCTCATCAAGGCTAATATTCTCTTTCTCAAATCTACCTTCTTCAGCCTTTGAAGATTGCACTGTTTTTGGTATGATAATATTATGATTTGAACCTAAGAGAGTACCACTTGAGTTTTAGGCATTCAAGAACCCCAGATCCAGACTAGCAAAAGATGAGCCCAAAACAAGAGAAGATTAACGATCCTTAAAGGTATTGTACACATGAAAAAATGACCAGTTTCCTAAGTGAATATTTAATGTTCATTTCACTCCTATTCCTCTATTTAATTAAATTCTATTTACTTAAATTATTCACATTCATCTATTTAAATAAATAAATTATTGAATTTATTTAATTAGGTTCACCTAAGTCTTTTCTACCCCATTTGATTAAATAAATTACTTTATTTGATAAAATCCCCCTTCTAGCCCATTTAATTAAATTTACATTTAATTAAAATTCCAAAATCCCAAAAAGGCAAGTTGCACCCACAATTGAAATAAAATAATTTTATTTCAATTAAATTCTATTTTCCCCACCCATTTGCAAAATCCTACATCTCCCACTTGCCTCCTAAACCCATTTCCTAAATTCTTCTAGAACCCATCTAATCCTAATCATTTAAGCCTAAACCTCCTAATAATCCCCTTTCCCCAAATTTTATGATGTCACTTCTCTAATTTGGAAGAAAGTCTTCCAAAATCAATAAAGGCTTTATCCATTCAACAAGATAACTTGTTGAGTTCCCCCAAATTTAGAAGGACTCTTACAAATTTGTCCCCAAAGTCTTACAAAACAATTAATGGTTAACTTACCATTTTTAGCATGGTTGAAGACTTTTTTCCTAACTCAACCTTCATCTTTACCCTTGGTTATTCCTTAACCCTTGCACAAGAGTTTACCCCTTGGATAAAATCTTTATCCAATGGATGAGTCTAGGCTAACCTTAACCTTACCTGCTAAGGTAACCTTCATGTCTTCTCAAGCATTTAATGCTTCTTCCATCTCCTCTCAAGTAGTCTCTTATTGACAATTGTCACCATTTCATTGGTGGGAATTGAGTGCATGGATTGATAACTTTCAATCCTAGCCCTTGATAAGATTATTCAATCTTGACCATCCATTGCCATATTTTCCCTATAAATTGAGCCCTCCTTCTATCATTTTGATATCCAAATATTTAGTATCAAACTTATAGACATTTTACTTAGCATCTCACTTTCATATCTAGTCATTTTATCAAGCATTTAGCCTCTCTTTGATAGAAATAATCTTAATAGCATCTTAAATAGGCATTTGCATTATCACATAATACTCATGTTAGGATAGTACAATATTGTTAGGATAGTTTTTACTAATCCTTTTATCTTATTATCATATCCATGCTATTTTAAATCATGTTGGATTTAGTATCATGCAATACTGGGAATGCGTTCATACTAGATTGATCAAGATCCCTCGTTCTCATGGTTGTCATCCCTAAGTCACTTTGCTCAGTGATCTGAGAGAAAAGACATTGGCTTGAAGGGTCTTGTGAGATAGAGAACAATGGAACATCGCTTGGGAAGTTGAGCTATTCAAACATAGCTCTATAACTTGCACCAAGAGTACCATCGTTGTGTGGACTTATCCAAGAGACCGAATCTGCATTTCATCCCACCACATTTCCAGTACACTTTTCCAATGCCCACCATGGGGCATAACCCCACAAATAACATCATTTTTAATGTAGGACTAATATTGCAGGTACGTGGAAAAGTTGAGTTAGTGCATTGGTGCCTACTTTTAGCGCATCTGGGCCGTTTGTCAGGGCATCTTGCCTACTGATTAGGACATCAGACCCAAACCTTAGCGCATCCCGTAGTCAGAATAGTGCATAACACTTCCTTTGGTATCTGAAAAACCTTAGTGCATTGAAGAATCAGTTCAGCACATCCAAGCAACAACTTAGTGCATCAGGGTCATTTGTTAGCGCATAGGTTCTTTTTTGTAGCGCATAGGTTTTGGAGTTTAGCGCATAGTTGTAACAGAAAGAAAAACACAGTTTGTAACTGAGGCAAAAAGTTAGGCTTGTATAAGCTCACGTTGAGATCAAAATCTTTCTCTAACTGATATTTTGTTGCAGGTTACTAATCTCTATTTTGCAGGTTGGAGGATTTGGATTTTTAAAGCATTTGATTACTTTTTGTTTCTGACTTTTTCTAAGTTAGTTATTTCAAATATTTCATTTCCTTGTTAATAAAAAGAATAAACTCATTTCCCTTTGGTGCTACTTAAAAATAACAACAAAAATATCATTTTTGCTTTCTTAGAGAGGAAACACTTCATTTTTGGGCTATAAAAAGAATAAGGCAAATTTTAATTTCTTGCAAAAGTTTAAAACGAACCTCACCATCCTTTGTTGTTTAAAAAGATCCACTTTATTTGGAAAAAAGTAAAAGAACCTCACTTTTAAATTCTAGACAAACCAAAGAGGGAAAATCTTCCCCCATTCGAATTTACATTTTGTTGACCAAATCGCAATTTTCTTTGTTGACCAGGTTTGATTCAAGAATTTATGTTAGAAATGCACAGTTTGCTATGGGGAATTAAAAAGAACATCATGCTCTTTGGAGCAACATCTCCAAGTAGAAGCTAGAAAATCATTGCCTTTAAAGGATAGAAAGAACTTGTTTGCCTTGACTCAAAAGTGGAAGGTATATGCTCTCTCCTTAATTGGGTGACCAAAAAGCCAAACCACTCTTATGCTTTATGTATTTCAGGTACTCAAATCCTTTAGCAGGCTTGTCCTCCCGAGTTGCTCTTAGAGCTCCATTTAAATGGTTAGTGAGAGGGGAATGACCTAAGTGGGAAATGACTTTATCTCCAAGTGTTCCAACCCACTATAATCAAAAGTGGAGGCTGACGAAAGTCCCCTTCAACAATTTTGCTCAGCGATTATCCTTCCCCCAGTATCATTACGATACGTAAAGCCTTTGTTCTAAAGGTTGGGAAGCCTCCCGAGGGAGTTTATCACTGAAGACTAAACAGGAAGCTTGATTACGAACCTTAGCATTAGAAACTTTGAGCCGAGTTAGTATCTAGACATCTTCAATATCATAATGCAAGGGTGGGGAAGAATCCACCCCCAAGATTACTAACCATATATCTCCCAAGATAACTACCCAATTGTGAATAAATTCACTTTGGGTTAATTTCTGGCAAAAAGAAAAAAAATGGCTGCCCCCTAGGGGGTGACACGGGTGTTTGAGCTGACGGAGTATCGAGACTAGTGGGCTATGGTATTGTTGATGACCCTTGAATAAAGAGTTTATCTGATTTTTATTCATTGTATCCAAACCTATGAAAACTTTGGGGATTTGAACACATGTTCATAGAACATACACTATATGTTTAGCATAGGAAAAAATGGTTATCTTTTTTGTGTTGTGTTTTCAAGTAATATTTCCAGAAAATCATCCATCAAAAGAAAACAAAGTTGAAAATATCTAAAAAATCCAAAAATAGAGCAAACAGAGAAATTTAATGCATAGGAGCAACATCCTAGCGCATTTGGATCATTCTTTAGCGCGTCCTAGCCAAAACTTAGCACGTACACTCTTCAAAATAGTGCATAGCATTTGGAAAATTGGCAAACATTTCATTAGCGCTTTGTGGTACCATATTAGCGCTTTTGAGCATCAACCTAGCGCATTGGGGGCAAACCTTAGCGCATTGAGTCCAAACTTTAGCGTGTAATCAAGACATATTAGTGCATAACTCATCTGGACCAGTCAAATTCAACCAGTCCAAGTTAGCGTGTAGCAAATGCAACTTAGCGCATCAAGGTCATTTTGTAGCGCATCTATATCACTTCGTAGTGTATCTAGTCCCTAGCTTAGTGCATGATGAAAACTAGGAAAAACAAAGAGAAAATCAAGCATTTTGGGAAAATTTTATCAAACTTCTTGAGTACCCTTTCAGGTCTAATATCGAATTCAATCATCAGAAATCAAATCCAAAACACCAGAGAAATCATTTTCCAAATCAAACAAGTTAGTCATAGAACAATAGTTTTCGAATCCAAAACTAGCTAGAGATAAGAATTTATCAAGTAGTACCATCACATTGATCAAAAGGTCCACCATCTAATGGATTCTATCAAATAAATCGTACCTACTTTAAACTTAAGTCATCAATCAAGTTTCCATATCGGGAAATGGTGCAGGATCACCTAAGGGTTGAAATGCCCTTAACCAATTTTGGTTTGTGAGACCTTCCATCGGTCATGTAAACACAAAAGGACTGGCTCTAGTCCAGTTTGTTTGGTTGTTTCTTTGCATTTTTTTGAAATTTTCCTTATCGAGAAGACCTACCCCGATTGGAAAGTCTTACCCCAATGAGGTCATCAGAGTTGGAGTGGTTCACACTTACCCTGATGACTCGATAAGTCATCAGTGCTTGGAGTATTCTTATCGGGTATCGGGGGAGTAGTTTCATGTTACCCCGATGACCCACTAAGAAAGCATATGCATGGAATGGAGCCATCAGGTATCAGATGGAGTAGTTTCAAGTTACCTCGATGTCCCGATGAGAAAGAATTGGGTTGGAGTGCATTCGCTGGAAGGAGTATCGGAGATTGGCAAGAGTAGTTTCATGCTACACTGATGACCCGATGAGACCGCCTCACTTGCCAAGTTGTCATCAGCCATCGAAAGATAGGTTTTGAATTCTCCCCGATGACTCGATTGAAAGTGAAAAGCGATGTGTGTAGTCATTGGTCATCGGTAGCCCCATTTTGATGTTACACCGAAGACCCGATAGGGAGTGCAAAGTGTTGGAGGTTGTCATCGGACATCGGTAACCTTGTTTGGATGTTACCCCAGTGTTCCGATGGAACCTGTGAAATAGTTACAAATGAAAAACCATTTGTAACAATATTTATCTTGTCCAATAGGAGGAGTTCTGAATAGAGGATGGAATGTATAAAAAGACCCAACGGGTATTTGTAAGAGGTTGATGGCCTCAGAGAACAAATCTATTTTTTTCTAAATATCAAAAGAGAAGTCTATTTTCTAGTTTTTAGTTCAGAGTCCAATTGTTGTTCTTGAATTGCAAATAATATTTTAGAATCTTTAAGTTCATGTATGTTGTTAATGTAAATGTTTATTTTCTCTGTTTTGTGAGTTTCTGGTTGAACCCATGAATAAATTCGGGATCTGTAATTAAAGCTTTCCGTCTTAGTTCTTATGGCTCTGACTTGAAACTCCACAAGATCATTGGAGATTGTCAAGCAGAGCCAGATATGTAGAGTAGTTTTTCATTTGAAAGAGACCAATAAATAGCAATTGTCATTTCTGCATACTGAGCCTAGGCAAGCTTGGTCATAGTTCGGCTAGGTTTCAGTAATTTGAAGGAGATAACTTTCAGGGGAAGGAAATTGCTGAGAACTAGAAGATGATCTAGAAGGCTACAAGCCTGAAATCGAGACATTGTCTAACCAAAGGAAAAGTTTAGTAAACCAAACAAGATGGGTGGTTTTGTAAAGAGAAAAAGAATGTGTGTGGCCTTCACGCCTGCAAGGATTTAGTCAACAAGCTTACTTTGTGAGCTTGAGGAAGGTGAGTTAAGAAAACAAATGGTAGGGAAGCCCTTAGAAGTCTAGAGGGGTAGACTTGCAAATCCAAAAAGGGATAGAAGCAAACCATCAAAGAAACCTAATTGGTGGTAAACTAGGTAGCCTCCCTATCATATTGGTATCATAGCAGTTTAAGACTTGGGAATAAAGTAGTCGATGTAAGATACCAAATCAGTAGGAGAAAATAGTCTCGGAATGGTGACCAATGCAAAGTTAGCCAAGAAGGAAGAAGATCAGGAGGAAGAGAATAGACTCATCAAGGAAAGATTACTACAATTGGAGAGAAAACTAGATGTAGTTGAGGATAAAACTGAGAAAGTAACAATCTAGGTTAATGAAGGGAAGGGTAAAGAACTAGTGGAAGAGGAGAGAATACCTGAACCAAACCCTATCCTACCTAAAGAACCTTTCCTTAAAGCAATTAAATCCTTAGAAGGAAATTCCTTGGAAGGAGTGCCACTTTTTCATGGGAAAATGGAGCCTAAAGTAGTCATGGAATGGATTGAAGGAATGGAGAATCATTTTGAGTGTGATGGAATTACTGAAGCCCAAAAGGTGAAGGTAGCTAAGTCAAGATTGAGAGGAGCAGCCTTAACTTGGTGGAAATTTGTCCAAGAAGAAAGGCAAAAAGAGGGTAAGAACCCAATAGCCACTTGGAAATGAATGGTAACCAAAGTGAGGGAAACTTATATACCTGAAGATTATGAGATCCAACTACACAAAAGAAGATAAAACTTGAGAAAAAAAGACTTGGATGTGAGAAGCTACACTAAGGAATTTCAGAAGTTGTGTCTGAGATCCAAGGTGGTAGAGGATGAAAGCATCAAGGTAGCCAGATACTTGAATGGTTTGAGATAGAATATTCAAGAGGATTTGAGTTTTCTAAGTCCTAACACCATGCATAAGCTCTATCAATTGACATTGAAGGTGGAGGAAAAGATCAAGAAGAAGGAAGAACAAAGCAACAGAGGCAAAGGAAGAGGAAAAGATGATAGAGGCCAAAGAGGTAGTTTTGGTGGAAGAGGACTAGATCAAAGGTCCCAAGGAGAGTCCAAACTTATAGAGAAAAGTGAGGATTCACATAGCAAGAGAAGCTATAGAGGAAGGGGATCATCTAGCAACCCAGGAAGAGGTAGATCTAGTGGACTGGGAATAGGGTCCTACTTCTCCACCATGAAGTGCTACAATTGCCAAAAGTTGGGTCACCCTTCCTATAGATATCCAGAGAAATCCTCTTCATCTCAAGGAAGTGAAAGAAGAGTGACATATGCGCAAGAAGATGCAGAAAGCAACAAGACACGAGGTGTGAGATTAGCTCTTGAAGATGGAGAAAATTTAATGATGAGAAGAGCCTTGATTAAGGAGCCAATCAAAGAAGAACCAACTCAAAGAAGATCTTTATTTAGAATCAAATGCAAGGTCCTTGGTAAGGTTTTTACAGTGGTGATAGACTTAGGGTCTACTGACAACATTGTCTCAGAGGAAGCAGTAAATAAACTGAAATTGGAAAGAATCCCACATAGTAATCCATATAGGGTCACTTAGCTCAACAAGGAGAAGCATGTGGTAGTAAATGAACAAACATGGGTTGAGTTCAACATAGGTAGTTATAAGGATAAAGTCTTGTGTGACATCCTGCCTATGGATGCTTGCCATCTACTTATTGGTAGACCATGGAAATTTGACAGAAAGGACATTCACAATGGGGAGAAGAACTCTTATTCTTTTCTAAAGGATGGAGTAACATACCATATTCAGTCCCTAAGTGATGAAGGAGAGACCAGCAAAACTAAAGGCCCAAATGTGTTAATGGTGAGCGAAAAAGAGTTCATACACACTCTTGAAGAAGGAGGAGTGGGTTTGGCTCTCATAGTGAAACCAAAGGAAGCAAAGCAATAAAAGAAGGTTCAAATACCTCATGAAGTGTAGCAGATAGTAAACAACTTCAAAGCGATCATAAGTGATGGAGCACCAGCAACCCTGCCACCTATTAGAGCCATAAGCCACCAGATTGATTGAGGAACATCATTACCTAGAAAAGGAGCCTATAAGATGACCCCATAACAGAACAAGGAAGTGGCCAGACAAGTCCGAGAATTACTGGACCAAGGGTTGATAAAGAAGAGCATAAGTCCTTGTGTCATACCTAGAGTGTTAGTACCCAAGAAATGAGGAACATGAAGGCTATGCACAGATTCAAGAGCCATAAATAGAATCACTATTAGGTATAGATTTCCTATCCCAAGAATTGAAGACTTGATGGGTTTTTTGGGAGGTGCAAGGTACTTCACTAAGATTCATCTTAAGAGTGGATACCACCAGATCAGGATAAAGGAAGGTGATGAATGGAAAAAAACCTTCAAAACCAATGAAGGACTTAATGAGTGGCTTGTTATGCCATTTGGTCTTAGTAATGCTCCCAATACATTCATGAGACTCATGAATGAAGTGCTTAAAGATTTTATTGGTAAATGTTTTGTTGTATACTTAGATGATATCTTGATTTTGAGTAGAATTAAAGAGGAACATCTAGAGCATCTTAGTATTGTATTGCAAAAATTATATGATGAGCAACTAACAATAAACTTGGAGAAGTGTCAGTTTGTGAAGAAGGAACTTGTCTATCTCGGATTTGTAGCTTCAAGAGAAAATTTGAAGGTGGACACACCAAAGGTGGAAGCCATCACAAATTGGCCAACATTAAAGACAACAAGTGTAGTAAGATTTTTTCATGGTTTGGCACAAATCTAGTGGAAATTTATTAGAGGGTTCAGTGAGATTTGTGCACCCATGCTGGAAACCATCAAAGGAGAAGTTAAGACTAAGTTTTAGTGGACCAATGCAGATAATAAAGGATTTGAACTTTTGAAACAAAAGGTAGCTACACAACCAGTACTCATTCTTCCTAGTCTTGATAAGTTGTTCACAATTGAATGTGATGCAAGTAATATAGCAGTCGGTGTTGTTTTAAGTCAAGAGAATAGACCTGTAGCTTTCTTTAGTGAGAAGCTCAATGATGCCAAGAAGAAGTATTCATCCTATGATGTCGAGTTTTATTCTCTTGTCCAAGGTCTTAGGAAGTGGAGGCACTAGTTGTCTAAGGAGTTTGTTGTTTACATAGATAATCGAGCTTTAAGTTTTCTGAATTCTCAAGATAAGTTGAGTCATAGGCATGTTAAATGGGTTAAATGTTTGTAGTCATATACTTTTTCTATTAATCATAAGAAAGGATAGTGTAATAAAGTAGCAAATGCTTTGAGTAGAAGGCTACTGACAATGCAAGAAGTGTAGATTCAGAGTATTGGAGTTGATTAATTCAAGGAATTGTACCCCAATGATGAAGATTTTGCAGCCATTTACAAGGTTTGTGAAGAATTTCAGAATCACTTTCATAGTGAATATACTAACTTTACTTTGCAAAATTGTTTGTTGTTTAAAGGTGGACAGTTGTGTGTTCCCAAAGGATCGATGAGGGAAAATCTTATCCAAGAAAAGCACAATGGATGTTTGAGTGGTCATTTTGGCCTTAATAAGACATTGGAACTTTTTCAAAGGTTTTATTATTGGCCCCGAATGTAGAGGGATATCAGAAGGTATGTTGAGTAGTGTATGGTTTATCAGAATGCTAAAAGTACATCTACTAATTCTAGTCTTTATCAGCCATTACCTATTCCTACAAGGCCATGGGAATGTATAAGTATGGATTTTGTGGTTGGTTTACCCAAAACAAGGCTTGGTTGTGATAGCATTTTTCTTCTTGTTAATAGATTCAGTAAAATGGCACATTTTGTTCCCTATAAAACTACTCATGATGCTAGTCACATTGCACACTTGTTTTTCAAAGAGGTTATAAGAATCCATGGTTTACCGGTTAGTATTATTTCAGATAGAGATGTAAAATTCCTTGGACATTTTTGGAAAACTCTTTGGAAAAGACTGGGAACTAACTTGTCTTTTGGTTAAGCCTATCATCCCCAAACGGATGGTCAAACAGACGTGGTCAATAGGACACTTGGAAACCTTTTAAAGTTCTTGGTAAAATAATATGGACATACTTGGGATCAGGTTCTTTACCAGGCAGAGTATGCCTACAATGACAGTGTCAATAGGTCTACTGGGAAGAGTCCTTATGAGATATTGTATGGTATGCACCCACGAGGTGTTATGGAATTATGAGATCTTGGTAATTTTTTGCACAGAAGTGGTCAAGATGATGATGTCGCTCAATCTATGAAGGAGGTTCATGACCAAGTCAGGCAAGCTCTCCAAGAGTCTTCACAAAAAGTTAAAACAAGAGTTGATGCCACACAGAGAGATGTGCAATTTTCATTTGGAGATTTGGTGATGGTACATTTGAACAAGGCACGACTTTAGAAAGGGGTTCCCAGCAAGCTACAAATGAGGAGAATAGGCCTATGTAAATTTTTAGCCAAGTATGGCTCTAATGCCTATAAGATTGATTTGCTAGTGGATATTGCTTTGTATCCCATTTTCAATGTTGCAGATTTGGTTGCCTATAAGGGACAACTACCCAAGGAGGAGGTGCAAGTTTCAGATGTTCAACAGTCACTTGCCAACCTACCATTAATTTCTTCTCCCATGCCTTAGACTAAGAAAGTGTTGGATTCCCATGTTCTCAAGAAGACTAGACAATAGGTCTACATGGAACATTTGGTGAAATGGATGCATAAACCTAATTCTGAAGCAACCTAGGTCCCTGAATCAAACTTTGTTAAGTCAGGAATTGATCTTTCCTTGCTATCGAGCACAGTCACTTGACTTATTTTTTTGGGGGTGAGTATGGTGCAGGAGCACCTAAGGGTTGAAATGCTCTTAACCAATTTTGGTTTGTGAGACCTTCCAGTGGTCATGTAAATACATAAGGACTGGCTCTAGTCCATTTTGTTTCGATGTTTCTTTTCAGTTTTTAAAATTTTCCTTATCAGCAAGACCTACCCCGATTGGAATGTCTTACCCCGATGAGGTTACCAGAGTTGGAGTGGTTATATCGGGTACCGACAGGAGTGGTTCACACTTACCCTGATGACCTGATAAGTTGTCAGTGCTCGGAGTATTCTTATTGGGTATCGGGGGGAGTAGTTTCATGTTACCCCGACGACCCGATGAGAAAGCATAGGCGTGGAGTAGAGCCATCAGTTATCAGATGAAGTAGTTTCAAGTTACCCCGACATCTCAATGAGAAAGAACTGGCTTGGAGCGCGTTTGCTAAATGGAGTATCAAAGATTAGCGAGAGTAGTTTCATGCTACACCAATGACCCGATGAGACCACCTCGCTTTCCATCTTGTCATCGTCCACCAGAAGACAAGTTTTGAAGTCTTCCGATGACCTGATGGAAAGTGCAAAGTGGTGTGTGTAGTCATAGATCATTGATAGCCTCATTTTGATGTTACATTGAAGACCTGATAGGGAGTGCGAAGTGTTGGAGGTTGTCATCGGACATCGGTAACCTTGATTGGATGTTACCCCGATGTTTCGATGGAACCTGTGAAATAGTTACAAATGGAAAACTGTTGGTAATGATATTTATCTCGTCCAATAGGAGGAGTTCCAAAAAGAGGAAGGAACATATAAAAAAACCCAACGGGCATCTGTAAGAGGTTGATGGCCTCAGAGAACAAATCTATTTTTTCTGAATACTAAAAGAGAAGTCTATTTTCTGGTTTTCAGTTCAGAGTTGAATTGTTGTTCATGAATTGCAAATAATGTTTTAGAATCTTTAAGTTCGCATATGCTGCTAATGTAAATGTTAATGTTCTCTATTTTGTGAGTTTCTGGTTGAACTCGTGAATAAATTTGGGATTTGTAATTAAAGCTTTCCCTTGTAGTTTTTGTTCCCTGTTTTCAATAATCAAATGGATCTGACTTGAAACTCCACAAGATCATTGGAGATTGTCAAGAAGAGCGAGATATGTACAATAGGTTTTCATTTGAAAGAGACTAGTAAATGGCAATCACCATTTCTCCATACTGAGCCTAGGCGAGCTTGGTGTTAGTCCGGCTAGGTTTCAATAATTTGAAGGAGATAACTTCCAGGGGAAGGAAACTACTAAGAACTGGAAGAAGATCCAGAAGGCTACAAGCCTAAAATCAAGACATTATGTAACCAAAGGGGAAAAGTTTACTAAACCAAACAAGATGGGTGGTTTTGTAAAGAGAGAAAGAATGTGTGTGTCCTTCACCCCTACAAGGATTTAGTGAACAAGCTTACTTTGTGAGCTTGAGGAAGGTGAGTTAAGAAAACAAATGGTAGGGTAGCCCTTAGAAGTCTAGAGGGATAGACTTGGAATCTAGAAAGGGATAGAAGCAAATCATCAAAGAAACCTAATTGGTAGTAAACTGGGTAGCCTCCCTATCAATAAACTTTATACATATCATTTGACGCACTTTTTCATGGAGGCGAATCTAACTAAACCTCTACTTGATAAAGTAGGCTTATGTTTTCAAACGAAGTATCCAAATCCAAAAAATCAAAGGAAACCATTGATCACTTTTGTATGACCACTCCTCATATTTTGAGATGAAAAAGTCTGCATAAAAAAACTAATTTGAAGAAGCGACAACCTAGTTCTAAAACACTTGCAAAACAGAACGAATTTCTCTATATCAATCATCAAATTTTCAAATCACATTGTGCCTTTCTCCATCATATGTGATTGTATCTTCAAGATAAATCAAAATAATTTGACGAAGAACCATCAAGAAGCAGAGATTTTTGCCAAAAATTAGCATTGTTTCAACGCTTAAATCGTGGAGGAAGAGTCAACCCCGCTTTCTTCCCACAAGTTTGCATCACCTATAACGATGCTAGGCCTGAACCACCCACTTCTGAAAGAGAAGAAGAAGAATTTGTTCCCTTTGTCATAGAAAGTTTTTACTAGATGCCCGCTGACACTCACTATCAGAAAAACAAACAAAGTGAATCACAACTAGAGTCAAGTATGGGTCAAAGATTATCAAACCCTTTCGAGTATCCAAACCTTGGAGATATAGAGATCAAAGAAGAACTTCTCCAAGAATGTCAAGAAAATCCGTCATTCCAAAAGCTTATGGAAAGACTTATCCAAATGGACAAAGAGAAATATCTTCTCATGCTTACTAGAAAAGGAGTTAGACTCCCCGAAGACTTCGATCCTGAAACTTTGAGGAATGAAGACGAAATAATTCTTAGAACAAGGTGAAGGACTTACACTTACCAAGATCCATAGAGAGAAGAAGCAACACCTGATCCAGAAAACATACCAGAACAAAACACCACCCCTGAACACAACCATGCCCGAAATCGGGGCAATGAAAGGGAGGAAGCCTTCCCTCGACGTTCAACAACACCCATAGTTTCTCTCACACAACAAATCCCAATACTGCAAAAAAAAATGTAGGTTATGCAGCAAGGATCCACAATTTGATACTCCTTGGATGAGATCTATCCTTATCCTTTTGACAGGAGATTGAACATGATTCCCTTTTCCCAAAACTCAGACATACCAAAATATGAAAAATATGATGGTAAAAGTGATCCCCGCGATCACGTACGGTAATTTTGTACCATCAACCTAGAATTCACTCATGATGACACTTACCTAATGAGGCTATTCCAAAGAAGTCTTGGAGGACAAAAAATGGAGTGGTTATCGAGGCTTACACCTCCTCTCAAATCATTTGATGAGTTGGTAAATAAATTTATCACCCAATACTCCTACAATATTCAACATGAAATCACCATGTTGGATGTGTGCAACACCAAACAAAGGAACAATGAGACATGCATGTTGTTCCTTCAATGCTGGAGACACATGGTTTCGAGATATCCTCGAGATGTACCTAAAAAAGAAAAGATGGAGGTTTTTATAGACAATCTCAATACTGAGATGAGTTATCAACTCAAGATCCAATGCATCCCATCTTTTGCAAAATTAATCAAAAATGGAATCCAAGTTGAAGAAACATGCATCAATAAGGGAACACTCAAGTTCTTTCAAGAAGGAAATAACTCATCCAACTTTAACAATCCAAACAACAATAACACTTTAGACAACTCTAGATTTTGGACGCGAAACAAAAATACCAATAGTGATGGAGGAGCTGATGCTATAGACATCAAATCCAAACAACCAGTGTTATCTTTGTCAGGAAATCCACAAACAAGCAAAAATCAAAAGGGTGTTGAAACTTATCCACAGAAAACCAATCAAGAACCTTTTGTCTCAAACACCAACAATAAAAACCAAGGCAATGATGTTAACCAAGGAAATAAAATAAATCATAGGAATAACTCCAACACTTTTCTGTATAGACGCATTTACACACCCCTAGGACAAACATTGGAATCAGAATTTCAAGAACTCTTGGCACACAAAATCATCACATTACCACCTCTGAACAACTTTGAACCTCAGGTTAAACCACCTTGGTGGAATGACTCGCATTTTTGTGATTTTCATCGAAATAAAGGACATCACACAAATGACTACATGAGGCTTAAGAACATCATTCAAGAAATGATCGATAGAGGTGATTTAATAGTTGATAATCTCAAAACAAATGGTGACCATGACACCTTTAAGAATCCTCTTCCAAATTATAACAAGGGTGGAGCTTCATCATCAAACAATACTAGATGATCTCTCAAAAATAACATATACAATAATACCATCAATAATATATCGACAAATGACAACCAATTTAATGTCATTAAAATCAAGGACAAACAATAACATGAGTCAATAAATGTGACAACAATATTTAAGAAATATGCTTTGAGGGAAAATACATCGCAAACAACATGGTGCAGGAGCACCTGGTGGAGTAAAACTCCCATTTTTGAGTATTTAATGCTTTTATGTTTGTAAAGTCTTGTGTTAGGTTTATTATGGTTTTTTAGGTTGTTTTTTGTCATGTTTAGTGTTTTTGATCTCATTTTGGGCTCTAGAGATCAAGCTTTTCTTTTTAGGCCTAGAGTTGACAATTTTTGGCAAAAATGTGGAAAATTGCCAAAATGGTCTTCTAATACCTTCAAGAGAATTGAAACATGTTTGTTAAGTGTTTTTAAGCATGTCTAAGTTGTTTAGGAATTTTGATAAGGCTAGATTGTCCAAAATGACTTTTTGAGCAAGAAAAGTTGTCATTTGGCTTAAAAAGTTGTCAAAATTGACATTTTCTTGCAAGATGAAGTGTTGGAAGCCTCATGTCCATACTAGGGCTTGAAAACCAACTGGAGAAACTATATAAGGCATACATTTGTCTTGTTAAGAGTTGGTGATTGTATGTGCAAGAGTTTCTTAATAGGAATCATGGATTTTTTGGCTTTTATGACTAGTTTTTACTACTTTTGATCAATAGTCTGTACTATAGGTTCTTAGTTCATACTCTACCTTTGGGAAAGTGTACATAGTACTTTTATAAATATTTTTAGTTGATTGTGGCATTGGTTTCTTCTGAAAGTGTTATTTTTCAAAATTATTTCCAAACTGTGTGCTTGCTGCCTTGTCAAGGGTTTGAAGCCCCAAAATGACTCCACTTGACTAATCCATGCTTGGGATCCCACAATATGGATTCAGTCAAGTTGGAAATCATTTATATACTTTAAATATTCTCTATTTTGTGCCAAAAGTGTGGTTGGAAGAAGAACTTGAGTGAATACTAGGCAAGTGTCGATTGCTTGGCTAGTAACATGAACAAAAACTCAAGATTTGCACCCAGAAAGTAATTTGGAGTGAACAAATGAATGAGGAAGAGGTTTGGGCATGTGACCAAGGGTGTGAATCATCATCTTGATGAGTTATTATATCTTGTTACATTTAATATTTCTCACTTTGTAAACAAAATAGTGTGTTCACTGCATTTTCTGAATTTTGTTGTAAATTTGCTTATGGAATGCTTCAAAAGCATCATCCAAGCCTTGTAACTGAGAAGGAATTGTAATAGGAGATAAATAAATGTTTGAAGACCTCATTGAGGTGTATGGAAAATTCCAAAACTCTTCTTATGCAGGTCCCAAGGTGAAATGGTTGCTGACTGGTAAAGGGGCAGCAAATTAACAGTGACAGAGGCAATTTTATCATTTTCTCACTTGTTTTCCAAGTGTTTGGCTTTATGTCTACACAAAAGTAACAAGGGAAGGCTCTATTTTGTGTGTAAGAAGTTATAAGTTAGTTTTCAGACTTGTTAAGTGGATTTGGAGAGCCTTCTCAATGTTCTTTGGTTTAAACCCTTCAAAACCCTACTAAAGTGCCTTAAATGGAGGACAGTCCTCATATTGCCATATAGTGGCCTAAACCATGAAAATCAGCTAGAAAATACCTCTAAACCATCACCCAAACCAATTTTGTGGGATTTATTAAGAATCATTGGGTGTTATAAGAAAAAAAGTGCCAATTAGGCCTCCATGGGCTAATAGCCTTTTGGGTTTGCATAACACACAATTCACAGTTTTTGCCAAAATGCTTAGACCCGATTACAAGGAGAATTTTTGGGCTTATGAAACTTTGTAAGAACATTAAAAAATAGACAAACAAGTGTTATTTAGAGCCTTGAATAGTGAGTAGCCTCATTTGGGGGTAGTTGACCTTAGTTGGTGAATTTGAGCAAGCTAAGGGATAAAGACCTCAAGCAAAATTCTGAGCATCCAAATGGGATTAAAACCTTGCTGCCCCTACATTTCCATGTAGAAGACCCCTAATACACTCTGAAACATAAGGTGGAAGGCCCAAAGACCCAACAATGAGACCGTGTAGTTGGAAGGAGTGAGTATTTTTGAGTAGATTTGTGCATGGGTGAGAGCCATCATCAAAAAGGGAGTTTATTAGGCAAGTGAACCATGAAGTACTTGGCACTATATCCACAAGAATGACTGTGTAAACAAATAAAATAGACTCAACAAGTGTTTGGGTGACAAATTGAACTACTTGAGCAAATTGGTCTTTTGAGCACTTACCTATTAATCTCCCTATCATAGTGGTATCAGAGCCAACAAAAGATTCAGGAGGAAAGGAACATTAGGGAAACATGGTGACTAATGCAGAATTAGCTAAGAAGGTCAAAGACCAAGAGGAGGAAAATAGGGCACTCAGAGAAAGATTGGATCAAATAGCAATGAAACTAGCTGAAGTAGAATTCAAAACTGAAGAGGTCCATGATACGGTTGGAGATAAGGGTAAAATGGTAGCCATAGAAGATGATGTTCCCATACTTGACCCTGTCATTGAGAAAGAACCATTCTTGAAAGCCTCGAGAGGTATGAGTGGTAAAAATTTAGAGAGAGTGGGGCTCTTTAGTGGGAAGATGGATCCAAATGCCCTTATAGAGTGGATTGAAGGGCTAGAGAACCATTTTGAATGTGATGGAGTAACTGAAGCACAAAAGGTTAAGGTGGCAAAATCATGGCTAAGAGGGGCAGCCTTAACATGGTGGAAGTTCATCCAAGAGGAAAGGGTGAAAGAAGGTAAGCAACCACTAGCCACCTGGAAAGCAATGGTAACCAAAATCAAAGAAACCTACCTTCCTGAAGACTGTGAGATACAACTTCACAAGAAAAGACAAAATTTGAGACAAAAAGACCTAGATTCCAGTAGCTACACAGAGGAGTTTCAAAAACTGTGCATGAGATCTAGAGTAGTGGAAGATGAGAGCATAAAAGTGGCAAGGTACTTGAATAGGTTAAGGTGGAACATCCAGGAAGAGATGAGCTTGTTGTGCCCACAAACAGTCCACAAGTGTTATCAATCAACACTCAAAGTGGAAGAGAAAGGTAGGAGAAGGCAAGAACAAAACAACAGGGGCAGAGGTAGGGGAAGAGATGGTAGAGGCCATAGAGGTAGTTTTGGGGGAAAGAGCATAGATCAATGATCCTAGGGAGAATCTAAACTTCTAGAGCAAAGTGGGGATTCTCAGAGCAAACCCAACTATAGGGGTAGGGGGTCAAGCAACCCGAGTAGGGGTAGATCTAATGAACCAGGGAGAGGGTCCTACTTCTCAACCATGAAGTGCTATAACTTCCAAAAGCTGAGCTACCCTACCTATAGATGCCCAGAGAAGCCTAGTTCATCTAATGGAGGTGAAAAGAGGGTAAACTATGTTCAAGAAGATGGAGGTAATACCATAACTTCAACATTGAACCACCTAGCTTTAGAAGATGGTGAGAGTTTAATGGTCAAGAGAATGTTAATGAAGAAGCCACACAACATAGAGGTCTCATAGAGAAGAGCATTATTCAAGATTAAGTGTAAAATCATGGGAAAAGTGTGTAAGGTGATCATAGATTCAGGATCCACTGATAACATCATATCAGAGGAAGCAATCAATAAATTGAAACTACCTAGAATACAACACAAAGAACCATACAAAGTAACATGGCTAAACAAGGGGAAACATGTGTTGGTAAATGAGCAAGCCTGGGTAGATTTCCACATAGGTGGATATACTGATAGGATCCTATGTGACATCCTTCCAATGGATGCTTGCCAGCTACTGCTGGGTAGACCATGGCAGTTTGACCGAAAAGCACACCATGATGGAGAAAGAAACTCCTACTCATTTTAGAAAGATGGAGTAACCTATCAAATTCAATCCCTCATTGAAGAAGGAGAGAGGAGCAACAAAGTACCTTACATCATGTTAGTGAATGAGAAAGAGTTCATCAAAACACTAGACGAAGGTGAAGGAGTGGGATTTGCACTCTTAGTGAAACCCAAGGAAGAAAAGGTAGAAAAGAAAGTTGAGATACCATATGAGGTGTAGAAAATGCTTGATAACTTCAAACAAATAATAAATGATGGTACACTTGCAACCTTACCACCTTCTAGAGCCATTAGCCATCAGATTGACTTCATACCTAGAGCCTCTTTGCCCAATAAGGCAACCTACAAGATGACCCCTGAACAAAATAAAGAAGTAGCAAGACAAATACAAGAACTCTTAGACCAAGGGTTGATTAGGAAAAGCATTAGTCCTTGTGCATTACCTATAGTGCTGGCACCCAGGAAGGGTGGAACATGGAGACTTTGTATAGATTCTAGAGCCATAAACAAGATCACCACCAGATATAGATTTCCCATACCCAGAATAGAGGATTTGATGGATTGTTTGGGGGGTGCATAGTATTTTAGTAAGATAGACTTGAAGAGTGGTTACCATCAGATAAGAATAAAGGAGGGGGATGAATGGAAGACAACTTTCAAAACAAATGAGGGTCTCTATGAGTGGCTTGTCATGCCTTTTGGACTCTCTAATGCTCCCAACACATTCATGAGACTCATGAATGAACTTTTACATGATTTCATCAAAAAATTTGTTGTTGTGTATTTAGATGATATTCTTATCTTCAGTAAAACTAAGGAAGAGCATTTGAAGCATTTAGTTATTGTTTTGAGACAGTTATCTAATGAACAACTAACCATTAATCTAGAAAAATGTGATTTCTTGAAGCAAGAATTGGTCTATCTTGGCTTTGTTGTATCAAGAGGCAATCTGAAAATGGATCAATCTAAAGTTGCAATAATAACCAATTGGCCAACTCCTAAGACAACCAATGATGTTAGAAGCTTCCATGGTTTGGCACAGTTTTACAGAAAGTTCATCAGGGGATTCAATGAGATTTGTGCCCCAATGTTAGACACCATCAAAGGGGGTGTAAAGGTAAAGTTTCAATGGACAAGTGAAGCCAATAAGGGGTTTGAACTATTGAAAACTAAAGTAGCTACTCAACTAGTGCTCATGTTACCTAGTTTTGAAAAAAAATTTACTATTGAATGTGATGCTAGTAATATTGTTGTAGGAGCTGTTTTAAGTCAAGAAAATAGACCAGTTGTATTCTTTAGTGAGAAGTTGAATGATGCAAAGAAAAAGTACTCCTACTATGATTTAGAACTCTATGCATTAGTACAAGCACTTAAGAAATGGAGACACTATCTTCTTCCTAAGGAGTTTGTTGTTTACACAGATAATCAGGCACTCAGTTTCTTGAACTCACAGGAAAAATTGAATCATAGGCATGTTAAATGGGTAGAATACTTGCAAGCTTACACTTTTACTCTTAAGCATAAGAAGGGTTAGTTGAATAAAGTAGCAGATGCTTTGAGTAGAAGGTTGTTAACTATTAATGAGATTCAAGTTCAGAGCATTCGTATTGATAGTTTCAAAGACTTGTACCTACTGATGATGATTTTGCTTAAGCTTATCAGGTTTGTCAAGATTTTGATAATAATTTCCATGGTGCATATGTCGATTTCACTTTGCAGGATGGTTTGCTATTCAGGGGTGGACAGTTGTGTGTTCCAAAGGGTTCTATGAGAGAGAACCTCATTCAAGAGAAGCACAATGGGTGCTTAAGTGGACATTTTGGTCTCAATAAGACCTTAGAGCTAGTTCAAAGATTCTATTATTGGCCTAAGATGCAGCGAGACATTAGGAGGTATGTTGAGCAATGCTTGGTATGTCAGAAAGCCAAAGGTAATTCTTCTATTTTTGGTTTGTATCAGCCTCTTCCTATCCTACATAGGCCTTGGGATTGCATTAGTATGGATTTTGTGGTAGGATTACCTAGAACTCAAGTAGGATTTGCTAGCATCTTTGTAGTAGTTGACAGATTTAGCAAAATGGCTCACTTTATTTCTTGTAAGACAACACATGATGCAAGTCATATTTCTTATTTGTTTTTCAAAAAGGTTGTTAGAATACATGGATTGCCTACTAGCATTGTTTCAGATACGGATGTTAAGTTTCTTGGTCATTTCTGGAAAACATTATGGAAGACATTGGGTACTAATCTCTCTTTTGGTTCATCTTATCATCCACAAACTAATGGCCAAACTAAAGTTGTCAATAGGTCTCTTGGGAACATGCTCAGGTGTTTGACAAAAGACTATGGGTAGAGTTGGGATCAGCTCATTCATCAAGCAGAATATGGCTACAATGACAGTGATAACCGGTCTACAGGTAAAAGTCCATTTGAAGTTGTTTATGGTATGCATCCAAGCGGTATAATGGAGTTGAGGGATATCACTAATTTGCAGCATAAGATTGGAACAATAGATGACATGGCTCAATCCATGAAGGAGGTTCATGAGCAAGTGAGAAAAGCTCTCCAAGATACCTCCCAAAAAGTCAAGGCAAGAGTGGATGCTACAAAGCAAGATGTTCAGTTTTACATAGGTGATTATGTGATGGTTCATTTGAATAAGGCAAGGCTAGAAAAGGGATTTCCAAGCAAACTTTAGATGATGAGAATAGGCCCTTGCAAAATCTTGGCTAAGTATGGGTCTAATGCTTACAAAGTTGATTTGCCTACTAATGTTTCTTTGTCCCCCATTTTTAATGTTGCGGATCTGATTTCTTTCAAGGGGCAGCCACCTAAGGATATTCAAAGAGTTTCAGATGTTGCACAATCCATTTCTGATCTATCTCTCCCTTCTCTTTCTTTTCCCCAAGCAGAACAGTTTCTAGACTCCAGGATTCTCAAAAAAGACAAGGAATCACACCTACATGGAGCATCTCATCAAATGGAAGGACATGCCTATCTTAAAGGCCACATGGATACCTGAATCTAACTTTTGGAAAGTTGGCATACCTTCTTCTTTTCTGCCTCAAGGAGTCACATGACTTCTTTGTTTTTTGGGGAGTATGGTGCAGGAGCACCTGGCGGAGTAAAACTCCCATTTTTGAGTATTTAATGATTTTATGTTTTTAAAGTCTTATGTTAGGTTAATTATGGTGTTTTAGGTTGTTTTGTGTCATTTTTAGTTGTTTTTATCTCATTTTGGGCTCTAGAGATCAAGGTTTGCTTTTTAGGCCTAGAGTTGACAATTTTTGGCAAAAAAGTGCAAAATTGCCAAAAAGGTCTTCTAATGCCTTCAACAGAATTGAAAAATGGTTGTTAAGTGTTTTTAAGAGTGTCTAAGTTTTTTAGGAAAGTTTATAAGGCTAGATTGTCCAAAATTACTTTTTGAGCAAGAAAAGTTGTCATTTGGCTTAAAAAGTTGTCAAAATTGTCATTTTCTTGCAAGATGAAGTATTGGAAGCCTCATGTCTATAATAGGGCTTGAAACCCAACTGGAGAAACTATATAAGGCCTCCCTTTGTCTTGTGAATGGTTGGTGATTGTATGTGCAAGATTTTCTTAATAAGAATCATGGATTTTTTGGCTTTTATGACTAGTTTTTACTACTTTTGAGCTATAGTCCATACTGTAGCTTCTTAGTCCGTACTATACCTTTGGGAAAGTGTACATAGTACTTGTATAATTATTTTTAGTTGATTGTGGCATTGGTTTCTTCTGAAAGTGTGATTTTAGAAAATTATTTCAAAACTATGTGCTTGTTGCCCTGTCAAGGGTTTGAAGCCCCAAAATGACTCCACTTGACTAATCCATGCTTGGGATCCCACAATATGGATTCAGTCAAGTTGGAAATCATGTATATACTGTACATATGCTCTATTTTGTGCCAAAAGTGTGGTTGGAAGAAGAACTTGAGTGAATACTAGGCAAGTGTTGATTGCTTGGCTAGTAACATGAACAAAAACTCAAAATTTGCACCCAAAAACTAATTTGGAGTGAACAAATGAATGAGGCAGAGGTCTGGGAATGTGACCGAGGGTGTGAGGCATCATCTTGATGAGTTATTATATCTTTTTCCATTTAATATTTCTCACTTTGTAAACAAAACAGTAAGTTCACTATTTTTTCTTCTGAATTTTGTTGTAAATTTGCTTATGGAATGCTTCAAAAGCATCATCCAAGCCTTGTAACTAGGAAGGCATTGTAATAGGAGATAAATCAATTTTTTAAGACCTCATTGAGGTGTATGGCCAATTCCAAAACTCTTCTTATGTAGGTCCCAAGGTGAAATGATTGTTGACTGGTAAAGGGGCATCAAATTAACAGTGACATAGGCAATTTAATCATTTTCTCACTTGTTTGCCAAGTGTTTGGCTTTATGTCTGCAGGGTAGTAATAGGGGAAGGCACTATTTAGTGTGGAAAATTTTCTAAGTCAGTTTGGAGACTTTTTAAGTGGAGTTGGAGAGCCTTCTCAATGTTCTTTGGTTTAAACCCTTCAAAACCCTACTAAAGTGCCTTAAATGGTGGACAGTCCTCATATTGCCATAACAGTGGCCTAAACCATGAAAATCAGCTAGAAAATACCTCTAAACCATCACCCAAACCAAGTTTGTGGGAGGTATTAACCATCATTGGGTGTTATAAGCAAAAATGTTCCAATTAGGCCTCCACGGGCTAGTAGCCTTTTGGGGTTGCATAACTCACAATTGACAGTTTTTGCCAAAATGCTTAGACCCGATTACAAGGAGAAGTTTTGGGATTATGAAAATTTGTAATAACATTAAAAAATTGTTAAACAAGTGTTATTTGGAGCCTTGAATAGTGAGCAACCTCATTTGAGGGTAGTTGACCTTAGTTGGTGAATTTGAGCAAGCTAAGGGATAAAGACCTCAAACAAAATTGTGAGCATACAAATGTGAGTAAAAACTTTCTGCCCCTACATTTCCATGTGGAAGAATCCTAATACAATCTGAAACATAAGGTGGAAGGCCCAAAGACCCAAGAATGAGAATGTGTAGTTGGAAGGAGAAAGCATTTTTGAGTAGACTTGTGCATGGGTGAGAGCCATCACCAAAAAGGGAGTTTATTAGGCAAGTTAACTATGAAGTACTTGGCACTATATCCACAAGACTGATTGTGTAAACACATAAAGAAGACTCAATAAGTGTTTGGGTGACAAATTGAACTACTTGAGCAAATTGGCCTTTTGAGCACTTACCTGTTAATCTCCCTATCACAACAAATCTCCCCAAGACTCAATATAACTTAGTTGATCAACTGCAGAGAACCTGTGATTAGATATCTATACTTGAACTACTCAAGATATCTCCAAAACACAAGGATATCCTAGAACAAGCACTTGTCAAGATGAATGTTCCTAAATATCTGGATATTAATCGATTCCAAGCCATGGTGGCTCATATGATGGGACCACATAACCTATCTTTTTCTGACCATGATGATGTCTCCTTGAATCATCCGCATAACACCCTGCTCCATATTGAAGTGTTAGTCTATAAGCACCATGTAAAAAGAGTATTAATAGATGGAGGAGCTGGTCTCAATATTTGTACCTTAAAGCTTATCCATGCATTGGGCTTCTCTGAACAATCCATTGATCCAAGCACAAAGATCACCATCAAGGCATACGATGACAAAGAGAGAGCATCTAAAGGAATAGTAATACTACCTATTCAGGTTGGACCCATACAAAAGGACACTTTTTGCCAAGTTTTAGACATAGAATTAATGTACAAAATTCCACTGGGTCGATCTTGGATACAAGAAATGCAAGCAGTACCATCAACATATCACCAATGCATCAAATTCCTATACAACAGACAAGAAGTTTCTATATTAGCAGACAATAACCCTTTTCAGTATTGCAATATTATGGGGGCAGCTCAAGACTACTTAGTTACACACAACAAGGAAGCCCAAGCTTCCTCAACACCCATTTCTCATAACGCATTCAAGTCTTTATCCATTGCTTTTAAGCAAAAGATGAAGATCAAAGATCAAGGCATGGGAGAATATTCCTTTGAATCCATGTGTTTATCAAAATTGCCAACATCACCTAAATCTCATGGACAACCTTCTACATCAAGACATTAAGCAACCAAGGCCATTACTAATTTTGATGGAAAATTTATCCAATTAGGAACACTAGCTAATGAATCAGAAGACAAAGACATCCTTAGTTGGCTATACAAGGATGAAGAAGAAGCTAGAGCGACTACAATAGATATGGTCATACCAACAAAACAATAAGGAAATGGATTCAAAATAATGCAACGGATGGGATACAATGGAAAAGGATCTATTGGAAAGCATAAATAAGGCATCATAGAACCCATTTAGCCTCATTCCCAATTTGCAAAAGATAAGACAGGACTGGGATATGTGCAGCAAATTCCGCTTCGGCTGAAACAAAATAAGTATCAAAAACCTCAGCGGAAACCAAAGAAGAAATATGAAGATGATTCCTGGCAAGAAGCACTACACCAAGCTGGAAAAACAATAAGGACTGAACAAGAGCAAGAAGATCATGAATGACAAAAGGAAGAGCTAGCCATTCAAAAGGAAGAAACTTCTTATAAAGAAGTACATCATGTACATGAACCTGATCAGACCAAGATAGAATCATCATCTAAAGACACTGTTGCCCACAAAAAAGAAATAGTATATGAGAAAATCCAGAGAGTACAAGAAGGTTCTGACTCCGAATAAGAGCAAGCTACCAAACTAGTGACAATCATTAATGATATTTTTTCTCCACACAACATACCTATCAGTTACAGTGAGTGAACCTGGATAGTGATTCAGAAATAGATTCTAATGAATATGAATGGGATAGTTGCTTAGACATTACTAAAGATATTGAAGTGGATGCCATCCACTCCTACACACCCCTTTCTTAGGAAGAATGAAGCACAAAATCTTGATTACTTGAGCTCGGACCACAAAATATCTATGAAACTAGTGAGAATGAGCAACGACAATATGAACAAGGTTACATCGAAGACCTTGACAATATCATAGACCTCATCAATATCCCAAGTGATCACAATAACGCTATCATGACCCTTATCGTGGCTGCTCTCAACCCACCCAATGACTCCTTACTGCTTGTGTTTCCTGACCTCATAGATTGGGAAGAACCAAAACACCATGATTTACCCATATTCCCAGATGATGAATCCATTATCCACTATTTATGTACAGTCACTAGGAAACAACCTCTACTAGTGAACAAAGTAAGGATGTTAGCAATCAAGGGAGTGCTAAGTCTCATAGTAGCAAAAATGAAAGAAACAAAGAATCTAATGCTAAAACCCAACCAATGGCAGCACTAGATCACAAAACAGTAAAAATAAAGGACACATGTATGGGTGAAAACCTTTTTAGGACGCCTACAGATGAGAGACTTGACACTCTTTTGGAAAACTATCACGAGAGATCACCCATATTGATTGAGGCAACTCACTCAATCAACATTGGTACAGAAACAACAATCAAAGCGATACATTTGGCCGAATCACTAACAAATGAAGAGTAGCCTGATTTCATCAAATTATTTAGAGAAAGGAAAATCAACTTCACTTGGTCCTATGCTGATATGGCCGAGATAGATCCAAACTTGATTATGCATCATTTGTCGATTTCTCCAGGAGCTAAGCCAGTCAAATAGAAATTGAGAAAGATGAATATGCATGTGGCATTAATGGGCAAAGATGAACTAAAGAAACTATTAGACATTAGATTTACTCGACCTATAGACTATGCTGAATGGATCTCAAACATTGTACTAGTATCAAAACCCGATGGAAGCATAAGGATATGCACAAATTTTAGAGATGTCAACAAAGCTTTTCTGAAGGATGACTTTCCTTTACCTAACATTGACATAATTGTGGATCTGATAGTAGGCCATGCAATGTTATGATTAATGGATTGTTCCTCTGGTTATAATCCAATCAAAATTGCACCAGAGGATCAAGACAAAACTGCATTCACCTGTCCATGGGGAATGCATTGCTGGATTGTCATGCCTTTTGGCTTAAAGAATGCTAGAGCAACTTATCAAAGAGAGATGACGATAATATTTCATTATATGGTGCATACCTTCATGGAGGACTATGTGGATGATTTACTGGCTAAGTCATTCACCTAAGCAGAATATCTAGGTATCGTAGATAAAATCTTCCAAAAATTGGAACAGTTCAAGGTAAGACTAAACCCTAAGAAGTGTGTCTTCGGGGTAACATTAGGCAAATTATTAGGCTACATTGAATCAGAAAAAGGCATTGAAGTAGATCTAGAAAAGGTACAAGCCATCATGGAGATGCCACCTCCCAAGAACATTAGCCAACTTAGATCTCTACATGGATGACTATAGTCTATCAGGCGATTCATAGCCCAACTAGCAGATAAAAGTTTGTCATTCAATCATCTTCTACATAAGAACATACCTTTCAAATGGGAAGCCAATTGTGCATAATCCTTCTATCAAATCAAGCAATATCTAATGAATCCACTAGTTCTAATACTGCCAATAGCAGGAAAACTGCTCATCCTATACATCTCAACAACTGAAGTATCACTGGGAAAACTATTAGCACAAGAAGATCTAGAAGGCAAAGAAAGAGTTGTATATTACATTAGCAAGACATTAAATGGATATGAGCTAAATTACACATTCATTAAGAAGGCTTATTTAGATGTAGTATTCACTTCTCAGAAGTTTTGCCACTACATGCTAGCTCATACAATCAAGCTAGTAGCAAAAATTGATCCCATAAAGTATTTACTCAGCAAAGCAGCTCTTACAGGCCGACTAGCTAAATGGGTCATGATTATCAGTGAGTTTGATATCCAATACACAGAGCGTCGGGATATCAAAGGATAGGTAATTGCAGATCAACTAGCTGAAGCACCTCTACCAGATAAAAACCAATGCAAGTGGAATTCCTCGACATGGATGTTCTTACTGTTACACCTAAGCAATGGACCTTATACTTTGAAAGTTCTTATACCCAACATGGATCAGGTGTCGGCATCTTGTTCATCACTCCAGAAGGACACACAATTCCATGTACCAATAACATCGCTGAGTATGAAACACTTGTAACATGAATCAAAATGGCTGTGGAATGGAAAATCACAGATTTGAGAGTCTATGGTGACTCTCAATTAGTCATAGATTAGATCAACAATGAATATCAAACAAAAGATGATAAGCTACTACCATACAAGAAAATGGTAGATGAATTCAAGCAATACTTTGTACATATCACCTTCGAGCAAATACCAAGGTTAGACAATAGAGAAGATGATGCAATTTCCACTATCGCTTCACTGTTACAAATCCCAGAGCAACAAAGTCGTTATGAGTTCTTGGTAGAGGAATTGTTTTCCCTCACCTATGACAATTTAGACTCCCCTCTGTATTGGATAATCTATGAATATTTTAAAACCAACACCCTACCACTTGACCAATCTTTTAACCAAAAATGCAGTTTTATCTGACAAGCCGCCCATTATACCTTAACTGCTAACACACTTTACCATCAAGGTCTTGATGGTACTCTTCTTCGTTGCCTTGATCATAATGAATCTGACCCTGCCTTACATGAGCTTTATGAGGGTATATGTGGTACACACTCAAGTGGTCCTACTCTTGCCAATAAACTCCTGAGAATGGGATATTACTAGCCAACAATGGAGAAAGATTATTATCAATTTTCCACAAAATGTCCAAAATACCAAATCCATGATAATCTTATCCATGCACCAGCACAGGAGCTGCAACCATTTACAATATCTTGGCCTTTTTGTTAGTGGCAACTCGATTTAATAGGGAAAATTCATCCTTCTTCTTCAAGTGGACATGAGTTCATTATCACTACAACAGAGTATTTCACAAAATGAATAGAAGCAGTCCCAATGACCACAATGACTACAAAGCAGATTGCATCATATATTCTCAATTATCTCATATGCAGATCTGGCATCCCTAGTTCCATCATCATAGACAATGGGTGTCCTTTCAAAAATCAAGATGTACGAAAACTATGTGAATGCTTCAAAATTCAACATTGCTTCTCTACACTTTATTACGCACAGGGGAATGGTCAAGAAGAGGCATCAAATAAAACTATTCTGAAAATCCTTAAGAAAACAGTCAATGATGCAGGTAAAGATTGGCATGTACAACTCAATCCGACACTTTGGGCATGCAAAACTAGTATTCGAACACCTACAGGAGCTACGCCATATTCTTTGGTGTATGGATCAAAAGCAATTATACCTCTTGAAGTATAAATCCCATCTCTCCACGTATCTTTAAAGGGCCTCATACCAAATGAAGAGTATCGAGTCAACATGTTGCATGAACTAGAACTCATAGATGTAAAATGAGAACATGCTTATGACCATCTTAAAGAATACCAGCAGTGAATATCTAGAAGCTACAATCACAGAGTCATTCCATGAGCTTTCAAAGTAGGTGATCTTATATTCAAAGAAAATCCAAGAAATCAATAGGATCGAGAAAAGAAGGGGAAGTTCAAACATAACTAGTTGGGTCCCTATGTCATCATATCATCCTATGGATCAGGCGCCTATCAGTTAACAAATTTAGAAGTAGAAGTGCTTGACGACCCAACCAATAGCATCCATATGAAGAAATTATACACTTAATTCATCCAATGCATGAAAAAATTGGAAAAATACTATTAAAAAAAAAAAAATTAACAAAAAATTAAAAAAATCAGGAAAATACAAAAAAAAAAAAAAATGCAAAAAGTGCAATAAAAATAGGTAGGGAAAACCTGACAATAGGCGCTATTTGTGAGAGACCATCTCAATGCAAAAAGTGCAATAAAAATAGGTAGTGAAAACTTGACAATAGGTGCTATTTGTGAGAGACCATCTCTTCTATCTACTAGTACTCATATCTTTACACAACACGATGGCCATCAACCAACATATTTCACGCAGCAATATCCTGGACATGCTTAGCGTAGTCACTGTCCTTGATTATCAAAGAATCTGTTCATCATATCCCACCATGGCTTGGTGATCAACGTATATATCCTCATCAATAGATATCTATCTCTAGGGGAAACATTCACCTCTCGAGTTAACCATTCTAACAACAAACAACAAGGATCATAGCATGATAAGAGAACAATGTCAGCAACTGCTCATTAAGCTAGAAAACAAAACCATTATCCAACTAAAAATTTTAACACACACATGATGGATGATTTTATGGATTATAATTTGTTTACATATAGTAGGAAGTTTTGATTGTTTTGAATCGTGAAAATTTTGAACTTTGGATCTCTCGAGCTACTCCAGGATGCATTCAGCTAGAGAATTTGATATTTTCTTTAGCTTGCTATCTGTGATGCGATCATTGGTACAGTGCAAATGTGTCTCGAGACATGATTGAAAACATATCATTGAAGACATTATCCACTTTTCACATACAAATGGTTAATTCTTGTCTGTTTACGCAAGTAACACTCAGGCCATCTTGGTTCAATTATACCCCAATGCTTGTGCCATCTTGCAATATCAAAAATCATGTAAGTTATACATAGGTCATTATGGTTCAATTATACCATTATGCTTTTATCAACTTTCAACATATCAAAAGCTCAATGATGATTGATCGAACAAAAGCATAATCAAGTGACTCAACAGGAATGACAACGATAGAATGAGGATGATCAATTAGTTCCATATCATTTCAATCTTGCATTTAGTTGCATATCATTTTAATCTTTCATTTAGTTGCATATCATTTTAATATTGCATTTAGTTGCATATCATTTTAATCTTGCATTTAGTTGCACATCATTTTAAATCTCACATTTAGTTGCACATCATTATCATTATCATTTATCTCATTTTCAAGATACATCTCATATCATCATCATTATCATTATCATACATTTTCAAGATACATCTCACAAATCAAATTAATCAAATGCAATATATCATTACATCATCACATCTTCATCATATCAATCAATATCAAATCAAACTCATTTATCTACAGCATCACATAATCATCATCAATGCATCATCCATAAGCACATCACATGTGGATCGGAAAACCGGTGTCATATATATCTCAAAAATGGTCAAAATGTACAAGGGATGTCATGTCTATCAAAATACAACAAAATGATAAAAATACAATAGAGACAAGTCTCTCAGGTATGACTATCTCCTGAGGATAACAGTCTCGCGATAGATGTCCCAGCACCTGGATCTCCCTTGGGTGGATCACGTCGAGAAGGCCTCATAACACCTCTGCTCTCTATCCCCGTCGGACTTCGAATATATCAACTAGTTGCATAGCTAGGAGCTCTGTGCTCTCTAGGGACTAGCTCCTCGTATAACCGTCTGTAGTACTCGACCTCCTTGGTCGTTTACCGTATCTCCCTCAATGTGTCCCGCATCAAGGCACCACCTGTCACTCTCTGTAATCTCTCTGCAAGCTCCTCTGCTCGACCTAAGCACTCTCTCTTTGTGTCTCACTCTGTTGTGAGCTGTACAATCTAAAATTGCTGGACTAATACATGTGCCTATAGCTCCTGAATGGTGACCTATAAGGATCTAATCTGTGAGTCCTATCGGTGGGTGGGTACCCTAATCTAAATGGGTACCTATGTCATGGTCCCACCCATACCTATCCTTGTCCTAGGTGCTAGTGGAGGTAACACATCTGATCTCCTCCTCTGGGTCGGCCGCTTGAACTCCTCCAAACCACCCACAACTGCTATCACCTTGCCCACCCTACCAACCCCACTAGCTCCAAGAGCCAAACCTCCTCTCCAACCGTCACCACCCAGTTATCTAACTAAACCAACCCTCTCTCTGTCTCCTCCACCTCCTCTCCCATCTCCATCTCTACCCCCATCTCCTCCTTTGTCTCCTTTCCTCCCTCCATCTCCTCTTCTATCTCCCCGTCTCCCTCTACCACCTCCCCTCCCATATCCTCCATCATCTCCCTCCTCTATGTCCTCTCCCTCCTCTCTCTATATCAACTCCCCTCGCCTCTCTGACTGCTCATCCTCATCATCATTGAAGGCAGGAAGCATCTCCATTGGATCTGATATCTGTGCTATGACATGTGCCACAAAGTAAGCAGAGAACTCCTCTGTCATCCCAACATCTACCACTCCTACCCCGTTATCTTAAATTTGTCTGGCCAAGAGCATGTACTCCTCCACTACCACTACACTATCAATGGTCGAACCCCACTCTGGCACATCCTATCTCTGACGAGCGTATAAGCATGCCCCTTGTCGCATACCCTACTGTCGACCATACTACCACTAAACACGACTATGCAATAATATCTCAATGATAAAGGGCATCCTCCCAATCAGGTATATTGAAATATATACATAGGGCATCTCTAGTCCATCCTTTGCCCACACCTCACAATCCATATACAGTCTTCAGATGACCGTATCAATATCATCCAGTACCCTCCTCCAATTCTCTAGTTTTCTTAGCTTACGCTAGACAACTATCCTTGTGTAGCCATAAACGTACGCCCGACCGACTCGCCTATCCCTCTTTGCAAGGGCCTCACTAAAGGAATGTCCTCCCAAGCCCACACCTATAATAATGTGACCCCGACTGGCTATCGTATCCTAGATATACCACCTGGTGAATCTCTCTATAGAGGTGGGCTAACATGCAAGACCCCCATGCAAACCTACATCCCTGTGTCACCATATCCTCCAGAACCAATCCCCATCCCACTACCAGTCCTTTCAACCTATGGTCGGGACACAAGAATCCACCTACAAAACCTGCTAGTACAGAGGGTAGTGGAGTATAATAAAAATCTATAAACTCCTACCAAGGGATCTCATATCTGGTAATCTGATCATCATGAAAAATTGAGCAAAGAGCATCTGTCCCACCCTCCTAAGTCTGCTCATATGGAAATAATGCCCCAATCATTGGAATCTATAGAATTCGATAACAGTCCTCAGGAGTGACTGTCATCTCACCAATAGTGAAATCAAAGGTGTTTGTATCACTGTGCCACCTCTTTGCCAAATCTATCAATAAACCCCGGTTAAAGATATACCGAGGAATGTCCAACAGAGAGGATAAACCACACATCTCAATAACATCCCTATCTGCCTATGATAACTGCAAAATCAAGGACCATGGTCAAGGAAATCGCTCTTGTGACTGGGGTATGCCAAAAATGTGCCTACAACAACACAAATGTCCATCATCAGTTCCCACATCAATCTAATATATCCAATCAAAACACAATTAACTTGAAACAATGAAACATCTCAATAAAGCATCATATCAAGAATCCAAGCATCATATTGAAATCCATAATGTGAGAACCATATTGAAAATCCAAGAACTATAATGCAAAGACCCATAACACAAGAAACTCAAAGACCCATAACATAAGCAACTCAATGACCCATAACGCAAAGTCCCATATCAAAAATCAAAGACCCAAAATGCAATAAACTCAAAGACCCATAACGCAAGCAAATCAAGGACCCATAACACAAGCAACTTAAAAATCCATATCGCAAGCATCATATCAGGAATCATATCATAAATCAAGACTCAAAACTCATATTAGACATCAAACTCAATTGCAAGGAAAAAATCAAAGATCCATATCAATGAAAAATTAGGATCCTTATTCAAACAATCAGCTTGGCACTTAAAAAAAAAAAGCAATTTCAAAGCCTGTCCATCATTATATAAAAAATCAAACATCATCGCAGTTGGCAAAACATTGGCTTGAAACCCATCCCAAAGCACTTGGCAGTCACCTACCCCCTCTTAAGCCATCTACCTCACTTATCCCCCCATGACACATTCTTCCAAGTCCTTTCTATCTTTTTTTCTTGCCCATGCACTAAAGTATCCCTCCTACACGCTAAACTGCCACCTATGCACTAACTAAACTTGGCTACGCGCTAATAGCTTTACACTATGCGCTAAATTATCTCTATGCGCTAGCCAAAGCTTCCATTGTGCTAACCTAAGCACCCTATGCACTAGGTCAACCCTACGCGCTACCCTATGCACTGCATGTGCTTCCCTGTTAGTCCTATGCACTAACGTACCCTACTCGCTACCCTAAACCTACGACATGCTATAGGTAGACTCCCAGATGCTACCCTAGTTGAAAAACCCTATGCGCTAAAGTTCCTATCGTTTGCGCTAAGGTAGGCATCCTACATTGCTAAACTGCAAAAATAGAAAGCAAAAAATTAAAAACGTGACTAAAATTGACAAAATAAAAAACAAACAAGGCAGAATTAAGGTGACTTACAGGTGGACCATACGCGGCGCGCCTCCTGTATCGACGAACATGCTCAAATCAGTGAGAAGCATAGGGAGCCAACATTTTGTCACTCTCCAAGTGGCAGTCTCACAAAAAGTCAAAAGGTGGAAATGATCTAGAAAGAAAATCACATTTTACCTTTTTTTAGGGTAAAAGTCAAAAAGGGTTAGTAAGTGGGGCATGTATTTTTCTCATTTTCTCACCTTTAACCCTATCAAACATCATTTTTGAGAGATAAATCAATTACAACGCATTAAACACGGTCAAAATTTAAAAATGCAATCAAATAAAAAACACTTATCAACTCAACAAAATTTTCAATTTTTTTTGATTCATCTCCTGAGGGGGCATCATCAATATCATTTATCAAATCTAGGGCACGAAATTAGCATCTCGATGCACAATATCAACATCTCGATACATGACATCACATTGATCAAATTTTGGTGACATATTCGACAATTTTCTTTGAATCAACATGTGCACACATGTCACTTCAAAGAGGGGCAAAATGTAGACATGCAAAAATGACCACTTTCCTAAGTGAATATTTAATATTCATTTCACTCTTATTTCTCTATTTAATTAAATTATTCACATTCATCTATTTAATTAAATAAATTATTCAATTTATTTAATTAGGTTCACGTAAGTCTTTTCTACCCCATTTGATTAGATAAATTACTTTATTTGATTAAATCCCCCTTCTAGCCCATTTAATTAAATTAACATTTAATTAAAATTCCAAAATCCCAAAAAGGCAAATTGCACCCACAATTGAAATAAATTAATTTTATTTCAATTAAATTCTATTTTCCCCACCCACTTGCAAAATCCTACATCTCCCACTTGCCTCCTAAACCCCTTTCCTAAATTCTTCTAGAACCCGTCTAATCCTAATCATTTAAGCCTAAACCTCTCAATCATCCCCTTTCCCCAAATTTGAGGATGTCACTTCTCCGATTTGGAAGAAAGCTTTCCAAAAGAAATAAAGGCTATATCCATTCAACAAGATAACTTGTTGAGTTCCCCCAAATTTGGAAGGACTCTTACAAATTTGTCCCCAAAGTCTTACAAACCATTAATGGTTAACTTACCATTTTTAGCATGGTTGAAGACTTTTTGCCTGACTCAACCTTCATCTTTACCCTTGGTTATACCTTAACCCTTGCACAACAGTTTAGCCCTTGGATAAAATCTTTATCCAATGGATGAGTCTAGGCTAACCTTAACCTTACCTCCTCAGGTACCTTCATGTCTTCTCAAGCACTTAATGCTTCTTCCATCTCCTCTCAAGCAGTCTCTTATTGACAATTGTCACCATTTCATTGGTGGGAATTGAGTGCATGGATTGATAACTTTCAATCCTGGCCCTTGATAAGATTATTCAATCTTGACCATCCATTGCCATATTTTCCCTATAAATCGAGCCCTCCTTCTATCATTTTGATATCCAAATATTTAGTATCAAACTTATAGACATTTTACTTAGCATCTCACTTTCATATCTAGTCATTTTATCAAGCATTTAGCCTCTCTTTGATAGAAATAATCTTAATAGCATCTTAAATAGGCATTTACATTATCACATAATACTCATGTTAGGATAGTACAATATTGTTAGGATAGTTTTTACTAATCCTTTTATCTTATTATCATATCCATGCTATTTTAAATCATGTTGGATTTAGTATCATGCAATACTGGGAATGCGTTCATACTAGATTGATCAAGATCCCTCGTTCTCATGGTTGTCAACGACCTTAGACTTAGGCTTCTAAACCCTAGAGACATGAGTTTTGGGCACATCTTTCTTACTGTTATAAGGGCATTTCTTCACCCAATGTCCAACTTTTTTTCACACAAAGCAGATAAAAGGTAGCGATTCATATTCAATAGTCTGGACAAGTGATCCCATCTTAGAAACAAGTTCAACCAAGGTAAGAAGGTCATTGGATCGAATGATCCCCAGACATAAGCGGGCATACACCATTCTTTTCCTATCCGCAGTCACAGGATCGATCGAGAGGAGTTCACGAAAACCTCTAGCAATACCCTTAAAGATGTCCTCATGCCAGTATTCCAATGGAAACCCTGGAAGCCTAGCGTACACTGACACAACTTCAAAGAAAGCATCAAACATATCCATATTGGGAGTCCACCTTTTTAGGGTAAGAGAAGATCTCCCATGGACCCCCATAGAGAATAGTAGGAATATCCTTAGCACAAGAAAAAGCAAAGGAGAAAAAATGTCTCAAAAGAGTAGAAACTTCAACTTGTCCTTTCAACTTCCATCTTTTACTAAAAAATAGCCTAACTAGATTAATGTTGGGTCTCGATACAAAAAACCTACCAACAAGAGATAGCTCCATCAAAGACACATTATGGTCAATCACTTGATCTAGAATAGAAATAGCTAACTTCTTACTATCCTTACAAGAGATAACTAACACAGGAGGGAAGGAAGACTTTCCTATTGGTTTGACTCCAAACAAGGAATCCCAGCGATTACCCCTGATACTCGCAAGAAAATCAAACTTCCTAGCTCTCGTGATCAGTTGATCAGAATGAGGACAACGTGAATCATCATTGTCATAGGGATTCTTTACAGTCAATCCTGAATTAGGGGCCCCATCTCCTGAGTCTACTTAAAACCCTATTTTCGAGTCCACAACATCTTTAGAGTCACCCTCCCCTAGCTTTTCTACTCTGCCAGGTGGAGTAGACTTGCCAGCTCTTGGTTAACCGTGGGGAAAACCAACACTAGCTAAGAAAACCATTGAAACTCTCCTACCACCATCCTGAAACCCTTGCTCCACCTCCACTTGATTACCAATTTGATTTGGTATTTTTAATATATTTTAATTGTTCTATAGACAACATTGTTTTTCCACTCCTATTAATTTATTATTAATAATTCATATAGATTTTAGTTTATATTTCAATAATTATTTATTTTGTATAAAATTCAAGATTGAAATAATAAATAATCTCTTTAAATTTACTCAAAAATATAATTATTTTTAGCTTAAGTCAAAAAGAGATATCTTAGTGATACAAGAGAACAATGTTTTAATAGGGATTCCTTCTATCTGTATAATATTGTGGATTAGTGTTAGGGTTTACAAACATCCATTACACTTACATAGTAGGAATAGAGTTGCAGTGCTACCTTGATAGTTGGGAAATTCACATAATAACTTGTATTAGGGAAATATAGACCTGGTGTTGCATTAACATATCTGGATCTAGGTTGCGAATGAGTGCATATATGTGACAAATGAAATTGGAGAAACTCTAGGAATTTAATGTAAATGCAACATTTAACCATAGTTTCCTACCATATCTTTTCTTACTCTTACAACTACGACTAGAATATATGATGCTCCTAGTTGTCTAATCAAGTAGCATTTAGCCTACAATTGACCAATAAATTTTGTTATTCAAACCCTAGCAACTCAAAGGTAGTAGATCTAATGCAGTGGGATGGTGCCCATACCCTTTCAAAATGTTGAATCATAATTTTTTAATGTGTTGAGGATGGTAAATATGATTGACATGGATGTCACACTAATTTTGGATATACTTGTAATGGTGAAAAATTAGAGTTTTCACAATTATAATATATATGAAAACCACTAATATTTAGACTTAAATACAATTACATTAAAATAGGGGAGTAAACCCAATGGGTCTAGCCACAAACCAACAAGGATAAGAACTAATAATTCTATTGGATTTACTAGAGTTGAAATTGGATTGCCCTGTTTTAAGTTGAATTGTGAAAATGCTGAAATCAGGGTAAATGTATTAGAATTGATGTAAAAATGCATGAATACTAAGGTACAATTATTGGATTGATCTACAAACATAGATCTAAGAATTGTAAGAGGATTCAGACCTATTCCCAGAAAGAGCTCCAAATTTTTCAAGACCAAGATGGTGGTTGTTGTGGTCTTTCACACTTTTCACACTTTAAATATAGCCAATTCTAAGGATCACAGCTTAGTACCTGCTCTTACACAAAGTATAGAAGGGAAATAGGTTGGGAATAGGTATTTCTCTCATGTCAAACCCCAATTTTGGAATTAAACATGAAATAGAAATAAAATATGATTGAATTGTAGTAATGTAAAGGTTCTCCTTTCGGGGGAGATGTTGAATAATTACTAAAACAAAAACTCTATACCTCCTTGTTAATTTTGTTTGTCCCCACATAGAATTAGGGTTTCCTGAAGTCTTCAATGACATAGAACATGAATGTCAACCCTAATGTGTGAAAGAAGACTAATTGCTTTCTCACTTGAACTTGAACGCTTGATACCTTGATAGATGTGTGATTGATTTTTTTGATATATCAAAATGAGAGGGGTAGACCTCCTTTTGTACTTTCTCATTGAAGAACAACTTAATTTTTTGACATGAGTCGACACTGGGTTTGGATTCCCACCCAAATCTTGTGACCTTTAAGGGGCCCAAAATTGGGTCCTAATTGTGAGGACCAAAGTGTTGGGCACATTGGTCCCTTGAGGACCAGGGTGCCATGCATTGGTCCTTCCCAATCAGAGACCAAAAATTGAGGAAAGGATGAAGTGTGAGGTGATAATGTTGGTAAAATTGCATAGTATGAGTAGAATCAAGTCCCAATCAGGCCTCAAAGCATGAATACCAAGGTGAGTGCCTAAATGCAAACAAAATTTTTAGGACATTACAATACTGGTAGAAATTTCAAACTATGCCTATTTCTAACCTCAAATTGCACCTTCTTGTTGGTCCCTCTTCCCTCTAGTGCTTGCCTTGGGGTGATGAATTTTTGTGTATATGAAATCCTAGTTTTCGTTAGCTTTTGGACTAATGGATACTAAGGTCAAAAGATATAAGAGGATTTTACAAAATTTAATTGAACCACACAACCATTAAAACTAGTGTATTTTCTACATAAGGTATCAACTCAATTGAAGAAGGGAATTATTTGATAGTGAATGAAAATATTGATTAACAATCAAGAAATGAGAGTTATGACACTAATTGAAAATATTGATTAAGAATCAAAAAAGTTTTGAAGGGGCCCTGAAACCCGTTACAAAAAAAATTCTAAAAACTTAGAGTAAGAGCACTAGAAAAATATAAAACAAAAAATGGGTGCAAAAGATAGGACAATACAAAGCGCAGCGAAGAAACCAACAAACGCCCAAACAAGAAGACAAAGGATCAACAAAGAACCAACAAACCAAAAAATGCAGAAAGACAACACGATCTTGTCAGGAGCCATCTAATTTCTTTTTAATCATCGCTCTGATTCATGACTTTCTTCTTCATGTTGCCTTGCGTCCACTTGCAAGGGCCTTGTTCATCTTGCATCTTCTCACTGTCATCACTAATATTAAAAAACATTTTCTCCTTTTGCCATTTGTCAAGATTATTCACTATGGCATTCATGGCATCCACTGTCTATTTGACAATCTTGTGGCTATTGGTCACAATTGTTTTGAGGGTGTCTTGAGTTTTATTATAGTTTTCATCCACATGGATGAGCCTCTCCTCAAATATTTTTTGCATTTGATCAATACCCTCCACTGCTTTGTTGATATGTAGTACACCACAAAATTCTTCTCATTTTCCATCCAATGCCCTTTATCTTCTCATCTTCTCATCTTCTAATTGGAATTTTGTTGATAAGAAAAAATGGGCAACATTTGCAAGAAAAAAATGAAACCCTAATATAATAAAGAAAAAGATGAACCAAAACCAATCTTCCTACAACTATTAACTTCAATCTATTTATTATAATTGATAAGGAAATATGGAAATATTATATTTTTAGCACTAGAAATACTACAAAATAAAATAAATGATTGAGTGACATAGAGATGCAAAAAACAGAATTTGTTGTGACCATTGAAAGTGACATACCTCTAATTTTGCATAAATTGTTCATGCTATCAACAATTTTGATGGGGAAAAATTGGTATATATTTTTAGAGGCACAATATAAATAATCACTATATTCCACTAGCTCAAGGCTTAGTGGTGGAGTAGAAGGCAGTGGCAATGACAATGTCACAACAATGTGTCATCAATAATGTCTAAATTTCTTGAGCAGTCTTCATTGTATATTCCTTGTTTAAACTAGAAGTGACTTGATATGTATATATTTACATTTTTTGGTGTGTGACCATGAGAATATTTGTTAGTGATAAAAATCAGCAAGAGAATATTGAATTCTAGTAGGAAATTCCCGCCATGCATAGCTTATCGACTAATTAAAAATAATTACATTTTAAAATTTTAATCTATATTGAAGGATTATAATTTAGTTAGTTGGGAATAATTGATGAGGATGTTTCTAGTTTCTTTAGTTACATCATATTTCAAAGTTTAAAACAATGGTGATAGTTAGTTTTCCATTGTTTCTTCATTTATGACATGATACATTCATTTGCAAAAATATAGTGTTTCATAAATTAAAAAAAATGAATATTTAATATTGTATTGCACAACATGGTGATTTATTATATTAAAAAATCAAGTCATCTAAAATACCATTTTGTAAATTGATAGCTCTTAATGTTAACTTTCCAAAATATGTAATATGCATATGTTTAATATAATAGTAAATGTAGTTCCATTGTTCAAAAAATAATGATCTATATTCTAAACACTTTAAAATTAATAAAGTTTATTAGAACATTTGAAAATGCACTTTATTTCGTATGGATGTACTTATTACAATGAAATATTAACTTTGACATATATGGTAAGAGAAGCCCATTATAATAAAATATTGGTCTAATTGTCAGTAATAGTTAAAAATATAATAAGAGAGAAATTTTTAAATTGACTTGATATCTTACAAATATATTTATTCAAAAAATATCATTGATAGTTACATATTAGACTACTTCCTTTTACCATATTTATTGTTTGAACCATGCAGGCCTAGTAAAACAATTATCTATAGAAGTATATTATTTAGTCATAAAATAGAGTGTACTATACTACCCAAAAAATAGAAGATAGGCCAATCAAGGCCATTATAATAGTAGAAGCTAGGCCATGCAATACTATTATACTAAACTATATTATGCTACAAAAATATGATTTTCAATCTCTACAAGGCAATATTACTAGATTAGTAGAAGTTAGGCCATTGGCCATTATAAAAGAGTATAATATGTTGTCAAACATATTCATAAATTATACTTATATTCATCCCATTGATTAGAAAAACCTAAATTTTTAACTTTCACTATACATACCTAGATTATTCAAGCCTAATGGAGGATCTATCTTTGATAGAAATAAAATATTTGATTAAAAATTACTAAAAAGTATCCGCATAATAAATAACATAAAAAAATAATTTGTAGTGAAATTTATGAAGGTAGATTAAGAAAATAAGAAATGTTAGAAATATTTCTTAAATAATATTGAAAATTAAAAACTAAATATATATGGAAGATTCCACAACTCATTACTATGTACTATTCTTAAATTATTAATAATTTGTTGGTCTAATTGATGGATATTGAAAAATATTCAAAAACACCTGGTTTGGAGGTATAATGAAGCTTAAAAATGGGACACAATGTTTTTTGATTCCATGGCATCATTTGGTTAGTAAAAATCAATTTCCTTATATAAAAATTAACTTTCAACACCAACCACCTCACATTTAGCATTCAATTTATAGTGTTGGTGTGAGTGAGGAAATATCCTAGTTGTTAGGAATGTGAAGTCCAACGGTCACATGACTTTTTGGCTCTTCTCAACTCCTCATTTCACAGATGCATATGATTGTATAAATGGATGTGAGTGCAGACTATACATTGGTGGATTGTATATTGATTAATACATGTTATTCCCTACTTTCCTGTGGATGCAACCAATTTTGGTGAACCATGTAATCTATTATGTTATCTATTTATTTTATGATTTTCTCTATTTTAGTTTAGTTGTTTAATGTTTCTTAATATATTTTATATACTTGTTTAAATTTCAATTTATATTAGAGTTTGTTTAGACTGAGTAGAGATGAAAGAAGGTGAAGTTTGGGAGTTAGATAATGGTTTCTCATTCCATGCTTTTCTGTACTTCAAGTATGTTTTAATGGGACTAACTAAATTTGTAGTTTTAGATTATGCAGCTAATTCATCCATTGAAGAGTTTCTTAACACTTTAAAAATTAACAAATTAGACATGACAAAGAATGATGTTGTGGAAGTGAAAGTTGAAACAAGGCATCATCTACTCTTGATGCTACTATAGCACAAATTACTGGTTAGAGAAACCATGAACTAGTGAAGAGTGATGTGGAAGAAATTGAAGAATATGATGGTATGAAGAAGAAGAGGGTAATGATGAGGACATTGTGTTAGGTGTAGATGAGCTTGAGGAAGATATGAATGAGGCATATAATGCTGAGAACTAGCTAGGTGGATGACCAAGAGAACTACATTGTGAGACTAAAGGGGGAGAATCTGTTGCTCACAGAGCGATTGATTTTTATGGAACAAGAAATGGAGGATTTTCACTATCGTATGATGAATTTGGAAAGTGGAAAAGGGGAGAATCTGTTTCTCACAAAGTGATTGATTTTTTATGGAACAAGAAATGGAGGATTTGCACCATCGTATGATGAATTTGGAAAGTGGGAAACCTAATGTTAATAATTGTAGAATAGAAGAGGTGGCACAGGGGGCGGTTTTAGAAAACCTAGAGACAAGCAGGCACAAGAATAATTTGTTGGTAGGATCGACAAGGATGCATGGTGCAAGTCAGTTTTTAGACATAGAGAAGGCAGGTGTAATACATGCTTAGCCACATTCACAATGCTACCAAAATGCTTCTTACTCTTGTTGACTATTCAAAGTAGAGGCAGACCAACCATCTGCCTGGGAGGGAAGATAAATTGGAGGACCTATTTGCTAGCGATAATAGTGTTTTGGTGAGAATAAATTGGATAAAGACTTTGGTAATGCAATGGTCCATTGAGACGAAAGTTGAGATAGGTTTTTTAAGAGGCACTAATACATTTGGAGCTGATTTCTAATGGTCGTTTGTCGGATTTGCGATGAATTTTCGTCGGAATGCCAACAAAATCAACCGTCAAAAACTCGGCATTAGATTGGTCGATGATGCCATACCCATCGGAAATACGACAATCCAATGGACTCTGCCGACACTGTATGTCCCCCGATTACATTGTCGGTCGAAAGCTTGGTAGTCGTCGTAATTCTGACGATGATAATTTTTATCAAAAAAAATAATTATTATCGATGTCGGCCCAATGACTAAAGGAAATAGGAAGTGAGCCCATCAGAAAGAGGAATAATATTAGAGTAATGCAAGAATAGCTAGACCGATCCCCAATGACATGGAGAATCAGAAGTTGGAACTGTCGGTATTACCTACACTGATAAAACAACTCGGAAGAATGAAACACAAAAGTTCATCGGGAACTCATCGGGACTTCGGGAGGAATAGAAAAATGCTATTTCGACCCTTGATGAAGATAGAAGCATTGGCGAGGGTATCGGCGTGAGTTATGTCGATAAAGAAAATACCTACTGAGGATTCATTGGGACATCGAAAGAAGAACTTTAATGTTATGTCGAGACTCGATAGGACCATCTAGGTGAATGGTAAGTGCAAGGAGTTCCTTGGGATAAGTTATGCCAATAACATGGTGGTCTTAGTCAGAATGCAAATCGGCATATTAAGATCATTGGGGCATCGGAGGGATGTGAAATAAGCTATGCCAACACCCAATGGGTTGAGTAAAGGGTAAGAACCAAAGGCGAAGACATCGGGAAGAGTTTTGCCGATGGAGTGATAAAACAAAAGGCAGAGTCGAGACTCAAATGGTGCCCATCAGGATAAAGAGAAGCGTCGGGATAGGAGAAAAGTTGTTAGCTCGAGACCCAATGAGCTGATTAGAGTACCTAGATAGGAGAAAAGTCATTCAACATAGTGTGCATCCTCGGAAAGGTCATTTCATCGGGATAGCTCTCTTTGTTGAGGTAGTAGGCGGTTGTCTTTTATCGGCTTGTATTGGCTTATCGGCAAAGTGTAGAAATTGCTATACTGATAACCTATGAAACCATCGGTATAACTTATAACGATATGGCAGAGCTTACCACATTGTATCGAGAGATTGGAAGTAATAGGAAAGTTTTATACCAATACCCAATGACTAAAGGAAATAGGAAGTGAGCCCATTGGAAAGAGGAACAATATCGGAGTAATGCAAGAATAGCTAGACTGATCCCCGATGACATGGAGAATCAAAAGTTGGAACTATCGGTATTACCTACATCGATAAAACAACTCGGAAGCATGAAACATAAAAGTTCATCGGGAACTCATCGGGACTTTGGGAGGAATAGAAAAAGGCTATTCCAACCCCCGATGAAGATAGAAGCATTGGTGGGGGTATCGGCATGAGTTATGTCGATAAAGAAAATACCTACTGAGGATTCATTGCGACATCAGAAGAAGAACTTTAATGTTATGCCGAGACCCGATAGGACCATCTAGGTGAATGGTAAGTGCAAGGAGTTCCTCGGGATAAGTTATGCCAATAACATCGTGGTCTTAGTCAGAATGTAGATCGGCATATTAAGATCATCGGGGCATCAGAGGGATGTGAAATAAGCTATGCCGGCACCCAATGGGTTGAGTAAAGGGTAAGAACCAAAGGCAAAGACATCGGGAAGAGTTATGCCGATGGAGTGATAAAACAAAAGGCAGAGCTGAGACACAAATGGTGCCCATTGGGATAAAGAGAAGTGTCGGGATAGGAGAAAAGTTGTTAGCCTGAGACCTAATGAGCTAATCAGAGTAGCTTGTGCCATTGCGAAGTAGCGAAAAGATCAGAGAAGATCCAATGGCTTGTGTTGATTCATGGTCAAAAGCTATGAGCATTTTTGCCTTTGCGAAGTAGCGAAAAGGTGGTGGGCCTGGGTGAGGTGGTCATGGCAAGGGTAATGGACAAGAAAGTTGTTGAGATCTAACGACTGTCGCTGCTTCGTGAAAGAAAAGTGTTGAGGTTTTAAGCTCTGTGAAATAGCGAAAGTGTCGGTGGGCCCAAACGACAGGCAGGTCTCAAGTTTTAAATGCCAATAAAGTAAGATTTAATCGGACGGTTGTCGTGGATTCATAGCCCCAGGTCAAATGAAGATTAATGTTCGTGAAATAGCGAAATGATGTGGCAATCACATGACAGATGAAATTTTGGAGTGGTCGCATCGGTTATCGAGTGGAGATTGTTTAGGCTACATCAATGACCTGATAAAAGTTATTGAGTCTCGGGGAGAGTGTTTTCATGCTATCAAATGGACCTGATAGGAAAGTGTTCACCGTTAACAAGTGAGTAAGTCTGGTTGGATCGAACGGTGCACGCAATCTCACGAAGGGAAGATGTGTGAAGTTTATCCTTCACAAAATGGCGAAAAGGTAGCGAGACCCACTTAGTAAACAACTCCCTTGGTTAAAGACCGATCAACTCAAATTTTATCAGGCGGTCTACATTGGTTTGTGAATGGAAGGTGTGCGAAGGTTATGCTTCACTAAATGGCGAAAAGCTATGGGCCCGACTTAAGGGTGGCATGGAGAGTAAAACAGGTGCATCTTAGAGTAGATCTGATGGTCTGTGTTTCCTTCCTTTGATGGCTCTTTTATATTGATGATCGAAATATATATCCTCATCGAAATGATTATTGATTTCCATGAAAATCAGAAACAAATCCCACGAAAGGTCACATCGCCATTAAATTGGAACATGTGCCCAAGTGACCGTTGTCCAAAACGGCCATTACTAACTGATTAAATATGCCATAAGTAGTGGATCAACATCAAACAACACAGCACTAAGGAATTCACAGGCGATGAACTGAATGCAAGAATTGGGCGAATTCATAGATAAAGCTCAGTAATTCCAAGTAAGTTGTTTGCACATAGACCTCTTTTTTAAAATTCAAATGGAATCATCATCTAAAACTAATAAGACCAGAAAGGGAAAAGAACCTATCGCTGCAAAAGAAAAACCTAAAAGATAGAAAAGGGAAGGGCATTCCTTGGCCCATGACCTGATTGACCAGTACCCATCATCTAGTTTGAGGTCCAAGAAGATTAGAGCTGATGAGGAAGGCCTGGAGGACCGGTTTGAGGATCTTGGAGACATATGGACAGAATTGAGAGGGTATGAATTATTCATATATGGGTACAACAAAAGAGTATCCCCTCAACCTATCAACAATTTATGGCGATTGAACTTAGGAAGGTTAGCTGTGGCTAATGTATTCGTGAATGTGGAGCTCATGAAGGCATTGGTAAACAATTATGACCCTAAAACCAGGAACATATATAACAACATGGGTGAGCCAATTCTTCCAATTAGAAAGGAGGTTATTGACACCGTGTTCGAGTTGGATTGGGGATTTGAAGAATTGATTGACCTCAAAAAGTTAACAAGTGAATATTTTAACCTAGAGCACATTTACAAAACGTGGAGACTCCCTATACATAGACCTAGGAATGCAGGGTCCTTAGTGCCACTAGGTCAGGATGACAAAGCTCCCTATGATGTCAACTCTTTCCATCCATATTTCAAGTATACCTATTACTGTGTTGCCCACGTGCTAGGGATAAAAGCCCATCCTTTGATGGATATTGAAGCCATGGTCATTTGTGCCGATTTGCAGTCTAAGGGCCCCCGCTTCTTTGATTTTTCTTCTTATTTGGTTGAGGTTTTGAATCATGGGTTAGAAAAGTTAAAGGGGGATGTCATTAATGTTCATTTCAAGCATTATTCCTTACTTATGCATATGCTATTGTATGTGGGCCAAGATGAAGGGTTATGGCCATAAGAGTTATGTGTCAGGACATATGACAATGCTGGGATGAGAAAACCAGTGCAACTATGGGTTTCTTCATGGGACAAGAGGTATGTGAATAATCAATATTGGTATTTTGAGGAGTTCTTTGTCAAGCCATTATATAGACTATTGGGATGCTCGTGTGATCATGCCCTTGCACCAGAGGTTCAAAGATTCCTAAGATCAAAATATTTCACTGAAGATCCCTCAATTGAACACAATTGGGGAGATTGGTATTGTTTTTCAGACTGCACACAAGTCAGGGTATATGGGTTTGAAGGGAGACCATACTTACTACAACTTACAGTCCCTAACAGAGTGGCTTGTCTGGAAATTATGAGGTAACTGTCAATAGTGAGTATAGAACATCTGACAAGCCATGGGAAACAATCAATTGTACCTGGGTTGTTAGTATTTTCAGATTTTATTGTGAAAAGTTCAAAGAGTTATGGCCTACTGCAGACAAAATTGGATTATTATGGCATGGCTATGGGCGAACCAAGGCCCAATTTTGATCCTGAAGGATACATAAGGATAGCCCAGTCATCACAAAAGTTGAAGGATGGAGAGCATAAATCTTACCTACCAGATGACCTCATTAAGAACATTGGCAAAGAAGAGGCCAGAGTGAAGTGAATAAAGTTTGAGAAAGCAATGCAGGCTTATAAATGGAAGCTTTTTAGAAGGAAAATGGATGAGAACGTGCTACAAAATATTGAATACCCCTTGGAGTTGGCCAAAAAACTTGTGGAGCATGAATTGGAAATACTTGAGGGAGTCCCGCCTCATGTTTTTAGGGATTACATTGATACTATTAGGAATATAGAGCCTTTGGCTCATATGTCTCTTGCTTCCACATCTGGCATCGTTCCATTCACTCCTCGAGAGGATTACCCTATTGGTTATGAAGAGGATACACCGATAGACTTGGCAACAAGACAACTAAATGTTCGAGAAGTGGCTGGCATCAGATTCCTGGAGCATGAGGATTTCATTGCTGATAATGACTTCATTGCTTCCAAGGAGTTCACCGCATTCCTCTATCAACATAAAGGATCTCAAATTAGGAATAACATGAGAAATAGTGAAGAAGAGCAGCAGCTTCAAAAGTTACAAGAGGAGATGGATCTTGTGATGAGAGAAATGACACCCGAGAAGGGAAGACAATTGCTTAAGGAAGCTGGTGTGCTATTATACTCTGGATGGGATATGAACTCTGCCTTGTTGTTTGATGGATTCCTCAAGAAACAAGACCCAAGTAGGAAAATGATGCCAAAAGAAATTGATAAACTATTTAGAGGATTAGGATATGATCCAGATCATAAGGCTCTTCTACAGTGGGCTATCTATCCCAAAGATAAAAGACCTATATTGGTTGATACAAAAGAAGCTTTTGGACATTTGATGGTGCAATAGGTTGGAAAGACTGACCCTAGAAAAACTCCCAAACTAAATTTGGATATCGCTAAACTGAACCAAGATCAGATAGAGTTTCTGGTCCAAGAAAATTCTACATACAAAAGCCTATATGAGAAAACCGATGAAGAAAAACATAGGCTGTAGGCAAGATTGCTTCAGATTGATATAGGTACCAGTCAAATAGGGATGACATACGGTGTTGACAAAAATGCCATGGATGCCTTGACAGACACTATGTATTGGAGGAACAGGGCCAAAAAGACATCTCGGCAAGTAGAAAAGGTACAACAAAAGATGGATAAGTTGATTCTGGATATCATTGAACATAGGTTTAGAGGTATGATGCAAGTTGCAGAAATCTATTGGAAAACATACACTAGAACAATCAGAGCTTTGAAAGAGCATGAAAGGCTCATGTCTCAGTTGGAAGACATGATGAATGACAATAGTCTGATGAATCCTGGTGAGAAAATTGAAGCCGAGGCTTACTTGAAGTCCCATGATGAATTGGCAAATCAATTAAGGAAAGAGCTTTAGAGGTTGGATGATGGGAATACCCCTAGGGTGCCCTCTTTTTACAGTGATGGTGAGTTAGTATCGTTGGAATAGTGGAAACAAGAGTTAAGTGATGAGAAGAATCGAGCAGTAGTAGAGTTGGATCGGGACAAATAATTGTCACTTTGTGTTAACCATATTCTATCCAATCATTTCTAGACAGAAAGTGACATGAGGACACTAAACACTGACATTCTAATTTATAAAGATGATAAGTACATTCCACACATAGGAATGCTGAACTTGTTTATCTTCCAGTTTGTTAACAAAAGTGCTAATTAATAGTTATGTGCTGAAAAGCCACGATGCTTGGTGACAATGTATACCCTCATATAAATGAGGTAACTTTTGTTACAATAAGGATCATTAGAGAAGAAGTAGAATATAGCCTCAAGCTTACTATTGTACCATTTTGCGAACATACATAATATAATCAATCATCTTTCCTTTGTGTATATGTCGTAGATTACTCCATCTTTCTATAGGCAGTTGCTTTGTGATATTATCTAAAGGAGATAAGGTTACTTGTGTTCTTCCAGTAAAACTATGTGTTTCATATTGTGGATTTGAATAAAAGATTTACTTGCGAATATAGTTTTGTATACAGTGCACCTACATATTATCTCAACCATGGTGCCCCTACATATGTATATAGTTTTGTTTATAGGTGGAAAGCCTGAGGTTCAATGTCAAACTTGGTTGCTCTGATACCACATGTAATATTCCACATCTGGCATACACTTGAGCCAACTAACTCACTGGTTTACTAACCAACTATCTAGCGAACTGCTTAATGTCTACTAAGAATAACGGTCATAAATGAACATCATAAGATAATTAACATACACTTGAGTCAGTTGATTTATTGGTTACAGAACTTCTAGTTTTAGCTAATCCAATTTGTTACATAACAGTCTCATGTCTATGACATTAATGGTTTACAAGGACCTTCATAGGATTGTGACATAACCTAACAAGCCAACTGCTACAAATCCCCTATCTCTAACAAGCTTCAACTGTCATCATGGAATTAAACCTAATACAACATTGGTTCCCTTTTTTAGCTAAATTAACACATCATATTATGACTCAACAAAAAATACGGTTCTAATATATTTTTTTGTCTTTCTATATTCCCAAAAGTATGCATCTAATTGATGATAAGAATCCTTCTTCAGGTCTTGCAACCATGGAGACTGGTTATAATCTGATTATACCGATGTGCATTGATTCCAAGATGAACCATATTCGGTTGAACTATGAGTTAAGAGTGGAAAACAAATAAACATAGAAAACAAATAAACATACAATAGCTACAAATTATAGCTAGGTATTGTGACTATAAGATAGAAACCATCCTAGGAGCCTCCAATATATCAAAAGTTGAGAAAGTAGCAAGGCTATTATACAAAGACAGTGATCACTATAAAGTTGTAGTCAAGTTCAAATCATTTATTTGTGGGAACAAAGGGTTTCATATGGGGATAGAGTAGTCTCATGAAATGTCATGATAGTCATAATCATAATCTAAAGAGTAGTCAAATCTTCAAGATAGATTGGTGATAGTGCAGTCATTCTGTTGAGCATCAAATCTGAATTAAGTAAAATATCTTGATTTGAGAAATTAAATCATAGAAGCCATCTCTCTTTGGAAGAAATCATCATTTTCATTGATACCGTAATAACCCATACGTTATCGAACAAGTCTAAAATCATTCTATTGAAGTATCTAAGATTCAAATAGTATCGATGAGACCCGGCAATGTCGCATCAATATAAAAGGGGCATCGAAGAAAGAAAATGTTGATCAACTTCAGAAAGGACTCATCGAAGACAGTAAGTCCATCGATAAAAGATTTTGAGGAAAGTGGAGATGGTTCTCATCGACAAGAAAAGGTCTTCGAGGATATAACACTATTGGTACAAAAAGAATCACTGAAAGAGATGGTCCCACAAACAAAAGGTATCGAAGGAAGCAGAGGTGGCCCCCATTGATGAGAAAAGGCTTTCGAAGAAATAATATCATCGATGCAAGATAAAGAAGATTCACCGAAAGAAGCATTATCATTGAAAAAGTGATATCGATAAAATAGAAGAAAACTACATCGATGAATGATATAGATAAGGATATGAGTTTCAACAGGAGGACAAAAGAAGTCACCGAAGTCCAAAGTCTCTTCGACATGAAACCTGACGGACAACAAAAAGATTTCAATGAGAATATGAGTTTCAAGGAGACTAAAAGGAATGTCTCCGATACACATGGTTTCATCGATACAACTTTATTGGTGGAAGACGACAAAGAGAGGATAAAAGGGGCTTCGGTGAGACAATAGACCCATTCATCGAAGGAGCATAGTGATATCGATAGAAAACTAGAGGAAGTCACCGAAGCTTAGGGTTTCTTTGACATAAAAAGGGACTGATGGATACTAGATAGGTATCGGTGAGGAGATGACAATACTCAATTTGTTTATCTTCCAGTTTGTTAAACAAAAAATGTTGGTTACCGGTTATATGCTAAAAAACCACAGCGCTTGGTAATAATGTAACTGACAGACTCATCAAGAGGTGGTGGGTTTAAAAATTGTCTCAAAAGTTTACATAATAAGTCCTAAAGAAATATAAAGACTATGTAGCCCAAACAGTGAAGAAAGGCACTGGTCATCTATAGAACACAATTCATCAGTTCAGATTTCATTTTAAAGCAATAGGAGTAGTTGAGTAGGAAATATAGAGTAGACTATAAATAGTGTATATACATAAATTTTAAGCACAAAAATCGAATAATTTCTACAACAACAATCTTGAACTCATCTACTATATCTCCATCCTGGCAATTTATGCCATTCTAAGATGCATTAGGTTAGTCTCAGTCACTAGAACACAATTTGCAACTTGCATTAGGAGTTGTCCTCCTTACAAATAGTGCAACATTTAAAAAGGTATTATCAAAGCTACAACCACAATTCAAAGAGGAAGCTTACAAAGATAGGACAAAGCTAGGTACAGTCATAAGTCAAGGCAAATTCATAGTTGAAACTTATTCCAAAATAGTGAAGAAGTGCAACAAATGACATGAGAAGTCTAAAGAAGTATTATAGCAATCATGAGTCAAGAATTAATGAAGATATTTTTTGCATCCATGATACAATCCTTAAAAGCATCCATGATACAATCTCAAACACACTTTTTACCATTCTCTTGGTGATTTTGCCCAATCGTGTATGTCTTGCTTATGTATGAAAATGACATTTTGCAGCTTTCCATTGACTATGTATTTGAGATGTCTTTGATTTAGATATGGCATGAGCTTAGTCGTAGAGTGAGACTAGGGAGTTGGACCATCTCAACCATGGTGTGCCTACATATGTATATAGTTTTGTGTATTCATTAAAGATTTTCATTTAATTTTAATCAACTAAAGAGCAATATTCATGACTTACAAGTAATAAAAAAACTTACAAGGATGACGCATATTCATTACTTACAAGTAATAAAAAAACTTACAAGGATGAGGCATATTCATAACTTTTGCAGTCCTACCTTGGATATCAACACTAGAAGCAACTCATGTTGTTCGTGTACAAACAAGGCAATATGGGAGTTCATTATACCCATCAACTTGTGGTGTTGTTGTTCATGTTGGATCCAATTGCACCCTGCAATTAAGATTCAATATACATTATTCAATAAGATTAACTATGCAACATAATGAAATATTGAAAAGTGTGTTACCTTGTTGAGCTTCACTTGGTTTCGAGAATAGTTTAATATTCTCTACTTAACAGGGCCAACCAAGTGAAGGTGGAAGCTCATTTGACCCCTCCCCCCCCCCCCCCCCCGTAACATCACTCTAAATTCCCCGTTAACATCTTATAACATTCATTCATTAATTCTTTCTACCATTAATAAAATATAGAATTCATTCATTAATATCACATAACGTTCATTAACACATAACATTGATTAACATTAATTAACACACAACATTCATCAATATTAATTAACACATATCATCCATAACCATTAATTAGCACATAATTACATTCACTAACACATAAAAATCAATCATTATCAAATTAGTTAGATTACAATCATTTCTTTCTTTGTTTTTTCTTTGAAGCTATGAAAAGACTAAGTGGAACATCGGTTTCTTCATCATTTCCCCCCCCTGCAGATGTTCCGCCAACTGCTCATGATCTCAATGTATGCCTAGTCCTATACTGAGGACAAGGACACTGAAGCGAAGGGGGGTCCTCTGCAATAACAAAGAAATGGGTTAAATTCAAAAAAATAAAAATGATTGTTACAAGTATTTCATTAAATTAGAGAACATAATTGTTGTGCTCTTTACCTGATGGGGCGACATCATTTTATGTAGCCTCAACCTCAACATGTTGAACACCCTCTAGATCATCTGGAGTTGAAATACTAAAGGTTACATTAATGTTGAACACCAATTGCAATTATATTTGTTTAAAGCAATAACAGTGGTCCTCTTTACCTGAGTGGGGAACATTGCATTCTTGAGGTTGTGTACCCAGATCATGCTCCACTTGCTCACCACCAACTACATGCTCTTAAATATTAACAAAAAAGGTTACATTGATTACTACTCTAATTACAAATTAAGATATATATACTTGTATTAATAGCTAAATAAATAAATTTGAATAGCAAATGAATACCTCCATTACTGGGATGCACATTCAGACCTTCGTGTGCAGGTGGTGTTTCACAATTAGCTAGCTGCATTCCAATGACATGCACATTGTTATCATTGCTTGCTTATTTAAAACAAATATAGTCACTTTATGTTGGAACTCAACATCAATTAGATTATTGGTAAAGTATTCAATTTGAAACAACTTCCATTTACCATATTTTCTTCTATGACGGATGCACTCGAATGTTGTGTATGCCCACTCAATTCTCGTAGCCGATTAGCCACGGCTGAATAGCCTTGCTGGTAGGCAATTCTCTTGTCATCTTCTGTGGGCGCTCTATTGAATTCAGAGCCCTGCATTTTTGCTTGGTATCGTGATTTTTGCTTGCATTGTTTGATAAAAAAAAATGTTTGCAATTTATTAATATTTTGATGCAATATTTCGTTTACATGAGATACTTACAATTCGTGTAGCAAATTTCATGTAACCACCAGAGCCAAGTTTGTGTTGCCTGTGCTTTTCTTGCCTTGCTTTGGTTGCCTTTGACATGTCACTTAGTCTATAAAAAGTTTGAAATATGTTAGATTATATAAATATAAAGAGTAATTAATTAGTACATAATTACATTCTTAATAGTATCTCGTACCTTCTTCTGGCGTGTAGTGGTGTATTTCCTTTTTTCCTTTCAATTTTCTCCTTGGCATCCAAAATCAGGTCCTTCCACTCCCTGTCTGGAATCATGGGGGGATGATCGTACTTTAGGTTCCTCTCCAAATGGGTCCCGTATTGGTCCCTCACATACTTTAGATATGTGCCAGCTTTTTCAAGGAGCTTGGTTTTGTAAACGGTGTCATTTCCAAACCACTCAACCATTTGGTTTGTCAATTCATCTTTTAACCTTTTTTCTTGGTCATTCCACCTTTTAAAGCAAAAAACAAACCTGTTAGATTCAGAAATGAACTGAAGCTACATTTATTACACTTCAAGAAATGGATCAAAGGAAAACTATTCTAGCAATGTTATGAAATCAAAAGTGGATTAGCGTTAGTTCACATATGATGTACCACCTTTTACGTATGGTGGGCCCAAATATCTATAATGCAATGTCACTAAGATGTTTATAGAAAATATCATTTCCTACAAAAAATTCATGGGATCATTAGTCCAAAACAAGTGATCATAAAGTAAATTACAATTAGAGTATATATAATAATAATTTTAAAGTACCTGGAACCTTTTGTATCTTTAAGGGAAACATTTCTTCCTCACTCACAACTAATGTGGCCTACAACGTTCCCATACTAACAATACGAGAAGATCCAGGAAATGATGGTATGTTATCAGTAGTAGTCTCCTCTGGCACATCCTCATGTGCATCTCCTCCTACAAAAAATGAATCCACTATGAAATGGCATTAGAATTCAAGAAAGAATGCTTGAAGGGAAATAAACACATGACAAAAGATAGAGCAAAAGAGGGATCTACCAACAGTGGGCGGGCCAATATGACGTGCACTAGAGGATGTCTACATGCTACATGTTTCCGACATTGCAGTCAGCAATACAAGTGAGGGTGACCTCTGATGAGACGGCTGTGACATTTTCATAGTAACATTGACAACTCCTAAAGAATAATACATTAAATATATGAAAAGTGCAAGAATTGTAAACAAGGATGAACCTTTATTTTTAAAATTGACAGTATCAAGTATGATGTGTTTTGGGTACTGAGAGTGATAAGCCAAGCAAGTGATAATACAAGAAAATCGTCATCACCTAAACATCCTACAACACCTTGATCGTGGGAACGACTTTCATGAGGGCAGATAAATTGTTGTAAAAACAATACGTACATATTTTAGTTAATGACATAAAAGAGAATAAAATATAAACCATTATTGAACTTTTGTTATAATTAAAGCTTTCATTACTGCTTACTTGCAAGTTTTCTGCTATCTTATACAATAATTCCACCCTCTGTTGTATCTCATTAGTGGTAGGATGCAAGGCTGCGAAAGCAACAATCTCTTTTCTAATTTTTATAAGAGGCATTTTAAATAATTTCACAAGGTCTATGGGATCTTCAGGGTCATCATTGCTTAACCCTAATGATTCCACATCCATAGAAAGGTGCTCAGGTACTGCAACTCCCTTTCCCTTTCCCCGAACATCTGTCTGTGTCAAGAATATCATTAACAATTACAAAATTAGTATAAATCACTAAAAAAAAGAACATAATAATGTAACAGTTTGCTTCTATCTAATTTGTACAATTACAATGAGGTTTACCTGCTCGGTAGAAATGTCACAAGCTACATCTCTATCTGCGATATGTGATGGATCCATGTCAGCCTATGACAAAGAAAAAGTATAAAAAATGTTAGTGAAATTACATAGTACACAACATGAACAACATGAACTTTGTAGACAAAAAGAGTATTAAATAATAAAAAGATGTTGTCATCAAAATCATTATAAATTTTTTAATTCCTTACCTTTACTTTATGTAGACTATGCAGGATCCTCAACTAAATGGTTGACGATGTCTGTAGTCAATGACCTATTCCCACCAAGGGTGACAACATCACACAAGGACTATACCTGATATCAACACCATCAATTGAGCATCATAAGAATTACTACATTTGTAATTTGATAAACAATAAATACATATGTATCATAAGCATCATCATCATCATCATCATCATCATCATCATCATCATCATCATCATCATCATCATCATCGTCATCATCATCATCATCATCATCATCATCATCATCATCATCGTCGTCATCATCATCATCATCGTCATCATCATCGTCATCAACATCTTCACCATCATCACCATCATCGCCATCATCACCATCACCACCATCACCATCACCATCACCATCACCATCACCATCACCATCACCATCATCATCATCATCATCTTCTTGTTCTTCTTCTTGTTCTTCTTCATTGTCATTGAGAAACTATCGATCATGATCATCATCCACTTCATCTTCTACTTCTTCGGTATCTTCTTCTTCCATCATATTATACTTTATCGACCTTCCTCTTGGATCATGTCTAACAACAAATGACCAACCCGATTTATGTGGAACCTCTAAGTAAAATACTTGCTGACATTGGCTTGGAAGAACATAGGGCTCATCCCCAACTAGTTCAAATAACCTTGTATTTAGCATTATAAAACCATTATCATGTTCAATAATAGTTCTATCAGGATCATTTTTATTCAAAAGTAGCTTGTATCATTTGATGATGAACAAAACTAATTTGAAGGAATTAAAGTCACACTCAAGTATATCATCCAAAATACCATAGTATCAATTTTGAGACTGTTGAGGATGTATGTCATTTATCGATGAAATATTTGTCACCTCAAAGACTGCAGTGATGCCAGAATCACAAGTTTTCTTCATGTCATCCAACTTTTTTATGCAAAATTTATGACCATTGCAGCACATAGCATTGTGGTGTTTGACCTGCGATATCTCAAACATGTAAAATTTATTGCATTGTGAGTTGATAAACATATAGGTGATTAACAAATTTATACGTACCTGTTTATCTCTTAAAACATATGCTAAATCAATTTCCCTTTGCATAACATGGGAATCTCCATTACGATGTGCTTCTTTAACCAATGAAGCCACACCTTCCCATTTTAACGTGTGTCCAGAATGTTGACAACGTTCAATCCATACCATCATCCAGTCAAGATTGTTTGCAATATACAAATGTAGTGCATCCCACTCTCAACCAACTGTACAAAAAATAAATAGACGTCTTACAATCAATTTATTTTGAAGATTAAGAATTAATTGACTACAATAACATCTTATAATTACCTCTCACTTCCTCAATCTACCTTTCCCCATCAAGTACTCCACTTTGAATTTGTTAATGGTGTTGGGATCCCAAATGCAATCCATGTGGATCTTTTCTGTAAACTTAGGAAGATATTCATAAATGTACACCATAGTCTGGTATACCATATATCCCTCCACCATAGAACCCTCAGGATGTGCTCTTTATCGAACCAAAGCCTTCAAAAATTTCAAGTGCCTCTCAACCATCGACATTGACCTCGTGTGTACAGGTCCACACAATTCAATCTCCTCAACTTGGTGTATGAGGTAGTGTTCTTGTCCATTGAAAAAAGCTGGAGGTAGACACTTTTGCATTTCACACATTAAATGAGGAATTTTTCTCTTCCAATATTTTATATCATCTTTATGGATTTCTTTACATGACAACCACCTACAATGTATTCAAGACGCAAAAAAATATATTACATAACATGTAAAATAAATTGCAAATATAATATCTATACAACGAACTGAATAAATATCACTACTTACCTCATGTATTTTCCAAGATCATATATGACTTGGTTGACATTATTGTCGAAGTCGTCTGGGAGAGATAGAGGTAGAACGTACTACAACAATTAAAAAGTTATCTTTTCATTTTTTTGTAACATAATGAAAAGTACACGTACGTGCAGTACTTAAATACATACTAAAAACACAAGAACATGAATTACCTTAATGAAGGTATGCCAATCATGTGTTTTCATCCCTAGCCCAAATTCACTCTTTTTTTATATGAGATTGTTTATGTTCACAACAAATCCTGTGGGAAATTGAATTTTTTCATATGACTTCTTTTATAATTGCTTTGCTGGTCCGTTAATAACCAAGGAAGCTCACTTATATTAATATGGTCTCTATGGCTATTTGATTGAATGACATTTATCATTGCATGATTGGAATCCTAAATGTCACTACATATTTTGACAATTTTTTCTTTGTCACACCTTCCATCCAATATTTTCCATATTGTCTTTGTTATATTCTTTCCAATATGCATACTATCAAATGAATGAACAATTTGTAACTGCTCATAGTAAGGCAACCTACTAAATTGTCAGGGATAAATTTTTAGTCCCTTAGGAAGGTGGTCATTTATGCCTTCACGACCTTCATGATCATCAATCACATCATCAATAAACAAAACAAAATAGAAAAGATGTTTTATGACAAACCAATAGATGGAATGGCATTACCTTGATGATTAATTCTATTATATTCCAACTTCCACAGGTGAGGTGTCATTCTTTGTGGCTTTGATGTATTCTCTTCTTTTCCATTGAAAAGATGTTTTTCAGTATTTCGATACTTATGATTTTTGTGGAGAAAGTACCTATACTCATCAAACACCTGCTTTCCTAAACTTTTTGAATGATGAGATTTCATCTTTGGACTACAAACAGGACATGCAAATTTTCCCTTTGTTTGAAGACCTAGAAGATAATGTATAATTGGATTAAATATGATAATTTTTTGAATTATAATGTTCATACACAACTTAAACACTATAACATACCACAGATATGTGTTAGCCCCAGGGCATCATGTATTGTCCATAGAAGCATCGCATGGAATTGAAATTGTCTTTGTCCTATTGGTCTAGAGACGTCATATATAGTGACACCATTCCATAACTCCAACAACTTGTCAATAAGAGGCTCGATATATACATTCATATCTTTAACTTGGTACTTACCTAATCGAATGAACAAAAACATTACATAATTATTATGACCATTTTACTGCAATATTTATAATTAAATTTAGACGACTATATTTAAATGATAAAAGACCTGGAACAATCGTTGCCAACATTATGTTCTCCCTCTTTATTGACATCCATGGAGGAATGTTATTGTTGATAACAAAAATAGGCCACACTGAGTAAATAGATCTCATCTCTCCAAATGGATTGACAACGCCCGCTGCCAATGAAAGCCTGAGATTACGAGGTTCTTCTTTAAAGTGTGACCACTTTTCCTCTATGTCCATAAATGCTGAACCATCCGCAGGCATTCGAATAATGTCATCTCGACTTCTATTGCATGCATGGTAATCCATAAATTATGCCAAGCTAGTGCACTTGAATAATCGTTGCATATGTGGAATAATGGGAATATACCGAAGAACCTTGCGAGGAACGTTTTTTATTATTTGATCTGTTCGATATCTACTGATATGACATTTAGGGCATTCAGTTCAAAATTCATGTTATTTGTGATATATAATATGATCATTAGGACAAGAATCTATTTCTTGATACTCCATTCCAATATCTTTCATAATGGGAGATAATTCTCAGTATGAGCGAGGTAGAATATTTGATGGTGGTAACAAAAAAATATAATTTGTTATAATAAAGAATATTAATGGTACAACATGATTCATAGTTTATTATGACATATATGACATGCCTTAACATACGTGACATTGTTATGTTGGATAACCATTCATAACAACAATACAACGGAGAGAAGAGTTGCCTGCGAGCCTTTGTAAAGGGCCTCAGATGCCTTCTCAAGTAGAGGGACATCATGAACAACATCAAGGTCATCTTCATGATCATGATCAGTTGCGCGAGTACTAAATGAGTCATGGATCAATGTATTTGTACCATCATCTTCAATTGTGTTTTCTGGCTCATGATCGTCATCTTCCATGGGATCATTATCTTCAGCTTCGATGTTCACACCTCCGTGTTCGTCCACTTTGAAAACCATATTCTTAGGGTTGTGTTGATCCATACCATGTGCTCTGGGGTGCTCGACCTATATAAAATTGATAAACCTAAATAAACCGTGATCATGATGTCATCATCAGGTGATTTATTATGTATATAAATTGTCAAAATGATATAATGCAAAAATTACAAGTGGATGATAATCATGTCCACCTTCAATGTGACCATGCAGCCTATAATGTTTCTTCATTGTTTTAATTAGAAGTCTTCTAGTCTTTAACCCCTTACAAATTTTGTATGGACAATAACATTTTCCATCACCTTTTCTTTTCAAGTTAGACCACAATCTAGCAATTGTCTCCTTATTTTGTTGTTTGTTGATATTGTCTGACATGGTCTTTCTTTGTAGACAAGAAAATAGAGATTATCATCATTGAACAAAGCATCTTATTGAATTTAGATTTCTAGTTTTCTTATGGTACATCACACAACATGGAAAACAAGAAATAATCAATCAATAATAGGATTCATTGATCTAGTATTATCACAATCTGCACTTGGCCTTCAATATTTTCTCCTCCTAACACTGTTTATCCATTACCTGTCAAGTAAAGAACTCTAAAACCCGTGGCTATTAAAATACATAAGACAACATTGTAGCATCTTATAATCGTCTGTTATAAAACCAAAGCACTTCGGAGTGATTCTTTTGTTTGTCATAGTCGAGGAAAACGGTGTCTACTAGAGCCTTGAATAACTGACTAGAAAGATTTTTAATTCCTTTTCTTTTTCCTTCTGATTTTTTCACTGTCACTTCCATCCTCCAAGTCAGATGCCCTCGCCCTTTTCTTTCTTCTTGTTTTTTCATACTCATTGTCATGCTTTGAATTATTTTTCTTTCTCGGTGAGTCCTTACTGCTCTCACTGTTAGTTTCACTCTAAGAATCTGACAACACCTCCACTTCTTCCAACACCCTTCTCAGCTCCTCTTACAACACCTTCACCATTCCCATTATGAGATGGAGCAGACATAATACCAGAAGTTTTCACTTCCACTGCCTCTCTATCCGTCTTGTTTCTAGAAGCCCCTTTACCACTTAATTCGTGCTTATTTCTATACATAAACCCATCAGGAAGCATGAGTTTTTGCATATAAGCTCGCCCAAATATTTTACAGTTATTTTTCATCAAGATTCCCTCAGGAGCTGGCAGATCCTGCTTCCATGCTTTAATTTTGTTTTCTCAAAGGACAATCCTAAAAAATCTATGCATTGCAAATAACTTTTTACACCTTTTTTGGTTGTGGTGGCGTCACAGAGAGGTTACATCAATAAATGAAGAACATGCCAATGCTTTTAATGCAGTAGTAGAAGTCTATCTCTTATTCAATATCTCTAGTGAAACCCCCATGATCTTTTGTTGGAGTAGAATTTGTTATATTCTGGAAAGGGTCTTCTCCTTTGTTGATGGGATATTCATCTACCTCAAGAAATAACTGTTCTTTTCTCCAACAAGAAGTGGCACTAAATGAAGATCTAGCACCATGAAATGAATCCTCAAAAGGATTACTATAGTTAGTTTTGGTAGATAATGATCTGGGTAAAATACTAATGTGTCTTTAGGAAACATTATGTACTAGCTTAGCATACTCTAACAACTTTGGTGCAACATGCTACATCCAATTAAGTCTCCATTGGTATCTCTATTGTGTTTATGGATTGGGATTCAATGTACTCTTTTTATACATAGATTTTACTTTCAACTGAGGAGGTTTATATGTACTTACTTGTCTTTCGATTGTATCCCTATTTCAAGAATTTGTTCTATCAACAAATCATTTATTGTAAGTTGTACAAGTGGAAGCTTGAACATGCCTTCCATGCTATCCTTATTGATACGTTCAACACCATCTTGTGCAACAAATTTTTAGAACTCCACTATTTTATTGAAGAGTGAGTAGTAGGGACAATCTAGGACACTTACAGAGGTTTTGCAAGACAGATAAATAGACCTAAATATTATGGCTTAATAATGATCAATAGGTAAACATATAAGAAACTCTCAATATCAAAATGACTTTCTTAATTGTCTTTACTAGAAATGGATAGATCTGCTAATAATGGCTTTATGATTGTATGTCAACTTTAGACTCAGTCCGAGAAGAGCTAGAACTAATATGTGACATCTAGATTTATGATCTCTATAATATAACAATCCCATAATTATGTTTCCATGCATCTATACCAGAACACAAACATCATGCTAGTGTTCAGCCATAGCAATTGATATCCTAATTATAGAATGTGAAATATGCACATAACTATGAATAAAGATTAAGATAAATAAAGAAAGATGCTTATTGCAAACATAAATGACTAATGGACAAGAATTGAATTCATTGTAGATAGTTTTGAATATCAAATTCACTTATTTGTGTGCATTTAGTAACTCATGTACTTGTGGCCAACCATTTATCTCTTTCATAAATTAAACACTTATTAATAACATTAAATGGCTGAGTAATTATTTTTTAGTTGAAATTGAAAATAAAATATTTTATTTCAGGACAGCTCACACTATTCCCTATCATATTTTAGACTCTCGGTTTTGTTAGTAGTGGTTTGATGTCTTTGGAGCTGATCATTGCATTTCTTTAGTTACGTTTGCCAGCGTACTCCCAGCCTATGCCAAAATGGGAGCTTTGGAATAGCGTATGGACATCCATCAAAGCATAAAAGATAGAGGAATTTTGTCAGATGTAGTTGCAACTGCTCTGTTAGCATGTATGCAAAATGTGGAAGTATAGACAAGGCACGGGAACTGTTTGACGGATTGCCTCAAAGAAATGTGGTTTCCTAGACTACAATGATTGCCAGATATGCACAACATGGATTTGTTGAGAAGGCTTTAGAAACTTTCAAGCAAATGCAATCGGCAGGTGTAAATCCAAATTCCACGACCATTTCTACTATCATCCCTGCTTGTGCAAAAATGGGAGATTTGGAACAGGGTATGGACATTCATCGAAGCATAAAGGATAGAGGAATTTTGCCAGATGTTGTAGTTGCAACTGCCCTGGTAGACATGTATGCAAAATGTGGAAGCATAGACAAGGCATGTGAACTGTTTGATAGAATGCCTAAAAGAAATGTTGTCTTGTGGACTGCAATGATTGCTGGATATACACAAAATGGATTTGACAAAAAGGCTTTAGACACTTTCAAGCAAATGAAATTGGAAGGCATAAAGCCAAAATCCACAGCCTTTGCCAGCATCCTCCCTACCTATCCGAAAATGAGAGCTTTGGAATAGGGTATGGACATCCACAGTTTTTATGCTCCATCCCGGGGAAGAGGGATTGAAGCCAGTCGAAAGAATGGAGGTGGTTCACCCTTGGTTGAGCAAGTTAGGTTCTGGACAGTTCAGTTGAAGGGAGGGAGGCTCTTAGGGAACCCTAACAAAACACAAAAATAAAAACATAACAAAATTCCTAACCAAAAAAAAATAAAAAATAAAAAACATAACAAAATTCCTACCATGAAGCTGCAAGAAAGTTTCCCATCGCCTGGTATCTTGGTATAGATGCTACTGCAGTACCACTTCATTCCATGGCTAGTTCCCTGTAGAGGCAGGATTTTGTAATGGTAGAGGCGGGAGGAAGAGGCGGGATGAAGTAATGGCACAGGTCAATGGACGAAGACGTGGGATTTATGAAATGACTTGGTCTTTTTCTTTTTTTTTTGAAGTAATGCACGTGGTCGTCAAAATTTTGACCAACGCGAGCACTTTTTGTAAAACAACTAAAATGTTATTGCCAATTCCTTCTCTGTCGAAACCAAATGTTGCATTGACGTCAGAATTTTGATGAAATCGGGCATTTTTTCAAAAAAAAAATCAAATTTGATCACAATATACCTTCTCCATTGGAAACCTCTGCCAAAATTTTAGGCCAAATTAATTAGTGAGGTATGAATACGCCTAAAAGAGTGGCTACTCAATAAATGATTTGTCGAAGGAGAAGTAGTTCACAACCAAGGAGATTTCTTCCATGGATCTATTTAGGAGGTGTATGGAGCCTATGGAGAAGTTCCTAAGGGATGCCAAAATGGACAAGGGAAATGTTCATGAGATTGTGCTGGTCGAGGGTTTGATTGACGTCACCAAAGTGGACCAAGCAGGAAATCATAGTATTGATCGAGGGTAACAGGAAGCTATATGTGAAGCAGGGGATGGGGAGGCACAATGATGCAGAATTTCACCTTGTTGTGAAGGAGGGAGAGGTGGAGCATGTGAAGGCACTATTGAATTCTTGCAATGATATGGCGAACCTGGTGAGTGATGTTATGGTCAATATTAAATTGGCAGTGAAGATACAGTTTTTAGAGAGTGGATTGAAAGTAAGAGGATATGACTTGCTTCAAATAATATTCGGTGATACAAGCTATTTTATTTTTGGAATTCAGAAGCACATTGATTTAGGTATCATATATGTTTTTGGTATTTATGGTCTAGATGGGTTATCTGTTGAAGCTCTAGGGCAAAGAGCTTATTTTATTCTTGAATGTGGGTTTATAGGTGAGTTTGTCTCTAGAAAATTCTTAAGAGAGGATATTTTCGATCAGATAATTTTTTACTCTAGAAGTACTTGGAGATGACTCATCCAAAGTGTGCTTTAACAGTCTTTGGGAAAGTTAAAATCTTCGATGCATCTAGTTGTAATGTGAGATTAGAATTGGAAACACATAGATCTTCACAATGTATGTCTATATCATTTGGAATTGAGGGGGGGAGATTGAACTAGGAATGTGAAATCAAATGGTCACATGACCTTTTGGCTCCTCCCAACTCTTCATTTCATAGTTTCATATGATTGTATAAATGGATGTGAGTGAAAAACATTTATTGGTGTATTGGATATTGATAAATGCAAGTCATTCCTTTTTTTCCCAAGGATGTAGCTAGTTTTGGTGAACCACTCAATTTATTGTGTTATGTGTTTATTTTATGCTTTTCTCTATTCTATATTACTTAATTTATTTTCTCTACCTATTTATATTAACACTAACTAGTTCATAGTTATAATGTATTCACATGTCAAGTTTAGTTAAGCTAACTTACATTTAAGATAGTTGTCACATCTAACTTTTATTTTAATATTGCTCATTTTAGGTATCCTACATGTCATTATAGATAGAGATGGGTCATAGCTCATCATTTAATATTGTAACCAAATAGTTTCATTTGAATCATTCATTTATGCTATTGTAACAAAATTCACTTATGACTGATTTATTTCTTGGTCGATCTCTTGGAGTCTATAGCTTCATGAAGGACTTTCATAAGAGTTACAAACTTGTCCACAGTTCATAGATAGGCCTATTCTAGAATTGACACTTAGGAACACATATGAGAGGATATCAATATAAATAAGTGGGTTCTTCATGAAGAATGACCATCCTCCATTTCCACAACTTTCATTTTGTATTTTAACTGGTAATCCTACATATTTCTTGCTACCAAGAATAGAGTTGCAAATAACAATGAGGGAGAATCTACTCCCCTTTACATCAATTTTTAATCTATTCTATTTATAATTACTATCTGGATACAATACCTACCTTGAACCCCACTCCAACTCATAATACTTCACCCCCGAGCTAAGACCCTAGCCCTTCTCGAAGTAGTGGTATTAAGAGAAAAAATTCTTTGAAGGATGACACTCAATATTCTTCAAGAGTCATTTCATTGAAAACTACTCTACTTTGTTGCCCCCAAAAATATAAATTAAGTCTTATTTGTTATATACCTCTACTTGTTGTACAACTTGGCCCAAACCCTATAGTTGATGAGGGCAAATAAGTTCTCTATCCCCTAGGGAGTTCCAAAAACACCATTGATGGTAAGGGGAAATTGGCAATGAAATCTACTAAAAATAGCTTGGTTGTTTCACCCCAATTCTCCCCTACATTGACATTTTCAATGGGTATTGTGCTAAATAAGAAAATAGGGGAGAGGGGTTAGTAGTTGTACAGGTTCCAATAGTTGTACACCCACTTGTGCTTATACTATCCAATCTTGCCACATATTTATGCTATATATTGTAAATAAATAATCCACAAGTAAAAAAAAATTATGAAAATTTGGTCAAAAAGGACCAATAGTTGAACATAAGAGAACTTATAAATGCTATATAAAAAAGGCATAAATACATTCATTAACAAGACAAATAAATAATTTTTGTTTCAAATAAAATATCATATCTATCCATTAAAAGTGTTTCATTTATAAAATAAGATTCTCACTTAAACAAGTACTTCTATCATAGTGAAAAATAATTTCTTATGTGTGCAACTATTGGGGCAGCAATATATATGCATTGGAGTGTTTCATATTATTAATTTGTTTGATCACAAATGTAAAAGGTGAACACAATAAATACCTTGTTTTTACCCATAAAATGTGAAGGATTGTCCAAAGGTTGTAGAGTTAAACAATTGGTCCCTTTGTATTCAACATAAGTTGTATTTGTTGGTGTTGGAAATAAGCTGAACCCAGACCAACAATGGACTGGTCCAAGAGGGGTCAATAGCTAAGTGGTAGAGCACTCCAGCAGCGTATGGAAGGTCCTAGGTTCAAGTCCTAGCTGGTCCATGTCTCAACATGGTATCAGAGCTAGGTCCAGGCTAGGAGCCCCAACCACACAAGAGGTGTGGCTTAAGTGGGGGTGTTGGTGTTGGAAATAAGCCACACTCGGACTGACGATGGACTAGTCCAAAAGGGGCTAGTAGCTCAATGGTAGAGCACTCTAGCAGTGTATGGAAGGTCCTAGGTTCAAGTCTTAGCTGGTCCATGTCTCAACAGTATTTTATATAATTATATGTTATTTTTCTAACTACAAATAATATTTTGTGTTCAACTATTGGTCCTTTGGTGTTGGATATAAAAGTTATAGATAACAAACATTTATGATTTGTACTAAGTATTTTGTCCATTTAAATTGCATAAAAGGTATATTTTACATAAAAAATGGGATATTATACTAATTACAAATGATATTTTTTTATTCAACTACTAGAGACTTTTAGATTAAGTTTTGGTTGAATCTTTAAAAAGTCATTTTTGGGCACTTTGTACTAGATGTATTATTTTGATGAGTTGCACGATGAGTTACACCTTCAAACCTTAGGTGTAGATAGTTAAGTGTCCATTTTACATTTCTAAAAAAAAATGGAGGTCTTGCGATATTCCATGTGATGGCTACATGTTGACAAAGTTAGCCCTCATGACCACTGGTCCCTCTCCCCTAGTAACACCTCTAGAGATAGGAGATCTACAAGACTAACCAAACTCACTATGGTGACTAAGATTGCTTCCACTCTTGGAAGAAACCCACCACCTGAAGATATTGAGCCTAGTTGGAGGATTCCACTCCCAATGATGAAACTAGAGAAGACATTGAGAAAACCCTTGAAGAGCTACTCGTTAGAAACTCTCTTTCTCACACACCACCATAAGAAACTCTCTCAAAAGAAGCCCTTTGTGGGGCTTAATATCCATCAAATTTATGGAAAAGAGGAAGACAAGGAACATGTTGAAAAATGAGCTACTAACAAGATGAAAATTTCATAGAAATGACATCTTCATGCAGTGGAGATGAAGACCTTGGCGTAAGAATCAAGAGTAGTTATGTTACAATAACAACAATAATCAAGAGGATGGAGATTCCACATAACAACAATTTGATGCACAAGACCATTATTGGTATGGTCACAGTGTGAGGAAAATTTGATAAGATGAAGAAGAAAAATGGACCAAACAATATAAATGAAGACAATAAAAAAAGAAAGAAGATTGCTACATTGGCTTGGGAGAATACTTTGGATTAGATGGTAGAAGATGGAAACTCTATAATTTAGAGTTCCATGCTTATTATGCTACTTTGTTTTGTGAAATTTGCTAAAATTTAATAATTTCATAAATTATTATTATATAAACTAGAAGGTCATTATCATGGAATTCTACTTATTAGTGAAATTCTAGTAATACAAAATAAAAATTCTTATTAAAATATATTTTAACTTTTATAAATTAATATTTCATATTATTCATATCAAAGTGATAACAAAATTGAGTTTTCACAAACTATTCCTTGAAAACGGTGATCCACAAGTCTTTAATTTGATGGATGCAAAATAATATTTAAGACTTTTGGAAATAAAATATAATTAATTTTTTTTAAAGAATATGTCATATAAAAGAAACAAATTTGAATAAACTGCGAAAAAATTATATAAAACCATATTAAAATATATATCTTATTCATAATATAATCTATAAAAATAAAATATAGTTTTCTATTTAGAAAACGACATCCAAAACATAACTGTCACAAAGTATTGACTTGACTGGGAGCATCGATCGTCAAACTGAGGCCCCTTGGCGAACACAAGGGGGTTGGTAATTTGACATTTTATTTAAACATTAACGCTAGATGATATCCCTGTTTAATCATAATATGTGTATCATCCATTTAACAGTACAAATTGGGATTAGCGACGAGATATGCCTCGATCTTCTTGAACAGAGCAGTGCTCATTTCCTTAATCTCCTTCACTTTCTGCTCATCCTGAGGAACTCAAAATGGACCACAGAGCTGCAAATGCTCCCTCCTCCTGCTTTTGGGGTGTATTTGTATTCGTATGTGGCAGATGACACTTTCTTTCCCAGCAGTCCTCCTTCCACATGGCTAAGGCGGTACACTAACTTCTCCACGTCCACTTTCTCCACTTTCTCTTTCACATGGCTGAAATCCTTGTTCGCTGCATCACTAAACCCAACCCGTTAGTAACAACAAAAATTGATATGGTATGAAATGATACATACCAGGAGTGATATTGATTTGCTTGATGCTGCCTACACCCCCTTCGCCTTGCACGAAGGTGACGCTTGCAAAAAGCTCTTATGAACTCTTCTTTTCCCTCTTCTATTCTCCTTCTTCTACTTCTTCTTCTGGCTTTGAGCTGTTATATAGGAAGAGGAAGATGGATGGTATTTATAGAGCTGGTTGTTGCTCCACATATGAATCCATCGCAAATGAAACAAAGCATAAATGCAATATATTCATTCAACAGAGATTATAGAATGGCCCATCGTAAAAGACTTATCTTCCCACCTAGCAAGGTATGGTGAGCACTTGGCTATAATTTCAGCTTATGTTAACTAAACAATGGGTTGTTGTAGTTTCGTGACTGGATCAAAAGGTCGAAGTGTTGAAAGAAAGGCTTCTAACCAATGATATTATCAAACTGTTTGATTACTTCGATTGGATAATTGTTGAAAACAGCACCGTGGTTTGAAAAATGTGTTCATATCGGCTATTCAGTCAAACTACCCACATTGAATTTTCTCGTATTCATACTACATTGAGTTAAGAATGTTTTAGACTCTAACAGAGTCGAGGGAGGCCAAACTTGTGGTAGATTTATGTTCAAAAGTTATTTTTGTATTCGATGAGGATGATAGTATTTTCTTTAATTATAATATCTTTCAATGTTTAAAATCATAATGATAGTAAACATTCTATTGTTTCTTCATTGATGACATGATACATTAATTTGTATAATCATTTGAATTTTTGATAAATAAAAAATAATATAGATTATTTCATATTGTATTGTGCAATATGGAGCTTCACCTTTTGAATAACAAATACCAATGTTTAGGTTCAAGGGTTCTTCATTAAAAAACTAAGAAAAAAACAAATATCATTTGCTTCTTTAATGGGGAAACCTTCTTTGAGATATATTTAATAAAACAAGATTTAGGGGTGATCATATAATTATATATACCTCATATTTCCAGTAACTATATTTAATCTAACTACTATTTCCCAAGCATGTCAAATTATTTTTGATAGATCAAAGAATTAATCATTTGCACTTTAATAAACCGTGATTGAGGTTGTTGTTGAACACACGATGCCACTGAGAAGTTGGGGGGGGGGGGGGGGAGGTGAATCAGTGACTTCCAAACTTAACCCTTTTCTATCCTGTGTGTGTACCGGTTAACTGATCTAACAATAACCTAACATACTGGTTAGATGGGAGGATGATACAAAAGAAACCAAACATAAAAGGGACATCTCATAACGCCAGATGTACGAGGAAAACCCAAGATGAGAAAAACCTCAGTGAGAAGTTCTACTAGAGACTACTACTCCAATCAAACCTCACAATGAAAACCTCAGTTACAACATGTAGGGCACCAACCCACTGAGCACCACTCCTTCTTTAAGACACCAACCCAAGGAGCACCAACCCCTTATTTTTGGGCGCCAACCCCTGCACCGAGCTCCAACTCAATCATCTACAATAAACATATATCAGATACAAAAGTAATATCCTTGTTACAAAAGAACTTTGTAACACTTGTGCAAATCTCTCCACCGGTTCTCCTTTGTCCAATTCACTGCTGGTTCTTTGTTCACCTTCTCACTACTGCAACCTTATCTCTTGTTGCAACCTTATTGGTTCAGCCTCTTTTTTTTCTTTGTCGGTTCTACTCTCTGCTAGTTCTCCTTCCTCTCTATCATAATGCTACTAATCACCATCAGTCTTCTTCACTCAGTCAAATGTCTACTATCTAATTATTGTCGACCTTTAGCTTACCTTCTCTGCAATCTTTTGTGGCTCTTCTCTGTTGGTTCAGTCAGCACCGACATACTCCTCTGTCAGACTTAATGGAAAGCTATCGGTTGCCTCACTCTTGTCGGTTGAACTCAGCCTGGTTCTCTCTCACACACTTAGTCTCTTCTCTGATTGTCATTGAGCACTTGACTAGTTAGCTATCTAGTTTTTCTCTCTCATGCAGTAACCCTTCTTTACATCTTTGCTTCGCACTCTTCTAGTCAAACTTTCCCACCAAAAAGACAATCAAACTTTTGGCATGCTAGGGTTTCCGCCTTGCACTGAATCTGCATCCAATCTGATCTCTGATCATCGTGGCACATCATATCCGATCAGATCTCGTGTCCTTGATTGATGACTTACAACTCATCAATCAACATCACCTTGTTCTTTTCCTTTCAATGCATGTCTTCTATCTTTAGCCATCTGTAGCATGATTTTCAGCCTTTTGTCTTGTCAATCACATGCATGATGCAATTTCTTTCATCCTCTTCGATCTGCTAGATCAGTCTGTCCTAGATCTCTGTTGTTTCCTTGATCTTCAGCTGCAATCTCCTGCCATACTTCCTCGAGCTTCGTAGTCGCCATTTAATGTTGGACCAACTGCCAACAACCTCATCGACATACCACACTGGCTTGTGCATGCATGTTAGTTTACCTTCACGTGGCATCTTTTTCGGCATCCACCTTAGCTCACTATGTCGATTTGACTTGGTCACCGACCAATATCACACAACGGGGTTCATCTACCTGTTCACAAACCCTACTAGTTTTACCATAACCCATTTTTCTTCACCCTTGCACTTTGCTTCTCTTCTAGTGGAACACCTAAACTAGTCAGCACTCTTGCCAACGTGCTTATTGCACATCTTCAATAGATGAGAGCCTTCTGCATCTGCACTTTGTCAATTTACCGATTCTCATCTATACCGGTAGTATCTTCTGCATGTATACTGATTAAATATCATGCATACCGGTGGACCCAAACTCCATCTTCATTCCTACAATATTCTTTTTCTGCAGTTGTTCACCATTCCCTTTTTTCTTCATCATCCCGGACATTATCTCAATCAGTTTGTCAAGGTGACAAACCCATTCTTCCTTATTTGTATCGACCACTCATCATGTGTGCCCTTTCTTATCTAGTGCACAACTCTGACTCCATACACCTAAGGCAACTTAGTGTTTTACTAGTTGATCCGATATGAGCCTTCAAGCACCCGTCTTCTATTCTTTTGTCTTATCTTGGAGGAATATGATGCATTCCATGCATATTGGGAGATAAGCTCCACTTACCAGTGAGAGTGGATCCTTGTCTTCTACTTCTTGTAATGCACGAATGTGGCTTCCCTGTTTGAGCAGACTCATCTTTAAATAGGCACAACTGATCCAGTTGGGCACATTCATAGTCCAACATCTCTTAATCTGGTGGGAGTCCTGCAAATTGATATCCAACAACATATCGGTGGCCTTCTCATACTTCACCTCTGGTGTGGATGTGATTTTTTGTAGCACTCCGCCTCTTCATCACAACCAACATCCCAGCATCTCTCTCTCTTATAGATGTCATCATTTTTCCTCTTCATCAATGTTGATGCCATGTTCTCATACCGGACTGGTCTCTAGTACTTATGTCTTCAACACAAGCCAATACTCGCTTGTGTACCGATGACCCCAGTGAACATAATGCAGGATGACATTCTCTTCCTTGCCATTGACCTACTATGCTACTTGGCATCAAAGACACCATTTTCGGTATGCATAAATGACAGTACTTATCATCAATCTCCCATACCGGTTGACATCAATGACAAGACAATGCAAAAAATCCCCCCCCTTTGGTATTGATGTCAACACATGTAGTATCCAACACACTACAAATTCTCTCTCTACCCCTTTGTGTGTTCTATGAATTCTCACACATGTATGCGCCATGCTATAGATTCTTTCTCCCCATTTGACAACAATGGAAAAGGGTACTGTCAGGATTTCTCTCCTCCTTGTGTCTACTAAGCACTAACATAGTTTTCTATCCTCCTTTTTCTCTACCAGATGGTTCTCCTCCTTTGACCATCATACATTGCATCCTCTCAATTCACAACACTATTTGAAATAGAGTAATCACACACCAACTACCGGTCAAACTGCAATACTCCCATCTGATACCAATTGTTCTCAAGAATTAAATGTGATTGTACTATGAGTGCTCCCTGTAGACACCCAAAATTGTCATGTCTAATTAAATAAATATTTTATTTATTTAATTATCTAAGCCTAATTCTTCTATTAATTAAATAAATCTTTATTTATTTAATTAATTCATTTATCCTCTTCTAGCCTTATTTCTCATTTAAATAAATACATTTATTTATTTAAATTATCCTTTTCCTAAATTAAATAAATATCTTATTTATTTAATTATCCTACTTCTTCTATTAATTAAATAAATCTTTATTTATTTAATTAATTCATTATCTTTTTCTACACATGACACATGTCATTCATCTCTTAATTCCTACACTACCTACCTCTTTCATTATTTTACTATTTCTTCTACCTACCCTCTAATCCTAGCCGACCTCCTTTTTACACCTCTCAATCTTATCCCTCCATTTCATATAGTGTCTTCTATATAAGGAGATGCTTTCTTCATTATCAAACCCTAATCGTTCTATGCATTCTAATCAAGCATTCTAATGATCCTAATGAGCTAACAACTTGATCAATTGACTACACTACGATCCTACTTGCAACCACATTCCGTTCTTTGTTGAGCTCTTGTGCATATAAAAATCTGAGAGAAAATATATCAAGCAAGATCAATGGAGATAGGAAGAATGGAGATCAAAACCCTATTGGACATGTGATGGTATAATCTTTGTGATTTCAGTTGATTTGCATTGTCTTAGGTAATCTTCATATGTTATGGTGGATCTTTGTTGTTGTTAGGCTAGGGTTTTGTGGTTGGATTCATTTAGCCTTTCAATATTGTTATTATTGTTATCCATTTTCACCATACACACTACCAACTGGGAAAGTAGATACCTGTAATCATGAAATTCTCTTGGATAATTCTACAATAATTTTCTTCTTCTGTAGTTGATGTTGTCTGTACACCCATAAGTTCAAGCATGTCAGTTCTACATCATAAACACTCAATCTCTCCTTGTATCCAACATGTGGTTCAAGAGATATAGATGCTACTATGAGCTCCCCCTAAACTATTTATTTCAGGTCTTCATTTTTTTGTCAGGTTAAAAACTAGAGCTCCAATCTGCACTATATACCAGTTGAGTTGTGCATATGTGATCAACCTAATTCTTTATCAGCTCCACAATTTCCACCAAAGCATATGACATTATCCTAGATGTACACAATGCCATACAATATCATTATCATGCCATAAATCAAACCGATTAGTCCAAAAAGATGAATGTATACATGATAAACTATTGGGCCACCATATGTTATTCAGGTCTTTTCCAATACCACCAGAGACATAACCACCTCAATCCATGCTACGAGAGTTAATGCAATGATCCTGGACCTCATTGTCTTACATTATTGAGAAATACCGGTTAGTATACATACCGGTAACATACTCCACATAATGGTTTCCTGCACCAGTCCATCATCTCTACTGGAGAACCTTCCTCTAACTCTTGTCTTCTGCTATCAATTTGCTTCGATCCCTGTTGTAAATTAGCCATCCATTGACACATGCAATAGTGATCCATCTCTCATCTGTAGATGTGTAGCCAACGCAGCCACTACACACACTTGCCATGTCATTTTCTTCCTTCATACCGACAGCAACTTGTTCTCCCATTTGTCCTCTTCCACTGAGGGTGAGAATGATATGGTCAGTGTACTACTCCCCCTAAGGTCCTTCATCTCCTTTAAGCCTTAGGATACATATATTGTGCATTGAATGCACAATGCCAGTCCATGTTTGCATCTTCTTTCTTCTTCCTCCATACCTTCTTAGCTTCATTTCTCTTCCCATTTTCAGTCTTGAAAGCAGGTGTTACCTTCTTTTGCTAATTGGTCCTTGCTCTATCAGATTTTGCATCATGATCGAAAGTATTTCTTTAGAAGAAAACCGTGTTCATGCCATATGCATGATTGGAGGACCTTTTGTCAAACCAGTTAGACCATATTTTTTTGGTCATGCAATTGTAACCAGTTACCGAAACTGGTGTACCACTTGATCTTGTAGGACCATTTATCCTTTTGTTCCATGTAGCCCTTTGTCTCTCATATGCTCTATACTAATTTTCATATTGAGCATAGCTACTATACTAGTTGTCATGTGACTGAACTTTCCTATTCCTACATTCATGACTTCTATGCCCAAATCCATTGCAGATATAACATACATAGTTTACATTTCTTGCGGCAGCAAATGGACTCATCTTATTATGCATAGGAGAAGACCTATGCATATTTCTACATCTTGACATACTATGGCCATATGCATTACTTCTTGGATATACATCATTCTTATTTCTAGACCTCTTTATGCACTCATCTACCCTATGACCATAATCTTTGCAAGAAAAGGAATATCCAATAAACGATGGCATATGACTTACAAATTTATTCTACCATGCATGAGGATATCTTACCGGATTATTATCTCCATTTCTACTTCACTGGGGATGGATCCTGGATAGTCCATGCTCTGCAACACTTCCATGCATTCTCTTCTTTTCCCACACTTGCTTTGTCCTATGGGCGGTATCATTTCCTTGTGTTCTACCGGTAGGAGGTCTTCATTGTTGTCTCCTCATGTTCTTTCCTCCGATGAAGCTGCTTTCTCCCATCTTCCCTTTTCCTTTGGGATCTTCTTTATACCTCCTTCTTATAGCTCTGGTCTTCATCCTTAGCTTCATGTCTTCACCAGTAGTGGTTAGATCAACCTTCTTTTAGGGAGTATTCAGTACAGTGAAGGTCTGTCCCTTGTTATCTCCATTTGAGGAGACAAACAAAATGTCTTTGTAGGGGACATTCTTGTTGGTGGAGAATTCACCGGTACCACTTCCTAATCCTCTGGTATCATTGGAATGCTTTTACTTCTTCAACATTTTTTCAAGGAATCACTGCTGCCATCAAACCGGATTCTCACCTTGAGCTCATCCTAACATTTCTCAAGGTCATTTTAGAGATTCTCCATTTTTCCTACTAGCTGCTGATATTCTTTATCTTTTGCCTCTAGCTCAGATGCTAGATCTTTATACCATCACTCGTTGGTGTCTTCTTGTTAAATCTTCAACTCTCAGATACATTTATTAAATTCTTCAAGGCATCTGATCAATCGATTTTCTTCCACAACTGCAATATTCTTGAATAACTTGTATTCATTCCTCACTCTACTAAGTTCTTTGAGTGCACTTACAAGTTCTCCTTCAAGATCAACTTCTGCTTCATCTTCTTCTTCACCTTCACTATCACTGCCAAACACATATTTCAGGTAGGAATGATTTGAATGATAATTCTCAGATGTGTGCCTCTCATCTTCTGATTCTTGAGCCATGAAGAGGTGAGTTCCTTCTTCATCATTGTTGTTGCTTCTAACAGATCTGCCTTCATCATCTACAAATACATGGGTTGCATTTCTCATCTTGTCTTCACAAACTGGTTCTGCAGTGGTAGGCTCATTTCCATAGAGCTTTTTCAATCTGTCCCATAGGCTTTTTGTCAAATTGAATCTGTCCAACTGTGAGGAGATATCATCTGTGAGCCCACAAAATACAACCTTCATTGCTACATCATTACGTTGGTTTCTTCCTTCTGCATCTGAATCGATGGGAGGATTGACTTTACTAGGACAACCATTAATAACCAACATCCACACATCAAACCCTAAAGAGGATAGTTAGACTTCCATCCTACAACTCCAAGCAGAAAAATTTGAACCATCTAATATAGGAGTAGGGATAGACACTAAACAAACCATTGTGTTCAAATACCAAAATCTACCCAAGCTAGAGAAAGCTTATCAACCAGGAACCTAGGCTCTGATACCAATTGTTGAACACAAGATGCCACTGAGAGGAGGTGGGGGTGAATCAATGACTTCCAAACTTAACTCTTTTCTATCCTATGTGTGTGTATCGGTTAACTGATCTAACTTTAAGCTAACAAACCGGTTAGATGGGAGGATGATACAAATGCAACCACACATAAAAGGGACATCTCATAACACCAGATGTACGAGGAAAACCCAAGATGGGAAAAACCATGAAAAGAAGTGCTACTCGAATCTAGCCTCATAATGAAAACCTCAGTTACAACATTTAGGGCACCAACCTAAGGAGTACCACTCCTTCTTTAGGGCACCAACCCAAGGAGAACTAACCCCTGCACCGAGCTCAAACTCAGTCATCTACAATAAACATATATCAAATACAAAAGTAGTATCCTTGTTACAAAAGAACTTTGTAACACTTGTGCAAATCTCTCCACCGGATCTCCTCTCTCAAATTCATTGAACGGTTCTCTATTCACCTTCTCACTGCTGTAACCTTACCGATTCAAAATCTTCTTCTTCTATGCCAAATCTGCTCTCTGTCACAATGCTTCTAGTCACCACCGGTCTTCTGCACTCAGTCCTATGTGTACTATCTTATTACTATTGGTTTTCAGCTTACCTTCTCTGCAATCTTTTGTGGCTCTTCTCTGCTAGTTCAGTCACCACTGGTGTAGTCCTCTGTCAGACTAAATGGCAGGTGGTTGAACTCTTCAACCTGGTTCTCTCTCACACACTCAGTCTCTTTTCTAATTGTCCTTGAGCACTTGACTGGTTGGTGATAGGGAGTTTGCTAGAAAGTGCTCAACAAGGATGTTTAAGTCTAATGGTTCAATTAGTTTCCCAAAGACTTCTTTGAGGTTGTTTTATATGTTTGCAAAATCATTCTTGAGGTTTTAATGCTAGGAAACTCATGCATCACTTTCCAAACAAACTCCCCTTTTGAGTGAGCTCATTCCCTTGCTCATCCACTATTGACTATATCCAACCATTAAATACTTTCCTACACATTCCTTTGTCCTTTGAGCATTATTTTGATTGTTCTTTGTCATTACAAGCTCCTCCAAATGGTTTAGGAACCTAAGCAGAAGTATTATCTTTGACCTTGTGTAATTTTGGGGTACTTAAGCATTTTTGGTCTTCTTACTCAATCCCTTGCTAGACTACAAACCCCAAATGTCTCTGTCATACTATCAATAAGGTCGATGGGTGTCCTTCAATGTCCCTAGATAGCTATCCATAGGTTCTTAGAGCTCTACCAAACCCAAACCAATCGAGTTCTTGAAAAGTGTGAGTTTGGCAGTCAAAAGGCTTGTAGGCCGTGGAGGGCTAATTGGAACCTTTTTGTTCACCCAACCCAAGGATGAGAAATTCCTCCAACAAAATTGACTTGGATGGTGTTTTAGAGGTATATGCTAATAGATTTTCATGGTTTAGGCCACCATTAATGCAAAATGAGGACTGTCCACTATTTATGACACTTTTGTAGGGTTTGGTGAGGGTTTTACTTTTTACACCAAAGTATCTCCCTCCTAAGCTTAGGTCAAAGCTCCACACTACTGATAAAGCCCTGCCACAACATACCAATGACTGTCCTGCCACTAACAATCAATCATTATGCCAAACACTTGGCAAACAAACTGAAAAAGAACAAAAACACTGTCAAATCACTGTTTTTCTGAGTTTTCACTGTCTGGGCTGCATTACATTGGGTTAGAACTTAAAATTGCCTGCACCATAATGTCAACAATCCTTAAAACAACACAATAGCTCTGCATTTAACAAGTATAGCGAGGTCTTCATAAATAGAAGGTTCCAAAATCAAACTTGGTGCCAAAAACAATAATATTTCCCTAAATAGGGAGTTCACTACGCTTCACAAATAGTGACACTTTAAGTTGGAAAATGAATAGAGTTTGGTTCTCCAACTTGCTCCAATTCATCCATAGGGAATGTGCAGATTTTTTCCCAACATTGTTAGCTCAAATAGACTTTGAGAACAACATTTTGCTCATAATTTCAACTACTAGCGAAGCTACCCACTCAACTTGCCTAGTAGGATCTCACACAAACTCCTTGTGCATATCCTTGGCCAAAGAAGAAGATATTTACACTATACAATCTCTCATCACCTTGGCTAAGTTCCTCCATGGGAGCCCAATGAAATTTTTTAGTCAAGTTGATCCATTATGGAGTACAAACCCTTGATAGGGCAGTGAGCTCATAGAATGAAAGAATTTTTATTTCACCAACTTGCAAAAAGGAAACCCAGTGCAATGATCAATTAAATAGCATTGGGAAACTAATATGTACACTTCCCAAAAGGTATAGTATGGACCAGATGGGCTACAATATGGACTGCTGCTCTAAAAGAGAGAAAAACACATTAAAAGCCAGAATTTTGCACTTCTATATTGAGAAAGAATTTGTTTCCATATTTTCCAACCCTATACAAGGAAGAGGTTGTTCTATTTAAATGTATTTTGAGTTAGTTAAGATGTCCTATATGGACATATTGTTGTAGCATTGTTTTTCACATTTTTGACTTCAAAATGACAACTTTTCAACAAGGTGAGCAACTTTTGTTGCACAAAATGACATCTTGGACAACCAAAACTCTTCAACTCACCTAAACACCTAAGACATGCTTAAAAACACTTATTAAACATGTTTTAATGCTTTGGAAAGCATTTTGAGACCTTTTTGGCAATTTTACTCATTTTTGCCAAAATTGTCAACTCAAGTCCTGAAAGGCAAAAATTGACCTCTTGAGCACAAAATGAGATCAAAACCACTAGACAAGACACATGACAACATAAAACAACATTAAAAACCTAACACAAGACATTACAAACATGAAAGCATGAAATACTCAAAAAGGAGAGTTTTTACTCAACTAGGTGCTTTTGCACCATACTCCCCCAAAGACAAAGAGGTCATGTGACTCCTTGAGGCAGAAAAGAAGAAGGGATTCCAAAATTTTGAAAGTTAGTTATAGGTATCCATGTGGCCTCTGAGATAGGCTTACTCTTCCATTTGACTAGGTGCTCCATATAGGTGTGATTCCTTGTCTTCTTGAGAATCCTGGAGTCTAGAACCTGTTCTACATGAGGAATAGAAAGAGAAGGGAGAGAAAGATTAGAAAGGGATTGTGCAACATCTGAAACTCTTTTAATCTCCCCAGGTGGTTTCCCCTTGAAAGTAATCAAATCTGCAACATTAAAAATGGGAGACAAAGAAACATCAATAGGCAAATCAACTTTGTAAGCATTAGACCCATACTTAGCCAAGATTTTGCAAGGGCCTATTCTCCTCATTTGAATTTTGCTTGGAAATCCCTTTTGCAACCTTTCCTTGTTCAAATGAACCATCACATAATCTCCTACTGAAAACTAAACATCTCTCTTTGTAGCATCCACTCTTGCCTTGACTTTGTGGGAGGTATCTTGAAGAGCCTTTTCTCACTTGCTCATGAACCTCTTTCATGGATTGAGCCATGTCATTTGTTGTTCCACTCTTAGGCTGCAAGTTGGTGATATCCTTGAATTCCATTATACCCCTTGGATGCATACCATAAACAACTTCAAAAGGGCTTTTACCAGTAGACCGGTTGACACTATCATTGTACGCATATTCTGCTTGATGAATGAGTTGATCCCAACTCTATCCATAGTCCTTTGTCAAACACCTAAGCAAGATTCTAAGAGACCTGTTCACAACTTCAGCTTGGCCATCAATTTGTGGATGATAATATTAACCAAAAGAGAGATTAGTACCCAGCCTCTTCCACAATGTTTTCCTGAAATGACCAAGAAATTTCACATCTCTATCTGAAACAATGCTAGTAGGAAAACCATGTATTCTAACAACTTCTTTGAAAAAGAAGTAAGCAATATGTCTTGATTCATGTGTTATCTTACAAGGAATAAAATGAGCCATTTTGATAAATCTATCCACTACTACAAAGATGCTATCAAATCCTTCTTGAGTTCTAGGTAATCCTACCACAAATTCCATACTAATGCAATCCCAAGGCCTATGTGGAATGGGAAGAGGCTGATATAAACCAACATTGGAGGAATTACCTTTTGCTTTCTGACATACCAAACACTTCTCAACATACCTCTTGATGTCTCTCTACATCTTAGGCCAATAATAGAACCTTTGAACCAACTCTAAGGTCTTGTTGAGACCAAAATGCCCACTTAAGCACCCATTGTGATTCTCTTGAATGAGTTTCTTTCTCATAGAACCTTTTGGAACACATAACTATCCACCCCTAAATAAAAAACCATCTTGCAAAGTGAAATCAGCATATGCACCATGGAAATTATTCTGAAAATCTTGACAAACTTTATAAGCTTCAACAAAATCATCATCAGTAGGATACACAGCTTTAAAACTATCAATACCAATCCTTTGTACTTGAATCTCATGAACAGTTAACAACCTCCTACTCAAAGCATCTGCTACTTTATTCAACTAACCCTTCTTATGCTTAAGAGTAAAAGTGTAAGCTTGCAAGTACTCTACCCATTTAACATGCCTATGATTCAATTTATCCTATGAGTTCAAGAAACTTAATGCTTGATTATCTGTGTATACAACAATTTCTTTAGGAAGAAGATAATCTCTCCATTTCCTAAGTGCCTGTACTAATGCATAGATTTCTAAATCATAGGAAGAGTACTTTTTCTTGGCATCATTTAACTTCTCACTAAAGAATGCAACTGGTCTATTGTCTTGACTTAAAACAGCTCCTACAACAATATTGCTAGAATCACTTTCAATAGTAAAAAGTTTGTCAAAACTAGGTAAAATGAGCATTGGTTGAGAAGATACTTTAGTTTTCAATAATTCAAACCCTTTATTAGTTGCATCTGTCCACATAAAATTTACCTTTATACCCCTTTTGATTGGTTCTAAGATAGGGCCATAAATCTCACTGAATCCCCTGATGAATTTCCTATAAAATTGTACTAAACCATGAAAGCTTCTGACATCACTGGCTATTTTAGGAGTTGGCCAACTAGTTGTTGCTGCAACTTTAGTTTGATCCATTTTCAGATTGCCTCCTGATACAACAAAACTAAGATAGACCAATTCTTGCTTCATAAAATCACATTTTTTCTAGATTAATGGTTAGTTGTTCATCAGATAACTTGCTCAAACAATAGCTAAATGATTCAGATGCTCTTCCTTAGTTTTACTAAAAATAAGAATATCATCTAAATACACAACAACAAACTTTCCAATTAAATCATGTAAAACTTCATTCATGAGTCTCATGAATGTTTTGGGAGCATTAGAGAATCCAAATGGCATGACAAATGACTCATAGAAACCCTCATTCATTTTGAAAGTTGTCTTCCACTCATCACCCTCGTTGATTCTTATCTGATGGTAGCCACTCTTCAAGTCAATCTTACTGAAATACTATGCACCCCCCAAGCAATCCATCAAATCCTCTATCCTAGGTATGGGAAATCTGTATCTAATGGTGATCTTTTTTATGGCTCTAGAATTTGTGCAAAGTCTCCATGTTCCACCCTTCTTAGGTGCCAACACTGTACGTACTGCACAAGGACTAATGCTTTTCCTAATCAGCCCTTTGTCTAAGAGTTCTTGTATTTGTCTTTCTACCTCTTCATTTTGTTCAGGGGTCATCTTATAAGCAGCCTTATTGGGTAAAGAGGTTCCAGGTATGAAATCAATCTGATGGCTTATGGCTCTAGGAGGTGGTAAGGCTGCAGGTGTACCATCACTAAATATTGGTTTGAAGTTATCAAGGATCTGCTGCACCTCATATAGTAGCTCAACTTTCTTTTCTATCTTTTCTTCATTGGGTTTAACTATGAGTGCAAATCCCACTCCTTCACCTTCTTCTAGTTTTTTTATGAATTCTTTCTCATTCACTAACAAGATGTTATGGACTTTGTTGTTGCTCTCTCCTTCTTCATTGAGCGATTGAACCTGATAGGTTGCTTCATTTTTCTGAAATGAGTAGGAGTTTCTTTCCCCATCATGTTGTGATTTCATGTCAAATTGCCATGGTCTACCCAATATCAAGTGGCAAGAATCCATAGCAAGGATGTCACATAGAATCCTATCTGTGCATCCACCTATGTGGAAATCTACCCAAGCTTGCTCATTTACTAACACATGTTGTCCCTTATTTAACCATGTGACCTTGTATGGCTCCTTGTGTTGTATCCTAGGTAGTTTCAATTTACTTATTACTTCCTCTGATATGATGTTATCTGTGGATCTTGAATCTATGATCACCTTACACACCTTTCCCATGATTTTACACTTAATCATGAACAATACTCTTCTCTGTGAGACCTCTTTACTGTGTGGCTTCTTCATTAACACTCTCTTGATCGTCAAACTCTCACCATATTCTGAAGCTAGGTTCAATGCTGAATTTTTGGTATTACCTCCATCTTCCTGAACTTAATTTACCCTCTTCTCACCACCATAGGATGAACTAGGCTTCTCTGGGCATCTATAGGTAGGGTGGCCCAACTTTTGACAGTTATAGCACTTCATGGTTGAGAAGTAGGACCCTCTCCCTTGTCCATTAGATCTACCCCTACTCAAGTAGCTTGATCCCCTACCCCTATAGCTGGGTTTTCTCTGAGAATCCCCACTTTGCTCTATAAGTTTAGACTCTCCTTGGGATCGTTGATCTATGCTCCTTCCCTCAAAACTGCCTCTATGGCCTCTACCATCTCTTCTCCTACCACTTCCTCTACTGCTTTGTTCTTGCTTCCTCCTACTTTTCTCTTCCACTTTAAGTGCTAGTTGATAACACTTGTGTACTGTTTGTGGGCATAACAAACTCATCTCTTCCTGGATATTCCATCTCAATCCTTTCAAGTACCTTGCCACTTTTATACTCTCATCCTCTACTACCTTGGACCTTATGCACATTTTTGGAAACTCCTCAGTGTAACTACTGACATCTAAGTCTTTTTGTCTCAAATTTTGTATTTTCTTGTGAAGTTTGACTTAATAGTGTTTAGGAAGGTAGGTTTCTTTTATTTTGGCTACCATTGCTTTCCAGGTGGCTATTGATTTCTTACCTTCTTTCACCCTTTCTACCATTTCTACCATTTCTTTCTTGGATGAACTTCCACCAAGTTAAGCCTGCCCCCCTCAATCTTGATTTTACTACCTTAACCTTTTGTGCTTTAGTTATTCCATCACATTCGAAATGGTTTTCTAGACCTTCAATCCACTCTATAAGAGCACCTGGATCCATCTTTCCACTGAAAAGAGCCACTCCCTCTAAGGTTTTACCACTCATAGCTCTCAAAGATTTCAAGAATGGTTCTTTCTCAATAACAGGGTCAGGTATGGGAACCTCATCTTCTATGGTCACCATTTTACCCTAATCTCCAACCTTATCATGGACTTCTTTAGTTTTAACTTCTACTTCAGCTAGTTTCATTGCTAGTTGATCCAATCTTTCTCTGAGTGCTCTATTTTCTTCTTCTTGGTCTTTTACCTTCTTGGCTAACTCAACATTAGTCACCATGTTTTCCTAATGATCCTTTTCTTCGGAATCTTTTGTTGGCTCTGATACCACTATGATAGGGAGTTTGCTAGAAAGTGTTCAACAAGGATGTTTAAGTCTAATCGTTCAATTTGTTTCCCAAAGACTTGTTTGAGGCTATTGTATATGTTTTCAAAATCATTCTTGAGGTTTTAATGCCAACCAACTCATGCATCACTTTCCAAACAAACTCCCCTTTTGATTGAGCTCATTCCCTTACTCATCCACTATTGACTATATCCAACCATTACATACTTCGCTACACATTCCTCTATCCTTTGGGCATTATTCTGATTTTTCTTTTTCATTTCAAGCTCCTCCAAATGGTTTAGGAACCTAAGCAAAAGTATTGTCTTTGACCTTGTGTAATTTTGGGGTACTTAAGCATTTTTGGTCTTCTTACTCAATCCCTTGCTAGAATACAAACCCCAAATGTCTCTGCCATACTGTCAAGAAGGTGGAGGGGTTTCCTTCAATGTCCCTAGATAGCTATCCATAATTTCTTAAATTTCTACCAAATCCAAACCAATCGGGTTCTTGAAAAGTGTGAGTTTTGTAGTCAAAAGGCTCGTAGCCCGTTGAGGGCTAATTGGCACCTTTTTGATCACCAAACCAACAATGGGTAATTCCTCCAAAAAACTTGACTTGGATGGTGTTTTAGAGGTATATGCTAATATATTTTCATGGTTTAGGCCACCGTTAATGCAAAATGAGGATTGTCCACTATTTATGGCACTTTTGTAGGGTTTGGTGAGGGTTTTAGTTCTTACACCAAAGTATCTCCCTCCTAAGTTTAGTTCAAACCTCCACACTACTGATAAACCCATGCCACAACATACCAATGACTACCCTACCACTAACAATCAAGCATTATGCCAAACACTTGGCAAACAAACTAAAAAAGATCAAAAACACTGTCAAAATCACCGTTTTTCTGAGTTTTCACTGTCTGGGCTGCATTATATTGGGTTAGAACTTCAAAATTCCTCCACCATAATGTCAACAATCCTTCAAACAACACAATAGCTCTGCATTTAACAAGTATAGTGAGGTCTTCATACATAGAAGGTTCCAAAATCAAACTTGGTGCCAAAAACCATAATATTTCCCTAAACAGGGAGTTCACTGCCCTTCAAAAACAGTGACACTTTAAATTGCAAAATGAATAAATTTTGGTGCTCCAAATTGCTGCAATTCACTCATAGGGAATGTGCAGACCTTTTCCCAACATTTTTTGCTAAAATAGACTTTGAGAACAATATTTTACTCATAGTTTCAACTACTAGCCAAGTTACCCACTCAACTTGCCTAGTAGGATCTCACACAAACTCCTTGTGCATATCCCTGGCCAAACAAGAAGATATTTACATTTTAAAATCTCTCATCAACTTGACGAAGTTCCTCCATGGGATCCCAATGAAGTTTTTCAGTCAAGTTGATCCATTATGGAGTACAAACCATTGATAGGGCAGTGAGCTCACAAAATGAAAGGAATTTTTATTTCACCAACTTGCAAAAAGGAAAACTAGTGCAATGATCAGTTGAATAGCATTGGGAAACCAATATTTACACTTCCCAAAAGGTACAATATGGACCAGATGGGCTACAGTACGGATTGCTGCTCTAAAAGAGAGAAAAACACATTAAAAGCCATAATTTTGCACTTCTATATTGAGAAAGAATTTGTTTCCATATTTTCCAACCCTATACAAGGAAGAGGCTGGTCTATTTAAATGTATTTTGAGTTAGTTAAGATGTCCTATATGGACATATTGTTGTAGCATTGTTTTTCACATTTTTTACTTAAAAAGTGACAACTTTTCAACAAGGTGAGCAACTTTTGTTTCACAAAATGACATCTTGGATAACCAAACCTCTTCAACTCACCTAAATACCTAAGAAATGCTTAAAAAAACTTAGTAAACATGTTTCAATTCTTTGGAAAGAATTTTGAGACCTTTTTGGCAATTTTACACATTTTTGCCAAAATTGTCAACTCAAGTCCTAAAAGGCAAAACTTGACCTCTTGAGCAAAAATGAGATCAAAACCACTAGACAAGACACACAACAACATAGAACAACATTAAAAACCTAACATGAAATTACAAACATGAAAGCATGAAATACTCAAAAAGGAGAGTTTTTACTCAACTAGGTGCTCCTGCACCAGTTGGCTATCTGGTTTTTCTCTATCATGCCACAACCCTTCTTTACATCTTTGGTTTGCACTCTTATAGCCACACTTTCCCGCCAAAAATACATTCAAACTTCTGGCATGCTAGGTTTTCCACCATTCACAAAATCTGCATCCAATTTGATCTCTGATCATTGTGGCACATCATATCTGATCAGATCCTGTGTCCCTGATTGTTGACTTACAACTCATCAATCAGCATCGCCATGCTCTTTTTCTTTCAATGAAAATCTTCTATATTTAGTTGTATGTAGCATGATTTTTGGCCTTGTGTCTTGTCAATTATGTGCATGATGTGGTTTCATTCATCCTCTTTGATATGCTAGATCAACTTGTCCTAGAATAATGGCATTTCCTTGATCTAGAGCCGCAATCTCCTGCCATACTTCGTTGAGATTCACAATTGTAATTTAATGTTGGACCAACTGCCAACAACCTCATCGACATACCACACCAACCTGTGCATGCATGCCACTTTACCTTCATGTGGCACCTTTGTCATCATCCACCTTGGCTCACTATGTCAGTCTGACTTGGTTACTAACCAATAGCACACAACTAGGTTCATCTACTAGTTCGCAAACCCTGCTTGTTTTACCCTAACCAGTATGTCTTCACCCTTGCACTTTGCTTCTCTTTTGGTGGAACACCTAAACCGGTCAGCACTCTTTCCAACCTCCCTTATGCACATCTTCAACTGATGAGAGCCTTCTTTGTCTACACTTTGTCATCTTACGGGTTGTCATCTATACCGGTAGTATCTTCTGTATGTATACTAGTAAGATATCATGCATACCGGTGGCCCCAAACTCCATCTTCATTCTAGCAAAATTCTTTTTCTACAGTTGTTCACCATTCACTTTTTTCTTCATCATCCCGAACATTATCTCAACTAGTTTGTCAAGGTGACAAACCCATTCTTACTTCTCTATACCAGCCACTCATCATGTCTGCTCTTTCTGATCCAGTGCACAACTCTGATTTCATGCACCTAAGAAAACTTAGTGTTTCACTGGTTGATCTGGTGTGAGCCTTCAATCACCTGTCTTATGTTCTTTTGTCTTATCTCAGAAGATTGTGATGCATTCCATGCATACTGGGAGATAAGATCCACTTACCGATGAGAATGGATCCTTGTCATCTGCATCTTGCAATGCACCAATCTGGCTTCCTTGTTCACGCAAACACATCTTCAAATAGGCACAACTGATCAGGTTGGGCACACTCATAGTTAGACATCTCTTAATCCAGTGGGAGTCCTACAGATTCACATCCAACAAGATATTGGTGGTCTGCACATACTTCACCTCTGGTGTTGATGTGATTTTTTGTAACATTCCACCTCTTCATCACAATCAACATCCCAAAATCTTGCTCTCTTACAGATGTCATTGTTTTTCCTCTTCATCAATGTTGATGCCATGTTCTCATACCGGACCGGTATCTAGTCCTTATGTCTTCAACACAAGCCAATACTAGCTTGAGTACTAGTGACCCCACTGAACATAATGCAAGATGCCATTCTTTCCTTACAGGTGACCTATTATGCTAGTTGACATCAAAGACACCATTTCTGGTATGAATAAATGAAATCACTGCTCATCAATCTCCCATACCAGTTGGCATCAATGACAACATAGTGCCAACAGTTGTGAGGAGAGATAATTGTTAGGTTTTATGTCTTTTCTAAATCTATCCTACCCTTTTGTCACTCCATTCCTTTAGAATTAGAAATATTTTACCCTTCCACATTTATTACATATTTTTTTATATTTCTCTATATGGCAAATTTTTTTGTCAAACTAGAAATTTTTGTTAATGTTGAAGGTTTTCTCGATTTAAGTAATAGAACTACTAAACAAGTAAATATGAAATTTGTTTCAAAATGTATTTTTTAAGGTAAGCCTTTTGATCATTTGATAGATGAGGTGATACTCATCCCTAAATAATACCTAAGGTAATAGAAAGCTAGAAAAGATTAGGTGGAGCGATTCCCCCTACTAGTAATGTCCTTCCTTAATAAAGCCTAAATAGGCCAATGGAAAATAGTGCCTTCTCCTTTTCTTGAACTCTGTGCATGCACAAGCATGAGGAGAATCATTTTGAAAAGACTTGTCTATTAAGTTCCACTAAAAGGATGAAGAATGAAATAGCTACTCTACTTTTGTGCCCCTTCCATGCAATAATACGACCTTCCATTACTTAATGTGTCCCATACTAGCTATATTTATCCATTATTTATCTCATTAAATTTCCTTTTTTACAAGGTCTCTCACGACTACAAGCTATAACAGTAACTAATAGAGAATATCTTCAAAATATTAAATGCGAAAACTAGAAATCATAAATAGTTGATAAAAGTTATATCCCAAAATGAACTATTAATTAGTTAGAATAATATTTAAATGATAATTTCCCTTTTGTTAAGACTCTTACTTTTAGCTTCTTATAATTAAGTTAGACTTCATAGGACTTCATATATAAAATTGTATTCAAATGTAATCTACAATTAAGAATTCATCATACACCAATCAAGAACCTAAAACATGCAAAATATAAAAAAACATGAAAGATTATACCATTCACATGCTTAGTAGGGTTTGATCTCCATTGTTTCCTATCTCCATTGATCTTGCTTGATATGGTTGCTCTCAATTTTTTTATTTTGCACAAGAGCTCAAGAAAGAACAGATTGTGGTTGTGTAGATGATTGATTGCATAAGATTCTTAGGGTTAGATAAGGATGAATGAATCCCCTTATATGAAAGACACATCGAAGGTGGAGGGATAAGTGGTTAGCTAGGATTAAATGGTATGAAAGGAAAATGGTAAAATATGGAGGGGGTAGTTAAAGGCAAATTAAGAGATGAATGACAAGTGTCATGTAGGGAAAAAGATAATTAAATAAATAAAGATCTATTTAATTAATATAAGAGGTGGGGCCAATTAAATAAATAAAATATTAATTTAATTTAGGGAGAGGATAATTTAAATAAATTAAAATATTTTTTTAAATGGGAAAAGGCTAGAAGAGGATAAATGAATTAATTAAATAAATAAAGATCTATTTAATTAATAGAAGGCTTAGAATAAAATAATTAAATAAATATAATATTTATTTAATTAGGCGAGGGTAGTTTTAGGTATCTACATATACCAGTTCTATTATTTATAATTCAATATTCAAAAATGAATTTCCATATATTTATCAAGAATAAAATCTTATGGATGTAACATAGTTTAAAAATCTCCAACCCTTCTTGGTCCACCTTCTTCTAATAGAGCATAATATTTTCTATAAAGTTTTATATAATCCTGAAGTTGAAAGGATATCTATTTGGAGATTTATCCTTGTCAGTATGTAATTAACCTCCTAAAAATCTAGAGTTTTTTTTAGTATGTTTGACCCAACTATGCTTCCTAAGTTTCATCCTCCTTATTTGAATCTATTCTTCTCATATCCCATCTTTATTCCTCTTATATTTCTCCTTCCTCTAATATTTTCACTATGTTCTCTTTAGCCTTCACAAACCTAGTTTTTATGACCACCAAAGAACTACTTCGCTTTTCTTTCACTGACTTTATTCCCTTATATCCATTAGTAATCCAGAAAAAAATAGCAGGTCACCTCAAAGCTCTTTGAATTATTATCTATTTATATATTCTAATGTAGTTTTCATCCTCCAAAAAAATGTTACCTTTGACTCCTCCTTCCTATCTAAATCTTGTTTCAGACCTGAACGCATTTCATTTGAATACTTCCCTCCTTCTCTACATAAGAAGGGGGATTACTGTTTTCTCGATGTCTATAGTTTGGTTTTCCTCAAATTATGACTTGTATTAAATTAATCCTCATAGTTCCCTCTATCTCCTTTAGTCCTATAGGGTTATTCTTATCCTTATTTTATTATATCTTTTTTTGATGGATTGTCACTAATATTATGATATGTGTTGAGAGAAAAATGTAATATTTTGAGGCTTGATCAAATTCCACCTTCTTCCTCCATGTTACTTGATCCATTAAAATCTCTAATTATTCAAACACTTCATCATTTATCTTCATTGGAATAAAAGATCTAGCATACATTCCATATTCATTGTTTACAATTCTTTCATTTATTATTATGAATTCCTCAATTTCATTTGTTATGGTTTATAATGATTCTTTGTTTCAATATTACAATGGCATATTATAGAATTTGATCTAATTTGGTACTTTCCCAACTTCTTCTTCTAAGGGGGTGAGGTTTGGTCTCTAGTTGACAATAAACGATCTTGAACCAACTATCATGTTGTGTGTTTTCCCTAGAATTTCTTTTGTCTTTTACCTATTGGGGAAATTAACTAGGAAAAGTCCCTTTAACAATGAAGTGATTCTAAGATCTACCCCTAATTTTTCTAAACACCATTTTTCCACCCTTTATCTTCTAGGCCAACCACTCACTTTTCTCACAAAGAAATCTTTTTCTTCTATATTTTCTATAGATTTTGATAATTTCGTAGAATTTTTTAGTTATTTTGCAACTTAATATTTTATGTAGGAATAGGAGGAATCAATATTGATCTCATTTCCATAGGTTCACTCTTTAGGGTTCATCATTTCTCTCCTTTTGAGGGAGAAGGTTCTTTTTGTTCTCCCATCTATTTGAAACTTTGATTCTTGATATAAAGTCATCTACTTCCCTCTAGGTCTAAGACAAGGTGGTAGTTTTGAAGGCTACCCAAAATACGAATTCTACTTTGCCTTTTTGCATGATATTCTAAAATCAAATTTGAAAGATAAATATTTTTATTTTATATTAATTATTATTATTTGTAGTGTCAAAAATTATATACCCCTTTGTAATTTGACCTACATCTTTTGTAACCACTTTGGTGTCCTTTCACCTAGCACCTGAGTAGGCTCACTTCAGTGCTTGCATCAGCCCCTTCCCTCTTAGGATGCTCAAGATCCCCCCTTTCTGGTAGCTCCCTCGTGGCGTTAGTCTTGTTAGTCGTGTGTCTCCCTTGTCTCCTACCATTTTCAAGTGTGATTCATTTGGACACTAGCACGCCGTGTGGACATTTGCATGCCACACATTAGTCCTACGACATCTTAGCATTCAAATGTTGGTTATGAGCGGGCCTTTCCACTTGTCACTTGCACATGTTGGTGGAAACAACCCCTAATATTTCAAATGGCTCATGACCCTCTCTTTCCTTAGGCTTCTCTCAATTTAAATGCATCTTTCTCTTCTTTCAATCTCTCTTATTCTTTGGGCTCTTACAACTTTCTCCAGTTCTCTCTCACTTGCTACAACACTCTCAAGCTCTCATAGTATTTATTTTGCAACTCGCTTGGCTTTCTCAAGCCTCTCTGGTAATATCTATCTATTTATCCTATCTTTAGGCATCCTGGGATTTATCACATCCCTCTTCTATCATTTATCATTTATCATTTATCTTATCTTTCATTTATGTTTTACTCTATCAATCTATCTAGCTGTCTATGGAGGTGGAAATACTGAAACAAGGATTTGATTGAGGCAAGTCCCCAAGCAGCCCCAAACATTTTTCCTTTCTGACTTGTGTGCAAGTTGCATTATAGAAGATTTATAAGGCTAGAGGCGTCATAGCGTCGACCTATTGTTTGTCAATTTTCCCCCCTTTTCTCTTATTTCACTTTGTTTCCTTGTTGTCTGTATTTTTATATTATCATACATCATTCATTTATCTATATGATTGTCAATCTCTTCTTTATACAGTTCTTTGTTTGTGTCTATATAGGACATTAGCGTGTCATGCTGGAGTCCTAGTTTCACGCGTTCGTCCTGGTCATAGAGAGATACCAAAACTATCTAGAAGGCATGTTTGTCTTGTATTAGCTTAGTTATATATCTCGTATCCCTTGGCTCACCTTTAGTGCCAATTTGAGTGAGGTAGTGGTGGATCAATTTTTCCTCTGAGATTCATCATCTTGGAGGTGACAAATCCCCTCCTCTACATTTTGATGAACCTAACGTGAACACTTCTTCTGTATTAATTTATAAAAAAAAATTTATCATTCCTTCAGTCATGCATTGCTTCTATAATTTAGTTTACTATTTTCAAATTGTATTTGATATCTTCATTTATTAGTTCTATTTCTAATTTTATTGAAAGTGCTAAAGATGTTCCTTTTCAAGCATGTGATGGTGACTTGCCTTTGCCTTTGTCACTCTATGTCTTTGATCTCTCTTGTAAAAATTCTTCCGTCTCAAAAGATATTTTGTTGCAGGAAGATGAAATCATTGATACCTTTCTTAATGTTACTTTTCCATCTCTTCATTCTAGTTCACTCTCTTCTAGAGATGATGCATTAGTAAATGATGAGTCTCGACTCATATATGATTTTCCATCTCTGCACCGTACTTTAGTCTTGAAGGTGACAAGTCAAAAAAGTTGGTAAAGTTTTAGTTTGAGGCTAATGAAGCGATCCTGATGAACAAATGGACAAATATGGTGGTACACAACCTCTGATGACATTGAATAGAGACGCCATTTGTCGCATTAAATTAAACAGAATGTGATTTTTGATATTACAATTTTATAGCTATATATCTATCTAAAACTTATCATTTTGATCAAGGGAATATTTTATTTTATATGATGTTTATGTTAAAAATACTATTTATAATTAATATTGTTATTTTTACATGTAAATGGTTGTCAAATTTAAGCTAAAACAAAAAAGTGAACACTAACACAATTGAATGCTATTTCACTGCACCCCTTACTACCATTGTAGAATGCCTCTCAATATTAAAATAATAGAACATTTAATATTGTATTTCACAAAATGGTGATTCATCTTTTGAGTGTTCATTTTATGGCATCTAAAATTATCATTTTGTAGGTTGTAGTGCTCAATGATAACAAGTTCAAAAATGTATTTAATATTCATATTTTTATTAATATATTAATTAATGTAGGTCCATTTTTTAAATATTGTTCTATATTCATAGTACTTTATAAATTAACAAAGCTTGTGATAAAAATCTTTAAAAAAAGGTAGTTCACTTCATATGTATATTCTTATTTCAATGAAATAGGATATATATGGCGAGAGAAGCACATTATAATAAAATATTATAATAAAAAAATATTCATACCAATCACAAATGTAATATTGAATAAAACAGATGATAAAAGATTACTAAAATGTATCTATATGGTTAAAAATAGAGTTAATAATCTAATTCTAAGAAACAATGTAAAAAATAAATTTGCAGTGAATTTTTTTAATTAGAGTATAACAGGTTTTGAAGGGACCTCAAAACCCTTAACAAGAAAGGACAACCAGCACCAAGAAAAAAACAAATGCAAATCAAGAACTAGCCAACAACAAAATAAAAAGAAACCTAAGGGTTGATAGACTTGAAAGCCTACTGAAGGTTCTTTAACATTTTTGTAGCTTTTGCATTCTTGTGAATACCCCCTTCATTGATGATCAGAACATCATGGATAATATGGCCTTGGTAAATCTTACCTTTATCATGGCTATGCATTCTAGTTGAGGGGCCAAGAGTAGGTCCTTTACCTGTGCCATGTTGATCTACAACAACATTCTTCTATTTTTCCTCCACAATAGAAAAATGAGGGCCAAAGTTACCCTTTGTCAAACCATTAAGGGTATTCTCTTTTTCATTTAGTTGTTTGAGACTATTGGTATTAATATGCATAGTTTATCTACTCATAGCCACAACAACACTAAGCTTATCATGTACCTTATTGATGACCCCTTCTAGATGCCTGATCTTTCCGTCATGATCCATCTTCATGGTTTTCACCTCCTCGACCACATTTTTTATAGGAGCCAACATTTTATTTGCGTTGTCCAAATTAGGGATCTTGTTCAAAATATTTTTCCCCAAATCCACTTTTTTATTAAGGATATTAAACTTATTCTTAAGGAACTTGGTTTCACACAACATCCATTTGAAAAAGGTTGTTATGTCACTCTATCACATCCTTGACCACCATCAACATGTCCACATCCTGATGGTAAATGACCCCTATTCCTTTTCCACGAGGGTACCTCTCTCCAATTTAGTAGGGATTTTTATGTGGAATTCTATCCCCTACAAGTCAATCCCCAAATTAGGGATGTCAGCCCTATCCGTTGCCTCTTGATCCATGATCTTTTTAACATTCACAATTGATTTCTCTAAAGTATTGTTTTCATGGGAGGTGTTGGTCTTCCTTCCATCTCCAATCACAAAATGAGAGAAACTATGTCTTTTCTTCTTTTCTTTATCCTATTTGTACTTTAAATAATTAGAATATTCCTCCACCTAAGATTTACCTTTCTTAGTGGAATTTGGGGTTTGGGAGTTTGGAACGTACTCCACCGAGGGCACATAATTAGAATCTTCTTTATAAGATTCATACTCTTGGAGCCAATTGAGGGTGAAATTTACCTTCTTAGAGTGTTTGTAATTACCAAGATGGTAGCTAGCTCCATCATTAGATAGGGCATCTTCAAGGTCAATAGAGAAGTCAGAGTCATGCAAATGAACATTCTAGGAAAACTCAATTTTATGCTTAGTTTAAGATGGTTTAGACTGGATAGACAAAGTTTTAGCATGCTCCATGAGAAGAAGAATGAGGTCTTCATGGAGAATAGATAAATTAGGGTTCTTTTGGTGTGCATTAATCCCATTGTAGAGAGAAGAGAGAAGATAAAAGGGTACAAAGATCCATCTATCATGTCTGAAATGATAGCTAAATTGGCTTGTAAAATGACCATCAAGGGTTGTGAACCTCATGATGACTTTTGCAAATTCAATCTAGATGGGTTTTATGGATGCATAGTTATATCCACCAATAGTAGTCTAGTTAACCCTCTTCCATTCACATTCTTTGAAAAAGATATTGACTGCTTAATCAGATGCCTTTCAATCCCTATTAAATTTCTTGTATTCAATGAACATGTCAGTGATTTCAGCAACGAGGTCTTCAGTGATTGATATTTTAACCTTATACACATGAAAAATTCAATTCTCCCACCCTTCCTAAAAATAATTAGTCACCAGAGGGTCATGGCTATGAATTTTCTCTATATATGGAGTAATACCTCTTCGTGAAAGCTTACCCCAAACATGATAGTTATTCTACCTTTTCTCATAAGAAGTGGGCTCCACCTTATTTCTCTCACCACCCATAATATTATAAGAGCTAATATGGAGCCAAAGAAAAAATTGGGGAAAGCTACACCCTACATCTAGCAAGTGAAAACCAAACTAAAAAAACAATGGGCCAAGAAAGCTTGATAAAGAGTGTCCTGCTTTTTACTGCCATAATTGGGATTGGACATCTCATCCTTCCCATTCATGCAGGCCTAGAATAATGATCCATCATTACAAAGAGATTTTTCCTTTTAGCATAACCGACTATCCTTTGAAATGATACTTCAAATTTCCATGGGGATTTGATCACAAGTCCCCCACCATAATATGTTAGGTTGATTGACTCCCACATTAGTAAAACCATCAACAATTTTATTACCTTCGCAAAAAATATGGGATATTTTATAATCATCAAAATATTTAAGCATTTATATTCTAGCAAGGATTAGGCTTTTGATTGTCCAACTAGGAGCCTAAACACCATTTATATAATTAATTATGTTTAATGAGTCACTCTCTAGCCAGATTTTCTAATAGCCATTATGGACTACCAATTTTATTCTAATGTAGGCTACATTTGTCTTGACATAATGGTTGGTCCAGATTCACAAAGGGAGGGCCACAACTGATACAAACCTAACATTGTGATCACACGTGACTCTCCCACATCCAGTAAGCTTAGGGTTGCCCATAGTGAAAGTTATGATTCATTGTAAGATTGACAAAAAAATGATAGAAAAAATTGATTAAGAGAACTTTAATTGCTCAAAATATTTATAAATTGAATAATAAAAAAAAATTAAATTGAATATACATGAAAGATGGCACAAATGATTAGTTAAATTCTTAACAATTTATTGATTTAATTTATATACATTGAAAATAATGATTTATGTTGACTTTTCTTGGCATAATCTAATTCTAAGAAACAAAAAAACAAAATTGTAGTGAAAGTCATGATCCATGCTAAAATTGAGTAAAAATGATAGAAAAAATTGATTAAGAAAGCTTAAAATGATAGAAATATTCCTACTGAATAATAAAAAAATTGTAACCTCAATTTAAATGGAAGATGCCACAACTAATTAGTTAAATTCTTAACATTTTATTTTCTATTTAGGAACAAACAGGTTTTGAGGGGACCCGAAACCCCATACAACAAGTTTTGAAGGCACCCGAAACCCCCAGAATTTTCACGAATCCAGGACCCTCAATAAAATCTTGTAGTAAGATACAACATAGACATTCAATAGCCCAACCACAACCTAACAATGTCGATTAAGCATTAAATAACTAGTGGTAAAAGAGAAAGGCCGAAGTAAATCAAACAAGCTAATGAGTGCATAGGGAACAAGGCTCCCTCAACCATAACCATGGGTTTTATCAAGGCTCCCACAACCTTATCCTTGAGAGTCAGCACCATAGAGAACAACTTGCTTTTCAGGATCTCCACCTCAATAGAAAATAAAGGAAAGAAGTCAGCACAAAGACCATCATCAAGTCCCTTACAGCCAAAAGATAGGGCATCATCACCCCCCAACAACAGTTCTAGGCATAACCAGTAGCATCCAAGTCTACCTCAATAGGAGAAAGGTCACCTCTAGCCAAATCCATCTCCCCCTAAATAGAAGCTATGACCACCTCTATAGGAAAAACCAAAGTAACCGAGAGATGCAGTAAATGAAGCACATAGACCAAAGTCATGGAACCAAGAAGGATAGGGACAACATAACCCTCACCACAAAGAGACCCAAGAGTCAAGAGATATAAACATAGAAAGACAGATCCCATCATTAAGAAAATCACAAACCAAATAAATTGAATACTGATGATTTATGTTGACTTTTCTAGCATAATAAAACCTAAAATGGGACACTATGTCTTGTCATCCCACAACATCAAGAGCTCCATAACTTACAATGATTATTTAGATCTCTAAATGGACACCTTTTCTCCTCCCAAACTTAGTCTCCTTATCCATGACCCTTTATGTCTTATTATGGACATGAGAAAGTGTGTATTTTGTCCATTTTGATTTATATTTATCACCTCTTCATGTTCACCTATTGAAAATGCAATTACAAATAACCATAAAATACAAATATTAAATATTTTTCTCACATTTCCTAGCAAAAAATTTCCAAGGAACATGGAGACATATGAATGTCTTAGGATTGTAGGGCTAATGCCACCTTATCACAACATTCTCCCACTTGAAATTATCCATTGTAGTTAATTCAAGAGATACATAAAAATAAAATCAAGTAGAGTGATCAAGGCCCATGGCCTTATTGCACCAATAGAACTTTTCCACAATCACTGGCTTCATAAGAGAATTTGCTACATTTTTGAAACATTCAACTTTGTCTATCAAGACCTTTGCATTATTGACCATCTCTTGCACAAAGTGACATTGAAAATTAACATGATTAGTAGGAGCATGATACATGGGATTCTTTACCAAACATATAACATGCTGACTATCACATCCAATCCTCATAGTTCTACAATCAAAACCAATGCCAATGCTAAGCCTGTGTAAAAATATAGGTTCCTTAGAGGCATGAGTAGTAGCCATATATTGTGCTTCAATGGTGGATAAGGAAACCATGTGTTGCCTCTTACTCATCTAACTCACTACTCCTCCAAATAAAGTAGATTTGAAGTTGATTTTGTCCGTTTACCCTAAAAGAGGGGTTAGAGTAGCAAATAAATAGTTTCATGTGAAAATTTGTTTCAAACAAAACTCCTTCAACTAAATTCATTTTAGCATAAACTATCTCGTATAAATTGAATTTAGTTATAGTATTTAAATATACAATTATATCAATTTAAGATTTTTGGGTGAAATATTTTTGCCTAAACTCTTTGTACCATATAGGTGTCAAGTAGATTAAAGTGAGATAGTTTTACCCAAAAGAATTTTTTCTAAAACTATTTTGTTGGCCCAAAGTATGACATAGTTCTAAACTTTCACCTATCATCACTTTCTAGGAAGAACTCATACTTTAATCATATAATTTCAATATATTCAAGGTCTTCATACTCTCCAACCACTAACCTTGTCTTATCCTTCCTCCCATATGCTAAGTATGATGTCCACAATAAGGTCCAAATATTTCACCTCTTTTACTTTTGATATTCAAAAAGTTGTAGTGACTCCTAGATCCTTATGAGTTGATCCAAATCCTATCTCCTTTCTTAATTATCTATTGAGTGACACGAATTCCTCATCCTATCTCCTTTCATAATTAGCTATTGAGTGACAAGAATCATGCAACCCTACACAAAAGGTAAATGCTCATAGCAACTTGATCTAATCTTTATGAGATGAGTGCTTGCATCTCACTCATTGCAAGGGGTTAGATCATAAAGATGAGATTGAAAAAGAAAATAAATAAAAAAATAAAAAAGAAAAGTAAAAAGTATACATAAATATAGAGAGCAGTACTCGAGAGCCATAACAAAGCAATTCAAAGGTCACATGAAATCCAAAGAAAATCACTCTACTAAACTTTAGGTATCCTATTTTTGTTCTTTCACTTTGTTTGGACCACCATGAGTCATATAGAATTATCTCATAAGATATGATTCATTATTTGCCATTTTCCTATGTATACATTATTTGACCATGCATGCCAAGTTTGGTATATTCATGTCCATTCTTCCTTCTACTTATCCATATATAATTTACTAGTCTACATGATGATTTTTTTAAGAAATCAAGAAAAAGATGTCATCTCTTACATCCACATTACACACACTTTTCATATGTACCATATATGTCCATACAACTAGACTACCCTTTTTACAATCTCACTTGATGTTAGAAGTCAATTATAACATAGATGGACTTAAAAAAGTTCCTTGTTGTCAAAGTGACTAAACTTTGGAGTATACTTTGAAAATCATTAATCTTGGTGACCAATCTTGAATGCATTTGGTAGCCTCTTTTATTTTTCTCTTTTAACTTTAATTAATCTCCTTTTTTTTGCTTTGTTCCTTTCCCTCTTGTATCATTTTCAAAGACCCAACTTGTTTTTTAATAATTCTTCATTTAATCAATGTCTTCCTATTTTCCTTAGTTTGTACTTTTTTGAAAAAAATCATTAAAAAATTATAGATGTTTTGACTAAGGTGTCCTCAACTATCAACAATATGAAGGGCCTTTATTGTCATGTGAAAGAGGGTTAGAATCTTATAAATATTTTCACAAATTATTATTATATAGATGGAAAGACAAATTGCCTTGGGATAACACTTATTGATGGAATTTTATTAATAGAAAACACAAATTATTATATAAACATATTTTATGTTTACAAGTTTAAAAAGAATTTTTTTTACAGTGACTATTTAAAAGAACGATTCATATTCTTGAAACGAATTGTCACAAAAGATTCAATGATACTGATAGGTTCTAAATTTGATAGCCATGAGTTGGTGTTTAGTAATTTTGCTTTAAATATGCTTAATATTTTTGAAAGATTATGTCATATAAAGTTATAAAGTAACAGATTTTGATTAAGCATTACAATAATAAAAGATCATAGTAAATATATATCTTGTACATAATATATTTTCCTATTTGGTAAACGACTTTCAATAGATAACACTCACAAAGTATTGAGTTGAAAGGCTGCATCGATCGTCAAACTGAGGCCCCTTGGCGAACACAAGGGAGTTTGCCCCTTGGCGAACACAAGGGAGTTTGCCCCTTGGCGAACACAAGGGAGTTTGTAATCTCCTTAATCTCCTTCACTTTCTCCTCGTCCTCAGGAACTCCTGGAAGGCTATCAAAATTGACTACAACAGAGCTGCAAATGCCCCCTCCTCCTGCTTTGGGGGTGTATTTGTATTCGTATGTGGCAGATGACACTTTCTTTCCAATAAGTCCTCCTTCCACATGGCTGAAGCGGTACAATAACTTCTCTTCCTCCACTTCCTCCACTTCCTCTTTCCCATAGCTGAAATCCTTGTTCGCTGTATCACGAAAACCAACCCATCACTAACAGGATAAGTTTTCAGGATAGTTCTTACTGTAAACAACAAAAAATGATATGATACATACCAGGAGTGAAATTGATTTGCTTGATACTGCCTACACCCCCTTCGCCTTGGAGGAAGGTGACGCTTGCAAAAAGCTCCGGTGCTTGCTTTGGGAGGAGATTATGACCATCCTTCACAAAGGCGTTCCACAGTGTCTTCGCCTCCAATGGAGTCTCGATATCATGACTGATACTTACCACCACCATTTTATCTTATTAACTCTTCTTTTCTCTCTTCTATTCTTCTTCTTTTACTTCCTCTTCTGGCTTTGAGCTGTGGTTTAGGAAGAGGAAGATGGATGGTATTTATAGAGCTGGTTGTTGGTCCACATATGAATTCATCTCAAATGGAAGTAAACATAAACGCAATTTCTTCATTCACCAGAGATTATAGAATGGCCCATCGTAAAAGACTCATCGTCCCAACGACCATCGTATGGTGAGCACTTGGCTACAATTTCAGCTTAACTTAACTAAACAATGGGTTGTGGGCAGTTTCGTGACTGGATCAAAAGATCGAAGTCTTTGATTGAAAGGCTTCTGACGAATGATATTATCAAACTATTTGATTAGTTCGCAATTGTTGAAAACAGCAGAGTCGTTTGAAAAATGTGTTCATATCGGCTATTCAGTCAAACTACCCACATTGAATTTTCTCGTATTCGTACGACATTGAGTTAAAATGTTTTAGACTCTAATAGAGTCGAGCGAGGCGAAACTTGTCGTATATTTATATAAAAAAGTTATTGTATTTTAAATTTTTTATTTGTATTAGATAAGGATGATGTTTTTTTTTTTAAATTACATTATCTTTTCATTCTTAAAATAATGGTGATAGTGAATATTCTATTTGTTTTTTCATTGATGAGATGATACATTGATTTGTATAAATAAATGAATGTTTGATAGATAAAAATAAAGAATATTTAATTTTTTATTTTGCAATGTGGTAATTCATCTTTGAGGGATCATATTGGATCATATAAAATTATCATTTTGTAGGTTTGTAGTCTTCAATGTTAACTTTCAAAATGTATAATATGAAAATGATTCTTAATATGATAGTGAATATAGGTCTATTTCTTAAAAAATATTTGTAATGCCCCTCCTTCGGTCAGACTCTGTTTAACCTAGATTGACTCTGGTTGAATTGTTATGTGGTTTTTACGATTGCATGATACTCTCTAATGTAATGATTTTTGTCATGATTATAGGAAATGATGTTGGTTATGCATTTTATCTCTATGGATGTTTAGATGTTAGATAATATGATTAAGTACTAACCTTGGACTGACATATCGACTTTATGTATATATCTTGTGTTCGTTTTCTTGTATGGGTTAGAGTTTGTATGGGGTGGGAAGGGATGATCTTCCGTCACCCACTTCGGAGAGACAGAGAATGTCAGGACTATCATCCACCTGTGTGCCTGTATATGTTGGAGTAATGTATGTGTGCTTACTAGGTGATGCAACTGCAGGTACCGAGCATCGACTCCATCTGAATCTTCAGGTCTGAGCATGCTTTATGACCCAATGGTAATGTTGAAAACATGGAGTTATCAGTCAAACCTCGTTGTGCCTTCGTTCCTATGGAACGAGACCTGTGTCAGGCGACCTTGTTTTGTTGGCCTATGGTTGTCTGGTCTTGTCTTGTATGTCTTCATGTTTTGCAGTTCTTTATAATAGAGTATAGTTGTGTGTTTATTATGTTAAAAATAAAATTAATATTAATTATCTAAAGAGATTAATGAATGGAAAATCATTGTAACATTTTATTAAATTAAAATTGCTGAGTTAGATAATTTAAGTATTTAACTACTTTAGTTTCTAGTAAGGGAATTAACAACAATATCTATTTGTGTATTTTAAAGACTAATTGAATTAACAAATTAATGTAAAATATTAAAACATTATATTAATTAAAATGGTGGGCTTCAAAGATTTAGATTATTTTAATATTTGAAAAGATTTTTTTTATAAAACTTTTGATTATTTAATTTATAATTTAATTATGTAAAATGGAATTAGTTAATTATTAATTGTATTTTATCATGCTCATGGAAATTAATTCAAAAAGGAAAATATTTTAATTTAAAATTTCGTGTGGGGAGTTATAGAGAAATAAAGTAGATAATAAAATTAATTATTTAGATTCTTTGGATGCAATTAATTGTGGGGGTTACAATTTGTAAAGGGGCTTATTTACTTGCGTTTTTCAAAAAATGAAGAGAGAATTTTCTTTCTTGGCTTTCCGTGAGCTTTCTCTGCAAATGTATTTTCTAGTTGTGGGGGTTTTCAAGGAAATTTGGGGGAAAAGTCTAGTTTTGAAAATGAATTTGGGAAATTGATTAGTAAATGCAGAGGAAGGGAATTGGTAGATTTTGCTTGATTCTTCTCGATTGGAGCTTTCTGATTTGTGCCTCGTGGAGCCGTGGATTTCTTAAGGATTGTTGCTTCTACGTTTGTTTGATTTCCAGTTAGCAGAAAGAGCTAGGGTTTTCAGATTCTTTTCTTTGTTGCAAATAAAAATTCCTTTTAATTTGAATGAAATAGCTTGTTTGATTTATTGCAATGTGGAAATTTAAAGGGATTGTCTATTTATGGGGGATTTGAGGTTTCTAGATTCTCGGATTTTAATCCCAGAACTAAAATTTATATCTAGGAAAGATTTATTCTAAGGCCCTTGTTCTACAAGTTTTAATTTGTTCTTCATTTTAAATTCATTGAAAATATGCGGTTAGATCAACTTAATTGTATTTTTGTGCATTTGAAATCTTGTTCTCGAAAAAATTATGTTATCTTTATTTGAGAAGCATTCTGTGAATCTTTGTCTGTTGTTTTGTATTCATGTGTGTGTGTGTGTGTCTCTATATATTCATATATAAATGTATATATAAAAATCTTTATATCTTTCTTAATGCAATCAGAATCAAATTATTTATTGTCGTGTTGCAACTCTATTTTTTTTATTGATTGTTGTTGTGTGCAATTGTGGGTGTCTGTCGGAGCCACCCACGCTACAGATGGCTTAACCCACAGTCGTGGGTTCACCCACGACTATGGGGAGTCATTCCCACAACTGTAGGGACTCACCCACAACCGTGGGTGAAACCCCCACAACATCCCTTAATTCCTTGCCTTCAGTCGTGTAAACAATATGTTGTGCGATGTTTTTATTAATACTGTTTGGTAGTCGATATAAATTTTAAACGATTCACTTTTAAATTACACACACACACACACACACACACACACACACACACACACACACACACACACACACACACACACACACACACACACATATATATGCTTTATCCTTGAGCTTTGAATCCTTTCTTTAATATGTTACTGATCACATCACATTTGTTAATTGGCATTAATGTATTATGTTATCATAACTAATTGAATAATGAGATGCTATCTTTATAGTGTAAATAAGAATAGAATGAATTATTAATGATTTGAATTTAGGTTATTGGGAAATTAAAGTAAAATTTGAATTAATGGAGGTACTGAAATTAAGTTGGCCTCCTTGGTATTATATTAAGATTAGATTCTTTTTTGTCTTGACTTCAAGATACCATGACAGTTCTTTGATTCTTATCTATCATTGTGGGTTGCATGGTCATGTGGTTTTAATGTTTTCAAGTTCGAGAGGCTAGGCCAATGATTGAGTTTCTTTCTGTGTATGTTATCTCTTCATCATTGAATATAATGAGATTGGTGTCTTGCATGACTTCTATTACTAGTAAATCTATCTTTGTTGTATTGAACCTCCTTGTTGTAAACTTGTTCTAGCAAGTCAATCAACCTTTCTATGGTGGAGAGGTCTAGACACTTGATGTTTTAGGATGTTGTAGACTGTTGGCATTTCAATAGAAAGGAGATTGAGAATATTGAGAAGGTTGTTGAAGATTATTGATATAACTGAAGAAGGATGATTACTGTCTTAATAACATTATTTTGTCATTGATGTCAAGAAATTGATTTTCTGATTCAGTATGATGTTGCCATATCTTGAGAAGTTTGTTTTGAAGAGAATTAAGATGTCGGTAAGTGACACAGAAAGAATGTGATAATGAAAGGGAGAAATAAGTTATTCAATGGGCAACTATTACCAAGTTAGACAATGAGGAGATCATGTTGTTTTGATTGTTTTGATATCCTACATATGTTGTTGATTGTAAGTTTAATACTGTACTATGTCACCAAGCAAAGGAACGTAGTAGGTAAACCCTAAGGAACCTAGTCGGTAAACCCTAAGGTTATCGATATCGGTTAATGAAGGCGGAATGTCTATCGAGTAAAAGTCAGTATTTACCGAGTAACAACCGAGTTATGACAGCCAGCATTGAATGAATAAAAGCGTTATTTAATGAAGGAAGCTGATGAGCTGGTGTTGATTAAATGATTGATATGTCATGCAAGAAATTTGTTAAGGATCTACGGCTTTGAAAATTCAGGAGCTAGATCTATAGCATAGATTGAACCGCAATAACCTAGCACAAGTTCCAAGGAAGGAATGCAAGTTCCTAGGCAAAGTAAAACATTTTTCAGATCAAAGGATACATTGAACCTAGTCAAGTTTGATGATCTGATGGCTAAGATTGATCATGGGAAATGTGATCAAGGAGATTTAGCAGTTAGCGAATTGTTTATAAATAAGGAATTGTTGATGAACAATGTATGTGGGCAAATGTAAGCACAGGGATGCAACATAGTGATTACCGAGCACAGAAGCTTGAAGATCTGTTTGAATAATAGAGTAGGGAGCCCAGCAGAGGGAAAAGATAAGTCCTATGACTAGATTGTTTTGAGCAAATAAGAATCTTCTTTAGCATTTCAGATGTGAAGTTGCAGATATAGTTTATTACTATTGTTTATTTTATAGCTGACAGAAAATCTCTTAACCGAGTGGACCTAACAGTCTTATTTGTAAATCCTCTAGCAAGGTAACATTCTAATTGAGTGTTTGAAATCCTTTGACAAGGTCACTTATAACAAAGTGAAGATCCTAACAGATCTGAGGGAAATCCCTTAACCGGGTCACATCTAGCAATGTGTTTGTAATCTTTAACAGTATTTTCTTTTAATCGAGCATACTCTAGAAGAGTATATTTCTTAGTGGGTCCAAAATCCCACAGTGGTTTTTCCCTATTTGCGTTTCCACGTGAAATCTGGTGTTATATGTGTTATGATGATTATATGTTTATGAGTTAGCATGTTTTGCAGTTTTGGTTATATAGCTGAAGTATAAGTTACCGAGGTTGAATCTGTTGATTTTATTGAAGATTAAGTTTGTATGATTCACCCCCCCCTCTCATCTTGTTCACGATTGGCATCAGAACTTTACAATTGGTATCAGAGCTTTGGACTCCGAAAGAAAATTTTGAAGGTACCTGAGTCAAGATCCAAAGATGTATAAGAAGGATGCCCCAAAGATGAACAAGTCATGTTTTTCCACATGGCAGAAAAGGATGAAGCTGCACCTATCAAGAATTGGAGAATATGCTACATATTATCTGGAGAATGATTACATTGCACCGATCACCTACCCAATGACTATGGAAGAGATAAGGGCGAAGCAAGAACATATTCAAGCAATGATTGAATTATCATCAGCATTGACTGACTCAGAGTTTAATGATCTAGAAGGCTGTAATGATGCAAAGGCAATGTGGACTAAGCTCATATCTGTTTATGGTGGTGATGAACATGTACAAAGAGAAAAAGTGGACAATTTAAGAGGACAACTAAAATCTATGAGAATGAATGAAGGTGAGAACATAACCCAATATAGTACAAGGTTAAAGGAAATTGTCAATCAAATCAAAGGAGCAGGAGGAACTATTGAAGAAAAGGATGTCACAAGTAAGTTGTTGAGAACCCTTCTACCTGCTTATGCAATCCGAGTCTCTGCAATCAACGAATTGAGGTCTGTACCAAACATGCAAGTTTCTTTAGATGCTACTATCGGTAAGCTACATGCATTTGAGTTAAGTAATTTTGATAACAGTGGGTCTTCGGTAAATAAAGTTGAATCTGCATTTAGTTCTTTTCATCTTGGTGAATCTAATGATTACAATGATAGAATGAGTAAGTATACTAAAGGGAATCATAGTGGAGCAAGTGAAAGATTTCGTAAGAACATGGAAGAAGTTCACAAACTGTATGAGGAAATCAGAAAGCAAGAAGAGTTTGAAGCTTTATTGGCTAGGAGGCTACCGAAAGGCAAAGGTAAGTATAAAGGAAAGTTGCCTTTGAAATGTTTCAATTGTGATAAAATAGGACATATGGCTTCTAACTGCCCTGACAAAGATTCTAGTGAAAAGAGAGAATACCGAGATGACAGACAGAAAGACAATCACTATAGAGGATACCAAGATTTCAGAAGGAGAGATAGAAAGACATGCCTAGTAGCCGATGAGGAATCCAATGATGATAAATCTGATAAAACGGACATAGAGGAAGTTGTTTATGTGGCTATTAAGGATGGGTCAGATGAAGAAAGGTATGAAGAAAAAGCCCTAATATCTCACATAAATAATAATGATTCTTGGATCATAGATAGTGGATGCTCACATCACATGACAGGTGATAAACACAAGTTTGTTAAATTAGAAGATTATGATGGAGGCTATATAAGATTTGGTAATGATGCACCATGTTCGGTGAAAGGTAAAGGCTATATCACACTTCTTGACAATGCTAAATGTGATGATGTATATTGGGTTGAAGGTTTGAAATACAATTTGTTGAGTGTAGAACAGCTAAACAATACAAGTTACCGAATAGAATTTCAGAAAGGAATTGTCAAAGTTCATGACAAGCATGGAAAGTTAGCTGCTACCAGGACTCAAACAAGAGGTAATACATTTCACCTTGACTCAACTCGGAACAAATATCTTTATGCAAAGATAGAAGAGACCTGGTTATGGCATAAAAGGTTTTGTCATGCAAATTTTGATAATCTGATCAAAATAAGTAAGAAGCACTGAGTAAGAGGTCTACCGAGATTGGAAAAACCTGAGAATGCTATGTGCCAAGGATGCTAGATGGGTAAGATGACAAGATCAAGCTTTACAAGTAAGTCCGACACTTCTAAGGGAATTTTAGATCTTGTGCACACTGATATTTGTGGTCCTATGAAAGTTCAGAGTTATTATGGTGATAAATATTTTATTTTATTTGTGGATGATTACTCAAGGATGATGTCAGTTATGTTTTTAAAAGAAAAATCAGAAGCTTTTCAAATGTTCAAATGGTACAACGCAAGAGCTGAAAATGAAACAGGAAGACAACTGAAAAGTCTTAGATCTGATAGAGAAGGAGAGTTCACTTCTGATGAATTTAACTTATTCTGCAATGATCATGGTATAAAAAGACAAGTCTCTGCACCGAGAACTCCACAAAAAATCGAATAGATGAGAGAAGAAATAGATCTATTGTAGATTGTGCCAGAACCCTAATGATTGAAAAGAGAGTACCACAAAAATTTTGGAGAGAAGCAATAAGCACTGCAGTTTACACCCTGAACCGAGTACAACTGAAGAAAGGAACTATGAAGACACCATATGAAATTTGGTATGACAAGAGACCTAATGTAAGTTATTTTAAACTCTTTGGAAGTAAATGCTATGTACACAAAGATGACAGAAATGGAAAGTTTGATAAGAAAAGTGAAGAAGGAACATTTCTTGGTTATTCTTCTAGAAGTAAAGCAATTAAATGTCTGATCAAATCATCTAACAAAATAGTAGAAAGTGCAAATGTGAAAATTGATGAATTTGTAGAAAGAAATGATGGAGGAAATTCCAAAGAACCAAAAGATTATGAAGAATTTGTCTATGTTCAACTGACAAGTCCTATCGAGAAAGTTACTGAAGAAAATGAAGAGAATATCCAGTTACCGAGTGATGAAGAAGATCATACCGAGCCTACTGAGCCTATATTAGCCAAATATGTCAGAATAAATCATGTATCAAGTCAAATTATAGGAGATAAGGATGATCTAGTGATGACAAGGAACAAACTAAGACAGAACACATGTCTGATATCTCAATTTGAACTGAGAATAGTAAAATAGGCATTTAACAGTGAAGATTGGGTAAATGTTATGACAAAAGAGATTGATCAAATCAAGAAGAATGACACATGGACAATGGTCCCAAGACCGAAGGACAAAAATGTAATCGGTACTGAAGTGGATTTTCATAAACAAGCTAAATGAAAAAGGTGAGGTCATTCGAAATAAAGCAAGACTAGTTTGCAAAGGATATGCTCAAGAAGAAAGAATCGATTATGGTGAGACTTTTGCACCTGTGGCTAGACTTGAAGAGTAAGAACATTGTGGCATCTGTTGCTTTCAAAAATTTCAAGGTATATCAAATGGATGTCAAATCTGCATTTTTGAAAGGTATACTAGAAGAAGAAGTTTATATTGAACAACCTGAAGGATTTGTTGAAAACAAGAATAAAGATCAGGTATGTAAATTGAACAAAGCTTTATATGGTCTGAAACAAGCACCTAGAGCATGGTATGAGAGATTGCACTCTTACTTAATCAAGATTGGTTTTATAAGAACAAGTGAAAACAACAATATGTACATGAAGAATGATGAGAAAAATGGAATACTGATCTCAGCCATATTTGTCGATGATATTATCTTTTGTGGAAATGATTCTCTATGCAAAAATTTTGGTAATGAAATGTGCAAAGAATTTGAGATGTCACTAATCGGTGAGATAAAGTATTTTATAGGTTTACAAATACTACAAATGAAAGATGAGATTTTGATTACTCAATCCAAGTACATAAAGGAAATCTTGAAGAAATTTGGAATGGAGGATTCTAAACCTATAAGTATTCCTATGACTACCAACTATAAACTACCAAAGAATGATGAATCTACATCTGTTGATGAGACACTTTACCGATCCATGATTGGAAAGTTGCAATATGTTGTGCATAGCAAACCAGATATAGCACATGTAGTAGGTATTGTTCCAAGATTTTATGTAGATCCCAAAGAAACCCATATGACAGCAATCAAGATAATTTTCAGATACCTGAGAGGCACTGAAGATTATGGCTTAGTATATGAAAAGAGAAATGATTTTGATTTAAAAGTCTATATTGATGTTGATTGGGTAGGCAACATTGATGACAAGAAAAGCACAAGTGGTGGAGCTTTCTTTTTGGGAGAAAGACTAGTGAGTTGTCTTAGCAAGAAACAAGGATGCATTTCACAGTCAACAACTGAAGCTGAATATGTTGCTGCTGTTGGTATTGTTTGATGATTATGTTGTGATTGTAATTGATGGACACACACTTGCTTTGAGATCACTTTTTGTATGTATCAGTTCTTCTCAATCGGTATTTGTTTCAACCGGTATGATATATGATAGTCTTTAGACTATCGGTGTTTTGCATAAAGTGTTTACTAGTCTCAAGCGACATCAAGACTCCAAGCGGCATGTGAAGCTCAAGCGGTTCGAAGGAACATAGCGGCAGAACACCCATTTCCCAGTCTTCTTTTTATCAAACCGGCAACCGGTATTCTATGTTAACTGGTATTTTGTATGAAACGATAATACTCTATGATGAGTTACCATCCACCGATTGTTTAGCGGTGCCGACACTTTGGCAATGATTTTGTGTCATGTTACCAAATGTGTCTAGATGCACTGAACCTAGGTTATTGTATTGTAATCCTATTGGACCGACATGAGATCAGATTCCTTTATAATTACTTCATGTCTAGGGTTTTAGGTTGGTTGTGAGGGTTTAAGGTGGTTGATGAGTTTTTGTCAGTGCAATAAATAAAAAGAGAAGTTTAGGTCTACAAGAGAAGGCAGAGTGTGAATGAGTGGAAGACTGAAGTAATGCTGAAATGCATTAAGAGAGAACTATCAAGGATCTAACCAAGCAATATATGCTATATGCTAGATCACCCTCTTGTTGATTATTAACATCTTCGACAAGTCTGAAGCCCTTAACCAGGTTGGCCCAAAAAGCCTTTTGTAAATCCTCTAACAAGGTGGTTCACATCAGTGGATTTAAAATCCTCTAACAAGGTAGTCATTAACCGGAATTATCTCTTGATAGAGATTGAGATTCCTAATAGGATCTGTTCTGGTAAAGAACATTGTAAGACCTTAACCAGTCTGACCTTAACCGATCTGGTTTCTATTCTGTAGATAGTTACTTGTGAGTTCCATCTCATCATGGTTTTTCCCATTTGGGTTTCCACGTCAAAATCTTCTGTGTTATGGTGTTGTTGCTTTTGTGGGTGAATGACTTGCTTTCTATTTGGTTTGCATGTGTTTTAACCGGTTTGTCTGTTAGACTATTTTATTGGTTTACCACTAGACTGCTAAAGTGTTTGAGTACAGTAATTTTTGGTATACTAATTCACCCCCCCCTCTTAGTATTCATCAATTAGTATTAGATCCAACCTTTCTATAAGTTTAACCACTTGAAAGGAGATATGGGGGAATACTCTATGAGGGAGCTTACTTAGCATCTCGCTCAGTCTGAGCAAGCCTATGATGAACTTATGATCAAGTATAAGGCCTCTTAGGATAAAAGAAGAGAGCATGCTGAAAAACTAATGGAGTTAACTGAAAATAGTTCTTCTGATGAAGTGGACATGGAAGCTCTAATCCATGAGGTAGAAAAGATGAATGAAGAAAAACTCAACCTGAGAAGAGAGTTGGAAGGACTGACTACCCGAATGAGTCAAGAGCTTGAGAGCCAGAGGAAAACTGAAGATCTAGTGAAGGACAAAGATAAGGAGATCTCCAAGCTGAAGCAAGAAATCAGTGCCCTATCTGCTCAACTCCATATGAGTAAGGTGGAAAAGGAAGACATGCAAGGTGAACTGAACATGGCTATTTCTGAGAATGCAAACTTAATGAAAAGAAATGCTGCTATTTCCATGGAACTCTCTGAGTCAAACGAAATACTTGCTAAGTTTAATAAGAGTACTATCAAGCTAGAGCAAAAGCTTGAATCGGCCAAACCGGGTCACATTGCCAGATTCTGCAGAGCAAGAAAGAACATATCAGATGACCTACTAGTCACTTCGGATGGAAAGGTTGATGTGGTAATAGTCCAAGTGGATATGAAGAAAACCTGGAAGAAGAAACAAGTGGAAGTATCACAAGTTGAACCGGCTTCTGCACCTGGTGTAGAAGTTGCTGAACCGACAAACTAAGAAAAAGAAATGCTTAGGGGGAGCGAATGGTGAAATATTACGAACCCCCAGTTCTCACTAATAAAAGACCTTAACCAGTGTGTGATACCTGTCAGTCGGTAGGAGACCAGAAATGATAAAAGGCAAATTAGGGTTTATGCCCTAATTATGGAGCATTTATTATGGTAGGTGATGAATATGTTTAAAAGGTATTTCACCTCATTTCTCACCATCATTTTCTTGAGTGAAAAAAAATCTTTTCAAGTGCAGAGCGAAGAAAAGGTGATTTGTGTTGCGACCCAAAGAGATTTTGAAATCCCGCAGAAGATTCAGAAGCTACTATCAAACGGTCAGAAGAGGAACTCAAAGCGGTGATTCTGCAGCAGACAAAGTGTGAGGCGAAGTGGAATTTGTAAACCCTAAATTCTTGATTTCCAAAAGGTATTTCACGAGCTTTCTATTTTATCATGGCTTCCGCATCACATGCTAGCTCTAGTGCACCTGTTGATTCTATAAACTTCATTCAATGCAAGTCCAAATATAATGCCCTGTCTCAAGTACCTGTTGGTGTAATAGTGGAGGAAGGGATTTTTGATTACATAGACTATAAAATTGAAGACCTAGGGTCTCTTGCAATCCATTCATAGCTAGGTCTATTCTGCGGAGAGGATAAAAAGATTAAACCGGAGTATAGCATCTTGGAGAAGAAGAAACTTCACAACGTTGTTTATTTTCTTGAAGATTTCACAGATGATCACATTAGAATCATTCTAAGTGGAGTTCATGGGGATAAAATGTATCTTGAGAGGACACATGACATAACACCAAAGGCTATTCATGTCATCACCAGTTTTTGCAATGTCGGTGAAGTACCGGCCCTGAGGAAAGTCATCAAAACTGAAATGACCAAGCTCACCCGTTCAGTGAGCGACTCAAGAGGAATGACTGTAAATTCCATAAAGGATGATCTTGTTAAGTATGCATGTATGGTGATAGGTTACTTGACATTCTCTGCAAGAAGAATTAACTCTATCTTTGTGGCAGCAGTTAATGCCTCTTATAGGATGATCAAGGAAGATGCATCATTTGATCTGTGCACCTGCATGCAAAGACAACTTCTACTGAACCTCAAATCGATCAAACAGGACAATGCATTAAGGTTTAAGTTTGGGCAACTACTGGTCGGGCTATTCTTCTACTTTTAGGGATATTTCCCAGGAGTTGGAGCTATTCAATGGTCTGCTGACCAACTGGTAACTAAGCAAATCAAAGAAAGCCTACAAGCCATTGGATTCGGTTACCCTGAAGTCCTGAACAGGTACTTTGATGAGTTTCAAAGCAAGATGAGCCTAAGGGTGAGAATATCCAATGACATAGTCAAGAAGTATGAGGATGATATCTGCTTCACCATCATAGTTGATGAGTGCATAATGGAGGGGGTAGAGCCCAGATAGGAAGAAGTGGAGTTGATGGGATACGAGGTAATGTATGATATGCTGGAAGAGTATTGGAAGAGTATGCCTCTATGTATGATATGCTGGAAAAAAGAACCGGCACCTATCTAGAGAGGATGACACCGGTCGAAGATCCCTCAGAAAAGAAGGGAAAGGCAGTGCCTTCAGCATCAGGACCAGTCATTGCAGCAAGTCCTAAAGTGACCAAGAGGTCACCAGCTAAGAAGAAACCAGAAGCTAGACCCGCTAAAGTCTTCGAGAGAAAGCGAAAGACAAGAGGAAGCACATCAGATTCCGAAGAGACTGTGTCTGAAGAGTAGCCTAAGAAGACAAGGCAAACAAGGAAAAAGACAAAGAATAAACCAACAACTTCAGCACCGGTAAATATCGACATTTCTTCTTACAAACCTTTGACACATTGTCAAAGAACTATCAAGAATATTAGGAGAAAATTGTTAAATGATTTAATTGATTGTTTTGATGATTTCACTATTGATGAGAAAGTGGAAGTGGAACAAGAAGTTATAAGGTATTTATGTATTAATGACCAGTCGCCCTCAAAAATTAGATTTGAGACACCAGATTCTTTGTATAAATCCTTAGATAACAAATGGTGCATTGCCATAGAGAAAAAATTGGAAATAAGGGAGAAACTATTTGCCCAATACTTTCCTGAGCTATCCAACTCTGAGCTATTCGAAGTCATCAACCAAAAGAGAGGAATTTTCTTCGTAACAAGGAGAAGACTCTAGTTGTTAGAAGGCCGAGTGGATGATGTAGAAAAAGACACCCATCTTCATATGGTGACTATTGTATGCACATATGAAACTATCCAAGCAAACCGGAAGGTTGAGAAAGCACCAGAAATTAATAAACCAGATGAGGTATTTGACAATGAAGGAAACCTGGTTATTGAGCCTGCAGACACTATTGATGTCGATGCTCTAGATGAAGTGGATATTACTCAGGGCACACCATCAGAAGGAACAGGACAAGAGAAACAAGTTGAACTGGAAAAGAAACAAAAAGAGGAAGAGAAGAAAAAGAAAGAGGAGGAAGACAGAAAAGAGGAAGAAAAGAAGAAAGCAGAGGATGAGAAGAAAAAGAAAGAAGAGGAAAAGAGAAAAGAGGAAGAGAAGAAAAGGAAAGAGGAGGACAAGAGAAAAGAGGAAGAGAAGAAAAAGAAAGAAGAGGAAAAGAGAAAAGAAGAAGAGAAAAAGAAACAAGAAGATGAGCAAAAGAAGAAAGAAGAAGGAGATAAGGATGAAGAGAAGAGAAAGGAAGCCAAAAAGAAAAAATAAAAGGAGGAAAAGGAAGAGGAGAAGAGAAAGGATGCAAAAAAGAAAAAGAAGGAAGAAGAGAAAGCAGCAAAAAACACTCAGATAGAGACTCCAAAGGCAACCGGTAGTCATGCCAAACCGGCTGACCTCACCAGTCCCATTGACCTCCAGTCTGCAAATGAAATGGAGATGCTACAGAGCATTAAGGTTGCTCAAGATCTCTTAGAAGAGATAAGGAGGAAGAGGGAACAAGATGTGATCCAAGCTGTGGTGGACACTCTTACTGGTTTATTACCTGGTACAACCCTTCCCAGTACTGACTCCTCACTGGCACAATTGAAGCTCCTGTGCATAGTAGTGGATGATCAGGTGTAGAGCCTAGAAGATGCTGCAGAAGAAAATGCCAAGAAAGAGTGTCAAAAGGCTCTAAACATTTCCCTCATGAAGAAGTTAACTAAGCTTCTGTCCGATCTTCAAAAAGCTCAAAAAGATATAAAGGATGCTCTGGATGAAGGGAATCTACTACTTAGTAAGATTTGCCAACCACATCTCTTCTGTGATGATGTGCTTATTCAAAAGGAAAAAATTCAATCTGACCTACAGGTATACCTGAGCACCTTCAAGCCACCATATGACTTGTTTACAGCTTATGGGAAAACTGTTCACCGGTTTCATATCCAGTTTGCCAGAATAGAGCTCGAGATCAGCAACTGGACACGAGATTTGCAAGAACTTCAATTGGTTCTATTCCCACGCTTGCAAATACTTTAGACATGTTATCTCAACCTAGATACCTTGATGGTGATTCAAGAGATGAGCACAATTGATTCAATGGAAGAACAGGGCTCTCTGATGCAAATAGAGAAAGAGTTGGCTGCTTCCCTACTTGAGTCATGGTCTTTATCCATGAAGCAGTTTTTGCTGGACTTTAAATCAGTTTTTGACAAATTTTACTCTTTATTGTCATAAACTCTCATTATTTGCATATAAATTGAACAGGAATTAATTAACTGTATTTTTGTCATTGTTGGCAAAGAGGGAGAAGGATATAAATTTTGATGTAATTTTGATATGATGATGTATACTTTCTTGTTTATTTCTGTAAGAGAATAGTATACATTGTATTTTGGCAAAGGGATAGTGTATATGCTTAGGGGGAGCAATTTTGATTAAGGCATATTTTTATTGGAAAACACTTAGATGTCAAAATTTTCCTAAGTGTTGCCATCAATGCCAAAGGGGGAGATTGTTGGCATTGTTTGATGATTATGTTCTGATTGTCATTGATGGAGACACACTTTCTTTGAGATCACTTTTTGTATGTATCAGTTATGCTCAACCGGTATTTGTTTCAATTGGTATGATATATGATAGTCTTTAGACTATCAGTGTTTTGCATAAAGTGTTTACTGGTCTCAAGTGGCATCAGGACTCCAAGCAGCATGTGAAGCTCAAGCGGTTTGAAGGAACATAGCGGCAGAATACCCATTTCCCAGTCTTCTTTTTATCAAACTGACAACTGGTATTCTGTGTTAACCGGTATTTTGTATGAACTGGTAATACTTTGTGATGAGATACCATCCACCGATTGTTTAGCGGTGCTGACACTTTGGTGGTAATTTTGTGTCGTGTTACCAAATGTGTCTAGATGCACTGAACCTAGGTTATTGTATTGTAATCCTATTGGACAGACATGAAATCAGATTCCTTTATAAGGACATCATGTCTAGGGTTTTAGGTTGGTTGTGAGGGTTTGAGGTGGTTGATGAGTTTTTGTCAGTGCTATAAATAAAAAGAGAAGTTTAGGTCAAGAGAAGGCAGAGTGTGAATGAGTCAAAGACTAAAGTAATGCTGAAATGCATTAAGAGAGAACTATCAAGGATCTAACCAAGCAATTTGTGCTATATGCTAGATCACCCTCTTGTTGATTATTAACATCTTTGACAAGTCTAAATCCCTTAACCAGGTTGGCCCAAAAAGCCTTTTGTAAATCCTCTAACAAGGTGGTTCACATCAGTGGATCTAAAATCCTCTACCAAGGTAGTCCTTAACCGGACTTATCTCCTAACAAAGATTGAGATTCCTAACAGGATCTGTTCTGGTAAAGAACACTGTAAGACCTTAACCGGTCTGAACTTAACCTGTCTGGTTTCTATTCTGTAGATAGTTACTTGTGAGTTCCATCTCACCGTGATTTTTCCCATTTGGGTTTCCATGTCAAAATCTTTTGTGTTATGGTGTTGTTGCTTTTGTGGGTGAATGCCTTGTTTGCTATTTGGTTTGCATGTGTGTTAACCGATTTATCTGTTAGACTGTTTTACCGGTTTACCACTAGACTGCTAAAGTGTTTGAGTACAGTAATTTTTGGTATACTAATTCACCCCCCCCCCCCCTCTTAGTATTCATCAACTGTAGCATTGAATTGCACCAATATAGCATGGATAAAACAACTGTTGGAAGGTATAAATGAAAAGGTTACCAAGCCAGTAACTATATTCTGTGATTATACTAGTGCCATTAACATTTCAAAAAATCCGGTAATGCACTCTAAGACAAAACATATTTCTATAAAGTATCACTATCTCAGAGAAGAAGTTCAGGAAAAGAAAGTTGTGCTGGAATATGTTAGCACAAAGGAACAAATTGTAGACATCTTCACAAAGCCACTGCCAAGGGACACTTTTGAGTATCTCCGAAGCAAGTTAGGGGTCCTACCCCTATCTTCTACTCACTGACAGAGTTTGGTGAAAGCATCAATTCGATGAATCTACAGAATATTATTTGTGGATTGATGTTGATTTACACACTTTAGGAAGTTTTCTAAAGGTTTGCAGGAAACAGGAAACAGGGAACAGGATACAAGAAATAGTATTGAAGGCAAGTTGCTCTGACCGAGACTGAGATGATACAGGTGTAACACAGCAAAGGCAAGCACCTCACAGCAGAAGAATTCATGATTAGTTCTTTTACTTTTTGGAATTGTTGTCAAAGGGGGAGACGACTAAATGGTAAAGCCCTAAATGAAGAAGATAACAAGAGACTAATGACAGGGGGAGAAGACTAAACAAAAGACCAAAGAAAGAGGGAGAAAGCCTAAATGGTGAAAGTTTAAACAACTCAAGGATAATAGGAGAAGTCTATACAGCAATCTGAATCCGAATCAATTTGAATAAATCTTGTTGGTATTATCATTTAAAAGTTGGTATTGCCATCAATGCCAAAGGGGGAGATTGTTGGCATTTCAATAGAAAGGAGATTGAGGATATTGAGAAGGTTGTTGAAGATTATTGATATAACTGAATAAGGATGATTACTATCTTAATAACATTATTTTGTCATGGATGTCAAGAAATTGATTTTCTGATTTAGTATGATGTTGCCATATCTTGAGAAGTTTGTTTTGAAGAGAATTAAGGTGTCGGTAAGTGACACCGAAAGAATGTGATAATGAAAGGGAGAAATAAGTTATTCAATGGGCAACTATTACCGAGTTAGACAATAAGGAGATCATGTTGTTTTGATTGTTTTGATATCCTACATATGTTGTTGATTCTAAGTTTAATACTGTACTATGTCACCAAGCAAAGGAACGTAGTAGGTAAACCCTAAGGAACCTAGTCAGTAAACCCTAAGGTTATCAATATCGGTTAATGAAGGCGGAATGTCTACCGAGTAAAAGTCAGTATTTACCAGGTAACAACCAAGTTATGATAGCCAGCATTGAATGAATAAAAGTGTTATTTAATGAAGGAAGCTTATGAGCTAGGGGTGAATTCACAAAGCTAGTTCCCACTTTTGCCAACGAAAGAATTTGGCGAAAGTGGGAATTTCGGATTTGACAATGTTCGAGTGAAACACAAATGTTCGCTCGGACTACCCCTGGGAGTCTGAGCGAACCAAACTGTTCAGTTGGGTTCGATCGAACAGCGGGCGGGTTTTGGGTTCGAGCAAACCCATTAAAATATCAATATTTAATGGGTTCGCTCGAACCCCCCCATTCACTCAAACCCTTTGCAGTTAGGGTTTTTTAAAAAATTTTATAAATATCGAAAATGACAGTTAAAAGGTCATTATTAAATTTGACTTTTTCTATCTGGTGGGGGTTGGATCGAACCAGTCGTCAGCATCACGTCATCGAGCCTTGTCTGCAGCAGTTAGCATCTTTCCTATTTCAGTTTTTGACCTTTGTTATATCAGGTGCACAAAATAACCCTTTGTTTGGTTTAATAATGTCTTTTTTTATTAAATTTGTAAATAATTTATTTGTTAATTTAATTTTTTAATTAAATAATTATATATAGTTATTGGTTTTCAACATTTTAGAAAAATGTTTGATAATTTATTGTTTTTCATTATTTTAGAAAAATGTTTGATAATTTAATGTTTTGATTGAAATGTGTAAATTTGTTTTTAAAATTACATAATTGTATAGATGTATATTTTTTTCAACATTTTAAAAAATTGTTATGAAAAACATAGAAAACTACCCTGTAGTAAATCAGAACTTAGAAAAACATTAGCAAAAAAAGAAAAACGTTAAAAAAATTAATTTAAATAAACATTAGAAAATTTAGATACCAAATTTAAACAAATTAAACAAAATAAATTTCCTCTACAATGTGACCCATTTTCACATCCTATTACACGCACAACATGACCCCTTAAGACCACATATGACACTATACGTTCCCTTAGGAGGTCATAGAGGATCACATATAATATAATAGTGTACATGTATGACATTCCCTTTAGGATCACATCTAGTGTCCTAAGGGGTCATACGTGGTTCTAAGGGGTCACACGTGTTATAACACATGTGGGACCCCTTAGAATCGCATATGACCCCTTATAAAATTGTAGGGTGAATGACATACCCCTTAGTCCATCAAATAGTGTCTTAACACATGCGTGACCCATTAGAATCGCATATGACCCTTTATAAAATCAATCCTAGTGTGAACGACATATCCCAAAACCCATCACATAGCGTCTTAAGGGGTCGTATGTGGTCCTAAGGGGTCACGCATGCATTAACACATGCGTGACCCCTTAGTAGGTCACATAGGACCCCTTATAACATCCTACTATACATATGAAATTCCCCTTAGGATCACATAGTGTCATAAGGGGTCATATGTGGTTCTGAGGGGTCATGCATTTGTTATAACATATGCATGACCCCTTAGAACTGCATATGACCCCTTATAAAATCCTAGTGTGAACGACATACCCCTTAGTCCATCACATAGTGTCTTAAGGGGTCGTATGTTGTCCTAAGAGGTCACGCATGCATTAACACATGTGTGACCCCTTAGTAGGTCACATATGACCCCTTATAACATCCTACTGTACATATGAGATTCCCCTTAGGATCATATAGTGTCCTAAGGGGTCATATGTGGTTAGACCCACATATGACCCCTTATAAAATCCTATAACCACATATGACCCCTTATAAAATCCTAGTGTGAACGACATACCCTTTAGTTCATCACATAGCGTCTTAAGGGTCGTATGTGGTCCTAGGGGCCACGCATGCATTGACACATACGTGACCCCTTAGTAGGTCACATATGACCCCCAATAACATCCTACTGTACATATGACATTTCCTATATGTCCTAAGGGGTTGAATATGTGGTCCTAAGGGCTCATGCATGCATTAACACATGCGTGACCCCTTATAGAATCCTAGTGTGAACGACATACCCCTTAGTCCATCACATACTATCTTAAGGGGTCGTATGTGGTCCTAAGGGGTCAACATGCATTAACACATGCGTGACCCCTTATAACATCCTACTGTACATATGACATTCCCCTTAGGATCATATAGTGTCCTAAGGGGTCATATGTGGTTAGACCCACATATGACCCCTTATAAAATCCTATAACCACATATGACCCCTTATAAAATCCTAGTGTGAACGACATACCCCTTAGTTCATCACATAGCGTCTTAAGGGGTCATATGTGGTCCTAAGGGGCCACGCATGCATTGACACATACGTGACCCCTTAGTAGGTCACATATGACCCCTAATAACATCCTACTGTACATATGAAATTTCCTATGTGTCCTAAGGGGTTGAATATGTGGTCCTAAGGGCTCACGCATGCATTAACACATGCGTGACCCCTTATAGAATCCTAGTGTGAATGACATACCCCTTAGTCCATCACATACTATCTTAAGGGGTCGTATGTGGTCCTAAGGGGTCAACATGCATTAACACATGCGTGACCCCTTATAACATCCTACTGTACATATGACATTCCCCTTAGGATCATATAGTGTCCTAAGGGGTCATATGTGGTTAGACCCACATATGACCCCTTATAACATCCTACTATACATATGACATTCCCCTTAGGATCATATAGTGTCCTAAGGGGTCATATGTGGTTAGACCCACATATGACCCCTTATAACATCCTATTGTACATATGACATTCCCCGTAGGATAATATAGTGTCCTAACATACATATGATGTGTTATATCTCTCTATTCTTGAATTTTTTATGTATGTCAAAGATTTAAATATGTACATGTACATTAGATCTCTCTATCTCTCTGAAATATATGTTATCTCTAGATCTGAAATATATGTTCTCTCTCTCTCTCACTGAAATATTTGAAATTTTTACATGTATTTTTTGAAAATGAAAATGATCTCTCTCTCTCTGTCATGAAGATTTATATGTATATAATCTCTCTCTCTCTCTCTCATGAAAATGATCTCTCTCTCTCTCTCGTGAAAATGATCTCTCTCTCTCTGCTTACGTATTTATTTTAACTTTATGACATGTACCTAGATAGATGGCATCCCAAGATATACCTTCGCAGGCTCCTGATCAGGATCCACCTTTGCAGGCTCCTGATCAGGATCCACCTTCGCAAGCTCCTGATCAGGATCCACCTGCGCAGGCTCCACATCAGGAGCCACCACAGCAGGATCCTCCACAGCAGGATCCCCCCTTGCCCGACATTGCTACTATTTTTCATTACAGTGATCGAGAGTTGCATAGGTTGAGGGCCATACTAGATGACCCTCATACTGATGGCGTGTACAAGAGTACGTGTACGTCCATTTTTGACAGTTTGCAGACATTGAGGGACCGCTTAGTATCTCATACCTCATTCTCACCTGAGGTTATAGAGGATATATATAGACAGTTGAGGAGTGAGGTGAGGGGTCCTCATTCTTTTGCTGATGTGGTGGGGGTGGTCTCGAAGGAAACCATCAAGGAGTGATGCTTCCCACAATATCAGGAGAAGAGTAAGGTGAGGGGATATCAGGTTACCAGATGTATCGACCCACAGGTTGCATCACTGATTTAGCCACGATTCTTAGCAGCCCATGATCGTTATCCTAATAACGACCAGATTCCATTATACTTTGCACAGCAGGTATTTGTTGAGGTTCATTGTCAGATGAAACCAAACTACCTTGATATTCTGAGATATTATGGACAGGGGAGGGGCAGGATTGCTGATAGAGATGCATATCGTAGGCGTGATAGAGCTCCGCCTAGACACAGGGACCTTGTTGGCCAAAGATTTCTTGCAGTAGTCCCAGCCATGGCACCCATAGCAGATCACGTTGTGATTGCTTCTCTGAGAGAAGCAATTGATAGGATTGGACATATTGCATCAACAATAGCCACCATATCTTCTGACAGGGTGGGCAGATATATGATGAGTCAACCACGTTCGCGATCATCCATAGATCATGCATCTTCTAGTCATGGGGGGGCTTCAGATTCAGATGATCGGTATATTTCTGCTGGCATCCCCTCCTCAGATGAGGTAGCAGCTATAGTCGGAGGTAGTAGACATGTACAAATGTCACAGTATTTAGTCGAGGACCTACTACATGCTTATAGTTTTATTTCATCTTGACTTGGGATACTATTGGGTGATAGAGAGGAGATTCTCAGAGATGTTTAGGCTATAGTGGCATCGACGCATACCCCAAGGCAGTCACAGCATTCTCATCACTCTACGCATGCTCCAGGCACTAACCCACCTACAGATCACTCTGTTGCTACAGAGGAGCTACGAGCTGATGAGCTCCATATCACAGATGAGGGTCGGTTGGATTCATGTGAGGAGATACGAGCTGATCAGGTACATATCACAGATGAGGGTTTGGACTCATTTGAGGATCAGCTGAGAGATTTGAGCCATACTGGATTTATGGACATGCTACTACAGTCAGACACTTCATCCACGATGCCCACTCATCTAGTTAGCCCCTTGCACTCCTCAGTGATACGTATAGCTAGAGAGAAATATGCTGGCACGAGTGATGTTGTTGATATGATCACGGGACAGGATCAGACTATACAGCCTACTCCAGGTGATACACAGGTATGTACATGTACATGTGCGTTTAAAATTTTAGAAGATATGTATACATACATTGCAAATTTGTACCTGATAAATCTATATATATAGATCTCATGTTTAATAAATAATCTAGAGTTCTAAGTTTTAATTTGTAGATCATTTAAATTGATTGTGGACTAATCCTTAAATTGACAGTTAGCTCATGTCACTCCTTCCTTGAGCTCTGAGCATGTGCGTAGGAGAGATTATTTAGATGCTGTTAGTGTACAGGTTAGTTATGGTTTTTGGTATATATATATTTGATGTACATGCACGTCTAGAGAGATATATATATTATATTTAATATTTAAATAAATTCTACTTTTGCAGGACTCCCCCTCAGATGGTCGCTCAGTTCGTAGCCGACATGATGATCCCTGTTGATTTGCTCCAGACTTTATAGCTCATTTACATTTATCTTTTTATATACTTTCATATTATATATATTCATGCACGTACATGGAGTTTAGACTCTAGATTATACTTTATACATGGTTTATGTTTGACTCTGGATTATACTTTATACTTTATACATGGAGTTTAGACTCTAGATTATACTTTATACCTGGTTTGTGTTTGACTCTAGATTATACTTTATACATGGAGTTTAGACTATAGATTATACATGTTATAAGTTTTATACATGTTTGATTATATTATATTTATACATGTTTGATTATATTCTAGATTTATGTACATGATGTTTGATTAAATTAGATTTAAATACATGATTGATTAGATTGTATATTTCATGCATGTACAACGACTTGTTTAAACTCTAGATTATACTTTATACCTGGTTTGTGTTTGATCATCTATTATACATGTTTGATTATATTAGATTTATACATGTTTGATTATATTAGATTTAAATACATGTTTGATTAGATTGTATATTTCATGCATGTACAACGACTTGTTTAGACTCTAGATTATTCTGTATACCTGGTTTGTGTTTGATCATCTATTATACATGTTTGATTATATTAGATTTATACATGTTTGATTAGATTAGATTTAAATACATGTTTGATTTTCAAACAAAAGATTATGTATTCAATTATACATGTTTGATTTTCAAACAAAAGAGTATGTATGAAATGAACAAACTAAACTTAATAGGTCATGTATTGAATAGTTCACATCCAGTACATGTATATTACATAGGTATGTATATTTGTAGGTATGTGAGCTTCTAGGTATGCATATTGTAGTTAAATAGTTCACAACATGTACATGTCCTAATTCCATATTAAATATATCAATTTTACAAATGTACATATTACATTCTAATTTAAATATGCATTTTTTTATTAAATACAAATACAATTACATACAATTAAACGTGCACATTTAAATACATCCTAATTTGATATAATGTATAAATAAACTTAAAAAATATTTATCCTAAATAGTTTCAAAACAAGTTACTTGAGATCTAGAATTTATCTTGAACTTGTACATTAAAATTCAATTCATGTGGATTACTAAATGTATATATAGTTCATACCACATCAAGTGGTTCACAACGCTCTTCAATAACACTTAATATTTTGTCATGATCTTCACTATCTAGTCTCCACTTTTGAGACCGCCCTCGACGTGGAACTGTTTGAAGAATTAGGCCAACAACAATGACCAAGTGACTATACTGATATACCTTGTTATCAATTTGGTATTCAGTGAAATGAATCCCATGTTGAACAATTTTAACTTGTTTGAAATATGTCCCTTGCACTACAACTAATCCTGCATGTACATGTATATAAGAAACGATAGAAATTAAAAAATTTCACACAAGCGATTTGTATGTATGTACATATTCAAATCAGAACTCAAACTTGTGGGAAATGACATTCCATCACTCATCTCAGATTTTGATAACTTCTTTCTCTCTTCTGTGCAACGCAATAAATAATAACTAACACCTTCTATATTTCCATCTTCTGCTATGACTGCAAAAATATCTCCTGCAATTTGACACAAGTTAAATAAATTCTAAGTTATATGTCCTTTTTAAGGAAATGTTTACATGTGTACGTCATGTACATACATACCTTTTTTAATCAATCCTGAAATATGATCGTAATCACCAGAAATCAAAGGAATGTCTTCAAAGTTTTCATCCTCATTTGAATCCTCGTATGTGTCAAAAACATCTAGTGGCACCATTTTCCATTCACTAACATATCCAAGCTCTTGGTTGTTGCAATCAACATAGTTTTTGAAAATGCATTTAGAACAAAAACATGAATAATCTCTAGTGTATAATGTCCATGGGCGATTATCTGTACTCATGACACAATGCAAAGATCTTGTCCTCTCCACACTCTTGCATCCATGCATTGATTTTCTATCCACATCTGTAAAATGTACATGTGTACAAGAATGTACATGTAGATCAAGTTGTTAAATTAAAAAAAATTAAATAAAATACTAAAAGAGAACACGTACCGGTTATCTCCCAAAACACTCTATATGGAATGGGCTTATATGTTCTTGATGATGATTCCCCAGGATAATTAGGTTGCTCAAAGTGTTTCTTACACCATTCAACAACATCATGTGCATTTTCTATACGTTCTCCTGTGTACTTTATTTGATGCTTTCTTACAGCACGTTTGATACAAGCTCCTGCACCATCATGTTCACCCTTTCCATGACCACTCTAAAAAAAACTCCAAACATGTGGTATTTTGTCATTTCGATGATATCTACATAGTGCATAAAATGGCCTCGAAGATTTAAATTGTGCCACACATCCATCAGACCAAACAAAATGTTTAACTATTGTTATGCCTCTATCTTTCAAATATTCAAAAAACTTCTTAAAGCAATGTTGTACAAAAAGTGTGTCATGCTCCTTATCATCACTGATATAGAAGTGGTACTCTTTCTTAATGACACGATTTTCAAATGTACTATCAACACCATCTAAATTCATCTGTGCATGTCGATAACACACATGCACGAAAATAGTGATTTGCTTTGAAAAATAATACTTTGATTGAATCTCTTTTTGATGCACAAAAGAGTAATTCTCTGCGAAGTCAACTACAGATAAAATAGTTCCAAGTGGGAAAGTGTCTCTTAATCTTTTAAATTGTTCTGCTCGCCACTTGGCAAAAAAACCATGGCATATGTATGGTTTTATCAACTTACGAAAATTTTCCATAAATGTTCCAATAGGTATTTCCTCTTCTACATAATCTAGTCTTGTAGATTCCTTTCCAAATTTTGTTTCAATTTTTTTGTACTTATAACTCTTGCAATTTACCCTCTTCCTCATGTCAGTATCTTCATCTCTCAAAGGCAATTTAGCCAAGTCCCCGCATGTTCCACAAATTCCTCTTATGCAATTTATTTGACCGGTTGCATTATCATCTGATTTATCACATAAGATGGATGCTATGAATTTACTTGTTCGTTTAGGAGGAGCATTTTCATAACCATCATTATCTTCTCTAATCTTTCGAAACACCTGATAGTACAAGTCAAATTCGATGTGATAACAACAACAAGAAGTTTTGAAAACTTTGTTTAACTTCACATAATATGGCCTTAACCGTTCAAACATGGTTTGTCCAATCTTTATATGAGGGTTTGTTTTAGTAAACAATACATACAATTCATGTTTTGTTGTGTCTATCCAATGTTTTACATGGAGATCATAACGATCAGGACCAATCCTTTGCTTGATAACATCTCTACTATTTGATGAAGGGCGAGTATTATCATTCCAAAAACTTGTCACAAAGTTCCTAACAACATCTTCAATTCTATCAGAACGAGGAGCTCTACACATAATTGCCCAATTCCCTTCTGAGGTAGTATCATCCAAAATCTTTCTCCTTTTAACATATTTAGATATTGTCCTTCTACTAAAACCAAACTCAGATGACAGTGAAGAGATTTGTCTTTTTTGAGGCAATCTTTCATTTACTAAAGATGTCAACATCACTCTTCTTGAAATGGTCTTATCTAGTTTTCGAGATTTTTTACCAATGTTCACCAAACCTTTCTTAACATTATCAACAATAGATTTTTGTAGCTGAGAAGATTTCCTCTTTTGATTTGTTGTATCTATACCCAACAATTTCATTGGATCTATTAAGTCTTTATGAGTAAGTACAATTGATAACAATTGAGCTTTTTCTAGTGTAGTATCAAGATTGTTGAAATGCGACATTATTTCTTTTGCACTTTTATTCATTGACCTCCTTTTAGTATGTCTAGGTTCTTCACTGAGACGTTTCAACTCATCCACATCCATTTCAAGTAAATGATCTAAATTTTTATAAGAAATATTTCTCTTCACCTGTTTAGCTAGATCCACAATATGCTCATCCATATCAGTGGTAGGAGGTAAGGAGCCTGACCCCTCTCCTTCAAAGGTCTCCATTGGTTCAACTTGGACAATCTCCTCCCTATGTTCATCAACTATATTGTGTTCTTCAACAGGTTCATTTGCCCGTTCTGCACATAATTTAAGAGTTTGTGTAAGGTTCTTGAATTAATCAGAGATTATTCAATTAGGATTAAGAATAGGGGTGAATTTGGCTTAAAGCTTTACATGTTAAAATTAGCCCATTCAATTTGGTTTATTAAATTTAAATACTTTTAGGACCTTATTGTTATAACTCTAATTAAATTACCTGTTTAGGTTTAAAGTTCAATTTGTTCTCAGGTTAGGATTAAAGTTCAATCTCTAATTTTGAGCACTAATTTAACACATAAAATAAAATTTTGATAAATTAGAAATTCCAATTTTGAAAATTAAAAGTACAAATATTTTGATGCATGCATACGATAACTTAGGTGACCTCATATTAATTTGTTATGGACCATAATGTAAGTGGACTATAATTTGTCACATGTGTGTATATTTAAGACCTATTATTGCATAATAGACCTCCTAATCTGAAATGTTTTTGCATGTACGTGAAGTTGAATATAAATAGTTCACCTAAATTATTCAACATGTTTAATAGGTTATAAATTTATGTCACATTTAAGAACTATAATCAATGTAATAGTCCTAATAGGCCTTATTATTAAAATCAATATGACCACATTTGAAAAAACATTTCACAAAATTAATATACTTAACTACCCTTAAGACAAATATATTATGTGATATTAAAGGACCTATCACATGAAATTACTTGTACATGTAGATTAAATATTCAATATATATAATTTAGAACCTAAAAATTATGACATAATAGGTCTTATTAATTTTATGACTTAATAGGTCTTATCTATTATAAATGAACTTAATTATATAGGAGAAAAATGCAATTACACAACAAGCAAGTTGATGGAATTTGAAATTTGCAAATACACATGTATTATCTCAAATTAATTATGTTTTCCAATTAAAACAAAATTATTTTTAATCCTATTAAAAATATTAGATAAAAAATATTGAATTCTAATTAATTGATACGTAATACATATTAAATTAAATAGAAATAAAATTAAAAATACATACTTGCATCATGATATCTTTGTCTTCTTTGTTCTCGATATCTTTCTTCCGTTTCGGGAGAATAATTCCTTGAAGTCTTATTTTGCCTTCTCTTCTTGTTCCCCATGCTTTTACAAAAAGCCTTCAAGTTATTTGCCTTCAAAATAATTTTCAAATATCTTCTCTCATCCAAAAATGCGAATTATTTTAATCATTTGAGTGATAAAAAGCGAAAAAAAATTATGGACATTTATACGATTCCACAAATGAAAAAAAAAATGAAAAATGCATCGGCCCGAGTTCGAACGAAAGCCGACGGTTAAAAATTGTTGGGTTCGCTCGAACATGGCAGTTACAAAAATGTGCGTGCCAAAATCTAGCTCGCTGGTTCAAGCGAATGGGGGTTCGCTCGAACCCCTTTTGGTTCGAGCGAACCCAATCCGATCGAACACGTGTTCGATCGAAACCCCAAAATTAGAAGTTTCTCCCAAAAAATTTCAGAGTTCTGAAGAATTAATGACTTCGGAGCTCTGGTTCAATACACGAATGAAATAATCTTGATAACCCAAAAATATTAGATGGTAGTACTCGAAGCAATCTTTCCAACGAATATAATTTTGTTATATTTTGAATTTATTATGTTCTTGATTTTTTAATTTTATTAAAAATTGGTTTTTCAACGAACATGAACTTCTCTATTCAATGCATTGGGAAAAATAAGAAACTAATTCAAAAAAATTCTGAAAAATATCTATGCCCTTGGTATTGATGTCTTCTTTCTAACAAAAATAAAAAAATTGAATTTTGATTTATATAGATCAAGTTATGTGTTCAAACGTAAACCTATGTTTGAATTATGACTAGTCAGACTTCAAAACTTTATAAAATGAAAAATATTGAACATATCACTATAAAACCAAATGCAAGCCCTGGATATTGATTTTACAAACCAAAATTCGAAAGAATTGAGTTTTTATCATTTATAGAAAAAAAGTTATGCGTTTCGGGAGGCACATCACTCTTAAAAAATGTAGTTTGTTGTAAAAAACTACTTTTCGAGCGAGATGGAAATTTTTTTAAAAAATCTTTCAAAAAAATTTGAAAAAAATGTATATAGAATCTGCAAACAAAATGCTAGAAATCACTAATTTACATCATCTTCAAATTTTTAATAGTTTAAAAGTTATAGTTCTCGGAAGTTGAAGATTATTTTAAAAATGTACATCTCAGTGTCAAAAGTGGCAAAAAAGTGGGAACCATTATTGTGAGTTCACCCCTAGGGATGATTAAATGATTGATATGTCATGCAAGAAATTTGTTAAGGATCTACAGCTTTGAAAATTCAGGAGCTAGATCTACAACACAGATTGAACAGTAATAACCTAGCACAAGTTCCAAGGAAGGAATGCAAGTTCCTAGGCGAAGTAAAACGTTTTTCAGATCGAAGGATACATTGAACCTAGTCAAGTTTGATGATCTGATGGCTAAGATTGATCATGGGAAATGTGATCAAGGAGATTCAGCGGCTAGCAAATTGTTTATAAATAAGGAATTGTTGATGAACAATGTATGCGGGAAAATGTAAGCACAAGGATGCTACATAGTGATTACCGAGCACAAAAGCTTGAAGACCTGTTTGAATAACAGAGTAGGGAGCCCAGCAGAGAGACAAGATAAGTCCTATGATTAGATTGTTTTGAGCAAATAAGAATCTGCTTTAGCATTTCAGATGTGAAGTTGCAGGTATAGTTTATTACTGTTGTTTATTTTGTAACTGATAGAAAATCTCTTAGCCTAGTGGACCTAATAGTCTTATTTGTAAATCCTCTAGCAAGGTAACATTCTAATTGAGTGTTTGAAATCCTTTGACAAGGTCACTTATAACAAAGTGAAGATCCTAACAGATCTGAGGGAAATCCCTTAACCGGGTCACATCTAGCAATATGTTTGTAATCTTTAACAGGATTTGCTTTTAACTGAGCATACTCTAGAAGAGTATATTTCTTAGTGGTCCAAAATCCCACAGTGTTTTTTCCCTATTTGGGTTTCCACATTAAATTTGGTGTTATATGTGATATGATGATTATATTTTTATGAGTTAACATGTTTTGCAGTTTTGGTTATATAGCTGAAGTATAAGTTACCAAGGTTGAATCTGTTGATTTTATTGAAGATTAAGTTTGTATGATTCACCCCCCCGTCTCATCTTGTTCACGATTGGCATCAAAACATTACAGTAGACCCTGTGTAGAATTTTGGATTCCTAAGTGCAAGGCAAGGAGGAGTGGCTTTCATCGGAAGTCAGGACCCAAAGTGGTTGCCAAGGTAACTCAATGAGATTTTTGTAGTCAAGTGAAAAACTAATTAATGAATCTTGGGTGGGTAGTTAGTTCACATTAATAAATATTAATTGTTGCATGTTTTACCTGCAAACACTTGTTTAGGTTTGGGGTAAGTAGTGAAGGCCTGGAATGGCATCCACCAATCTTGTCCCTTTGAAAGGTAGGTGCAACACACTAGTGTTTTTATGGGGTGCAAGGGTTGGGAGAGGTCACCAGGCTAACCTAGGATGGGGGTCGAGACCTAATAAATACCTACCAAGGTAACTCATGAGAACCTATTAATGACACTCTTCCCTATTGCTACCTAGTGGTAACTTATGTTTCGTTATCCTTGTGTGGATTGCTTTGAGCCTCTGGAAGTTGGTTGTTTTACTTTTGTGTCTCTTGTGATGTTACTCTTGTGAGCTTCATGTGTGTTATGTCTGGTTGAATCTCTTGTGAGCCTCTTGTGTGTAGAGTCTTGATGGTGCTCTTATGAGTCATGTTGGTACCCTTGTATGTTTGTTTCTGCCTTGTGGGTCTGGTTGATATCTCCTAGGATGGGGGGTGGACTTGATGGTACCACATGGTTGGGTGGAGTTCTATTCACACCCATTGGGTTTTGGTTCGATTTGCATCATGTTGGTGAAGGTTCATGAGAAGACTGAAGACTTACATGTTGTGTTCCAGTTTATACTCACTTCATTATTGTACTCTTGAAGATTTATCCTTATGGATACCTTGTAATGTAAACAATGAGCATATGTATTTTCTCTTGGTAAAAGTCTCATTTATTCATGTATTTATAGTTATTGTTATCCTTAAGTAATATCGTTGTGGGGCCTTGAGGACTTTCACTAGTTAGTATTTGTACATCTTTTCCTTATCATGTTACTCAATGCAATTGTATGGTTTACCTTTTTATAACAAAAAATAAAATTATTCACATTTTCATTGGATATTTGTTTAAGTCCTCTGGGTCTCATAGCGAGGTGTTACAATATTGAATATTTTAATAAACTTTAAAAAGTAACAAATCTTGTGAAAAAAATCTAAAAAAAAGTAAAGTTCATTTCATATGAATGTACTTATTTCAATGATATATTAATTTTGATATATGATAAAAGAAGCACATTTTATTAAAAATATCAGTCTTAAAAATTTATTAGTATCAATTAGAAATATAATAATAAATAAAATAGTTGATAAAAAAATACTTAAGAATATCTACGTGGCAAACAATAGAGTTAAAAATATAATTCTTAGAAAATTAGTAAAAAACATAATTTTTAGTGAAGGTTATGATAAATGTTAAACTTGACAATAAAATATAATAGAAAAAATTGATTAAGAAAGTAAAAAATTCTAGAAATATTTGTATTGAATAAAAAGAAATATATAAATAGAATATACATGAAAGATGTCAAAAATCATTAGTATGCATTATCTTTAACTTATTAACAATTTGTTTGTATAATCCATAGACATTCAAAAATATTATTTAGAACATTGATTTTTTGAACCATAATAAAATTTTAAAAACGAACAACAAATCCTCCCATTACACAACATTATATGCTAAATAAAAAATCAATTCCATTATATTCTAAATTAATCACAACAAAAACCACTTAACTTTAACATTACATTCATAATTATCTCAATTATATAAAATATCTACTCTAAAAGGAAACAATGCTAACAAACCATAAAATCATCCAATCCTTGTTGAAATTTATTTCTAGGCCAAAATCAAAATTTGATATTATCAATGATCTTATGAAAATTGAAAATCAATTAGATAAGGTAGTACATATAAAAGTGCATAGAATTAAAAATCATAGGAGTTTTCACTATATTCATACCCAAACTACCATAGTGGGTCCTAGCTAATTTCATTAAAACTATTATCAACCATTAATTAGAAAATATGGTATAAGGGGTTAGAATTCAACATTGCATGTCATGACCTATAACAATCCTCTTATAATTATCTACTTCAAAAGCGTCTTTCTATTGTAATTAATTCCCTTTATCTTCTTAAGAGACATCATAATTTTACAAACTATTACAACACTAAGAAGTACCACTTTCATATTAGAATAAGTTTAAAATAAAAATGTTTGTAATGATTATTTTAGAAATATTATTAATATATTTTAAATGATGATGTGACGTTGGAGTAAAAAAATTAGTCATCACAAAAGATTCAATAAAAATGATGATTTATAAGTTCTAAAATTGATACTCATAAGATAATGTTTAGTAATTTGATTTACATTATAATTTTTTAAACATCATATCATATAGAGAAACAAATTTTCAAAAAACTAAAAACAATTATAGAAGACCATAGTAAAAGGTTTCTCCTTTCATGACATATTTTATTAAAGAAAAGTATAATTTTCTATTCGAAAAATAGATTTCAATAGATAACAGTCATAAAGTATTGACTTGGTAGGTAACATCGGGAATCAAATTGAGGCCATGTTACCAACAAAATGGAGTTGGTAATTTCACATTTAATCAAGCATACATAGAATGTAATGCCCAACAAAATACCCTAGAGAAATAAAGCTAACTAACAACAAATAGAGAAAAAAAAAATTTAAACATCATCTAATACAACACATATAACCATCTACTCATACGCATTAAACCTCCATTAATATGATATTCACATGTATTATTAACGCAAGCAGAAATAAACACAATATCACATCTATCTTTCCTAGGGTATCTCAACATCATTACTTACACTACTCCCATAAACAATACCATCATGACCACTCTCACAATTCAATGCATTCTAACTCTATCCTTAATTGTTATTTCCATGCTACTTAAGTGGGTCATTTCTAATTCATCTATCATGAATGCATACATCAATAATGCAATGCTAATCAATTCCCCATTAGATTCATTTTAAGTACACCAAATCCAAATGTTCCTACTCCCATTTACTCATTCCTTCTAACATCATTAATTCATTCAAAAATAATCTTAATCACATTACTAATCATTTATTTATTATCTTAATATCCACATAATGCTAAGTACACTACAATTAATCTAATACTATTATTTGTATTAATGAAACATACTCAAGATATATTATGATTCATCATATGATCTCTTACAAATGACATAAACCATATCCTAAAGCATCATCTATAAATATGTATCCATTATCCAATTACATCAAAGAGCATAGCGCTTAAGTACAAAATACAAATACAATAATCTCATGATATCAAAGTTACATGCGATAAGATCAAATATATCCATCTGCTACAATGCTCATTTATAAGATAAAGGAACAAGAATCCACATCCACGCATGAAGCATCCAATGAAGAACATCCCAATGGAAGAAGGCATCAAACCACACGACCATGTAGAACCAAAAGGACCACCCCCTGTACTAGGAGATGAAACAAGGTCCCACACACACTCTAGACCTAGGCTAACAACTAACCACCAAAGAGACTCAACAATTCCAAAACTGCAACAAGAAAAAACTCAAAAGCATAACCCAACACATCACATGGATAATCATAAAAGATAGAAACTCCCAAAGGAAACCAACAATCATGGCTTAAGAATAAGGACCAAGGACACATGTAGGAGCACAGAGTGTCATCACATGCTATCCTCACATAGAAGGGAAACCACCTTGATAGGCATGTCTCTACATGCTATCCTCACAAAGAAGGGCATCATCCTGATAGATGTGTGGAGCAATCTCGAGCTATGAGAGAACAAGGAATATTGACTTTCCATCACAATGGCCTTCCCAAGCTTATCCTAAAACATCATCCCCAGGACTAAGTCTTGGGGTTTACATCTATTATTATCTTGATTAGATGAATTCTAATTACCCAGCCCATCTAATTAATTATTAATGTTATCACTTATTTAAATCAAGGAAAACTTTCAATGTGCCTTGGTGGTCTACACTCTAAGCATCCTTAATAGGAACCTCTTAGTAGCCTATCTCTCACAACCTCAGTCATCACATAAAATCCCACTCCCCCTAATCATGTTCCAAGACCTTAAGGAAATATAACAATAATAACAAGGAGTCTCATATGCAACATCAATAAAGAATCCACATAACATGTACAATAAACATCGCAATCCAAATGCTAAATGCCTAGATTTAACCAATAGTCGTAACGTGATCAATATATCACATAACCATAGTAGAGCCTAAAACCATCCAAATCAGCAATGCATATGAATAAACCCTCTACAATGAGGCTCATCAACTCGCTGGAGCAAAACAAGAACATAACCTCAACAACAAGGCGTATCAACTTGCTGGAGTAGCGAAACCACCTCTATGACAAGGCTCAATCAACTCGTCAAAGTACAATGCCATAAAATAAACAAATCTGAATATATACAGTACTGGAAAATATGCAAAAACATCATCACAAGCCACTGGTACAAGGACAGTTCTAATAAAATCGACTGAGACTGGCAAAAACCATCAAAACACAGTTATAGTGCATAATCGCGCATTTGAGAAATGAAACAACGCATTTGAGAAACAATTAAGTGCTTATACCTAATAGTATAGTGCTTACGCCAAAATAAATAGCGCCATTGATCAATGTTTTAGTGCTTATATACATAACACTAGCGCATTTGTCAAATGAAACAACGATTTTAAAAATACAAATAACACATATATTATTAATACAATAGTGCTTTTACTAAAAACATCAACGCATATATTCTAATAGCACTTTTGAAGATGCAGATGGAAAAATCAAGAATTATGATAGAGTAAAATATTTCGCTTAGACAATGAACGATGCCAAAACCATGATGAATAGAAACGCCTTAACGAATATAGGCCAAAAGAATAAACAAAGCAACAAAATGCAGTCAAATTGGTGATACATCAATACTTCTAGGAAGAAACTCTCGAGAGAGTCAATTGTATAGACAACCAAAAAAGAATACCAACAGAGATCCTATATCTACCTCATAGAACTATTTAAAAACTCAAATCAATACAAACAACGTCTTGTAAAGGCTACCTCACACATGGAAATCAACTCAAAATACAAAAATTAAGACACTGGAATACAAAGAGCATTGCCGAAACATACACAACAATAATCAAAAAATACATATATAATTATTTTCCCAAATCCATATGATAAAACAATATTATAAATCTATATCCAATAGTTCTCCCTAGAGCCCCCAAATACATTCTTTCTGCAAACACAATGCATACAATCTTTTCTGAAATAAAATGCACTGGGGAGAAAAGTCCACCAACCTGGAAATCAGAAGTAATGGCGAAAGAAGTTGATGAAGCGCACTCCACAGTCTAATCTAGGAAAATCCAAGCCAAAAACCAACTCCAAATCTCCAGCCAAGAAATCAAAATGCAGAAGAAACTCCAGAAATGCTAACTCAGCAAAATGCACAAGCAACTGAATAAATAAAAAATTGCATTCAAACTATAGACAAAATCTAGCCAATAGAAATATTCCAAAATACTATATAATCTACCTACCTTGCCCAAATATAATATTTTATTTTCCCAAGGCATTTTAGCCAATAACTATAAAGGGTGGGTAAGTTATATAATATTTATTTACCCATATGTAGTAACAAGAGATATTGTATAGTAATATAAAATAAAATAAATAAATAAACTAAAACCCACCAATAAATAAACCAAGGGCTATTAATAAATAAAAAACCTCAAATATAAGTAAAACCATAAAAAAATAAAAGCCTTAAATAAATATAAAGTCACAATTAAATATAAACCATAAATAACAAATAATCAATTAAACAATAAATTGATGAATCAAATAAATAAACAAATAAATAAATAAATAATTACAAGCTATTAAATCCACAAGGCATAAATCTAATAATAATAAATCACCTAATAATATTTAATTAACCAGATTATATAATAATTTAATTTAATCATTAATAAGCTATATTAATCAAACATTAATTAAATAAATAACTGAATACTCACAATGCCACCAAAAAGACCACAACTTGCACCAAGTCAACTGATTGAGAAGGGATGACAAATCAAGCCTAGAGTGTGTAGAGGGAAATCATGCCATCTCTATCAACTTGCCATTGGGATTGAGACACAGTCAAACTTGTGACACTAGGTGGAGTCGATGCCTAATACCTACAATCCTACAACCACCGATAACCAAGATACGACATATACAACAATATATCATAATTAAACAAGCAAGTGATAGAGAATCACAATGCCATATCTTGCTCGCAATGAGTGATATGGTATCATCCCTATCATGAAGACACTAGAAAACAATTACAATCACTTAGCATCAACTCAATCATCACGAACATAAAATAGGGTTAGCTTAATAACAATTTCATCGAAATATCATGAGCAATACAATCCATCTAGATAACAAGTGCATGTGGAGATCATCAAAAATGAATCCATCATCATAATAATCAAGGATTGATATCATCATCCACATGAGTCATCGTATATCATATATCCATGTAAAGTGTCTAGCATCATCATAAACATCTAAAATATAGATAGAGTCATAATCATAAATTAAAACATCATATAAGAGTCTAGATAAGAACGTTAGTTCATAAATCAAAAGATAAGTTGAGGAGGGACACTACATCCTCCCCCCTTTGCCTAGGCTTACCCCTAGAAGCTTCAGAACAAATAGGGGTAAAGATCTCTCATCAGTGCAACATCCTCCTGAGTTGCCGAGGAATAATCACTCAGATCCTACTAGACGCTTACCTGGTCTATGCCCCAACCCCTGAGGGTGAGCTCTCGACGCTGAGGAGTACACACAAGCTCCAAAGAAAGTTTCCCATCCTCTACTTGCAATGAATTCCAATCCAAAATGTGTGATACATCGGGATGATAAAACCTCAAAACAGACACATGAAACACATCATGGATACAAGACAAGCTAGGTGGCAAGGCAAGGTGATATGCTACAGGACCAATTCTCTAAAAAATCTCAAATGGTCCAACAAATCGAGGTGCCAACTTAGAGCCTTTTGGATAATGGATCAGACTCTTTCGTGGACACACTTCAAAAACACCTTGTCTCCCAATGAAAACTACCTATCCATAGGATGGGAATTTGCATATTTCTTCTATCTATGTTGTGCTGCTATCAAATGCTATCTAATATGTGCCACCTGCTGCTCTATATCCTACAACATCTCTGAACCAATATGAATTCTATCCTCCAAATGATCCCAACTCAAGGGTGTCCAACACGATCAACTATACAATTCCTAAAAAGAGGACATGCTAATTGAACTATGATAGCCATTATTATATGCAAATTCCACCAAATAGAGGCAATCCTCCCAATGGGACTATTGATCCATGACATACATCGACAACATATCCTCCAAAGCCTAATTAACCCTCTCAGTCTAACCATTTGTCTCGGGATGATAGGTTGAGCTGAAGTTCAACTGTGCTCCTAAATCATGCTGAAGGGTAGTCCAAAATGCTAAAGTGAACACTGGATCTCGATCTGATATAATTTGTTAAGGAATACCATGCAATCTCACTACACCCTCCATGAAAATATGAGCTACTATCGCTGTTGTATATGATGACCTGATTGGAGAGAAGTGTCCTACCTTGGTCAACCTATCCAAGGTGACCATAATAGCATCATGTCATTGAGAATACATAGGCAATCCAGCTATAACATCCATAGATATGATGTCCCATTTCTAATCTGGAACTAGGTTTGACTGCAACAAACCTGCTGGATATTGATGCTCTACCTTCACACACTAAAACTCTAAGCAACAAGACACATAAACTGCTATGTATCTCCTCATAGCTTCCCAATGATACAATTGTCTCGTCTGCATGCATCTTCTTGACACCTGGATGTGGAGAGTAAGGTTCACGATGGGCCTTTGATAAGATCAATGCTCAAAGAAAATTTGGTGGAAAATAAATATGTCCCAAATGTTGAAGAAGACCATCGGATTCAAATGAGTAACCTGCATATCTGCCATCCAAAGCTCTCCTTGAAGCAATCTCTACACTAACCTCCTGGTACCAAACATCTGAAGGAAGGGCATTAAGAATCCTACTCCTCAAATCTATGCTAAGAGTTATCATTGGAACATCATGTCTCCTATGGCTCAAAGCATCTTCCACCACATTCTTCTTACCCTTAATGTATCTCACCTCAAAATTGTACTCAGAAGAACTCCATCCAACATTTTTGCCTAGCATTCAAGTTTGGTTGCATGAATATATACTGCAAACCATGGTGGTCACGATACAACTCAAATCGATTCCCAAGAAGAAAATTTCTCCATCGAACCAAAGCATGAACCACTACCACTAGCTCTAAATAGTGAGTAGGATAATTAATCTCATGATCTTTGAGCTTATGCAACTCATATGCTATCACTCTACCATCCTGCATCAACACTACTTCAAGACCCTCCAAGGACACATTCGTGCACACCAAAAAATCACCTAAAGGATCTGGCATTGCTAGAATAGGTGTACTGGTCAGACATTACTTAATGATCTGAAAATCTATCTCATATTGATCTAACCACACACACTTCTTCCCTTTCCTCTCAAGAGAAGTGATAGGATGGACAATCCTCAAGAAAACCTGAACAAATCTACAATAATATCCCGCAAGACCCATGAAACTGTGAACCTCGCCCACATTAGTGGGTGCTGGCCAATCCACAATAGTTTAAATATTAGAGTGATCCACTATGATACCCTCTCTTAATATAACATGGCCAAGATATATAACCTCTATTTGGATGAACTCACACGTTGTGATATTTAAATACAATTGATTCTCTTGAACACACTACAACACCTATGTCATGTGCTCCTCATGCTCTTCCATTGGTCTCGAAAAGACCAAAATATTGTCCAAGAATACAAGCACAAACCTGTTGAGATAAGTCCTGAAAAATCCATTCATCAAGCTCATGAAAACTAATGGGGCATTAGTGAGACCAAAAGGTACCATGGTAAACTCATAATGACCATAATTAGTATGGAATGTTGTGGGATCAATATCTGCCTTGTGAATCCTCAACTGATGATACCCGAACTTCAGATCTATTTTTGAGAAAACCTTCACATCCTTAATCTGGTCAAACAAATAATCAATCCTTGATAAGGGATATCGGTTATTCACTGTCACCTTATTAAGTTGTCTATAATCAATGCATAGGCGAAGAGAACTATCCTTCTTCTTCACAAACAACACTGGTGCACCCATGGGGAAACACTAAGACAAATGAATCCCTTAGCTACAACTCCTCCAATATCAATCTCAACTCACTCAACTCTTGAGTAGTCATCTGATAGGGAGCCTTAGATATAGACTCTTCTCCTAGAACCAAATCTATCCTAAAGTCAATGTCATGCTTAGGCAACATATCTGGAATCTCGCTAGGGAAAACATCTAAAAACTCTTGGAAGATGGGATAGTGATGAAAGAGATCATCATGATTCTCTCCCTCATCGAAGTCATTCACCCTCACTACAAATTACTACCAACCTTGTCGCACACATCGCTTCAACTGCATAGTGGAAATCATGTGAAGAGAAATAGGTCACTGAACACCCACTATCTCCACACTCTTCCCACTATCATCCAAACATTGCACCCTCCTACCACATCGCTATCCTAATGTGCCTCAAGCCAATCCATGCCTAGCAAAAAACCATAGTAACCCAAAGAGAGAATACGAGGATCCATTGAGGTAGTACAAACTCCCAAATCCAACACATAATCATTCACAAGGGAATCAACTACCACCTTGGACCCTGTAGCCAAGTCGACCTGCCACCTCTAACTTGCTTTGCGATAGAAATCTTGCATCACTCTACTACTGAAGGAGAAATGAAAGAATCTGAAGTACCTGAATCAAATAGAATTGAGAAAGAGATACTGGCTATCTGACCTATGGTCTCAACAACTATATCCTGGTGCTCAGCGTAATGGTTATCAATCGATGTTAACACATGATCGGATCTACCTGCATCGCCAACTTTAGGCTTAGAACTAGCTGGTCGCTACTTTAACATCTGTGCATTCCTTTGAGGAGAATGAATAGCAATATGGATCGGCTGACTACAAGAGAAGCAATTTGTCCCACCAAAACCTCTGCTCACTGGAGTTACACTGGGCTACTGAACACTATCCTTACTGAAAACTTGCTAAGAACTTTGTGCTGGCTGAGAAGGATATGATCACCTATCTCGCTGTTTGGTATGACTCTTATCACCCTACTATATAGAACCACACACAAATCTTTGACTTTGAGGGTACTACTTCTTATAGTCCTAACCACTCCAAAAAGAAAACGGATAACTCTTGGCAACACCTGAAGACTAAGATTATGCACCTCTAGCAATTGATCCTAAAACTGGTGCACTAACCATATGCACACCTGGCGCACCACCCAGAGCCAAAGTCAGGTTCTCCTCAAGTAAATGCACCTTCTCCACAACTACTTCCATCATCTTAGGCTTGGGAATCCAAACCCCATTGCTAATGCGGTCAATAAGACCTCTAAGAAAATGTTGAATCAACATCAACTCATAATTTACTATCAAAGTGTACTTCTTAAGTTCAAATAACTTACACTTGTATTTCTCAACTGTGATATCCTACTACCTCAAATCATGAAACTAGTAAGCCTTCCTCTGCCTCCAATGATTCGATAAGAAATGGGCTCGAAATCGATCAATGAACAACTCCTAATAAACTATTGCAATATCTAGATGCAGCTTTTGCTCCTCCATATGCCACCATGTAGATGTGAAATCATGAAGATTTATAATCGTACACCTCACCTTGGTGTTACTTCTATATGGATGCTTTGAAAAAGACCTACCCATATCCAACAACCATGTCTCCGCCTCCATGACATTTCTATAACCATCGGAAGTAGGAGGGTGAGACCTCAAGTGACTTCTCATGTGACTAGCTACAACTTCATCTCGTTACACAATAGAATCTTCTATCCTACAAGGTCAACATGATCTCTCTCTCTCCCTCTCTCCTAGTATCCTCAATGGTGTGACTCCTCCTATTGATTCTCGAGCTACCCTCGTGTTTAACAGTCGAGAACATTCTGAAGTGCATTCACCAATTGTGAAGTCGCATCACTACTCTATTGATCCTACTGTTGCATCTCATGGCATGAATTTTTAGAAACCTCAGGATGAGGATTCCATTGAGTAGCCATACGACCACCATGTCCATGACCTCTACCTCTAGCAAGCATCTTACCTAACTAAGACACAATGAGACTATAAGCTAGAAGCTAAGACAACTAATGCAAAAGAACAACTAGAAGGGATAAACCATTGGGCTACACCATGCTAAAGTGCTAACACGCACAATAGGTGTTAGGATTCCCAAAGATACTGAGAGGGAGGGGGGGTGAATCAGTATCTAACCAGTGAGTTGATTTTCTTAACTTAAAACATGTAAAGCATATGAATACTGTATACCGGTAAACCAAAAATAATGCAATAAACATAGATAACAACAACCACATGAAAAACACACCATAACACAGTAGTTTAACGAGGAAACCTAGTGTGGGAAAAACCTCAGTGGGATTTTTGACCCACAATATTCACTTACTGGCCAATAAGAAAATATTACTACTACAATAGGGGGCCTGCACATACTGGAAGGCCAAGTGCCTAGAGCTCACTGCTCAAAAGAAGTCACACTGACTTACAAAATGGATTATACAAATCCAATGTCTTGTATTGCTTCAAAATAGCATCTGCTATGCCAAATCTAGTAATGGTTTTATCTCTGCTTCATACATAAACCCTTAACCTATATTTTGCATATTAGGTCTACATAAATTCGCCTATCATCATCTTCCTTACTTACTTCAAAAATGTTCTACAATGATCTCATACATATATGAGTCATGTTGTTAGGGTTTCAAGCAGATCCAAAGCAAATATGAACTAGCAATTATATGTAGATTTAAATACAAAAGATAAAGAAATAAAATAGGACACAGATAACACAGAGATTTAACGTGGTTCACCCAGAATGGGTTACGTCCACCATACACAGTCATCCAATATTTCTTATTATCCAGCAAAAATAGTACATCAACATTACAATGCCTTAAGCATCTCAACTGCTTATAACATGCATTTTTAGGGCAACCAACAAAGTCGGCCTTTTTAGGATTTTATTACAATGTCGGTTTTCATAAGAAAAATACCCAAAAAAAAATTTCTCAGGGGCTCCCGCCCTCGAACCCCCACTTTTCTCGGGGGCTGCCACATTTCTTGAGGGCTGCCAGTGAGGATACATGCTAAGTGTACAGTACTTTGCTGATCAGTCGCCACATTTCAACAATCTCCCACTTGGAGACTGATACTACATGACACCACTGTACATGCAACATCCGCTAGATAAAACACTAGGACTCGACTGGTATAAATTCCATAATTATCAATCAAGAAGACCAACAGAAACTGATGAAGAAATCAGGTTCTCCTATGGAACTACCTTCATGAACATATCGGTAGGATTCTCACTTGTGTGAATCTTCTCAAGCCGTAACTGACCCTCCTCCAAAACAGTTTGGATGAAGTGGTACCTGAGCTGAATGTGCTTTGTCCTTGAATGAAAAGCAGAGTTCTTCACAAGATGAATGGCACTCTAGCTATCAGTATACAATGGACTATCCTCTTGTGTCTGACCCAATTCATCCAGAAAACATTGCAACCAAATCATCTCCTTGCTGGCTTCTGTAGCAGCAACATACTTAGCTTCAGTGGTTGAAAGTGCAACAACCTTTTACAGCCTAGAAATCCAACTGACTGCAAGTCCCCCTATAGTAAAAACATACCCTATAGTACTCCTTCGTGAATCAATATCACCCGCCAGATCAGAGTCAACAAATCCACTCAGAGTACCATTAGATCCTTTGAAACATAATGCCTTCGTAGTAGTTCCTTTCAAATACCGAAAAATCCATTTCATAGCATTCCAATGTTCCATACCTGGATTACTCATAAACCTGCTCACAACTCCCACTGCATGTGCAATACCTTGCCTTGTGCATACCATTGCATACATCAGACTACCAATAGCTGATGAATACGGGATGTTAGACATTTTATTAACCTCTTCCTATGCCTTTGGGCACATATCCTTAGTCAATTTGAAATGACTAGCCAAAGGTGTACTAACTGCTTTTGCATCCTGCATGTTAAATATTTTCAACACCTTCTTTATATACTCACTTTGGGACAAATTCAAGGTTCTATTTTTCCTATCCCGTGTAATCCTCATACCGAGAATTTGCTTAGCTGCACCCAAATCCTTCATAGAAAATGACCTGGCTAATTTTTGTTTAAGATCATTTATATGTTGCATGTTAGACCCAGCAACAAGCATGTCATCAACATAAAGCAATAGGATAATATAACTGCCATTATAAAATCTCTTAAAATATACACAATTATTAGAATGACATCTATGATAACCATGTTCAGCCATGAAACTATCAAATTTTAAATACCATTGGCGGGGTTCTTGCTTTAGGCCATACAAACTTTTCTTCAACCTGCACACCAAGTTCTCCTTACATTTGACCTCATATCCCTATGGTTGCAACATGTAAATTTCCTCCTCCAAATCTCCATGGAGAAAAACTGTTTTGACATCTAATTGTTCAAGATGTAAATCATCTACAGCCACAAGACTAAGTATAGTTCTAATTGAAGTCATTTTTACAATTGGAGAAAATATTTCATCATAATCTATACCCTTTTTCTATGCAAAACCTTTTACCACAAGTCTGGCCTTATATCTTTTCTGACCTCCTTCCTCCTCCTTCAGCCTATAAACCCATTTGTTAGGCAATGCTCTTTTTTCTGCAGGTAAAGGGACTAAGTCCCAAGTCTTATTTTTCATCAAGGAGTCCATGTCCTCTTTCATGCCTGGCTCCCACTGTTGTTTGGCATCTACCTGCATTGCTTCTTCATATTCTTTTGGTTTACCAGAATCCGTTAATAAAATAGAATACAAAGAAGGAGAAAATCTTTCAGGGGGTCTACTTGTCCTTGTAGAATGTCTAACACTTGCAGGAGCTTGTGGGACAATCTATTGTTGAAGAGCATCAGGTACCTGTGGCATTTCATTTTCAGGAATCTCATCCAACACCACATATTCTTGTTTGTCCTGTTCATGCTTCTTTTCCTGCATATGTTCTTTATACATGACCTTCTCATTGAATATAACATCTCTACTTCTAATTATTTTCTTATTTTCAAAATCCCATAACCGATAGCCATATTCATCTATCCCACATCCAATGAAGGTACATTTCTGAGATTTAGCGTCAAGCTTGGTTCTATTTTCTTTATCAACATGGACAAAAGCTTTGCAACCAAAAGTTCTTAGAAAAGAATAATTTACCTTTTTACCAGTCCATGCCTCCTCTGGAATACCACCATCCAAAGGGGTGGAAGGTCCTCTATTTATCAAATAGACAATAGTATGTACAGTATCTGCCCAAAAATGTAAGGGCAATCCAACATGCAATCTCATGCTCCTCGCATGTTCCATGATAGTCCTATTCATTCTCTCTAACACACCATTTTCCTGTGGAGTTCCTGGAACTGTCTTTTGCTTTTGAATCCCATTTAAGGAGCAATAATATTCAAATGCTTTGCTGCAATACTCACCTCCATTATTTGATCTGAGACACTTCAACTTTTTTCCTGTCTCATTCTCAACCAAAGCTTTCCATTTCTTAAAAGTTTCAAAAACATCTGATTTTTGTTTTAGGAAATATACCCATGTTTTTTTGGTTGAGTCATCAATATAAATAACATAATAACAAGAGCCACCAAGAGATGATACCTGATCCGGTCCCCATACATCTGAATGTACAAGCTCTAACTTCTCACTCTTCTTCTCTTTCCCAACCTTGAGAAATCTGACTCTTTTCTGTTTACCATAAACCTAGTTTTCATAGAACTCTGAATCAATCTTCTTTAGTCCTGGCAATAGATTTTTGGAGTGAAGGGTTTTCATCCCTTTCTCACTCATGTGCCCAAGCCTATGGTGCCACATTATCGAATATGTTCTTGCAACATTTATTGTTGTTGTCCCTGCAGTAACTTTATTTGTAGTAGCTAGGGTAGAGTAAGTGTTACCTATACACAGATATAATGTGCCTACCTTCACACCTTTAGCTATTACTAATGATCCTTTAGCGACCTTCCACATACTGTCTGAGAGGGTAACTATGCAACCTTCACTACCTAGTTGCCCTGCAGAAATTAAATTTCTTCTTAAATTAGGAACATGTCTTACTTCCTGCAGAAACCAGTCATTTCCGTTCAGCAACTTGATCTATATCTTTCCTTTTCCAACAATTTGACAGGGCTCATCATCACCCAAATATACCTGTCCAAAATCACCTTGAACATAATCTAGAAAATATTTTCTATGGGGTGTAGCATGAAATGAAGCCCCAGAATCTATTACCCAGGAATCATTAACATTATCCAAACATAAGATTAAAGCATCTTGTAAAGTATTACTTGCAATATTAGCTTCCTTACTATCATTTTCATTTTTGTCTCCTTCTTTGTTTTTCTGAGACCAACAGTCTTTCTTTAGATGACCACGCTTTCTGCAACACTAGCAATCTTTCTTTCCTCTAGATTGAGAGCGTCCTTTCTTTGACTTCCCTTGTGACTTCTCATTCCCAAGGCCTTTTCCTCTTTCCTTTGATCTTCCTTTGTTCTCCACATTTAAAACACTACTTGATGATGTTGGAGTCTCACCTGTGCTTTTCCTTCACATTTCCTCACTTAGGATAACACCAACAATATCATCAAATACCAAAGTATTTTTACCGGAGACAGAGTTACTTACAGCCATAACCAAGCTATTCCAGCTTTCTGGCAAAGAACATAAAATCAAGAGAGCCCTAACCTCTTCTGCAAAAGTAATTTTTACCGAAGACAATTGACTGGTAATTGTATTAAATTCATTTAAGTGCTCTGCTACAGATCCTCCCTCACTCATTTTCAAATTAAACAGACACTTCATAAGAAATACCTTATTCGAAGCTGAGGGTTTCTCATACAACTTAGCCAATGTCGCCATCAAATCTATAGTCATTTTTGCTTCTGTTATATTGAATGCTACAGATGGTGCAAGGCACAATCGAATGGATCCTAGTGCCTTTCTATCTAAAATGTCCCACTCTTCATCTAACATTGTGGTCACTTTCTTTGCCTTTCCTTCCAATGGCCGCCACAAATCCTTTTGATACAGGTAATCCTCCTTCTACATTTTCCATAACTGATAATTCTAGCCGTTAAACTTTTTGACCTTGAATTTGGAATCCTCCATTGCTCCCACTCAAATCTAAAAGTCCTGCCAATTTATAGAAAACCTCACTCTGATACCAATTGTTAGGGTTTCAAGCAGATCCGAAGCAAATATGAACTAACAATTATATGCAGATTTAAATACAAAAGATAAAGAAATAAAACATGACACAGATACCACATAGATTTAACGTGGTTCACCCAAAATGGGTTACGTCCACCATACACAGTCGTCTAATCTTTCTTATTATCCAGCAAAAATAGTACATCAACATTACAATGCCTTAAGCATCCCAACCGCTTATAACATGCATTTTTAGGGCAACCAACAAAGTCAGCCTTTTTAGGATTTTATTACAATGTCAGTTTTCTTAAAAAAAATACAAAAAAAAAAATTTCTCGGGGGCTCCCGTCCCTGAACCCCCACTTTTCTCGGGGGCTACCGGTGAGGATACATGGTGTACAATACTTTGCTGATCAGTTGCCACATTTCAACATCATTCTCCTATCATCATCTTCCTTACTTACTTCAAAAATGTTCTACAATGATCTCATACATATATGAGTCATGTTACAACTCGCCATGTCAACTTACAATGATTTTACAATTAAATACAAAATACATTAATACAAAATTCCTGTCGGCCTTGATGTCGGTATCCTTCCTTTTTTTGTCGGTGACCTGTGTGATGGTGTAGAGTCTGTCGTTGTCGGTGCCAGTATATTGTCTTATCGGTGCCATAAGATTGCAAGGTTGCCATCAATGACAAAACCTTCAATCACCTACACTTTCTCATTGGAGTGCTTTTGCCAAAAATCTTCTGCTTTGGCATTGATGGCAACACTAATGAGAACAATAAGTGTCATCCAAAAATGAGTCTACCAGAATTGTCTTACCAAAAATATGTTACCAAAAAGTGCTCCCCCTGAGCTGATGATGTCTTCTGCTAATCATTTTTCTCATTACCACAATTCCCCATTTGGTATCAATGACAAAGGTTGTCAAGGTGTCAACTGAGTGGAGTGTCCAGCTTCATCCTTGTAACTGGATGGTTACAATCTGAAAAAGGTCTGCTAATACCATATTCAGGCTCTCAATGAACCATTCACTATCCTTTAATGAGACCTTTGTCCTCTGAATTGTATTGGTGAGTTGTTGTGTTTGTTGTTCTGGTGTCTTCTGACCTTGAACCAATGCCTCAGACATCTCTTTTCTTAAGGAGGCAAGGTAGTCCAATTTTGGACTAAGTCTCCATTTCAAATCTTTTGCCTTTCCTTTTATTCTTTCCTTCTCTCTTTGAAGTTTTTGAATTTCTTCCTCAAAACCTGTTATTTTCTGCTCAAAAACTGATAATGGTTCAGATGAATTAATGAAATTGTCAGCTAGTTTGTTTATTTCTTCCTGTCCCATACTGATCTTCTTGTCTATATCTACTATCAAAAAGTTTATTTTACATGAATCTCTATACAGCATTTTGAATTATTTAAGTGTTTTACATAGTGCCAGTAGAAGAGTGTCAAATTGTCTCATGCACTTCTTTATTTCCTCTTCAAAGAATTTGTGTTTTTCTTACTCAATTTTCTCCTTGAATGCTTCCTCATTTATTTGTACAATGTTTTTAGTAATGTACTTAGACAATGTGTCAAGTTGATTTAAATAATCTTTATTATCCACATTACACTTGGGTGCAATCTTTTTCAAAATTGGAATTGTATCATCAATTGCTTTGTATGCCTATGCATTGCACTCTATTATTTTCTTTATTGAATCCAATAGTACTTCTGTCACATTTGCTGGTTTGAATCCTACCATGGAAGAACTAACATTCTAAATTCTGTCGATGTGAGTAACTTCTTTGCTTGTAGTGACCTCTGGTAGGTCAGTTTGTGTTTTCATTTCTCTAAGAAAAGTTTTATGTTTCTCAGCTTTTGTCAGTGGCACTGCATCTGCATGAACCTATTCCTCTGCCTTTTCTCAGTGTTGTCCACTACCAGTTTTTCTTCTGTGCTTCTTGTTACCGGTGGCTCAGTTGCCACATCTAATTTCCCAGTTGATTCCTTATCAACCATAATATTGACCTTCTGAGTGTCAATGTTCATTGTATATAGCACCTCAGAATCAGGATTTGTATCCTCATGTGGTGTGACCATACTCTCAGTAGCTAGTTGATTTTCAGTAGTAACTACCGATGTAGTATGTAGAGGCAGTGGGGATAAGTTGTCTTTTATTTTTATATTGGATTGTCCACCAACCTTACCTTTACCCTTATCCTTTTGATATACCTTGATGGGTTTAGGGCTTCGATACTCTTCCTGCTTTTCCTTTTCTACCAAAAATGTATCCCATGCATCTTTTGTTTCTTTATTTATTTCATTCACTCTCCTTGCCATTAGTGCTACATGTCGGTGAGTAGTTGAAAATACTGACCGGTTAGCCTCTGAAATCAATTTATCTATCTCATCAGGTGAGTTTACAGGATGTACAACAAGTAATTGTTCAACCTTTATTTTCTTTTCAAGTTCAATAATGCCTACTCTCCTAGCTTCAAGTCTGTTGTAGAGATCTGTCGGTATTTCATCAACATCTTGTATCAAAAATTTCTTAAAAATGTCTACGTCTAGTATTACACTATTCTCTATTTTATCTTTTTCATCTTCTGATAATGTATTATACATTTTGCTGATATTTTTCAACATGCCATTCTTAGTAATTTCTTCCAGAAGTTTATCAATAGGAGCTATAGACTTCTTTTTAGGAGTTATCTTTTTCTTCTTTGGAGTCAATTTCTTTATAGGAGGCCTTACTGCCTGTTGCTTTTGTCTTTTAGGTGTAGAAGAAGGTGAGGGTACCGATGAAGGTTTTCTTTTCCTTTCTACCCTTTTGAATTTTACCGGTATGTCACTCTCAGTGGAAGTTGCAACCGGTGAGAGATTAACTTCTGGTTGAAGTCCTTCCAATTCACTTTCTTCAATACCAGTTTGCTTTAGTATATCTTCCTTAAGGGCTTTAACCTACCAGGTACCTTTTCTAGTAGTAGCCTCAACTTTTTTCACTCTTTTATTTGATTTAATTTGGCTTTCTATAGTCTCAACACTTCCAAAATTTATTTGATTTAATTTGGCTTTCTATAGTCTCAACACTTCCAAAAAATTTCTCTTTCAGTTCCTTAGGAGCTTCTAGGAGGGATTTTGCATAAGTTTCTATTATATTGTTATCTATTTCATATCCCATTTCAGTTACCCAGATGGTTCTAGGGATAACTACCTCCATCCGTATCTCATCTTTCTTTATTACAAAAAGATTTCCTTTTGGTACTTGTCCACAATTGCTTGTGACAATCTAACTCTTGATTTCATTTGGGCCTTCAATACCTGAAAATACTCATTTAGGTTCTTTTCCCTATTATCTCCCATGTTGTTCAGTAAATCTAACAATTGTTTGCCTACCGGTATTGTCAAAACAAAAATTTCTAATACCAATAACGGGAACATGTTTGGTTAGGTACAACATCAGACAAACAAGTAGGTTTCCAAATCAGAATGATCCCTTCTTATCCTTCTTAATCTTACACAAATTATCAATTAGTTCATCCTTGAGCCATTCACATATGTCTATCCTTGCATTTTCATTTATCATATCATAGGCACTTTTAATGCATAGGCTAGAAACTAAATTTAACCTATTTGCATGTCTTTCTTTGTAACCTAAGATCATATTGATAAATTTCACTTTTATATCTGTTACATCATTTACCCTTAGAGATCTTTTATCAAATGTTGCACCTATTAGTTTTATCACTAAATCATTTGAGACCTTTTTGGATTTGTCAGGTCTGTTACCGGTGGAGGGTAACCCTATCACAGCCTTTACTGCTTCCTTAGTGATTTATGAATAGAATCTAACCAAAAGAATTCACCATGTACCCTGCTTAGCACAATTCTTATGATCTCCTTGGGGAAATCTGGGATACTAAGAATTTCAGTAAAACCTAGGGTTTCTATTATCTTGTATTCAGGTTTGATGTTATTGGATTCATTACAAATTACTAATTTATACAGGTTCTTGATTTCATCATCACCCAATTCCTCTATATGATAGTGTATATACATTCTAGGGTGTTTAGCATAAACTACCCCTTTAGGTATTTGAGAGAATGCACCTAAATTATCATCTTTCTTAGCAATTTCAGGAACCAGTTAGAATATGACTCTAGTGCATTTAATAACTTTGACAATAGTAGGGTTTGCAATGAATTCAGGAGTAGATGAGGATGCCATTGTTATAAATACCTTAATCTCCCTTAGGGATGAAAGATTTGATAGATTGCTTTGCTTCTTCACTTGGATTGCCTTTTCTTGTTATTTTCGTGCTTTCGAAGATTTGAATGCTCGGTGGAATGAAAATGGAGCCAAAACACTTGCTTTATAATGTTATTTTTACCAACTACCACATTAAATGCTTGCCAGTTAAGTAATGACTTAACATATCTACCGGTATAGAAGTAATTTCAACTTCTTACCATCAACCAAGGGAATAATAGCATGTTTCCCATTTAGTTGCTAAACCCTCAAAGTATTTTCCTTTAGTTAGATGAGGAGTCTCTCGCCAGTGGAGTGTTACTATATTATGCCGGTGGAGGAGTATTCCCATCACATTCTATTCTGATTTTCTAATCCATTGTTTTGAGAATTATTGTTTTACTTCTTCAACCTTTTCTTTACCTTTCAAACTCGGACCTTTATTGTTTACCGGAGAGGACTTATTTCTACAAAATTTAGCAATATGCCCAGTTTTTTTACAAGCATAACAAGTCACATTGTTTTTCTGAATTTCTTTCCCATATCCTATGTCGGTGTGTGTCCTACATTGATTAGATAGATGTCCAGATCTTCCACAAACATAACATCTTACATTCATTCTGCAATTTTCTGAGTTATGACCAACTTTGTTGCATTTAGAACATTGACCAGTGGGTGGATTAGTGTTCTGATAATTTCTAGATCTACACTGATTTGCTCTATGACCATACTTGTTACAATTAAATCATTTTCCATTAAATTTGTAAGCATTAGGTTGCCTTACCGGTTTGCTGTGATCTGTGTTTGCAGTACCAGAGCTTTCACCAACTTCAAAGCCAAGGCCATTCATATCACCATTAGGTTTCTGATTCTTCAGCATGTTACCAAGTTCTTCTGAGATTTTCTTGAATTTTTCTTTGTGTTGAATTGCAGTAGCTAGTTCACCTTCCAAGATTCCTTTCTGTCTCATGAGTTCATTTGTATCATTTTTTGTATGCATCAAGTCTGTCTTTAAAATATCATTTTCATGAATAAGTCTTGTGTTTTCATTTGCAACATCATTCAATCTTCTAATCAAATCTTCTTTATTTTTCTTCCTATCTTCAATTTCGTTACAAAATCTCATAGTCATATCTTGCATCTCATTCTGTGTTGTCATGTTTTCCTGTCTTAGCTTGCTTACTAGATCATTAAGAGTTTCTTTCTCATCATCTTTTTGCATTTTCTCGTAGAGTTCTCTTCTCTTATTTCTTGCTCTGGTGTGTAATTTTCTTGAAGTCCTTGAATAATATCCTGAGCAGCCTTTAGATCATCTTCAAGTTTGATATTTTTCAATTTTTCTACATCATAGTCTGAAAGAGCAGTTTCCAATTGTTCCATCAAGCTTTCCATCTTTACCGGTGTCAAGATCTTCCTCAAGCTATTAGGCTTCTGAAAATAGAGGACCATGCTCTGATACCAATTGTTAGGATTCCCAAAGATACTGAGAGGGGGGGGGTGAATCAGTATCTAACTGGTGAGATGATTTTCTTAACTTAAAACATGTAAAGCATATCAATAGTGTATATCAGTAAACCAGAAATAATGCAATAAACATAGATAACAAAAACCACATGAAAAACACACCATAAAACAGTATTTTAACGAGGAAACCCGGTGTGGGAAAAACCTCAGTGCTATTTGTGACCCACAATATTCACTTACTAGCCAATAAGAGAATATTACTGCTACAATAGGGGGCCTGCACATGTAGGAAGGCCAAGTGCCTAGAGCTCACTGCTCAAAAGAAGTCACACTGACTTACAAAATGGATTATACAAATCCAATTTCTTGTACTACTTCAAAATAGAATCTACTATGCCAAATCCAGTACCAGTTTTAGCTCTGCTTCATACATAAACCCTTAATCTATATTTTGCATATTAGGTCTGCATAAATTCGCCTATCATCATCTTCCTTACTTACTTCAAAAATATTCTACAATGATCTCATACATATATGAGTCATGTTACAACTCACCATGTTGGCTTACAATGATTTTACAATTAAATACAAAATTCATGTTGGCCTTGATGCTGGTATCCTTCCTTTGTCTGCCAGTGACCTGTGTGCTGGTGTAGAGTTTGTCATTGTCGGTGCCGGTATATTGTCTTGCCGGTGCCATAAGATTGCAAGGTTGCCATCAATGACAAAACCTTCAATCACCTACACTTTCTCATTGGAGTTCTTTTGCCAACAACAGGCTCATATTAAACCAAAGTACCCAGTGTATGAACATGGGCTCTAATATCAGATGTAATGCTAGCCAAAATACCCTAGATAAATAAAAATAACTAACAACAAATACATAAATTTTTTTTAAAACATCATCTAATACAACACATATAACCATCTACTCATATGCATTAAACATGCATTAATATGATATGCAAATAACAACATGAACATTTAGACATAATCACATGTATTATTAACACAAGAGGAAATACACATAATATCACATCTATCTTCCCTAGGGTATATAAACGTCATTACTTACACTACTAACATAAACAATAACATCATGATCGCTATCACAATTCAATGCATTCTAACTCTATCCTTAATTGTTCTTTCCATGCAACTTAAGTAGGTCATTTCTAATCCATATATCATGAATACATACATTAATAATACAACTCTAATCAATTCCCCATTAGATTCATTTTATGAAAACCAAATCAAAATGTTCCTACTCCCATTTACTCATTTATTCTAAAATCATTAATTCATTCCAAAATGATCTTAATCACATTAGTAATCATTTCTTTATTATATTAACATATACATAATGCTAATTACACAACAATTAATCCAATACTATTATTTCATTAATGAAACATACTCAAGATACAATATGATACATCATACGATCTCTTTCAAATGACATAAACCTTATCCTAAAGCATCATCTACAAATACGTATCCATTATCCAATTAAATCAAAGAGCATAGCGCTTAAGTACAAAATACAAATACAATAATCTCAAGATACCATAATTACATATGCCATGAGATGAAATACATCCATCTGCTACAATGCTCATCCATAAGATGAAGGCATAAGAATCCACATCGATGCATAAAGCATCCAATGAAGAACATCCTAATTGAAGAAGGCATCAAACCACCTAACAATGTGGAACTAGAGGAAATGCCCCCCGTGAAAGGACATGACACAATGTCCCACACACACTATAGACCTAGGAAGACACATAACCACAAAAGAGACTCAACAATTACAAAAACCGCAATAAGAAACAACTCAAAAGCATAATCCAACATAACACATGGAAAATAAAAAAAGATAGAAACTCCTAGAGGTGTACCAACAATCATGGATTAAGAACAAGGACCAAAGACACATGTAGGAGTGGAGTGTCATCACATTCTATCCTGAGAAGGAAGGGCATCATCTTGGTAGACATGTGGAGCCATCTCAACCTGTGAGAGAACAAGGGAGATTGAATTGCCGTGACAATGGCCTTCCCAAGCTTATCCTAAAACATCATCCCTAGGACTAAGTCTTGGGGCTTACATCCATTATTATCTTGATTAGATGAATCCTAATTACCCAACCCATCTAATTAATTACTAATGTTATCACTGATTTAAATCAAGGAAAACTTTCAATGTGCCCTGGTGGTCTAGACTCTAAGCATCCTTACTAGGAATCTCCTAGTAGACTATCTCTCATGACCTCGGTCATCACATGAAATCCCACTCCCCCTAATCATGTTCCAAGACCTTAAGGAAATATAAAAACAATAACAAGGAAGCTCATATGCAACATCAACGAAGAATCCACATAACATATACAATAAACATAACAATCCAAATCCCAAATGCCTACATATAACAGAGAGCCTCAACATGATCAATATATCATATAACCATAGTAGAGTATAAAACCATCCAAATCAGCCATGCATATGAATAAAACCTTTACAACGAGGTTGATCAACTCGTTGGAGCAAAACAAGAACATAACCTCAACAAAACAAGGCTCAATTAACTCATCGAAGTACAATTCCATAAAGTAAACAAATTTGAACATATACAGTACTAGAAAATCTCCAAAAACATCATCATAAGCCTCTGGTACATGGAGAAAACTGATAAAATTGTCTCAGACTAGCAAAAACTATCAAAACATAGTTACATGGTAGAATCATGCATTTGATAAACAAAACAACGCATTTGAGAAACTTTTTAGCACTTATACCTAACAGTATAGCACCTATGCCAAAATAAATGGTGCCTTTGATCAATGTTTTAGCGCTTATACACATAACATTAGTGCATTCGTTGGACAAAATAACGCTTTAGAAAATATAAATAGCGCATATATTAAATACAATAACACTTTTACTAAAAACATTAGCGCATATGTTCTAATAGCGCTTTCGAAGACTCAGACAAAAAATTAAGAATTATGACATGGTAAAATATATCTCTTAGACAATGAACAATTCCAAAACCATGGTCAATAGAAATGCCTTAATGAATAGATGCCAAAAGAATAAACCAAGCAACAAAATGGAGTCAAATTGGTTATACATCAAGACTTCTAGGATTAAACTTTTGACAAAGTTGAATGTATAGACACCCAACAAAGAATACAAACAAAGCCCCCAAATCTAGCTTATGAAACTATTAAAAACTCAAATCAAAACAAACAACTCATTGCAAAGGCTAACTCACACATGGAAATCTACTCAAAATATCAGAAATAAAACACAAGAACACAGAGAGAATTTCTGGAACATACATGACATTAATAAAACAATACATATATAATTATTTTCCCAAATCCATATGATAAAACTATATTAAAATCTATATGCTATAGTTCTCCCCAGAGCCCCTAAATACATTCTTTCTGCAAACATATAATGTATACAATCTTTTCTGAAATAAAATGCACTAGGAACTAAACTCCACGAACCTAGAAATGAGAAGTAATGGCAAAAGAAGATGATGAAGTGCACTACACAATCCAATCCAAGAAAAACTCCAACTCCAAATCTCTAGCTAAGAAATCAAAATGCAGATGAAACTCCAGAAATCCTAACCCGACAAAATGCACAAGTGGCTGAATAAATAAAAAATTGCATTCAAATTATAGTCAAAATATAGCCAATAGAAATATTCCAAAATACTATATAATCTACCTACCTCGCCCAAATATAATATTTTATTTTCACAAGGCTTTTTAGCCAATAACTATGAAGGGTAGGTAAGTTATATAATATTTATTTACCCACATGTAGTCACAGGAGATATTTAATAAGAATATAAAATTAAATGAATAAATAAACTAAAGCCCACCAATAAATAAACCAAGGGAAATTCATAAATAAAAAGCCTCAAATATAAATAAAACCATAATAAAATAAAAGCCTTTATTAAATATAAATTCACAATTAAATATTGTATATGGTGAAAATGGAAACAACAAGATTGAAAGACTAAATGAATTCAACCACATAACCCTAGCCTAACAACAACAAAGATCCACCATAACATATGAAGATTACCTAAGACAATGCAAATCAAATGAAATCACAAAGATTATACCATCACATGTACAATAGGGTTTGAATCTCCATTCTTCCTATCTACATTGATCTTGCTTGATATATTTGCTCTTAGATTTTATATGTGCACAAGAGCTCAACAAAGAACAGAAATGTGGTTGTAAGTAGGATCGAATATGAATGTTCGAATGCTAGAATGCTTGATTAGAATGTATGTGTCCAGGGGGTTGATAATGAAGGAAGCATCTCCTTATAAGAGATAAATGGTCGGCTATGATTAGAGGGTAGGTAGAGAAAATAATAAAATAATGAAAGGGTAGGTAGTGTATGAATTAAGAGATGAATGACATGTGTCATGGGTAGAAAAGGCTAATGAATTAATTAAATAAATAAAGATTTAATTAATTAATAGAGGAAGTGGGATCAATTAAATAAATAAGATATTTATTTAATTTAAGAAAAGGATAATTTAAATAAATAAAAGTATTTATTTAAATGAGAAATAAGGCTAGAAGAGGATAAATGAATTAATTAAATAAATAAAGATTTATTTAATTAATAAAAGAATTAGTCTAAAGTAATTAAATAAATAAAGATATTTATTTAATTAGACTGGACAATTTTAGGTGTCTACATTTTGCCCCTCTTTGACATAATGCAGCTTGTTGCGTTGTTTCAAAGAAGATAATATGAACTAATACAAAGTTGCCCCAAGATGGGAATGATATGCCCCCTCGAGAGATTGGATGAATATGTCTAGAAAGATCGTAGATAATCTCTCGATAAGAAAGAAAGGCTGGAATGGACTGACCGGATAGGATAGAGTGACAAAGTCATGGGATAATGAAGACTGACTCAGGAAATGAGGGCTAGGGCTAGGGCTAGAGTAGTCTATAAGATAGACTATGAGGAGAAAACATCCTCATTGTCATCCACACATCCAAGAGATCAGAGTGCAGAGAGAGAATAAAGCAGCAACAGTTAGCAGCGATGGCATTGGTGCATAGATTTGATCATGTTCTCCGATATCAAAGGCTAGCAGATGCAGGAGAGCCGGTAAGTACCACCAAAACCTCCTTGTACTTTGTTGCAATAAATGTTGTCATAAATGCATGCTAGGTAGGGTAATAAATTTGCTTTAGATATGTCAAGAAAAATATCAAGCGGGAGGAAAAATGTTAAGGCGTGTATGCGTTATGAATGCGTGTTTATGTCTTCTAGGCCAAATCGACAGTTCTGTGATGAACATATGCTATCGATTGGATAAGCTGCTGAGAGGATACACTCAAGTAGGTCCTCTAAGGAAGACTAGGATAACAGATAGGGCTAGGATTGACAATTCTGTGATAGAACATACATTTCCAATTAGGCCCTAGGATAAGATATATTGAGGCACTTTGTGATGAACAGGGAGTGCAAATATGAGCAGCACTTTGTGATGAACAGGGAGTGCAAAAACACGTAGTACTTTGTGATGAACAGGGAGTACCACTAGGATAAATAACAGCACTTTGTGATGAACAGTGAGTGTCACTAGGATAGAGCACCATATGATAAATATAAGCACTAAGATAAAGAGCAACATTTTGTGATGAACAGGGAATGCCACTATGACTGACATGATTGATTTTCTTGACTATAGGAGGACCTACCTATGCTGGAGTCATGAGAGAGATTCCTATCAACTTAGAGTTTACGAGCAGAGCTGACAACCAAGGAGAGAGCAGCGGTTGAGGCTATGGGCCTTATACATATTTTGTATGTGCCTGAGTTTCGAGCGAACATGGAATTGCTGACTGCATTAGCTGGAGAGATGGCACTCAGAGACTTGCATTTTTCATTTGCCGATGGGTGAGATGATAGTCACCTTAGAGGATGTTTACAGGATACTAAGGATACTGATCGATGGGGAGTTAGTTCCTTATGATTGGGAGGGAGACAAGGATACACTGAGATGAGTGTTTCAGGATCCAGGATTGGAGATGAGGGCTGGAAATGTAGCTTGGGATACCATGATAGCTATAAGATTGGCACTATCGACGATGCTGACAGGAGTTATCAGTGGGTTCCTATGTTCGGACAGGGTGACATGAGGGTTGGCTGTGGGATGGGGGAGGAGAGGAGGAGGATGAGTTAGTATCCTTGAGGGAGATCTGCCAGGGAAAGGCATATGAGATCTAGGATCTAGAGAGGGAGAAAACTAAGGGACACTGAGTGGGAGAGGGATTAGGCTATTCAACACTATACAGAGGCTGAGACAACATTGAGGATAGGGAGGCAGGCAACAGAGGACACAAAGGCTAGATACGCCTATGTTCTGCGGGCTGGGGAGGAGATAACCTATTGGAGAGACTTGTACTATGGAGTGGTGCCACCAGAGCAGTGGGCTAGGAGCTTTCAAAGACCATCGCGAATTGCGATGACCTTTGGAGGGAGAGACAAGGGACATGCATCTAGCAGTGGGGTCATGGGTCCTCCACCACCACCAGATAGGGGGGATAGGAGGGATGATCCTGGGGCAGGTCCTTCCAGGGCTCAGACTCCATCAAGGCCAAGCGGCTCCGAGGGAGGGAGTTCATCATAGCCTTATAGGGCTCCCTATGTATCAGTTTGTACCATTTTGTACAATGATGTAGACACCTTGGGGAGATTGTAGCCATATGATTTTGAGATATATATATATATATATATATATATATGAGATGATGCTTTGCGGAAGCTATATGCATGTGTATCTATGTGATGAGATGTTTCTATGTGATGCTTATGATATGGATGCAAATATGTACATGAGGAAATGTGATATTTTTGTTCTTTTATGTTTTAATATGTTATGCATATGCAAATGTGAATGTATGTAATGCAGATGAATATGATAAAGCAAATAACTATTTACATGATGAAAATGTAAAATGTGCTAACATGTGTTGTGTGCAGGATGTGATGCGATTGTGATATCTATATGTATGTACGAGATGCTAATATGTGGTAATGCAGGTGCAGACTACATGAGATGCAAATGTTTTTGGTGTGTCATTATACTCAATCATGTGATAGCGGGCTACATGGACTCAAGAAGGACGATGGAGGTCAATCAAGAAAGGGGGATGGAAGATAGAGGATATGGAAGTGAAAGAGCTTCTTGTGCATTATCATCATTGAGCTTTTATTATGGAAAAATAGGTTATGACAATCCAGGCATATGTTCGACCCAGAAAGTCATTGTACCCATTTGCATGGAGATCAGACAATTGCAAACAAAGAATGCCCCAGTTCACACTAGACTCACAGTTTCCTCATATCCTTGGACAAGTCATAGCATTACTAAGAGACAATCCACATATAGAAAATTAAAATAGGTGATGGTACCCCATCCTCACCTTTCTAGTCAAAGACATCCTGGAGATAAAATCTCTAGTCAGAGACATCCCGGAAAAGATAAAATACATGTCACCAAAAGATAAAATAAAAAGAAAATCAAGACTTGACACCAACATCCACTGTAGTCCTCAAGTTTAGTGTCTCTTGTCACTTGTATAAGTCTATTTGATTATGGTCATGATGTTTACTTTCATAAAAGGATAGATAGCACTGAACCATATGTTGTCTAAGTCTATTGAAAGATTTGATTTGTTGAAAGTCCATTGTTGTTGATGTGTCTCATCTGAAACCGACTGAATCCATGCAACTAATACTTTATTGCGGAGAAGATAGAACTTTATTATGGATTATGCGCGGATAGATTGAAGAAGGTTGGAAGAGATTGTACTCCTCAGAACGTGTGATGCTCTTAGTTCCACACCCATCACTAGATGTAGGATTTTCCTTAGCCATAGATAGGAGCCTATTTATTATGGATGGAAAGGGTGAAAAGGAGGGACTATTATGAATGGCAAACCAATCTTGGGTAGATCAATAACAAGCCATGATGGGAGTGGATAAGTTTATTATGGATGGATAGGTAGTGAGTGTGTGCAAAGTGAAAGGATGAAAGTGAATCCTGAAGGAGGGAGGATCAATGTCTCTACACATGGCATCAGTGACCTGGTTTTCACTTTGGTACTTGTCCAGGGCGCCACTGAAGTGGTTTTCACCGTTGGATGAAATGTTTCTCTTTACTTTTTTTTTTTCAATTTTTTTGTGTCACAAGGTGCCTGTTTGCTAGGTTTTCACCAAGCAACAATTTTATTTTATTTTTATGATTTTTTTGTATTTTTGAATTTTTTTTATTTTTTTGTATTTTTGAAATTTTTTTTTTTTTTTTTTGTATTTTTGAATTAGGATACTCTGAAGAGCAATGTGCAAAACCTCTGAAGGTGCATGTTGTTGATAGGATCCTCCAAAGGTTCGCCCTCTTGGGTTGAAAGATGATATGCACTAGATCCATATGCTGCCGTGATGATGTAAGGACCAAGCCAGTTTGGTTCGAACTTGTCCTTCTTCTCTCTATCTTGCTGATTTTTAGGATTATCTTTGAGAACTAAGTCACCTACCTCCAATGTGCAAGGCTTGACCTTATGATTGTAGTTGTACTGTTGCTAGACTGAATGATGTGTAACTTGAGTGACTGTCTTCCTTGATGATAGAATTGCTAGTGTGTGGACTACATAGGCCCGTATGGGTGTCACCTAAAGAAGTTTGGGCATCCTTGATAACAAAGTCCTTCGAGGAAGATCCATTAAAGGTCCATGATGTATCACTAGAAGGGAAAGCATGGGTGGAACAAGTGGATGAGTTATGAAGGCTTATGATTGTGAAAAGAAGTGAAAGTAGGATTGCATGATGGAGACTTAGGATCAACAAGTATGCTTTTTGACTTAAAAATTTAGAACTTTTGCCCCCCCTTATTTTGGTATTAGGGGAGATCAACTCTTGTTCTTTTTGCTTCATATAATTTTTATCCTTGACCTTGATTTTTGCAGAGTCCAATAGCTTTTGATTTTGATTTGGACTAAAGGACTTTTCTTCAATTTTTACTTTTAGATTTTTCTTTTCAAAGCTTGATTTTTGATCGACAATGAGTAAGGGATTTTGTAATTCTTGTTGATCCAAGTCTGGAAGTGGAGTGGAAATGGAAGGAGTGGATGAAATGGTAAGCCTATGTGAGTTCTCAAGAGGGCTAATGGTATGCTCAATAGATTCTTTGTTCGAACCACTCTTAGGACTATTGATATCAAGAGCTTCTTGCACCACTAGAGGAGATTTGCATTCAGACTTAGTAGCCACAACACCAGCTGGTTCACACCCAATTCCTTGGCATTGCAAATTGTCTGCAGATTGTTCCTGTTGACTAAATACCTTAGGAGATAGTGGGAGTTGATCAACATGAAAGATATACTCACCACATCCCAAGTCTTTAAACTTGAATTTTTCTTTGAGCTCTGCTTGCTTTGATGTAGAAAGTTTTAATGATTCTAGATCCACATATGATGAAGATGGAACAACTTCTCAATTGACTGGGATTGTTATTTCTGATCTAGGTTGCAGATTGTTGCAATATATGAATGGATTTGGTTCATCTTTGACGGTCACTTCAACTCCATTGTGTGGAAACTTGATACATCAATGATATGTAGATGGTACTGCACTCATCTCATGAATCCGTGGACATCCTAGCAATATGTTGTATGTGAGATCTAAATCAAGGACTTGACAAACCACATCCTTCGTAACTGGCCCAACTCTGAGAGGTAAAGTGACTGTGCCTTTAGATGAGTGCTCTTCATCATCATATGCCTTGATGGTAATTTTGTTTGTAGAATTCACAGCTTTATCTCAATATCCCAATTGTTTAATAGTGCTCAATGTTCAAATGTTTAGAACTGCTCCTCCATCTATCAGGACTCATTTTATTTAGTGTTTGTGTATGAAGGCTTCGATGTGTAAAGGTGCATTATGTGGTTGGCTCACAGAGGCATCGTCAGCTTCTGTAAATGTGAGAGAGTGTGGAATGGAAAGATATCCCACCATGGCTTGAAACTAGTCCACGTTTAGATCAGTGGGGACGGCAGTGTCTCTTAAGATTTTGTCAAGAATAGCTTTATGTGTGGGGGATATGCGTAAGAGCTCAAGGATTGAGATAAGTGCTGGTGTCTTCCCTAACTGTTCTACAAGGTCATACTCAGGCTTGGTTGATGAGGAAGCGGTGTTTTTAGCTAGGGCACCTTGCAAAGTGAATTTACCTCGATGAGTTGTAACATTACATTTAGATGTAGGTTCGGATGAAGATCAAATGCCTTTTAGGAAAATCTTGAGTCTTTGGGTAGAATTCTCAGGTGTTTTGTCCTTGATGATAATGGTAGAGACATAATTGTCTATCGAAATGTGATTGACAGTTGAATCATAGTTATAGGATTCTATTGTATAGTTGGTTTGGTCATCTATGGCTTTGGCTTTTCCCTTGTCATTTTTTGGGAATGGTTCCTTAAACATCTCATGTTCTTGATTGGATGAATGACCTTCAATCTCAATGTCACTTCTATCAATGAGATCCTATATGATGTTCTTCATTCAATGACAATGTCCTGCCTTATGTCCCTTGCTCTTATGAAATTCACAATACTCATCGTCATTCCACCAATTTGGTTTAACCTTTGGCTCATATGTTGGCAAATCTGGAATTGTTATTTTCTGTTTGCCACTAGCTTTTTGAAAAATGACTCAAGTGGTTCTCCCAATGGGGTATACTTTCTTCAAGATTTGGAAGTTGTTTGAGTATTCACTTGATTGTTTGTAGAACTTGATAAAAAAAAAATGATTTTGGGTCACACTGTATTGGCATCAACAACACCATCGTTGACTCTGTTCTTGTTTTTATTCCAAAATCTTGGCTTATCTTTTCCTTTAAATTCATCTTTGTTTTCTTTGAATATCTTGATAATTCCTTGTTCAATTAAGACCTTTTTTGTTGCTAAGCCTTTTTCAATGATGTCCCTAAAGGTGGACAAACAAGCTTTTCTCAGGTCATAACCAATGTCTTTGTTAGCATTCTGGGTGAACATGTCTACCATTTGTTTTTGTGGAATTTCACAAGAGCATCTGCTAGCTAGATTCCTCCATCTTTGTAGAAATGATGAAAAAGACTCCACATCCTTTTGCTTGGTGTTGCACAAAGCAGTGACTGATATGTCTATCTCTATGTTGTATGAGAAATGTTGGATAAATGCCTCTGCTAGGTCACCCCATGACTTAATTCCAAGTGGAAGTTGGGAGAACCATTCCATAGCTTGATCTCCTAAGCTTTGTGGGAATAATCTCATTAAATATGTCTCTTCTACTGCTACCTCAATGCAGGTTGTGAAAAACTATCTTATGTGTGCCTTAGGATCCCCTTTTCCTCTTTACTTATCAAACTTAGGTGTCAAAAGTGTGTAGGAAATGGAGGCATTGGAATGCTTTTGTCAAATGGATAGGGACATATGTCTCTCATTGTATAAGTTGGCTTCGGTGTATTCATGTCCTCCATTTTCTTTTTTAAGTCCTTAATTTGCTGCTCCAAATTGTTCTTATGTGGAGATCAACTTCTTGGACCATATCCCATGCCTGAGCCACCGAGTGGAGGCAAAGCATACTGCATATATGGATGATATTTATCATACACATGTTCATATGGAGGAGGTCTATAGTGATGCTGCATATAGGGACCACTTGGTATAGAGTCATGATGAGGAATAGAATATCTGTTTTGTCCATGTATACCACACTCTACAAGCATGTCATGAGTTTGTTCTAATGTGTTGCCCCCAATTTGACGTGGGGTTTCCTTGTGTCCAAATTTTGATCATGCCTTTTGATATCCAATTGCTTTGATGGTTGGTCCTTAGCATTGGTATGTGATTGAGTATATTTTTTTGCATAAAACTTCCATAATGGTCTGCGAAAGTGAGTATCATATGCTTGACCGTGTGTATGCAGGACCTTAGGTTTTTGAAAAAAAGATGATGGTGATTCAGGAACCATATGTGGTCCTCTATTGCCTCCACTATTAGGCCTCCTTTGATCCATGTTGGGGTGAGGTTGTTGCAAAGGTCGATGTTCCATTATTTGAGACATGTCAAAATCATGAGGAATCTTGGCTCCACTCTGTGCCATCACTTGTAAGAAATATTGTCTATCTCTCCTCATTATTTCCTCAACCAATCAATTGAAATGGGGATCCATATTGGAGTCTTCCACTTCTACTAAATGTACTGAAATTTTTTCCATATTGTCATTGTGTGTATCATTGTTGTTTGCAATGTCCATGTTCTCAACATTTGGAATGTTTCTATAGGCATCCATGTCAGGTAATGTGGTATTATAAGAATTGAAAAATACATCATTATCATACTCATAGGAACTCATGTTTGTGGACTCTTGAGCCTCTTTAGCTTCTCTCCTAGATTTTTGGGAACGAGTTTCAACCATGAACTAGGTCTTGACCAAGATGTGTGAGACTAGATGAAAATGGAAAGAGTATGAAAGACGAAGAGTTGGATGGAAAGTAAATGAATCTGAAGTGTACTTGCAATGTCCGAAGTGTAAGACCAAGTATGTATGTAGTAGAGTAGGTGTGGCTTCCAACGAGATGATAATTTCTCTTGATGAGGTAAGTTGACCTTGACTAAGTAAGACCAAATGCGACCCAAAGGTGATAGACCTTAATGAGGGACCACTTAGAAAAATGTTGTATGTAATATGTTGACAAAGCAAGATGAGGAAAAGCAAGTGACCTTTTGACTCAAGTTTAGAGAAATGTGTATGTAATGTAAGGTGTAAAGAAATGATGGACTTTGTGAGACCCAAAAATAGGTTGAATGCTAGATGAAAACCTGAAGAGATAGCTTAGGAAGCTCAAGAATTCTGAAACTGATTGCTCTTGTTTGTTGGACTGTAAATTTTTCCAATTTGTGAAGTTGTTTTGTTGTGACCCAATCTGAAATTTTGACCGTATTTCCGTGACAAGAGGACACAATGTTGATGAAGACTCAATGTTTGCAAGTGTTTAGACTCAAAAATGACTCCAAGAAAGTGTGTTGTTTGATGTAAAAAAAATTTGGATACACTTGAAGACACAAAAGACACAATGTTTTGATGTTTGGTCTTGAATGTTTGATTGTTCAAAATACTGCAAGCACAATTCTTATGGTTGGCCAGGACAATAGTTGTTGATCCCACATGAGGCTATGCTATTCAGAGTGGATATTTAGATGCTTGACCCCACTGGCTCCACCCTCGACACTCACTTCTCAGGGAAGCCAAGCATCAGTCCCCACGAAAACTCCCCGTGGCAAACTTTGTATCTCTACTAAGAACCGTATGTGTGTGGGTGGCTCCAGAGGTCCGACCTCTTGCCCCAACAACTAGAGGGATTTTGGCTTCTAAAACAAAAAGGTGCTAGTAAGGGTGTCCTCTTGTGTGGCCATACATGTGACACTTTCAGCTCTGTAAATACAGAAGGCTCCCAGCTGGTAGGGGTTACGCCCTACAACTGATCAAATAAATTTGATCAAACGGGCTTATGGGGATACACAGTGTCGGTATGAACTAATCAGCACATGTTATCCATAGTTTTGACCATGAATATAGTTGTTTATAGTGGTTCGGAAGAGTTGGGTTTTGCTCACTACCACACGGGGAGACAGGCCCTCTAAAGATGAAACAAAAAGAGCCTATTGCCCAACACACAAAGGACACTGGTTCAATTTTAGTGCACCAATTGAAGTGTTTTCTAATCTATGAAAACAAGGCACACAATGAAGGATAAAAACCCTTGCCAAGGTCCTGCAATAAAGATCTATTAGTAGTTTGGATTGTTTCAAATGATCACCCCTTCCTGCAAGCACACAAGTTAGGTAAATTTTAGATCCAAAAGACTTTGTGAAATAGGGGCCTTCAACAATGCATTTTGTTGACCAATTCAAAGATCTAATTCATCACAAAAAAAGACCACCTATAAAATTTTAAGACATTTCCAGAAATGTAAGAAAATCCAAAAAATGTGCTAATTTGCTCCAAAAATTAATTTTTTATGAAAAATCATAAAAAATTCATATAAAATGCAAAATGGATTCAAAAAATCTGAATTTTTTACTGGACACTCTTTATGGCCTTCCAAACCTAGATAAAAAAATTCCTCTGATAATGTTCTTGACTTGCCAAAAAAAATTGATGCCACAATTCAAAGCCGTTTGTGAGATCTGATCAAAATAATGAAAAACCCTAATATTTAAAGATCCGATTTTTTAGGAAATATTTTGCATCAAAATTAAAATCACAAAGAATAGAGCCTATGTATAAATTAGAGAGATTTCCAAAAATATAAGAAAATCCAAAAAGTTCACTAATTTTCTCTCAAAATTAATTTTTTATGAAAATTCATTAAAAAATCATGGAAAATGCAAATGTGCTCCAAAAATTCTAAATTTTGGATTGAGAGCTCTTGATTCTGTCTTCAACCTTCAAACACAATTTTGTGAAAAAAATCCAAGCTATTTGTGAGATTGGATCAAATCTCTCCAAGATCTTGATTTTGTGTCCAAAACCCTAGCTACACAAGGTTATTCTCCAAATTGTTTTACAAAACAGCAATATATGGTTAGGAAAACCTGCAAAAAAAACACAGATCTAACAAAAATCCATGTCCCACTAGGCATGCCAAAATGTATATGGAGAAAATGGAAACAACAAGATTGAAAGACTAAATGAATTCAACCACAAAACCCTAGCCTAACAACAACAAAGATGCACCATAACATATGAAGATTACCTAAGACAATGCAAATCAAATGAAATCACAAAGATTATACCAGCACATGTCCAATAGGGTTTGAATCTCCATTCTTCCTATCTCCATTGATCTTGCTTGATATATTTGCTCTCAGATTTTATATATGCACAAGAGCTCAACAAAGAACGGAAATGTGGTTGTAAGTAGGATCGCATATGAATGTTTGAATGCTAGAATGCTTGATTAGAATGTATGTGTCCAGGGGGTTGATAATGAAGGAAGCATCTCCTTATATAGAAGACACTATATGAAATGGAGGGATAAGATCGAGAGGTGTAAGAGATAAATGGTCGGCTATGATTAGAGGGTAGGTAGAGAAAATAATAAAATAATGAAAGGGTAGGTAGTGTATGAATTAAGAGATGAATGACATGTGTCATGGGTAGAAAAGGCTAATGAATTAATTAAATAAATAAAGATTTAATTAATTAATAGAGGAAGTGGGATCAATTAAATAAATAAGATATTTATTTAATTTAAGAAAAGGATAATTTAAATAAATAAAGTATTTATTGAAATGAGAAATAAGGCTAGAAAAGGATAAATGAATTAATTAAATAAATAAAAATTTATTTAATTAATAGAAGAATTAGGCTAAAGTAATTAAATAAATAAAGATATTTATTTAATTAGACTAGACAATTTTAGGTGTCTACATTTTGCCCCTCTTTGAGACAATGCAGCTTGTCGCGTTGTTTCAAAGAAGATAATATGAATTGATAGAAAGTTGCCCCAAGATGGGAATGATAATATGAATTGATATAAATATAAACCATAAATAACTAGTAATCAATTAAACAATTAATTGATGAATCAAATAAATAAATAATTACAAATTATTAAATCCACAAGGCATAAATATAATAATAGTAAATCACCCAATAATATTTAATTAATCAAATTCTATAATAATTTAATTTAATCATTAATAATTTATATTAACTAAACATTAATTAAATAAGTCACTCAATACTCACAATGCCACCAAAAAGACCACAACTCAACATGCGAGCATGACAACTTGCACCAAGACAACTGACTAAAAAGGGATGACAACTTAAGCCTAGAGTGTGTAGAGGGAACTCATTCCATCTCCATCAACTTGCCATTGAGATTGAGACACTGAAAAGGAGAAAATTAGGTGACTTGACAATTTGCAACAATGAAGGAGAAATCATGTATTTTGGGGGAGATAATGCCAAGTTACACTCAAAAGAGGGGTTAAATCTACTAGATTTAGTCACTAATCAGATTAGGATTGAATACTAAGTAGATTGATTGAAATGGAATATGTTTGACCCTCTTTTGTAAGTTGACTAGTTGAACTAAAACTAAATGCAAGAAATGAAGACAAATATGAGAAAACAGTGAGCTACATATTTGGGATTTCATTGTGCACCTGGATCTAAGAAATTTGAGATGATTTGGAGTTGCTCAGTGAAATGTGCCAAAAGTAGTAGGAATTGTGTGTCTAGACCAGGACACCCACCCTTTCAGTCCTGTAAACTTTTCACACATCGGAAAGAGTTCTTCTATCTCTACAAATAAAGCTTAATTCCAGAGGTCCAGCTGCGCACCTGCTTCCTACACACAAAAGGAGAGGGAAATGTGTTGGGAATAGGGGTTTGCCTTTAGGTCAAACCTAGGTTTTGGAATTAACCAAGTAGTTGAAATAATGTAATTGAAATGACTCAAAATAGAAATCCTCCTCTTTGAGGGGATGTTGAATTGACTGAAAATGAAATGCTTATACCTCCTTGTGAAGTTTTGTTTGCCTCCACATGGAATTATGACTTCATGAATTAGAATAATGACCTCCTCTACAATGCTTCAAATATTGACTCTATTGCTGTTCCAAAGCTTGAAGGAAGACTAAAAAACATCGAATTACCTAATTCCTAGTGAGGACGAGGGTGCCATGCCCTGGTCTAGCCCTATTTTGTGGCAGGATCAAGGTGGCAATGTGGTGCACCTATTTTTGGCATGTGTGAGCATAATCAGGTCTTCGATCAGGCCGAGGGGCACAAACACTAAGATGAAGATGCAAATATGATCAAAAATTGTGAGGGGTGCAATTTTAGGATGCTAAATTTAGCCCCTAGTTCAGTGGGAGTATCAGCTTACGCAAATACTCATGGTAAAGTACAAGGAACTCAGATTGAAAGACTTTCACCACATCAAAGAGGCAATATACACCAAGCCCCCACTAGACTTTTGGATCTTATGACTTCAATGATAAGGTAAAAGGGAAGATCATGAGAGAGAAAGAGAGAACCATGACTACAACTAGTAAGGTTCTCTTACTATGTGTCATGAAAAAAAACACCAAAAATTACAAATCAAAGACAAAGTTTGCTAAGTAACTTTAAGTATAAAGAGAGAGAATCATGAGCAGAGTACATGCCCTCATGTGAAAGTGATTGCACACACCTTGCTGGGAGAAATTTCTTTAAGGTAGGATACACCCAAAAAGACAAGCACGTTATCACAATAATTTAACCCCCAAGAGAGGATAAATCAAAGGATAATGAACACAAAGCACAAAACATGAGGTTTCACATAACTTTGGTGTGAGTATGATTTTTATGATAACTCATGTATATCATCTATATATATATGTGTGTGCATAGAATTATCCTCATCCCCTAAAGAAAGGAAACCACAATGCAAGAAGGGAACAAATGTGTGTTTTGAGTCAACATGGAAGAGACCAAAAGAGATATCAATGCTTTGCATCGTCCTCAAGTACACAACACTAGGGACAACAAATAGAAGAATAGCGAAACAAATAGAAGAATGTCACAAATAAGCAAAAAAGGAGAGAGAGAGAGAATCTATGATTCTAATGAAGCTAATAAAGCACATCATCCTCCCCCTATTCTTGCCCATCATTATTTCGGGAAGGTGGACAACACGCAAGATGAGCCACATCGAGAATAGTAGATGGAGGTTTCACCAGTTCCAAACAAGGACCATGCTCTAATGATGAGTCACTTTGTTCGTTGCTAGGAGATAAGATTAATTCCTTTTACAATTTTATAGATAAATCATTGTGAACATCAACATATTCATATGCATCATCAAAAATATTAGGGTCAACATTTTCATCATTAGCAACATTTTCACCGATTTCTTCATCAATTTTAATAAGAATAGGATCTCCTTGTGAAGTTTATACCTCGTTGAGAAGTTTTTCTTTCCTCCACATGGAATTATGACTTCATGAATAAGAATTATGATCTCCTCTTCAATGCTGAAAACCTTGACTATATTGCTGCTCCACAGCTTGAAGGAAGACTCAAAATACTCAATTCCTCTTGAATGCTTGAAGACCTCTTGAATTTTCCTCTTCTTCTCTTTTTTTTATCTAACGAGAGAGGAAATACCTCTTATATACTTGCTATTAGTATGAATTAATTAATTTTCCGACATAAGACGACATAAAGGGGTGTTTCTTGCTCAAATTTGAGATGGGTCAGGGGGTCCAATTTAGGTTCCCTTTAGGGAGGACCATGATGCCACGCCCTGGTCCTACCTTATTTTTAGGTAGGATCAAGGTGGCAATGTGGTGCACCTTTGAGATGAATTGTGTTTTTGTCATGTGTGAGCGGAATCAAGTCTCCGATTAGGTTGAGGAGTACAAAAACTAAGGCGAAGACCGAAATGTGATAAAAAATTGCGATGGGTATAATTTTAGGATGCTACATTTAGCCCCCAGTTTAGCGGGAGTATGAGCTTACACAAATACTCTTGGTAAAGTACAACAAAATCATATTGAAATACTCTCACCATGTCAAAGAGGAAAGATACACCAAGCCCCCAGTGGACTTTAGGATCGTACAACTTCAATGATAAGGTAAAATGAAAGATCATGATAGAGAAAGAGAGAACCATAACTACAATTAGTAAGGTTCTCTTACTATGAGACATGAAAAAAGAACCAAAAATTAAAAAGCAAAGATAAATTTTGCTAAGTATTTTTAAGTATCAAGAGAGAGAATCATGGGCGGAGTGTATGCCCCCACGTCAAAGTGATTGCACACACCTTGCCAGGAGTAATTGCTTTAAGGTAGGATACACCCAAAAATTCAAGCATGTTATTGGAATAATTTAAGCCCCAAGAGAGGATAAATCAAAGGATTATGAACACAAAGCACAAAACACAAGGTGGTTTCACCTAACTTTGGAGTCAGTGTTCTTTTTATGATAACTCATGTATATCATGGATATATATATATATATATATATATATGCATAGAATTATCCTCATCCCCTAAAGAAAGGAAACCACAATACAAGAAGGGAACAAATGTGTCTTTTGAGTCAACATGGAAGAGACCAAAAGAGATCTCAACGCTTTGCATCATCCTCAAGTAGACAACACTAGGGACAAAAAACAGAAGAATACGGGAAAAAATAGAAGAATGTCACAAATAAGCAAGAGAGGAGAGAGAGGGAGAATCTACGGTGCTAATGAAGTTAATCGAGAATGTTATCCTACCCCTAATCTTGTTGATCATTATTTCGGGAAGGTGTACAACATGCAAGAGGAGCCACATCGAGCACAGTAGATGGAGCTATCACAAGTTCCAAACAAGGACCATGCTCTAATGATGAGTCACTTTGTTTGTTGCTAGGAGCTAGGATTAATGCTTTTGAAATAAATCATTGTCAAAATCAACATATACATATCCATCATCAGAAATATTAGGATCAACATTTTAATCATTCACAACATTTTCACCTATTTCTTCATCAATATTAATAAGAATTGGAGCTCTAATAGGACTAGATCTTAAACCACCATTTTTTTTAAGCATTTTGCATCTTGGAGAATTAGGTTGAATATCTTGGGTAGGAGAAAATGGAATCATGTCAATAGTTGATGTTCTAGGAGAAAAAATGGTTTGGGAATCAACTTCACAAGCTCTAGCATGACATCTCTATCGGTGCTCTCTCACACAATAGTTTCGTCTAGTTTTTACCGAAGGTATAGGTTCATCAGGTATAGGTTTTGTCCCTTCTTTTAGGGAAGGATGAATGGGTTGAGGTCTTTTAGGTTGGACAATAGGAGAGGCCAGTTGTTTCCTTCTATAAGATGAAGGAGGAGGAACCGCACCATATAAAGGAGGAATGGGAGGTGTAGGAAGGAGACCGGGTCCATCATGAGGAGGAGGGATAGGTCTACCCTTAGGAGGAATAGATTGATGCTTAGGACAAAGAGATTTTCCACCTTTGGGAGGAAGAGTGGAGTCATTCATAGGAGGAGGAATAGATTATTCCTTAGGAAAATAAATATCACTTTCCTTAGGAGGAAAGATAATCTTATCCTTAGAAGGAGAAGTACTAGATGTCTCCTTGGTAAGAAGATTATTTCTTTCCTTAGGAGGAAGAATAATCTTATCCACAAGAAGGGGTGTATGGTCATCAAGAGACACGTTAAGTGTTGGATTTCTCAGTTTAGTCAAGGATAAAATCATTTCATTTTTCTATTTTTGATATGATCTAAAGAGAGCATCACTTCTAGGTTTAAGAGGTTGGAATCATTCAGACCAAAAGTAATCAAGACAAACGTCTCCATTCCTCACTACAGGTTGATAAATGTTATGATTGACAATTATGATTTTTCTATTATGAGGAAATTTAAAACACTTATGAATAATAGAAGTGATCACTTTCATGGAAGAGATCCAAGGATGTCCCAACTTCACCCAAAATTGATCGGATCTAGGAATGATAACAAATTGAGTATCTAAGCATTTAGTATTGACATCAATAGGAAGTGTGATATAACCATTAGTAGGACAAGAAAAGCCATCAAAGACTCTAACTACCACATCAATATCATCACATATCACTTGATGTAATTAAAATGTATAAAGAAACTCTTCAGTTATCACATTAACCATGCAAGCAGTATCAATAAGCATCCCTCTAGTAGGTATACCTTTGATTTTTGCACTTATGTATAATTGCCCATCAGGTGCTTTAATGGTCTCACTAGGATCAAATGTGATGCACAAGTCCTTAGGAGGTTCTTGTTTATCTACAAGGTTTACCACACTGTTAGATTTAAAGAAAACATCATCAGGAGAGAAACAAGATGATCACTCTCAATCACATTAGTTGAATGGGATGGTAAAGGATTAGTGAAAATATGGACTCTATTTTGATTAGGTGGAGCTATGGATTTGTTTCCTTTAACGTTCAGACCTTCCATAGATATGGTATTGTTATCGATCAATTCTTGAATCTTGCTTCTCAATTAAAAATATTTTTTAGTATCATGACTAGGCTAACAATGGTATTGACAAAAGGATTTAGCATCAAAGTAAGGTGAAGTTGTCTTAGATGGATCAATTGGTTTGATTTGGAGAATTTTTAGTAAATTCCTTTGTATTAAATGAGACATAATTCTATGTAAAGATTCATTCAAAGGAGTAAATTCTTTTTCTCTTTTAAAGTATTTAGACAGAGGAGGCACACCTATATTGGCTACCAATTGATTGATTCTTGTTGTTGTCATTGAATTCGATGAATCCTTTGTTTGGTTTGAACTTCACAAATGGTTGTTGAGTACTATCACCCTTATCACTCAAAGCAATTGAAGAAGATTGCTCCAATTGACTCATAGTCAATTGATAATTGTGGAGTATTGTGCACAACTGCGGAAAGGAAGTAAACTTAGTAAAGAGAATTTTATCCCTAATATCTTTCTATAAATTAGCAATAAAAATATTTTGAATATCTTGGTCGGGCACAGGAAAAGAAATTTGAGAATACAAATGCTTATATCTACCAATAAAATCAGTCACTTTTTCTTTAACACCTTATTTATAATGCATCAAATTAGTCAAAGTAACTTTAGGACCAATGTTATTGTAAAATTGTTGAATAAAAACATTATCCAATTGTTGAAAATAAGTAATAGAATAAGGAGGCAAATAACAATGCCATTGCAAAGCTCTATCCCTTAATTTTCTAGTAAACAATTTTGCTAACAATCTTTGATCACGAGAAAAGTCACTACACAAAGTTTAGAATGTTTTAACATGATTTAAGGGATCATCTTTTCCATTATAAAGTTCCAATTGAGGGACTTCTACATGTTTAGGAGGGATAACTCTAAAAATGTCATTTGATAATGGGATCACTACATCAAATGTGGGCACATTATACTTAGATTGATTCATAGAAGCTATTTGTTGTTGTAAGGAAGATACTATTTGGGCTAGACTATTGATTGTAGCTTCGGTAGAAGGATTGAAATTAGACATGTTGGATTGAGGGGGAGTAGTAATATTGTTGAATGAAGGAAGAGATTGAGAATAAGGAGTTGGAACCCTATATGAAGAAGGTTGGGTAACATATGGAAGACTCATAGGAGAAATGAAGGAATTGTGATTGAAGGAGTTGACCCCTTGACTAACATTTATAGGTGGTGAGTGTGATTGGGTAACAAGGGGAACACTCATGGTAGGAGGAATGAAAGAAGAGGTAATTCCACCATGACTAACATTTGTAGATATGACATTTTTTGTAGAGGTAGCCATGATGCTTGATGTGAAGGTAGGAACACTATGTTGGGATCCAAGAACACTGAGAGGGCGGGGGGGTGAATCAGTGTTCTATCAGAATGATGAATTTTAACCTTATTAACACAACAACTCAACAACTGGTAAACATAAAAGCATATAACAGTAAGTAACAATGCAACACAAAGATGAACACCGTAACACCACAAATTTATATGTGAAAAACCTCAATGAGGAAAAAAAATGGTCGGATTGGAGACCCACAATATCTATCAACTGTTCAGATGAATAAATATTACAATAAGGGGGGATACACATGCAGTAAGCCCAAAAACCTATATCCCACTTCTCATCACAAAAGGAGCCTCACTGAAAACATAAAAAATTGGAATACAATCCACAATGAAGATTGAACTACTAGAATAGCATCTCCTATGCTTGAGTACAGTTCCAGTTAAGCTCAATACTGAAGGTATAAATCTTCTTACACAAACCCAATTCGATCACCTATGATTGGTCCAAAAACCTTTACATATGATTACAACAATATTCGCACACAGATAATGCCATAACCCTAATCCCATGATCTACAAAGAGATCTTACATCATATTTATACCAACCCGAGACCTAAACAATTAGGTCGGCCACCTAAAAGATAATACAATAGATGCGTTACATAATCCCACAAACTAATGATAAACCAAGTCGGCCTAAGATCGAAACAACATAAACCAAACAATAAATCCAATCGGTGATACATCGGGAGCATCAACCAACACGTTACATAAACTGGTCCATAACCTAACAAAATAACACCAGACCCAAAATAGGTCACCATAAGCCAAATGAAACACCACAAACAATTAGAACACAAACATGATAACCATCAACATCTTGATAACCTTGTAGAAGACGCACCAACACCACTTATCGGATTCACCAAAAGATCTTCATCAAAGAGCTATCGGTAGAACCCTTACCGATAACCAAAAGGCTTACTAGAACATATGATAGCATCTAGATCATCAAATCCTAAACCAAATGAATGTGATATGCATCAAGAACACATGAATAACCAATCCAAACTAATTCCACAAGCCAAAACATACCGAAGAAGATCTCTAGATCAACATCATAATCCAACCACTCTACCAAAACGCAGTAGACATCAAAATAGCTAGTGTTGACATCAATGAAAAACATCAATGCAACACCTAATAATTTCCTCCAAATTGCTAGCAATCTCCTTCTTTGGCGTTGATGACAACTCTAGATGTGAAAAACATCCAAGTGACAAGAAATGCCAAACAAGTCTCCCCTGATGGAAGACATCCACAATCTCCCCAAAATGATATGACAATGAAGTTCTGAAACAAATAGCTCTGTACCAATTAACCATCCATAGACCTGAACCAAACTCCCGCAATGAGATACAACCAATCCGAAATTTTGTTCCTCGCCCTTTGACTGATATCTTAGTTAAGCTCTGGTTTTCTCTATTTTTCACATAAATATCTCTTCCCCTTTGACATCAATGCCATAAATCTAACATAAATATCAAAGAAAAATAAAAAAACCTCTGAACCACATAGCTGACTACTCCCCCTGAGTAGTAGCACTACCACATCAATCTAGAATGAATGATAGTTTTTAAAATGCATCTCAGACTGATGCCAATCAGCATCACTCAAGTCTCTACCAGAGGGGCAAAAACTCCCAATCTGTCTCAAAATTACTCAAATGATTCCTTAAGAAAAGGTTTAGTTAAGATATTTGCAATATGCTCTTTAGTGTTCACATAAACCAGTCTGACTTCATTGGCTTCCACCTTCTCCTTCATAATGTTATACTTGATAGAAATGTGTTTTGAATTAGAATGAAATACCATATTCTCTGATATGTCAATAGCAACACTAGAGTTATCATAGTGAATAACTATCGGTTCATTACAATATACCCTTATATCCTTCAACATTTTCTTCATCCATAGAACTTGTGTGCAGTTAGTAGCACCAACAACATACTCAGCCCAATCCACACCTGAATATGCTCATAGTGTAAAGTGAGAACCAAAAAATATACTAGAAAATCCTTGGAAATATTTGAAAATCCTAGCTACCAGAGCAAGGATTCAACATAATCAATTCCTTCCTTTTGAAAATATCCTTTGTAAACTATTCAAGCCTAGTTCCAATAACATCCAAGTCCATGTGTTGTTCTTTTCTAACTGATCCAATTCCTCTTCCATAGCTTACATCCAACATTCATCCTTACATGGTTCAGTAACTAATGCTTGTCCAACTAAGGAAATTAAGCATACCTCATCAACTGCCAACCTTCTTCTTGTCCAATTATCTAATCTTTTGAATTATTCAACTTTACATACCTAGGAGTCTTCTTATTTTCCATTTCTTTGCTCCATTCTTCAGTTACTGTTGAATTTTCTAATACTGCCGAAGTAACTGGTTCAACATTATGTTCCAGTACAGGTGCTACTAGTTCATTTATAACCATTTCCACTTTGGGTTCTCTCTCATAAGTTCTGATTTGATCTCTGTACTGCTCATTCACCTTGACATTAGCACTCTCTGTAACTCTTTATAATATTTTGTTATAACATCTATATGCTTTTCTTTTATTTTAATAACTAATAAATATCCCTTCATCACATCTAGGATCAAACTTCCAATTCACTACCAAATATTCCAAACCATAATTCATAAAGTGACTTACCGATAAACCAAACCAGATCCAAGATCCAACAAATCTTTGCCAGTTCACCTTCAAACTGACTTCTCCAAAGTTTGAAATAGGCTTTCAAACCAGTACCAGGGGCAATGCAAGATTTTTCATCAATTTGCCTCCCCCTAAGGTGAATGCCTTAGATATCAAATGAGTTTCCTGCAGGTGCAGGAACATTCTGCTCCATCGGTTGAGTAATTGGGGTATATGCTTCAGCTCAATGAACATCTGGGGCATTTGATTCTGCTAGTTTATCCTCAAACTTCATAACCCACTTCTTCTCATGCTGCTTCTAAATATCATCAACCTTTTTCTTTCCCTTCTCATTAGATTTATCACTTCCTACCGGTAGGTTCTTCCTTCTACAAAATTTAGCAATATGTTCTACTATGTTGCATGCATAGAAAGTAACATTGTTCTTCCTGTTATCACTGATTAAAAATGGGCTTTTCTTTTCCCATGGTTGGCTATGGTTTGTTGAAATTTTGAATAGGGTGCAGTTTTAGATGCTTCAGCTTTGTTCTAAACCTCAAGGGTTTAAGGGTTTTTGATTTTAGATCCTCTTGTGTTTGTTTTAAACCCTTTGGTTTCTAATCTTTCGTTACTTTATTCACTTAAGTAATGGGTCATGGGGTCGTAGGAAGTGTTCCCCCTTGTTGTTTGCCTAGGCGGTCATGTTAATTAATCAAAAAATTTATGCCTCATATGTTTTTCTCCTAAATATGTCGGGCCCAGTAACTAGTGCGCATCTCGCGGGTGGATCCACGGCTTGCGTTATTTCACTAGGCGAAGTTGCACGTAATTTAAAATTAGCGAAGTTGCAAAAATGACACGGCATGCCACATAGACGGTCCAGCTGGTTGATGATAGCGAGTAGAATGGCGGCACGCAGCACAAGTCACAATAGTCAGTGGGTCAGGATTAAAGGCTAAAAGGCGGGCCCTAGAGGTGAGTCAGGTCGCAGTCAGGAGATGACCTGCGGGTATAGCTGTCAAGAATAAATTGTGGCCCAATGGCTTTCTCTTGGCAAATAACAAAGTGACAAGTCAGCTCCGAAGGTGACTGGATGCCAAGTGTTCACAGTGAGTTAGCGGGCCCACCCCTCCCAAAAGCCTTTTCAGATGATTAAATGCCGATCAACTTAACAGATTATCCGACGGCCCGCGCTATTTCGCAAGGGTAAGATGCTCGTTCTTTATACCCCACGAAATAGCGAGAGTGAATGAGATTCGTCCACGTGTCATGATGGAGGACCTGGCAGGTATAGCTGTCAAGAATAAATTGTGGCCCAGTGGCTTTCTCTCGGCAAATAACAAAGTGACAAGTCAACTTCGAAGGTGATTGGACACCAGGTGTTCACAGTGATTCAGCGGGCCCACCCCTCCCGAAAGCCTTTTCAAACGGTTAAATGTTGATCAACTTAAAAGATGATCTGACGGCCCATGCTATTTTGCAAGGGTAAGGTGCTCATTCTTTATACCCCGCAAAATAGCGAGAGTGAATGAGAGTCGTCCACGTGTTCGGTGACACATGGTCTTAGAAGAAAGTTGTGGGCCCGCCAAGGTGGAACTGGCGGTATAAAGGAAAGACACGCGGCCAACATTAAGTCGAATGCGAAGGAAATTTCAAGGCCAATGGGTGGGCACCATGTGGTATCATATAGCCAATAGAGAAGCGGGACCTGGCGCAGAGCCAAAGTTGTTAGTTAATCTAATGCTCGATCAAGTTTCTTTTGATCGGACGGTCGGCGCTATTTCGCAGGGCCAAGCTGCCCGATAGTTATGCTTCGCGAAGTTGCGAAAGAGCAAAATGAAACACTTGCAGGGATGTTGTGACCCATTGGAGTGAAAAATACGAATTCTCGTATGAATTCAATTTTGAAGGGACGGCCGAAGCATGCAGAATCAATCTTGTAGTTAAGGCCCTGAGTACAATATTTGATTTCCTATCAACTAGGTAAAGATATCTTTTAAAGAATTTTGCAGAAGAGTGGATGTAGAGTTATTTTCTTCAAGTACAGAGCAAGTTGGTTCAGTTGCAGAACAAATTCCTTCAAGCGAAGAACAGGTTTTCTCGTATTCTTGTGTAGCAATTCCTGTGTAGTGTTTTAGATAAGATAATTGATTCATCATAGAATTGTTTAAGAGTGGTATTCATTTCTTACATTTTCAAAATGGCTCCTAAAAGAGAATTTTCTGGCAAAGTTACCTATTCAAAAAGGAGTGTCTGTGATGATTTTTTAGAACAGTTGATGTTGTCAACTAATCAGGCATCAAAGGCAAAAGAATTAGTGCCCAAGGCTCCCCGTTTAAAGATAGGAGAAGGACTATATGACAAGGGTAACTGGTTGAGAGACCCACAGGTTGGATTGTCTGGGTTGGGGTTGTTTAAAGTTGGATTCGGAATGAGAAATTCTCCTGCCCCACAAAATAGTATCTGGGAATTAGATGTCGGGAAATTAGTAGTCCCAGGGGTATTTATGGACATAGATCTGTTGACCCAAATTGTGCTCAACTATGATCCAGTCACAAGAAGCATTCGAGATATAATTGGGAAAACCCTTCTTGAGATTAATGCTCAAGATTTTAGGATAGCTTTTGGGCTTAATGAGTTCACCAATTTTCTAGAACCTATAAATTTCACATCATTAGCCAAAATTTACGGTGCACAGAGGAGTCATCTCAGGAATGGGCCTCTCAGGGAGTTTTTTGTGAAAATAGGAGGGTTAACAGTTGTAAGACCCAACACACAAGAGCCCTTTTCATTAAGTATGTTCACTTGAGGGCTAAAGGAATGTATTGGGTACTTTGCCAAGTTTTGGGGGAAGATGCTGAAGCAAATATGCCGAATCATTACTTGTTAATGATTGCTCAGATTTTGAATCCTTCTCTTGCAATTACATTTGATTATGCCTCTTTTATTGGTGATGCTATCCATGGAGGGTTAATAGGAATCAAGAATGGAAAGGTGGATAGGCCTTTCAGATGGTACTCACTCCTAATGCATCTTTTTCTCTTCAAAGGTGGTGATTACTTTGCCAGTGGACTAGACCTTGTTAAGGAGAAAGAAGGAGAAAAAATGCCGGTACAATTATGGAGTACTGTGTTGTCATGGGATAGAGAGGATGCCAGTTTTTTGAAGATAAATATTTTGCATCCAAGATAAGGACTCTCCTCTGCTCTAAGAACCCAAGAATCCCCAAAGTTCTTATGGAATTCATAAGACCAAAAGAATTTGTAGAGAACATAAAAATTGTTCATAACTGGGGTGACATTTACTTGTATCCAGTCTCCACAGTTTTTAGAGTGTTTGGTTTTAGAGGCACCCCATTTTTGCTACCTTACCAGGTCCCTCTCAAAGTGGGAATCGTAGAGATCCTTAGACAAATTGGTGGCTTACAAGAGGCAGAGTTGATAGGCAGGGGTAAAGGGACTATTTTCCCTCTAGCTACCATAGCTCACCAATTTGTAATAACAAAAGGAGGCTGGAATTGCTTTGAGGATTTCCTCAAGCCTTATCATTTGTCCACTGCAGTGTCCAAGTGTGCTGATCCAGAAGACTTCTTCAATGGTATGTTTAGAAAGAAGGTAGCATGCAGAGGTAGGCCTCATCAATTCCAGTTTCCTCAAGACCTCATCAGAAATGAGTTTGATCTAGATGAGCAGGAGCTAAGGAAAGAGAAGTGGGTGGCTTATAAGAAAGCCTTGGATTTTGTGCATCAGTTTGATGCCTATGACCCATTGTCTAGCCTTTTCCCTCTGGAGGAGAAAATAAAGTTTTTGATTGTTTGCTTTGAAGATGTGATGCAGACCCTGAAGGAGAAGAGGGAAGCTATAATCAAAAGCAACCCTGAGAAGGAAAGAATGATCCTAAGTAGGTCAGCTTCTAGCAAAGCAATCCCTCCTGGTGATTATACATTGCATAAGAAATCTAGTTATAGTGTGTTGATGCCTACAACAGGGGAGCCCTCTACCTCTAAAGGAAAGAGGAAGATACAAGATGTCATTGACATCCAAGAAAGCCCAAGGAAGCAAAGGGTGGGGAAAGAAGTACAATCAGATACACCTTTGTATTCCCCATCCCAATCCCCTATCCATATAGGAAATGAGCAAGCAGTAGTTGAGCAACTCCTATAGTTAGGTAGCCTAGGGGAAATTGCCTACACTTATGATGAAGTGGAGGAAGGAATGCCAGAAGAACCCATTGCTGCTGAAATGGATATCACTACCACTAAACTCAAAGGCCAGGAGTGGGATCCTGAGATAAAGCAGGCAAGTAATGCCTTCTTAGCTGATAACAATTTTGTCACATCAGAAGCATTTATGCAGTTTATATGGAAACAACACATAGATAAATATAATGCTAGATGTGAAAAGAGAAAGGCTGAGCAACCCAATAAAGATCCAGCCCCGGTAGAAGAGGAAATAAAGTAAGAGATGATGGAAGAATTCAAAACCATCACCCCTGAGTAGGGAAGAGATATGGTAGCACAAGCTGGAGTGCTTATTTTACCCGAATGGGATATAGCAGATGCCCTGGTACTAGATGCAGTGAGAAAAGAGACTAAACCCATGGAGGGGATTACTTTCAATAAGGACAATGCTGCACTCATCATGTGGTCTCTCAAGAGAAATGAGAGTAAGAAAAGCAAAGACACCCCAAGGTCAAGTTACCTTGGTGGGATGATGGTGAAGAGAGTACAGAGTACAAGGGTAGTGGAAGCTACTAGCACTGTGTTAGAGACTGCAAAATTTAGTGTTGCAGTAGTAGAGAAGGAAGCCAAAGAGAAAGAGGCCCTCCAAGTCAAGTTGGAAACAGTTTTGAAGGCCTATAACAATGCCAAGGAGGAGGTAAGAAGTAAGGATAGCATCATTGCCAAGTTACAGAGCCAGTTAACTGGACAACACTATCAAGGTGAGTCTTCAACATTGATGATCTCCTCTTCTCCTGCAAGAACTCCACCTACTAGCCCTATCATTGAGTTTCCACCATCTCCAGCACCCTCCAGCTCTCAAACGGTTGAAATTACTCCTCAAGAATTAGAAAACTTGAAACAGGCTCAGGCCTTATATGCAAAGAAGTATGAGGAGAGAGTAAGAGCTACAATTTTCAGTTTTGCAGATACAATAAATGCCTCATTGCTCTACAACAATGTAGGTAAAATTATAGATATATGGAATGAGCTCAAGAGAGACAAGGCCATTTTGACACCTATTTTTGACAAATGGAGGCCTAGGGAGCAAGATTTAGAGTTTATGTGTGTATCCTGCGATGAAGCAAGGGCCAATCCCATCATTAAATCCACTTTTTATGTTGCTAAAGTCTTAGTACAATTAGCAGCAGAAGTGGATAATGTTGATAGGAAGCTAAATTTGTGCAAAAAGGAGTACATTGATCAAGTTTTTGAGTTGCTCCCAAGGGTTTTTGCTAGCCCGGATCAATTAAAGGACAAACAAATGTGGCTTAAGGAGATAGAAGCTAAATTTTCAGTGAGAGTCAAAAGAATTATTGATCTAGATGATGCTTCTTTCTTTGTTTTGACAATACAAGAGATAGATAAAATTAAGTCACATTATGGTTTTCTTAATTCAGAAGTCAACAAAATGAGAAATTCTTGGAAAAGGTTGACTAAAACTAAAGATAAAGTGATTAATTTCTCATGGCCAACAGAAGAGGTGTATGGTGAGTGGACAACTAAATATGCCACCCATGATCCAGAACAGTTGGAGAGCGCCCCTGAAAAGGTAGAAGAGGCTGCAACTGAACAACTTGTTGAAGAAACTGCAGAGGCCGAAAAGAGCTTGTAACTGTTTTTGTGAAAAGCTTGTAACCTCTTTATTTTGAAAGAAATGATTGTAACAAACTCTCCTCAAGAATTTTGAAGCTTTGTGCATCCATGTTGTTATAAATGGATACCAGGACTAGAGGAAGAGGGATCGCAAAGAATTGTAAGAAAACGCTGCAGAAATTTATCTGAGCTTTTCTAAGTCTAATGGAGAATACTCAAAATTTCTTGTAATATTTCTTGAACTAAATATCAATATACAGACCATCGGTTTTGAGTGAAGCTTTGTGTTGTCTTCAAGTGTGTTTACAAATTTGTTTACTATTTTCATTCTGGATAATCCAGAGTTGTTCTGTTTGAATGGAATTGCAAAGCAATTTTAGTAGAAGTGTTCGTTAGCTTTTCTCTTTAGGAGGGAAATTAAAGATGCGGGGATCACTCATACCAGTAAACTCTTTGGAAGAGACTTTGAATTTTGATGATCATAGCTTAATTTGGAATGCATAAATTCTTGTAGGTGTTAGGCATATACAAGGATTAATAGAAACCAAGCCAACGGGATGCATAAAGATGTTTTATTTGAGGAGTATTATCTGAGTTTAGATGACTCTGTGACCTTGGATAAGGCACTGGTATTGATTGAAGTTGTTTATTGCATGTTTTGTTGATCGAAATGCTGAATTTAAGTATAATTTCCATTCTTTGTTTTCAGTTGATTTCAAGGTGAAAGGTGAATAGATCCACTGGTTTTCTGGACTGGTTTGCTGTGGGTTTATGTTTGAAAGTGTGAATTCAATTCACAAAGGTATACCCACCTAGGCTTTGAGTAAGTCCAAAGTGTAGAAGGTTCAATCAAACCTTGTCATATGTTGTCTTGAGAATTTCCTTATCTTTGATGTCTCTTCTGCACCGTGTTTAATCATATTATTTTAAGGATGTTAAAGGGAATCAAATTTTGAAGACAACACTTCCAAATTGCCTTACTGTAACTATTCCTCAACCTACATTGATTAGCCATATGTCCAAACTTTCTACATGGATGACATCTCACATTCATTCTACAATCTTCTATCCTATGACCATACTTTTTACAATTTGAACACTGACCGGGAATTGCATTATTATTCTGATTTTCTCTATTCCTGCATTGACTTTCTCTATGATAGAACTTATTGTAAACAAAGAATCTACCATTAAATTTATGTGCGTTGGGTTGTCTTACCGGTGATCTCTAATTCTAGTTGTCCTTATGACTGGATGTGTCATCCTGATTTGCAGTACTAGAGCTTTCTCCATGCTCAAATCTAAGACCTCTAGTGTCTCCAGTGTCTCTTTGATCCTTCAATAACTCATCAAGCCTTGCAGAACTAACCCTAAACTTTTCTTTGTATTCATTTGTAGTATCTAGATCACTTCTTAGGACTCTCACCATTCTTTCCAACTCTTGCTCATTGTTCTGTGATTGGACCAACTCACTTCTCAACACATCATTCTCATGCGCCAGCCTAATGCATTCCTCAAATCTATCTTTCAGACATATATCAAGATTTTATTCATTCTTCTTCTAGTCTTCAATTTCCTTAGACATCCTCTTAGTTATATATAGCTTGCATTTCATTCTTCATGACACCATTCTCTTGACTCAGCTTCTGACATTAATCCTTTAAAGCATTCTTCTCTCCATCATCCGGATTTTGTAAAAGTTCTTTTCTTTTAGCCTTTGCAGATGATAACGTCTCCTCCAGGGTAAGGATGAATTCCTTTGCAGAATTCAACTCATCTTGCAATTTCAAGTTCCTCAACCTTTTAGCATCATAGTCTTCAAGTTATATTTAAAGTTCCTTCCTCAAACTTATCTCCATAGATTCTGGATACAGGATCTTCTTCAAGTTGTTAGACTTATTCCGAGGCACCAGGCTTTGATGCCAATTGATGGGATCTAAGAACAATGAGAGGGGGGGTGAATCAGTGTTCTACTAGAATGATGAATTTTAACCTTATTAACACAACAAATCACTAACCAATAACCATAAAAGCATATAATAGTAACTAACAATGAAGCCAGAAAGATGAACACCATAACACCACAAATTTATACGTGGAAAACCACAATGGGATTGGAGACCCACAATATCTATCCACTAATTAGATGAATAAATATTACAATAAGGGGGCCTGCACATGCAGGAAGGCCAACATCATAGAGTGCACTGCTCATCACATAATGAGGTCTCACTCACTATAGAAAACATTGAATTACAATCTGGAATGAAGATTAAACTGCTAGAATAACATCTCCTATACCTAAGTATAGTTCCAGTTAAGCTCAATAACAAAGGTCTAAAACATCTTACTTAAACCCAATTCTATCACCTATGATCGATAAAGACCTTTGCATATAATTACAACAATATTCACACACAAATAATCCCATAACCCTAATCTCATGATCTACAAAGAGATCTTACATCATATTTATACCAACCTAGGACCTAAACAATTAGGTCAGCCACCTAAAAGATAATACAATAGATCCATTACATAATCTTGCAAACCAATGATAAACCAAGTTGGCCTAAGACCGAAACAACATAAACCAAACAATAAATCCAACCAGTGACACATCGGGAGCATCAACCAACACATTATGTAAACCGGTCCATAACCTAACAGAATAACACCGAACCCAAAATAGGTTGCCATAAGCCAAATGAAACAACACAAACAATAGGAACATGAACATGATAACCATCAGCATCTTGATAACCTTATAGAAGCCACACCAACACAACTTATCGTATTCAACAAAATATCTTCATCAAAGTGTTGTTGTTAGAACCCTTACCGATAACCAAAAGGCTTACTAGAACATATGATATCATCCAAATCATCAAATCCTGAACCAACTAAATGTGATATGTATCAAGAACACATGAATAACTAATCCAAACCAATTCCACAAGATGAAACATACTGGAGAATATCTCCATATCAACATCATAATCCAACCACTCTACTGAAACCCTGTAGACAACAAAACAACTAGTGTTGACATCAATGCAACAGATAAGCAATTCCTCTAAATCGCCAACACACTAGTCATAGGAGTTGTGAAAGGAATGAAATGATTAACGTGACTAGGATGTTGTGTATAACTTAGGTTTTCTGCACAACTCTTCATAGGCACAATGTTAGAATCAACAGTATGAGCAATACCACGCAAGATATCAACACCATGTTTACCACTTTGAATCATTCGTTTTAATTATTAAATCAATGGAAGAACCTCACTTTCAGGGTATTCTTGAAGCATCCATTGTTAAAGATTGTCAAATTGATTGTCCATCTTTGCTAATTGGTCAACGGATACCCTAGTTAATGATTCCTCCATAGAATTATCAAGATGATAAATGAGGATATCTGTATGATTGGAAGAAACACCAATATCCTCATTGAAAAAGCTCACCAAATTAGGCTCCATCTTCTCGGTAATTAAACCTTGGGTAACCTTAATTCTAAAACTTCTTCTTATAGGGATACTATAGGTAGGACTAATAGTAGTAAAAATCATGCACTAAGGGAGGGAAATTGGAAATTTGAATTGCAAAATAACCGAATAATGCAAAATTCTAGGAAAATGATTACCCAATTAGATGAACAAATTAATTGAAAGAGCAATAATGTAATCTCATAGGAAATTGAAAATTATCCAAAGGTTACTAAATTTAAAATATAGGCCTAGTGAAAATAACCTCTTAATTTTAAAATTGAAAATTGAAAGGAGGGAAGATTAAATTGAAAATTAGGGTTGTGCAAAACTAACCTCTTAATTTTTAAAATTTTGAAATCTTGAAATATTGCAAAAATCAATTTAATTTTAAAAATCAGGGTGTATTTGATTAACATCTTAATTTTAAAAATTAAAAATTTCAACATTAGGGCGACCTAAACCCAATAAAATTTCAGAAATCTCTAGAATTGGATGTAGCAAAATACAATCAAAACAGGATCCTGAAATTTCAGGAGAAAATGTTCGGACTAGGTAGCTAGCTACTTGGTTTGGCCAACCTTTTACCAATTTTTTGGGGAAGCAAGATATTGTGATTTTAAGGTGAATTCCAGAAGGATATAAGAATTAGAGATGTCTAGATATGCGAAATAAGGATTTGAAAGTTGAAATAGGACACAATTAGGATGTTTAATAAAATGATTAATTGAAAGAAAGAAACAAAAAAGGGCACTCTTAAGGTTAAGGGCCAACTTTTATGAGCTTTAGATCTAATTAAATTGATTAAATGATTTAAGGTAAATTTCAAATTACACAAGATTAATTTAAATTTAAAATTTAGGGTTTGTTGCATACACCGCTTAATTTAAAAAAAAAAATTGAAAATTTAAATGTTTTAAGGTGGGAATTTGAAGTTTGAAATTGAAGCGAGGATTCAAATTTGACCATTAATTCAAGATCTACACAATCCACAAGTTCAATTTTCAAAATTAAAAAGTAAGATTTTATTTAACCACTTAATTTTAATTTTTTTAAAAATTGAACGTGTAAATGAAAACTTGAATTGTAAAATTGAAGAGTTCTTAGATCTGAAACAATCAATCCAATTTAGACAAATCACAAGCTCAATTTTTGAATCAATTAGGTTTTTTGTGAATTTAACCTCTAAATTTTTTAAAATTACAAGGAAATTAAACTTGTAATTGAAAATTTGAATTTTAAATTGCATATAGTCAAATTTGAAAACAAAAATCAGAATTAAGGGTCTAAGGAGTTGGGTTCATCAAACTACAAAAATGAAAAATTAGCTGACTCGTAAATTTGCAACGGTGAAGGAGAAATCACCAAATCACCTATTCTGCCTTTGGGGAGATTATGCCTTTACATTAAAAAGAGGGGGTATATCCACTAGATTCAGTCACTAATCAAACTAGCACTGAATACTAAGTAGATTGATTGAAATGGAATATGTTTGACACTCTTTTGTAAGTTTACTAGTTGAATTAAAAATAAGTGTTCGAAATGAAGACAAATATGAGAAAACAGTGACCTACAGATTCGGGATTTCATCGTGCACCTGGATCTGAGAAGTTTGAGATGATTCGCAGTTGCTTTGCAAAATCTGTCAAAAGTAGCAAGGACCCTATGTCTAGACCAGGACGCCCACCCTCTTGGTCCTCCAAACTTTTCACATGTCGAAAAGGGTTCTTGCGTCTCTACAAATAAAGCTTAATTAGATATTTATAGCTGCACACCTACTTCCTACACACATAAAGGAGATGTATAGTTGGGAATAAGGGTTTTCCTTTAGCTCAAACCCTAGTTTTTGAATTAACCAAGTGGTTGAAATAATGTAATTGAAATGACTGAAAGTAGAAATCCTCTTCTTTGAGGGGATGTTGAATTGACTGAAAATGAAATGCTTATACCTCCTTGTGTAGTTTTTCTTGCCTCCACATGGAATTTTGACTTCATGAATTAGAATGATGATCTCCTCTTCAATGCTTGAAATCTTGACTCTATTGTTGCTCGAAAGCTTGAAGGAAGACTGAAAAATGCTCAATTTCTCTTGAATGCTTGAATGTTTGATCTCTTGAATGCTTGACTTCAGACCTCTTGAATTTATCTCTTCTTCTCTTTTTTTCTCTAATGAGAGGGAAATCCCTCTTATATACTTGCCAGTAGGATGAATTAATTAATTTTCTGACATAAGCCGACATAAAGGGATGTTTCTCTCTGAAATTTGAGATGGGTAAAGGGGTCCATTTTAGGTCTCCCTTAGGGAGGAACATGGTGCCATGCCCTATTTTGGGGATGGACCAAGATGGCAATGTGGTGCACCTTAGAGCTGAATGATGTTTTTGACTTGTGTGAGCATAATCAGGTCTCCGATCAAGTTGAGGGGCACAAACACTAAGGTGAAGACCCAAATGTGATTGAAAATTGCGAGGGGAAATTTTAGGATGCTACAGACATGCTTAGACCTATGAAACTAGGTGGAATTGATGTCTAGTACCTACAATCCTGCAACCACCGATAACTATGATATGGCATAGACAATGATATATCATAATTAAATAGGCAAGTGATAGAGAATCACAATGCCATATCTTGCTCGCAATGAGTGATATGGAATTGTCCCTATCACAAAGACACTAGAAAACAATTACAATCACTTAGCATCAACTCAATCATCATGATCATTAAATAGGGTTAGCTTAATCACAATATCATAAAAACCTCTTGAGAAATATAATCCATCTAGATAACAAGTGCATATAGAGATCGTCTAATATGAATCCACCATCATAATAATCAAGGATAGATATCATCATCCACATGAGTCATCATTTATCATATGTTGATGTAAAGTGTCTAGCACCATCATAAACATCTGAAATATAGAGTCATAATCATAAATCAAAACATCATATAAGAGTCTAGATAAGTCCATCAGTTCATAAATCAAAATTTAAGTCGAGGAGGGACACTACATGGAAACCTTCAACAAGAACACTAGATGGTATCACCCTTTTATCATAATATTTAGCAATACAAATTGGGATTGGCCATGAGATATGCCTCGATCTTTCTAAACATAACAATGCTCATTTTCATAATTTCCTTCACTTTCAAGGAATTCCCGAAAGGCTATCAAAATAGACTACATAGCTAAAAATGCATCCTCCATCACCTTCAAGTAAACTAAATGATGTATCAAATTCATCAATGTCAATAGAATATAAATTCATTCTTTAAATTCTATTCAACAAATTATCATATGATGAAGTAAAAATCAAAAGATAGGAAAATTCAAATTTTATACTATTTTTATAGATCTAGAAAAACTAATCCATCTTTGGGTGAACTCACAATAATGGTTCCCACTTTTTTTCCACTTTTGACACTAGGATGAACATTTTTAAAATAATCTTCAACTTCTGAGAAATATAAATTTTAAACTATTAAAAATTTGTAGATGATGTAAATTAGCGATTTGTAGCATGTTGTTTGTAGATTCTATATATTTTTTTTTCAAATGTTTTTGAAGGAATTTTTTTAAAATTTTCCATCTCCCTCGAAAAGTAGTTTTTAACAACAAACTACATTTTTTAAGAGTGATGTGCCTCCCAAAACACATTATTTTTTTTCTATAAATGATAAAAACTCAATTCTTTCGAATTTTGATTTGTAACATCAATATCTAGAGCTTGCAGTTAGTTTGATAGTGATATGTTTAATATTTTTTATTTTATAAATTTTGAAGTCCGACTAGTCATAATTCAAACATAGGTTTAAGTTTGAACACATAACTTGTTCTATATATATCAAAATTCAATTTATTTATTTTTGTTAGAAAGAAGACATCAATACCTAGGGCTTAGATATTTTTCAGAATATTTTTGAATTAGTTTCCTATTTTTCCCAATGCGTTGAATAGAGAAGTTCATGTTCGGTGAAAAACTAATATTCCATAAAATTAAAAAAACAAGAACATAATAAATTCACAATGTAATAAAATTACACTCGTTGGAAAGCTTGCTCCAACTACTACCATCTAATATTTTTGGGTTATCAAGATTCTTTCATTTTTGCCTTGAACCAGAGGTCCGAAGTCAGAAATTTTTGGGAGAAACCTCTAACAAGAGGGTTCGAATGACATGCACATTTTCATAACGACCAGGTTCGAACGAACCTGATCTTTTCTAACTGTCGGCATTCATTTGAACCTTGGCCAACGCAATTTTTTTTCTACATTTAAGTAGAGTCATATAAATATACATAATTTTTTTCATTTTTTAACACACAAATGATTAAAATAATTCGCATTTTTGGATGAAAGAAGACATTTGAAATTATTTTCAGGGCAATAATTTGAAGATATTTGAAGGTTTTTTTGAAAGCATGGGGAACAAGAAGAGAAGGCAAAATAAGACTTCAAGGAATTAGTCTCCGAAAATGTAACAAAGATATCAAGAACAAAGAAGACAAAGATATCATGATGCAAGTATGTATTTTTATTTTTATTTCTATTTAATTTTATATGTATTACGTACCAAAAATAGTGTTTATTTGTCAGTATTAATTAGTTCAATATTTTTTATCTAATATTTTTAATGAAAATTAGTTTAAAAAATATTAATTAAATTAATTTAATTTATATAATAATTGTATCTTAATTAATTCTTAATGATGTTATTTTTACTAAATTAATTGGAAATAGTAGGATTACAAATAACCTCTTTTTAATTGGAAAGCATAATTAATTTTAAGTAATACATGTGTATTTGCAAATTTCAAATTCCATTAACTTGCTTGTTGTGTAATTGACTTTTTCTCCTATATAATTAAGTCCATTTATAATAGATAAGACCTATTAAGTCATAAAACTAATAAGACCTATTATGTCATAATTTAGGCTCTAACTTATATTGAATATTTAAGACATGTACTTAATTTCATGTGATAGGTCCTTTAATATCACATAATATATCTGTCTTAAGGGGAGTCAAGTATATTAATGTGAAATATTTTTGCATACGTGGTCATATTAATTAATAATAAGGTCTATTATGTGATAAATTAGGACTTATTACACTGATTATAGGTATTAAATGTGACATAAATTTAGAACCTATTATGTCATAATTTAAGTTCTATTATATGACTTCACGTATGCAAAAACATTTCACATTATACTCAAGAGTCCCCTTAAGACAGGTATATTATGCAGATCATATTAGGACAGGTATTACATGTGATATTAGGAGGTCTATTATGCAATAATAGGTCTTAAATACACGTGATATTATAGTCCACCTGTTATGACATAATTTGTAAATGTCTTAATAAATGTCTTGAAAATTTGGTTTCAAATTAAACTTGGAATTTCATTGTGAAGCGGGAGTCGAGGAAAATGAACTTGTTGAAGAACCCAATATAGTTGATGAACTTAGGGAGGATCTTGTCCAAGTTGAACCAATGGAGGTTGAAGGAGATGGGTCAGGCTCCTTAACTCCTACCACTAGTATGGATGAGCATATTGTGGATCTAGCTAAATAGGTGAAGAGAAATATTTCTTATTAAAATTTAGATCATTAACTTGAAATGGATGTGGATGAGTTGAAACATCTCAGTGAATAACCTATACATACTAAAAGGAGGTCAATGAATAAAAGGGCAAAAGAAATAATGTCTCATTTCAACAATTTTGATACTACACTAGAAAAAGCTTAATTTTTATCAATTTTACTTACTCATATAGACTTAATAGATCCACTGAAATTGTTTGGTATAGATACAAGAAGTCGAAAGAGGAAAACTTCTTCGCTACAAAAATATATTGTTGATAATGTTAAGAAAGGTTTGGTGAACATTGGTAAAAAATCTCGAACAGTAGATAAGACCATTTCAAGAAGAGTGATGTTGACATCTTTAGTAAATGAAAGATTGCCTCAAAATAGACAAATCTCTTCACTATCATCTGAATATGGTTTTGGTAGAAGGACAATATCAAAATATGTTAAAAGGAGAAAGAGTTTGGATGATACTACCTTAGAAGGGAATTGGGCAATTATGTGTAGAGCTCCTCGTTTTGATAGAATTGAAGATGTTGTTAGGAACTTTGCACAAGTTTTTGGAATGATAATACTCATCCTTCATCAAACAGTAGAGATGCTATCAAGAAAAGGATTGGTCCTAATCGTTATGGTCTCCATGTAAAACATTGGATAGACACAACAAAACATGAATTGTATGTGTTGTTTACTAAAACAAACCCTCATATAAAGATTGGACAAACCATGTTTGAATGGTTAAGGCCATATTATGTGAAGGTAAAAAAAAAATTCAAAACTTATTGTGGTTGTTATCACATCAAATTTGATCTGTACTATCAGGTTTTTCAAAAGATTAGAGAAGATAGTGATGGTTATGAAAATGCTCCTCCTAAACGAACAAGTCAATTCATAGCATCCATCTTATGTGATAAATTAGATGATAATGCAACCAGTCAAATAAATTGCGTAAGAGGAATTTGTGGAACATGCAGGGACTTGGCTGAATTGCCTTTGAGAGATGAATATACTAACATGAGGAAGATGGTAAATTGCAAGAGTTACAAGTAAAAAAAATTTGAAACAAAATTTGGAATGGAATCTACAAGGTTAGATTATGTAGAAGAGGAAATGCCTATTGGAACATTTATGGAAAATTTTCACAAGTTGATAAAACCATACATATGCCATGGTTTTTTTTCCAAGTGGCAAGAAGAAAAATTTAAAAGATTAAGAGAGACTTTCCCACTTGGAACTATTCTATCCGCAGTGGACTTTGCAGAAAATTAATCTTCTGCACATCAAAAAGAGATTCAATCAGAGTATTACTTTTCAAAGAAAATCACTATTTTGGTACATGTGTGTTATCGACATGCATAGATGAATTGGATGGTGTTGATAGTACATTTAAAAATCATGTCATTAAGAAAGAGTACCACTTCTATATCAGTGATGATAAGGAGCATGACAAACTTTTTGTACAACATTGCTTTGAGAAGTTTTTTGAATATTTGAAAGAGAGAGGCATAACAATAGTTAAACATTTTGTTTGGTTTGATGGATGTGCGACACAATTCAAATCTTCGAGGCCATTTTATGCACTATGTAGATATCATCGAAATGACAAAATGCCACATGTTTGGAATTTTTTTGAGAGTGGCCATGGAAAGGGTGAACATGATGGTGCAAGAGCTTGTATCAAACGTGCTCTAAGAAAGCATCAAATAAATTACATTGGAGATTGTATAGACGATGCACATGATGTTGTTGAATGGTGTAAGAAACACTTTGAGAAACCTAACTATCCTGGTGAATCATCATCGAGAACATACAGACCCATTCCATATAGAGTGTTTTTGGAGATAACCGGTACATGTTCTCTTTAAGTGTTTTATTTAAATTTTTTAATTTTAAAAAAAAATGTTCCTAGTTCAAATGTTTCAATTTAATAGTTCTTGATCTACATGTATTCTCGTGTACACATGTACATTTTGCAGATGTGGATATAAGATCAATGCATGGATGCAAGAGTGTGGAGAGGACAAGATCTTTGTATTGTGTCATGAGTATAGATAATTGCCCATGGACATTATACACTAGGGATTATTCATGTTTTTGTTCTGATTGCATTTTGGAAAACTATGTTGATTGCAAGAACCAAGAGCTTGGATATGTTAGTGAATGGAAATTGGTGCCACTAGATGTTTTTGACACGTATGAGGATTCAAATGAGGACGAAAAATCTGAAGACATTCCTTTGATTTCTGGTGATTATGATCATATTTTAGGATTGATTAAAAAAGGTACATATGATGTACACATATATATTTAAAGTATATAGATATATATATTTCCTTAAAAATGACATGTTTAGAATTTATTTAACTTGTTTCAAATTGAAGGAGATCTTTTTGTAGTCATAGCAGAAGATGGAAATGTAGAAGGTGTTAGTTATTATTTATTGTGTTGCATAGAAGAGAGAAAGAAGTTAACGAAATCTGAAATGAGTGATGGAATGTCATTTCCCACAGGTTTGAACTAATTTGAATATGTATGTACAAATCGAGCTTATGTGCAAATTTTTAATTTCTCACGTTTTTTATATACATGTACATGCAGGCTCAGTTGTAGTGCAAGGGACATATTTCAAACAAGTTAAAATTGTTCAACATGGGATTCATTTCACTGAATACCAAATTGACAACAAGCTATATTAGTATAGCCACTTAGTCATTGTTGTTGGACTAATTCTTGAAACAGTTCCACATCATAGGCGGTCTCAAAAGTGGAGACTAGATAGTGAAGACCGTGACAAAATATTAAGTGTTATTGAAGAGCGTTCTGAACCACTTGATGTGGTATGACTTATATATGTTTAGTAATCCAAAGTACATGTGGTTCAACCCATGAATTAAATTAATACTTGATAAAAATAATATTTGTGTGCATGTATGTAAAGTAAATTGGGACATGTGGATGAGTTGAAAATGTGTTAAAAGGCGGGCAATGTATGCACTTGATTAGGATGTATATAGTAGATATCTAATTCTAAATGCATGTATATAGTACTGTATCTAATTCTAAATGCATATAATTTGTAAGTTGTTAAAATAATTTAATTAAAAACACATGCATATATAAATTAGAATGTATGTACATGTGTAAAATTGATATATGGAATTAGGACATACATGTGTAATAATTGAAGAGCTCGGTCTGAACCACTAAGTGATGTGTTGTGAACTATTTAACTTGTATACATACCTAGAAGTACATACCATGTGAACTATTTAGTACACATGGTATTAAGTTTAGTTTGTTCATTTGATATTAATTAACAAGTATGATTTTTATATATTATTCATGCCTTGCATAGTGGAGTGGATATACTCTTTTGTTTGAACATGAACTTTTAAATTAATGCATATCTATTGTATACATACAAATTACATGTAGTAAAATTTAAAATTTAAATTATAAACATATCAATCTTTTTTTAATCTATCTACATGTACACATGTAAATTCAATCATATATATATATATATATATATTTGAAAGTTTTAGAGAACATGTGCATTCTTGATCATATATATTTAAAGTGTACATAAGTATTTGTAACATGCATGTGCATTCAATCATATATATAATTATCTGAATATGTAAATGATGCGATATATTTAATCTAGGATCAAATGCACAAACTATACATGTATATATAAAGTATAATCTAACCATAGATGCATGTATGATATATATAATCCAGTCCATCGAACATGAAGTGTACATAAAATCTAACATGTACATGCATATGAAATATATAATCTGATCAAACACAAATTGTATAAAGTATAATCTAGTCTAAACTCCGTACATGAATGAAATATATAATCTAATAAAACACAAACCAGGTATAAAGTATAATCTAGTCTAAACTTCATACATGCATGAAATATATAATCTGATCAAACACAAACCACCTGTATAAAGTATAATCTAGTCTAAAATTCATACATGTGCATGAAATATATATAATATGATCAAACACTAACCAAGTATAAAGTATAACCTAGTCTAAACTTCATACATGCATGAAATATATAATCTAATCAAACACAAACCAGGTATAAAGTATAATCTAGTCTAAACTTCATGTACATTCACATGAATATATATAATATGAAAGCCTATAAAAAGATAAGCAAATGAGCTATAAAGTCTAGCAAATCAATAGGGATCATGTCGGCCATGAATAGAGCGACCATCTGAGGGACAATCCTGGTGAGAGTCTGTATGTCTAATAGACCCCTGCAAAAGTAGAATTTATTTAAATATTAAATATATCTATCTCTCTAGACACATGTACGTAACAAATCTGAGTAGAGTTAAATAAAAATTTAAATATAAATTGTAATGCATGTGTATACATACATGTACATATATACAAAAAACCATAACTAACCTATCCACTAACAACATCGAAAGAATCTCACCTACACACACTCTTAGAGCTCAAGGTAGGAGTTACATGAGCTAACTGTTATGTGTGTGTGTGTGTGTGTGTGTGTGTGTGTGTGCGCGCTTTTAAGGATTAGTCCAGGATCAATTTAAATGATAGAAATTAATTTAGAACTAGATTATTTATTAAATGATCTATATATAGATTTATGGACTACATTACAACATGTATACATATCTTCTAAAAATTTAAACGCACATGTATGTACATACTTGTGTATCAGGAGTAGGTTGTATAGTCTGATCATATCTTGTGATAATATCAACCACATTACTCATGAGTGCATATCTCTCTCTCCCTTTACGTATGACTGAGGAGTGCAAGGGGCTCACTAGATGACTAGGCATCATGGATGAAGTGTCTGACTGTAGAAGCATATCCATAAACCCAACATGGATCAAACCGTGCAGCTGATCCTCAAATGAATCCAAGCCCTCATCTGTTATATAGACCTGATCAACTTGTATCTCCTCCTCAAATGAATCCAATCCCTCATCTGTGATATGGACTTGATCAGCTTGTATCTCCTCCTCTACAGCAACAGAGTGATCTATAGGTGGGTCAGTGCCTGGAGCATGCCTAGAGTGATGAGAGTGTTGTGACTGCCTCAGGGTATTCATCAATGCAACGGTAGCCTGACCGTATCTGAGAATCTCCTCTTTAACATCAACCAATGGTATCCCAAGTCTAGATGAAATAAAACAGTAAGAATGTAGTAGGTCCTTAGCTAAATACTGCCACATCTATACATGTCTACTACCTCCAACTATAGCTACTACCTCATCTAGGGAGGGGATGCCAGCAGTAATATACTGATCATCTGAATTTGAAGCCACCCCATGACTAGAAGATGAATGATCTTTGGATGATCTCGGATGTGGTCGACTCATCATATATCTGCCCAACCTCTTAGATGATATGGTGGCTGTTGCTGATGCAATCTATCCAATCCTATCAATTTCTTATCTCTGAGAAGCAATCACAACATGATCTGCTATGGGAGCCAAGACTGGGACTACTGCAGGAAATCTTTGGCCAATAAGGTCCCTGTGTCTAGGTGGATATCTATCACACCTATAATATGCATCTTTATCAGCAATCATGCCCCTCCCCTGTCCATAATATGTTGGAATATCAAGGTAGTTTGGTTTCATCTGATAATGAGCCTCAACAAATACCTGTTGTGCAAAGTATAATGGTATTTGGTCATTATTAGGATAATGACCATGGGCATCTAAGAAGCGTGGGTAAATCAAAGATGCAACCTATGGGTCGATACATCTAGTGACCTGATATCGTCTCACCTTACTCTTCTCTTGATACTGTCAAAAGCATCTCTCCTTGATGGTCTACTTCGAGACCACCCTCACCTCACTCCTCAACTATCTATAAATATCCTCTATAACCTCAAGTGAGAATGAGGTGTGAGAAACTATGTGGTCCCTCAATGTCTGCAAACTATCAAAAATGGATGTGCATGTACTCTTGTACACGCCATTAGTATGGGGGTCATCTAATATGACCCTCAACCTATGCAACTCACGATCACTGTACTGGAAAATAATAGCAATATCAGGCAATGGAGGATCCTAGTGTGGATGATCTATATCATCAATGTTCCTGATCAGGAGCCTGTGTAGGTGGATCCTAATTAGGAGCTTGCGAAGGTATATCCTGAGATGCCATCGATCTAGGTACATGTCATAAAGTTAAAATAAATACGTAAGCGCACACATACATGAAGTGCATTCAATTTAAAGAATTTAAAATTAAAATCAGTTAAATTGTAGAGAGAGAGAGATCTTTTTCATGAGAGAGAGAGAGAGATAACATTTATTTCAGATATATATATATAATAAAAAATTTAAATCTTCAAGAATACATAAAAAAATTGAAATATTTCATAGAGAGAGAGATAACATATATTTCAGAGAGATAGAGAGATAACAAATATTTAAATCTTGAATACATAAAAAATTCAAGAACATGATATATGTAAAAAAAATTTATAATGACCAATAACAAAAAAAATTAGACCTATATATTATTGTAACGTATAAATAATTGTAGAGAGAGAGAGAGAGATCATTTTCATGATAGAGAGAGAGAGAGATAACATATATATAATTTTTATAAATCAATAACAAAAAAAATTAGTTCTATATTTTATTGTAACATATAAATATTTGTGTATAATTTTTTTATGTCAATAACAAAATGGAATGTAACTTCTCTAAATTTTTTGACATTGTTTGTTATTGAGCTCCATATCTCAAAAAAATAGAGTTCAAATTGTATTTTTGTAATGGGCATATGATTATTAAATTATTAAATATGTAATATGTAATATGTGATCCTAAGGGGAATGTCATATGTACACTAGGATTATAAGGGGTCATATGTGGTCCAAAGGGATCACGCATGCATGACAATAGGACATTCCCCTTAGGATCACATATATATGGTCCTAAGGGGTCACGCATGTGTTACGACATTCCCCTTAGGATCACATATATATGGTCCTAAGGGGTCACGCATGTGTGTTAGAACACATGCGTGACCCCTTAGGACCATATATATGTGATCCTAAGGGGTAACACACATGCGTGACCCCTTAGGACCATATATATGTGATCCTAAGGGGAATGTCGTAACACATGCGTGACCCCTTAGGACCATATATATGTGATCCTAACGGGAATGTCGTATGTACAATAGGATGTTATAAGGGGTCATATGTGGTCATAAGGGGTCACACATATGTTAACGCATGCGTGACCCCTTAGGACCAGATATGACCCCTTAGGACACTATGCGATGGACTAAGGGCTATTTCATTCACACTAATATTTTATAAGTGGTCATATGCGGTTCTAAGGGGTCACGCCTGTGTTATAACACATGTGTGACCCCTTAGGACCACATATGACCCCTTAGGACACTATGTGATCCTAAGGGGAATGCCATATGTACACTAGGATGTTATAAGGAGTCATATGTGGTCCTAAGGGGTCACGCATGTCTTAATGTATGCATGACCCTTGAGGACCACATATGACCCGTTAGGACACTATGTGATGGACTAAGGGGTCACACATGTGTGTTAGAACACATGTGTGACCCCTTAGGACCACATGTATGTGATCCTAAGGGGAATGTCGTATCAACAATAGGATGTTATAAGGGGTCATATGTGGTCCTAAGGGGTCACACATGTGTTAACACATGCATGACCCCTTAGGACCACATATGACCCCTTAGGACACCATGTGATGGACTAAGGGGTATGTTGTTCACACTAGAATTTTATAAGGGGTCTTATACGATTCTAAGGGGTCATGCATGTGTTAGAACACATGTGTAACCCCTAGAACTACATATGACCCCTTAGGACACTATGTGTAGTACCCCTCCTCATTTGAAATTTTTAGACTCATATTTTATTATTGTTTACTTTCGGTGGATACATTACCACGATGTGTTATTAAGACTTATATGACATTATTTCATGGTTTATCTGGATATGAGATTCATAATTTATTTGTAGTATTTCAGTACTTGTGATTTATGGCATTTTATGGATTATTGCTATGTATTGGCACTTTATTTTATCTATGCAATGTGAAATTATATGTTGTATGTCTGCGAGTGTATTGGATGCAAGGGTACAATTTTCCTTCACTCACTCCGGTGAGACAGGGAACGTCATGATTCTCCTTCATCGGTGTGCATGTCATGTTTTCTATATTGTATATATGCATGTATGGTTCGATGATGCAGGATATTGTAGGTACAAGTACCAGGTAGGTATGGGGTATCATCTCCACCTGGCTTCATAGGTCTGAGCGTGCCTTATATTTGTCCGATGAAGTGGTAGAGGTAGTAGTTGACCCTATTTTACCTAGTTTTAATCTTGTGAGTGTCGTCAGTTGGTTGTCCTATCAGTTTGTTCGGCCTTCGTATTTTGTTGCTTGACCTTTTCTGAATCTTTGCTTGGGGTTTGCTCAACTTCTGTGTTTAGTGGTTTTAATTAATTAATTAAATTTATGGAGTTATCTCATAGTTGGTATTTTTGGAATTATGTATTTTATGCATTGAGATTTTAAATTTAATTAATTAAAAGAAATTATTAAATTATATTGCAAGTTGCATTGTATTCGAATTATATCTTATTTAAATTTTAGTGAAAAATAAATTAGATTATTTTCATTTATTGTTTCCTAGAATTTTAAATAAATAAATGAATAAAAGAATAAGTTAGAATTAAAATATTGCTTTATTTTCTTTGTTTAGGAATTAATTATTTAGCATGAGAAAAGAAAAGAAAACACAAAAAAATAAAGGATTATGATTTTTGCATGTTCATTTAATTATCTTTTAGTGAGAATTAAAAAAAAAAAGGTTATGATTTTTACTTATTGCATGTTAATTTATCTCTTTGTTAGGAATTAGAAAAGAAAATAAAATTGCCTTTATTACTAAAATTAAATATTAGGTGTTACTATTTACTAAGTTGTCATTAGTTTTATGTCCAAAGTCATCCTATATACTCTAGTTGGTTAATACTACTGAAATACTCAGTCGGTAAGCACTAAAGCAGTCAGTTACAGAAGAAAGAAGTCACAGAGTTTAGTATACACCGAGCTGTCTACTGAGTAACATTCTGTCTACTGAGCAGCAAAGATGGTATACCGAGTTAATATGAACCAGCTGAAATGTCTTACAAAATTCAATGAACCTGGAACCATATGTGGAAATGTGTTACAAGAATCGAGGAACAGGGAACCGTTATCACATAGGAAATTGCACCTTAAGATTTTGTATAATTTTGAGGACATTTATCCAATGAAATAATTTCTGTGGTTATTCATTCAATGAATCATGTTTGTAAGATCGAAGCATGAATAGTTCACCATCCTAAGAGATCTATTTATACAACATGAATTGAGGATCAAGAATATAGTGGGAAGAAAGACATGTGTGATAGATAAGCTGAAAGGCGAAAGGAAAAATCATGAGAAAGCACAATGTGTTGTGACTGTTATGACTCACAGAGATATTCAGAGGTCACTGAGAAAGATTTTAGAGAACAGTTAAGGAATAGAGTTAATAGAAGGGTTTACCAAGTTGATTTATCAATTACTGATGTATGCTATGAGCAAGGTAATTTCATATTGAACACATAGAATCTGCTATAAAATTTCAGATGTGAAGTTGCAGATATTTTATAAAGATTTTGATTGTATTATTTTGAGTTGTAAGAGAAACCTTTAATAGGGTAAAAGACTCTAACAAAGTCTATAAACTGTAAAGCCTTTAACCAGGTGCAACATTTAGTATAATTGTTGTAAAATCCTTTAGCAAGGTAGATCTAAAGATCTTGATACTCCTAACAGGGTAAGCTATCCGAAATAGCTAAACATGTAGCTCTAACCGAGCAACCTTTATTATTGCAGTAGTGAAGTTGTGGGTGCCATCCCCACCATAGTTTTTCTCTCTAACAAAGAGTTTCTGCATAACTAGAATATATGTGTTATGGAGTGAAACATGTATGAATTTTATTTATATGTTTTAGCTTTATATTATGTTTCAGCAGTTTTTAGTTTATGCTTAACAGTAAAGTTATTGTGGAAGAAAAGTTTTGAAGTATTGATTCACCCCTCCCCTCTCAGTACATTAGCTTTCCTAATTGGACCTATCAATTGGTATCAGAGCTTTAATCTTGGAAAAGGGTTTAACTGCCTAAAGAGAAAGAGCCTATCAATGGAAGGCTCCAAACAATCTCGGCGAATTGTGAATCTTCAAAATGAATTGGATCATGCTAATCAAGCGATTGCAGACATGCAGAAACAAATGCAAAAATCATTGAAAGTCAGAAGAAGGTTGTATGATGATTTGCAGGACTCAAAAGAGCTGGTGGAACAAATTGAGACATCATCTGAGAATAGTATACCTGAAGAGACTGAAGAAATGATTGGAGTATTGAAAGAAAAGATCAAAGCACTGACTGATCAGCTAAAAGCAATGAAAAGAGAACATGAGCATTTCAGCACACAGATGACTGAAAATCTTGATGCATTGAGGACAACCAAGGTTAACATAAGAGATATAGAAAGAGAAAAACAACAGCTTGAAGCATTAGTGTATGAAAAGAACGATGAAATCACAAGGATGACTGGAATTCAACAAAATCTATCTGATCAATTGGGTTATGCACATCATGAAGCAAATCTAAAAGATAATGAGAATCAAGCATTGAAACTTGAATTATCAAGATTGACCTATGAACTTGAAGTAGAGAAGAAATCCAAAGAAACACTGAAGAAAATTTATGAAACATCAAAGATGTTTGATGAGCAACTGAATATAAAACGACCCAACAAAGTTGTAGGACTCGGTTACAAAGGAAAAGACTCTACCGAGAAAGGAATCCACACCATCGAGAGAGGGGAATCCACACAAGCTGGAAACAAGAAGAACATCAAAGGAAAGAAGCCTATTTGCAACTACTATGGAAAACAAGGACATACTACCAACATGTGCCAAATCAGAAAAGGTAAGCAACCGAATGTCACTAGGTCTAATGGTTATTGTTACAATTGCAATAAGTATGTTCACACATCTAACCAATGTAGGACAAATTCTATTAGCAATTATCGGAAGGCAAAATTCAAGGGGTTTTTTAAAAACTGCAATAGATATGGACACAGTACCGAGAAGTGTTGGTTTAGACAAAAAAACTATATGTGGTCCACACACCGAGCAAATACTAGAAGCTACCGAACTCACACAGATCCTAATTGATAGTATACTATAGTACCATGGGATTATAATACAAGGATATGGTGTGAATGCTATGAAAGATATGGACATATAAGTGCCAACTGCTTTATAAGGTTTGGATTGAACAATCGAAGATCCTAGAGAAATCCTGGTATGGCATGTTTTCATTGTCACAAAGTTGGACACTTGGCTAGAGATTGCAGAGATCAACCCAGAGGAGATACTGAGCAAATAAAAAGCAAATTATAGATGATTTGGAAAAAGAAGGAAAATGTGTCAACTAATGAAGAAAGCACCTTACCTATCGAGTTAGGTGCATCTATTTCAAATTAATTGGTAAAGGTATGAAGGGACTGCATTCTCTCAAGGTTAAATCTTAACAGTCCCTATTTTATCATGTACTTAATTCCAAAACTTGCATAGCTAAGACGCAATAGCAAGTTTGAAATTTTATCTATTCTTTTGGAGTACCAGAGAAGTCAGTAAATGCAGGAAGCTTGTCTAGTTGGTAAAAGCATAAAAAGGAAGGTAATCGGTTTAATGGAACCAAGTGCATTTAATGTTTTCTGACCTAACTGGACGGAGCCTGATAAGGTAAAATGTGTACTTAAAGCTCTTTGCGTGCCATTTTACACTTACCAAGTTTTCAGAAAGTAGAGCTAAGCGATTCAAAGGTGATCAAACCTCTCCTGAGCATATTTCAAGGTATTTATATAACAATCTCAATGCATTTTCAAAGCCATTTAACCTATCATTATTAGTTGAGAATACATGCTTTATATTTACTAAGTGGAAAGCATTTGCTGGTTAAGTTTCAAACCCTAAGCTCTTTCGTTAGTAGATATCCAAAGTTTGAAATGGCTCCAAAGATTCAGAAACCTGTTGTTGTTGAAACCATTGAGAAGCCCTCACTGAAATATTCCCAACCTCCCAAAGTAGCATATGAACCCGATGATAAAATAACATTTTCTCTCATTTCGGATAGGGTTCTATTGGTTGAGGATGTCAGATTCTACACTAAGTGTCGTATTGAGGAGCTGGGTGATATTGAGATCAAGGACATGTATGATGAATTATGCACCGATGGAAATCTGGATAGCAAATATGAGCATATCAAAGTCAAGGGATTGACCAAAGCCCTAACCTACCCGCGAGTCTTCAAACCCCAATGGGTTAAATTTGTTTTGAGCAGAGTTCATGATAAATTTAAGTGGTTAGAGGACCAACCATTCAAAATCACCAAGGAAATCATTCACTTAATAATTGGATACCCTATATTTGACGATGCCCGAGCTCAGAAAATGATATCACAGAAATAATTGATCACTTTAACCAGAGTTGAATATGATTGTAGAGGTCTGAAATTGAATAATGTTACAAATGCAAAGCTGAAGTTTGCAATTAGAGTCATAGGTTATTGTTTCTCTCAATCAGCAAGGGAAAATAGTGTACCATGTGCAACTATTGATTTAGCATACAAAATTGTGAAAAAGGGTATGAAGATTGACCTATGCGAAGTGTTGTTGAAAAATATTTTTGAAAATATCAACACCATAAGGAAGCCAAAGAAGAACAACTCAGCAAATACACTAAAGTTTGGGTCACTCTTGGTATGCATGTTTTTCTACTTTCAGAAATTCTTTCCATTAGTCGGTAACGTAGTTTGGGAGCTACACCAACCAATCACCCATCAAATAAATGACTTCATCAATCAGCTAGGTGATAACTTCAATGAAATAATGGATGATTACTTTAGCAAATTTTAGGAAAAGATGCATAACAGGTACAGAATCCCACCCCAGTTAGTGGAGAAATACAAGGATAATATATGTTTTGAAGTGGACACCGACTACTGTTATGTCAATGCAGTAGAACCAAGAACTCAATCTTTGCCGCCTATGGGCTATGAGATTGATTCTGACATTACGCAGCAGCAGATAGATGCCTTTCTTGCACTTCCAAGGCATGCTACCGAGATCAGGTACGGTACCTATGAAGATGTCAAGGAAAAAGTTAAGATGAGCATTGTAGTACCTAAGGCTACAAGGAAAGCAACCAAAATGATCAAAGTATTAACAGAGAAATTTGGAGAAGGTTCTTCCTCCACTCCTATCAAGAGCGATCAACTCATCACCGAGGAGGAATCTGAAGCCCAAGAAGTAGCAATTGCATTGAGCACCGAGTTGCCAAAAGGAAAATTTTTGAAAAGGAAGAAACAGGATACATCACAGGTATCACCTACTCCTTCAGTGAAGCGCCCTAATACTAGATCATCTGTAGTGTCACCAAGTAAGAAGCAGAAAAATGTTGCAATGCCTAAGGTAACAAGAACTTATAAGAAGTCTACTCGGAGACTTATTTTGAATAAAGAGTCTAGTGACACCGAATCTGAAGACGTAGGTAAATTTTAGATTGTTAAGAGTACAAAGGAAAATGTACATAGTGTTGATAATTTTTGTGCAAATATGAAATAATATAGTGGATTTGGAGCATTCAAATATGTAAAATATGATTCCAGAACTGATGCAGAAAAGAGGTAAATTGAAGAAGCTGTAATTTGCACACTTATTAAATTCTGATTAGTCCCATTGGAAGTAACTAATTCTCTTCCAAAAGCATTGTACTTACACATTGATAACAGGTGGAAATATGCTATGGACTCGGAGAAGTAGATGAGAGAAAGAAGTCTGGTACATCTCTTTCCAGACATGTCGGTAGATGAGATAAATGAACATCTAAAAAACTACCAGACAAACTTCCTAGTCAAGCAAAGAGCCTTGAAACTGATGAATGGCCTTTATCTTGAAGTAGAGAAGGAAACAAAAGAATAGTGGCAAGAAATTTTTTGAATCAAGAGTGCTGATGAGCAAGGTGAAGTTGAAATAGTTGATATTACCTAGCAAGATCCTGTGTCAACTATACAACTTGATGAGGATATCATGGACATTGAGGTACAAGAACAAGAGATGATAGAAGGGAATGCCTATGCCAAACTGGTATCAAGTGAATCAGTTTTGGAACAAGTCAAGTCCTATCCTTCGGTAACTCAGCATGTTTCAACCAAGACACCTCAGGATATTGAACAAGGAAAAGAGGGTCAACAATCTACCAAAGGAGAAGGTACTTCTCAGGCCACTGGGGAACAGACTTCTCAAACACCAACAAGCACTGAAACTGTTGCCACTGAGACCCTAAGCAAGGATTCACCGAAGGCTACATCTGAGGCTAAAGAAACTGACAAAAGTATTGCCTCTATTGAGCAACCTACCGAGGGTGAACAAGCCTCCCAAGCCATTGTACTGGTTCAACCGATGAAAGCCTCATCATCTAAAGAGAAGAAAATGAAGAAGCATAGTTTCAAGCTAGATCTGTCAAAGCCGATTGTGTTGCCAAATGTAGACATATCAAAACTAAAAGGGCAAGCACTTATTGAATTTGGGGAACTTTGTAAAGCCAAAGTAGAACAAGAGAGACAAATGGCTATTCAAAAGAAAAACAGAGTACTTCAGAAGGTTAAAGCATTATTAACAGACATGCTACCTAAAGATACCGTTACAAAAGATGCAGCCATCCATATGCAACTGGATGAACTCCTCACTAAAATAGAAGCATCTGGAGTAGACGCATCTAAATACCTGAGCAAATAGAAGGACAAAGAGCTCACTACCAAAATGATTGAAGAGGTACAGAAAGCCATTGCTATCGGTAAAGTTAAGCTAGCCGGACTCATTATTGAGTTGTCCCCTCAACTCAAGCATATTCTTTATTTATTTTAGAAGCTCTGTACATTTTCTTTATTCATTAAAGATATCAAGAATAAAACCGAAGTTATTTAAAAAGAGATCACTGATCTCTCAAATAAATTGACCACTGAGCCAAATTCTATTCAGAATTTCTATACCAAGTTACAAATGCTCATGGCTCAATAGTTGGAACTTCGGAATGAAGAGCACAAAATCAAGATGGATATCATGACTCTTCAAACCTTATTCATTCCACACTTGTCCTGCTTCCAAGAATAGATCAACCGGGCTACCTACTTATCCACTCAATAAGAGGGAAGCACCTTAGATGGTCTGATTTCACTGTTAGCTGATATTACAGCTCAGAATTCCCTCATGGGTAGTGTCAAGGATGCCCTCTCTACCGCTCTCACCGATGCAAGTACAAAGTATAAATCCATTTTTGACCAGTTGCCTCCACCGAATGGTAACTAGTTTTGATGTTTGTCAAAAAGTGGGAGTATAGTGTATACAAGACGAAGTATACTGAGAAGATCAGAGTATCGGAGTGTATAGGTAATTTTGACAGGGGGAGCAATGAACACAGAGCATTGATCACATCGCATGCAAAATTAGAGTTATGTACAGTATATTGATAAGGGGAGTATATTTGAGTATACTATTTATTGACAATTGTATATACTATCAGTTTAGTCAAATTTTATAAGTATATATATTTTTGAGTTATGACTTTGAAAGGAGTTTTGTCAAACATTTCAAAACTAATGTCAAAAGGGGAGATTGTTACTATTTACTAAGTTGTCATTAGTTTTAAGTCCAAAGTCATCCTATATACTCTAGTCGGTTAATACTATTGAAATACTCAGTCGGCAAGTACTAAAGCAGTCGGTTACAGAAGAAAGAAGTCACAGAGTTTAGTATACACCAAGTTGTCTACTGAGTAACGTTCTATGTCTATCGAGTAGCAAAGATGGTATACCGAGTTAATATGAACCGCGTGAAACATGTTACTAGATTCAATGAACCTGGACACATATGTGGAAACGTGTTACAAGAATCAAGGAACAGGGAACCGTTATCACATAGGAAATTGCACCTTAAGATTTTGTATGATTTTGAGGACATTTATCCAATGAAATAATTTCTATGGTTATTCATTCGATGAATCATGTTTGTAAGATCGAAGCATGAACAGATCACCATCCTCAGAGATCTATTTATAGAACATGAATTGAGGATCAAAAATATAGTGGGAAGAAAGACGTGTGATAGATAAGCTGAAAGGCAAAATCATGAGAAAGCACAATGTGTTGTGACTGCTACGACTGACAGAGATATTCAAAGGTCACTCAGAAAGATTTCAGAGAACAATTAAGGAACAGAGTAAACAGAAGGGTTTACCGAGTTGATTTATCAATTATCGAGGTATGCTATGAGCAAGGTAATTTCATATTGAACACGTAGAATTTGCTATAACATTTCAGATGTGAAGCTGTAGATATTTTGTAAAGATTTTGATTGTATTATTTTGAGTTGTAAGAGAAACCTTTAACAGGGTAAAAGACTCTAACAAAGTCTATAAATTGTAAAGCCTTTAACCAGGTGCATCATTTAGTATAACTGTTGTAAAATCCTTTAGCAAGGTAGATCTAAAGATCTTGATACTCCTAACAGGATAAGCTATCAGAAATAGCTAAACATGTAGCTCTAACCGAGCAACCTTTATTATTGTAGTAGTGAAGTTGTGGGTGCCATCCCCACCACAGTTTTTCTCTCTAACAAAGAGTTTCTGCGTAACCAAAATATATGTGTTATGGAGTGAAACTTGTATGAATGTTATTTATATGTTTTAGCTTTATATTATGTTTCAACGGTTTTCAGTTTATGCTTAACAGTAAAGTTATTGTGGAAGAAAAGTTGTGAAGTACTTATTCACCCCTCCCCTCTCAATACATTAGCTTTCCTAATTGGACCTAACATTAGGTTTTTGGGAAAAATATGTGCAACCTAAAATTTTAGGCTAAAAAGAATAGATCTTTTTCCTTTTAGTTCACAAGGAGGGAGAGATTTTGGGAAGAAAATTATTTTGGAAGCAATATTTTGATGAAGAAGAAATTATTAGAGGATTGCTGGAAGAGGGATTGGCTTGGAAAACCGGTATAGGACTGAGTTCTTCCACGTGAATCTTCTAGGAAAGCTATACAAGTTGGGTGGCCTCTTCTGGTTGTTTTTAAATAAAATATTTTATTTCTTTCCTCTTTCTGATTAATGTGTGTTATAATATTTGTCAAATCCAAAACCCCTTTCTGGTTATTTCTTGTTCTTGGCTAAAGTCCATTCCTGAAATTAATTTCTAGTTTATGGAAAGAAGTTATTTCCTGGGTGTTTCTAGATTAAAATTTTGAGAAAATTGGGAAAAGTTATTCTGGCAAATTTTGCCAAGAATATTACTATGCATGAAAATTGCAAGTTTTGGGAGAAATGTGTTTTGCCAAAGAAAATGTCCTCTGGACTAGTATTGGTTTTGATATTTGGCCATGGTTGTTCTATCAATATTTGTACATCTCTATGTAATTATTTAGTTACTATAGTAATAAATTTAATTTCAATAAAATTTATTGGGTTATTAAAAGTAATGAGGAAATTGTTTTATTTAATTATTTTGGGGAAAATTGTATTAATAAAATTCTTGGGAAATAAATTTTATTGAAAATTGAAATTTATTGTTCTTTTTATGCTATAGAATTTTCAAAAAAAATAAAAATAATAATAATAATTAAATATATATATATATATATATGTTATTTTATTTTTTTCCTTAGTTAATATGTTAATTTGGACATATAAGTTATTGCAAAATTATATCTTCTTTTTATTATATATTTTAATGTGATATAATTATATAATATTATTCGAAGAATATATATATTTATGTAATTATATTATACTATTATATATAATTTTTTATTTTTAATATAATTTAGATTATTGATATAATCTAATCGGGTTTATTTGTAAATTAATCATGAACTTATATTTAGGGGGTTAATTTTTAGTTTGATTTTATTTAATTTTATTGGACACATGAGAGCATTAATTTCCTTGTATTAATATAGTTGTATTTTCTTATTTTCTGGAAAATCTTTAATTCCAAGTATTTTATGCTTTTGGCTGTTTAAAGAAAAGATTGTCTATATTAGGATTTTGTGTAAATGGTATTTGCAGTCAAGCTTAATTTCATTGCAATTCTGGTTGAGTTGTCATTATGTCATATGTTGTTATACCCCTTGGTCAGGTGTTGTTGTATAACCCTGTTGATAAGAGCAATTGGGTGTTTTATTCCATATGGTCAATCTTGGGTTAGTGATTGTGTATCCCTCACTTGTGGTTTTTCAGGATTAGATATGGCTGTCTATTTCGCCATAGAGTTCTCATAGAGAGACCTTTCCTATTAGTTTCCTATGAGAGAGAGTGGCTTTTGAGTGGGGCCCGCGCTCAAAGTGGATGGCAGGATAACCCCTCAAAAGTCAGTTAAGAAGTGATAACCTAATAATTGATTAGGGGGTGGGTAGATTAAATATTAATTAAGATAATATGCCTTGCACATGGTTGAGTGCTCTTGTATAGGCTTAGGCTGTGGTGAGAAGGCCCGGAATGGCAAACCTATCACCTTGTCTTCGTGAAAGGATTTGTAGGGTCCGCATGAGGCTTAGATGGAGTCGAAGGTTCGGGAGAGGTTACCAGGATAACCCAGGATGGGGGCTGGGACCTATGGAGGCCTACCAGGGTAACCACCTTAAGCCATACGATGACACTATCTCCGTAGAGTCACTAGTATTTATGAATTGAGTCACATGGATGTTTGTTGAGTCATGCAGTTCTATCATACCTGTCTTATTTTGCTTGCTTGAGGGTTTTCTACTATCTCCTAGCATGGTGGGGTGGTAGTGCCACTTCCCATCGGATGTACTGGATTGTATCTTCAGGCAAGGAAAGGCTTCACGGGTGTTTCTTTTTCATGGCTCATGTGCCAGCTCATGTTCGTGATCTTTGTTCAGTTGAGACCTTGTGATCATTGTATCAAACTTTTATGTAACCTTGACATTGTAACTTTTGGATTCCGTGGTATTTTTGGAAGCCATGTATTTATGGATTTTGTAATATTATATCAATGGAATGTATGTTAATTTAGTTGCTTTAATCTTTTGTATAAATGACGTATGGAAAAATAAATGCATTGGAATACTTTGATTCTTTCACTATGGAATTTAGATGTATGTGTAGGTTTTATCTTAAGCATTTAATTTTCCTAATAAAATGGACAATTGGATTAACTATGGTGTTAATATAATGTGCAAATTAATCTTCATTGGTAACCCTTAGGAAATCATGTGTTAAACTTCCACTATGTTATTAAACGTGCTATTGTTATAATTAATGCGCTTAATTTTACCAAAAAAAATATTTCACCCTTTGGTTGTCTAGTTGTGTTGTTTTCCTTTAGGATTCCTGGCGGGGCACTACATTTGGTATCAGAGCCCATGTTTCAACACTAAGTACTCTAGGTTTGTAGTGAGCCCATTCAGTTTGACCTTTTTACTTAGGTCTTAATGTTTGTATTTCTCGTCTTATCCTTGCGTAGATTTGAACCGTTTTCTCTTTTGTGGTGCTAGGTCATGGCTAGGAAAGCTAGGGGAGGTGGCCGTATGGGTGGTCGCAATAGAGGTAGAGGTGGAGGAAGAGGCCATGGTTATGACCGTCACGGTCCTTCACCACCACCCACTCATGTGAGTGTTGAGCCGGAACAATCTGTTCATCAGGATTCTCACATGTAGGAGAGCAGGTTCCCAAAAGGGAAGAGTTGAGATAGATGTTTCAGGAGGTTCTGGCCAGGTTAAGCCCTAGGCTTGAGGATGATCAACCTATTCATGTTTAGGTTTAGGAGTCGCATCAACAGGTTCCATAGTAGAGAGAGAAAGAGAAACAGAGAGAGAGAGAGAGAGAGAGAGAGAGAGAGATCACCTAGGAGGAGGGAGATTCTAGTTGACCGAGATCCACCTTCTTTGGGTCACATAAAGGACTTGATGAGGTCCAACCCTCCTTTCTTTGATGGTTTGGGTACTGGTCTCGAGGCAAAGACTTGGCTTATCAGTTTGGATCGGTGTTTCGCTATGTTCCCATATAGTAGCAACACCAAGGTGAGATGTGCTATCATGCATCTCAATAGTTTTACTTCAATCTAGTGGAGATTAGAGGAGGAGAAGATCAGTGGGTGCATTAACACCGTAACATGGGAGCTATTTTTGGAGAGATTCAGGGCACGATTTCTCTCACCCCAGTGAAGGCAGACTCAGGCAGATGAGTTCTACGCCTTGCCTTAGTATGGTATGCAGTAGACTAGTATGAGCACAGGTTCTATGAGCTCAAACAGTATGTCGGGATTGGTAATGATGAGACCTCGACGACTTGGGAGGATACAGCAAAGATGAGAGAGCTATATTCTTATTTGTTTTAGGCTTCCAGGAGTAATCCTAGTTTTGGGGGGGAGAATGTAGTACCTGTCCTCGTTTGAACTTTTTAGACTCATATTTTTTTATTGTTTATTTTCAGTGGATACATTACCATGATGTGTTATTCAAACTTATATGACATTATTTCATGGTTTATCTGGATATGAGATGCATAATTTATATGCAGTATTTTAGTACTTGTGATTTATGGCATTTTATGGATTATTGCTATGTACTGGCACTTTATTTTATCTATGCAATGTGAAATAATATGTTGTGTGTCTACGAGTGTATTGGATGCAAGGGGATGCTTTTCCTTCACTCACTCTAGTGAGACAGGGAACATCATGATTCTCCTTCATCAGTGTGCATGTCGTGTTTTCTATATTGTATATATGCATGTGTGGTTCGATGATGTAGGATATTCCAGGTACAAGTACCGGGTAGGTACAGGGTATAGTCTCCACTTGGCTTCACAGGTCTGAGCGTGCCTCATATTTGTCCGATGGAAGTGGAGGAGGTAGTAGTTGACCCTATTTTACCCAGTTACACTCTTGTGAGTGTCCTTGGTTGGTCGTCCTGTCAGTTTGTTCGACCTTCATATTTTATCATTTAACCTTTTCTGAGTCTTTGCTTGGGGTTTTCTCAGTTTGTGTGTTTAGTGGGTTCAATTAATTAATTAAATAGATGGAGTTATCTCATAGTTGGTATTTTGAGAATTATGTATTTTATGAATTGAGGTTTTATATTTAATTAATTAAAAGAAATTATTAAATTAGATTGCAAGTTGCATTGTATTCGAATTATATCTTATTTAAATTTTAGTGAAAAATAAAGTAGATTAATTTCATTTATTGTTTCCTATTTTAAATAAATAACTGGAGAAAAGAATAAATAAATTAATAAAAGAATAAATTAGAATTAAAGTATTGCTTTATTTTCTTTGTTTAAAAAATTAATTATTTAGCATGAGAAAAGAAAAGAAAAAACAAAAAAATAAAGGATTATGATTTTTGCATGTTCATTTAATTATCTTTTAGTGGGAATTAAAAAAAACAAAAAAAAAGTTTATGATTTTTACTTATTGCATGTTAATTTATTCCTTTGTTAGGAATTAGAAAAGAAAAGAAAATTGCTTTTATTACTAAAATTAAATATTAGGTTTTTGGGAAAAATATGTCCAACCTAAAATTTTAGGTTAAAAATAAAAGATCTTTTTCTGTTTAGTTCACAAGAAGGAGGCAAAGATTTTGGGAAAAAATTTATTTTGGAAGCAATATTTTGTTGAAGAAGAAATTATCAGAGGATTGCTTGAAGAGGGATTGGCTTGGAAAACTAGTACAGGACTGAGTTCTTCCACGTGAATCTTCCAGGAAAGCTATATAGGTTGGGTGGCCTCTTTTGGTTGTTTTTAAAGAAAATATTTTATTTCTTCCCTCTTTCTGATTGATGTGTGTTAAAATATTTGTCAAATCCAAAACCGTTTTCTGGTTATTTCTTGTTCTTGGCTAAAGTCCATTCCTGAAATAAATTTCTTGTTTATGGAAAGAAGTTATTTCCTAGGTGTTTATAGATTAAAATTTTCAGAAAATTGGGAAAAGTTATTCTAGCAAATTTTGCCAAGAATATTATGCTACATGAAAATTGCAAGTTTTGGGAGAAATGGGTTTTGCCAGAGAAAATGTCCTTTGGACTAGTATTGGTTTCAATATTTTTCTATGGTTGTTCTGTCAATATTTGTACATCTCTGTGTAATTATTTCGTTACTATAGTAATAAATTTAATTTCAATTAAATTTATTGTGTTATTTAATTATTTTGGGAAAATTGTTATTGAATTTAAAAAAAGATTTTAAAAAAAATAAAAAAATTAATAATTAAATATATATATATATATATATATATATATATATATATATATATGTTATTTGTTTTTATTATTTTTCCTTAGTTAATATGTTAATTTGGAAATATAAGTTATTGCAAAATTAGATCTTATTTTTATTATATATTTTAATGTAATATAATTATATAATATTATATTCAAAGAATATATATATTTATGTAATTCCATTATACTATTATATATCATTCTTAATTTGGAATTTAATTTAGATTATTGATATAATCTAATCGTGTTTATCTGTAAATTAATCATGAACTTATATTTAGGGGGTTAATATTTAATGTGATTTTATTTAATTTTCTTGGACAAATGACAACATTAATTTCCTTGTATTAATATAGTTATATTTTCTTATTTTCTAGAAAATCTTTAATTCCAAGTATTTTATGCTTTTGGTTGTTTAAAGAAAAGATTGCCTGTATTAGGATCTTGTGTAAATGGTATTTACAGTCAAGCTTAATTTCATTGCAATTCTGGTTGAGTTGTCATTATTTTATATTTTGTTATACCCCTTGGTCAGGTGTTGTTGTATAACCCTGTTGATAAGAGCCATTGGGTGTTTTATTCTATATGGTCAATCCTGGGTTAGTGATTGTGTATCCCTCACCTGTGGTTTGTCAGGATTAGATATGGCTGTCTGTTTTGCCATAGAGTTCTCATAGAGAGACCTTTCTTGTTAGTCTCCTGTGAGAGAGAGTGGCTTTCGAGTGGGGGCCATGCCTGAAGTGGATTGCAGGATAACCCCTCGAAAGTCAGTTAAGAAGTGATAACCTAATAATTGATTAGGGGGTGGGTAGATTAAATATTAATTAAGATAATATGCCTCACACATGGTTGAGTGCCTGTATAGGCTCAGGATGTGGTGAGAAGGCCTAGAATGGCAAACCTATCACCTTGTCTTCACGAAAGGATTGGTAGGGTCCGCATGAGTTTTAGATGGAGCCGGAGGTTCGGGAGAGGTTACCAGGATAACCCAGGATGGGGGTCGGGACCTATGGAGGCCTACCTGGGTAGCCACCTTTAATCTATGCGATGACACTCTCTCCTTAGAGTCACTAGTATTTGTGAGTTGAGTCACATGGATGTTTGCTGAGTCATGTAGTTCTCTCGTACTTTTCTTATTTTGCTTGCTTGAGGGTTTTCTACTATTTCCTAGCACAGTGGGGTGGTTCCATTTTGGGATCACATGGTTGGGTGGTAGTGCCACTTCCGATCGGATTTACTGGATTGTATCTCTAGGTGAGGAAAGGCTTCGCTGGTGTTTCTTGGTCTGTGGTTCATGTACCAGCTCATGTTTGTGATCTTTGTTCAGTTGAGACCTTGTGGTTATTGTGTCAAACTTTTATGTAACCTTGACATTGTAACTTTTGGATTCCATGGTATTTTTGGAAGCCATCTAGTTATAGATTTTGTAATATTATTTCAGTGGACTGTATGCTAATTTAGTTGCTTTAATCTTTTGTATAAATGACGTATGGAAAAATAAATGCATTGGAATACTTTGATTCTTTCACTATGGAATTTAGATGTATGTGTAGGTTTTATCTTAAGCATTTAATTTTCCTAATTAAATGGACAATTCGATTAACCATGGTGTTAATATAATCTGCAAATCAATCTTCATTGGTAACCCTTAGGAAATCATGTGTTAAACTTCCGCTATGTTATTAAACATGCTATTGTTATAATTAATGTGCTTAATCTTTAAAAAAAGAAATATTTCAACTTTTGGTTGGCTAGTTGTGTTGTTTTCCTTTAGGGTTCCTAGCGGGGCACTACACTATGTGATCCTAAATGGAAGGTCGTATGTACACTAAGATGTTATAAGGGGTCATATGTGGTCCTAAGGGGTCACACATGTGTGTGCCCCTTAGTACCATATATGAGCCCTTAGGACACTATGTGGTCTTAAGGGGTCGGAAGGGGTCATGTTGTGTGTGTAATAGGATGTGAAAATGGGTCACATTGTAGAGGATTTATTTTGTCTAATTTGTTTAAATTTGTTATCTAAATTTTCTAATGTTTTTTTAAATTAACATTTATTAATTTTCTAACGTTTTAATTTATTATATTTAGATTTGTAACATTTTTCTAATTTTCTTTTTTTGCTAATGGTTTTTTAAGTTCTAATTTACTACCTCAGTTTTCTAAGTTTTTCATAACAATTTTTTACATTGTTGAAAAAATATACATATACAGTTATGTAATTTTAAAAACAAATTGACAAATTTCAATCAAAACATTAAATCATCAAACAATTTTTCTAAAATAATGGAAAACAAGAAATTATCAAACATTTTTCTAAAATGATGAAAAACAATAAATATACAATTATTTAATTAAAAAACTAAATTAACAAACAAATTATTTATTAATTTTTGAATAAATTTAATAAAGAAAGACATTATTAAACAAAAAAAAGGGTTATTTTGTGCACCTGAAATAATGTAGGTCGAAAGCTAGAATGTGAGACGTGTTAGCTACTGGCTATAGAGCACGATGACGTGATGTTGACGATGGGTTCGATCTAACCCCCACTGGACAAGAAAAGACAAATTGGAAAATAACAGTTTAACTATCATAGTTGGAATTTAAACAAGTTTGAAAAAAGCAATTACAAATTGGGTTCGAGCGAAGGGGGGGTTCGATCGAACCCTTTAAAAATTAATATTTTATGGGGTTCGATCGAACCCAAAATCAACTTGTGGTTCGAGAGAACCCACGTCCAATGGCGGGTTTTCTCGAACCCTGAGGGGTGGTTCACTCGAACAACCCTACTTCATTCGAACCCCCCCCAAAACAATTTCTCAACTTTTAGAAATTTCCTTCGTTGGCGAAAGTGGGAACCATTAATGTGGGATAGCCCCTCTTTCACTCAGTTGAAAGAAAATTATTGTCAATTTGTACAACACTATTTAGAACAACAATAGTTAGTAAATTAAAGAGTAAATGTTTGTGGACCAACCTCATAATGACCATAATGTCCCCCTATATTTCCTTAGAAACCTCTACTTGAATTTTTAGTCCATCAAACTCCTAATTATGTTTATACTATGTATTTTTAGGCTAGAAGCAAAAGGGCTTTATATAGGATAGAGGGGGAGCTCACTATGCACCAAGCCATCCAACAATATTTCTTGGGATGTTCATCCTTACTAAAACAAAAGGTAGAATACAAAATTAAGAAAAAAAATTGTTGAAATAGAAACTCAAGAGTAATATTTTATTCACTAGTAAAATAAGAATAAAGAATATCACTGACCTCTTTAATGAGGAAGCCGTCTTTGAGATATAGTTAATATAATAAAATTTAGGGATGATTATTTAATAATGTGTGCCTCATATTTGTACTAAGTATATCTGATCTATCAACAATTCCCAAGCATGTGGGATTATTCTTCATAGCTCAAAGAATAAATCATTTTCATTTTAATATTATGATTAGGATTGTGAGAAGAGTTAATTGTTAGGGTTTGTGTATTTCCTATATTTATCCCACCCTTATGTCACTTTGCTCCTTTAGAAATGGAAATATCTAATCTTTCCATATTTATTTCCCTTTTTTTATTTCTTTATATCATCATAAATCAGGTCAACCTAGCAAGTTTTGTTAATGTTGAAGGTTTGGTGTATTCAAGGTTTGTTTAGTCTCTAAATCTATCCCACCCTTATGTCACTTTCTTCCTTTAGAAATGATAATTATTTACCCTTCCACATTTATTTCCTTTAATTTTCTATTTCTTTATATCACCATAAAAATGTCAACCTAGCAACTTTTGTTGCTGTTGAAGGTTTGAAACCACTAAACAAGCACATATAAGAGGTTTTTTTTACAAATTATTCGATGAGGTATGTTTTTTTATCATCTCATAGATGGGATGCTACCCATCCATAAATTTTATAATACATAAAAATAGTTAAAGAATTTTACTTTGATAGGATATTTTGTTGGGATAAATCCTCTTAAAAGAATGCTTCATGACTAGGTTAACAATGGTGTGTCCCACATGGGATTAGGCATGATGTCATTTCAAACCAATCTAAACATTTTCTCTTTTCCATTTTTTGGTGCTACAAATGTTAAGACTATTGTCAAGCATGAATTGCGGTATGTTCATACATCTGTATAATGTCCTTCCCATATGTAGCCTTCAAGTGTTGGATCTTGACATTGTTTTTTAACTATGTTTAATGGATAAATAAGTCATGTTTGTTCTTATCACTCTAGGTGTTTATTACTTGTTCAAGTTGACCACATTTATTAATATAATAATGAATGCATGTCATTTATTTAAGAATAATGATATATATTTAGAAAACCTTAAAAAAACCAAAACTTGTGAGAAAAAACTAAAAAATGAACTTCAATCCATATGGATGTTCTTATTTCAATGAAGTATTAATTTTGATATATAATAGTAAGAGAAGCACATTATAATTTCAAAAATATTTTTAAAAATGACTATCTTAACAATCCTTCATAATATTCATATCAAAATGATAACAAAATTTAGTTGTCACAAACTATTCATTAGAAATGGTGATCTATGTCTTAACTTTGATGGATGTAAGATAACATCTAATAATTTTCCGTTATAAAATATAATTAAATTTTTGAAAGATTGTGTCATATAAAAGGAACAAATTTGAATAAACTGTAAACAATTATATGAGACCATATAAAAATATATATCTTGTGCATGATATAATGTATAAAAATAAAATATACTTTTGTATTTGGAAAACAACTTCCAATACATAACCGCTACAAAGTATTGACTTGTCACTTGACAGGCAGCATCGATCGTCAAACTGAGACCCCTTGGCGAACACAAGGGAGTTGGCAATTTGACATTTTATTCAAGCATTAACACAAACTTCGCACAGGAACGCTAGATGATATCTCTGTTTAACAGTACAGATTGGGATTGGCGATGAGATATGCCTCGACCTTCTTGAACAGAGCGGTGATCATTTCCCTAATCTCCTTCACTTTCTCCTCCTCCTGAGGAACTCCCGGAAGGCTATCAAAATGCACGGCAGAGCTGCAAATGCTCCCTCCTCCTGCTTTTGGGGTGTATTTGTATTCGTATGTGGCAGATGACACTTTCTTTCCAATAAGTCCTCCTTCCACATGGCTGAAGCGGTACACTAGCTTCTCCTCGTCTACTTCCTCAACTTTCTCTTTCACATAGCTGAAATCCTTGTTCGCTGCATCACTAAACCCAACCCATCAGTAACAAGACAAGTTTTTAGGGTTAGTTCTTATTGCCAACAACAAAAAATGAAATGATACATACCAGGAGTGAAATTGATTTGCTTGATGCTGCCTACACCTCCTTCGCCTTGCAGGAAGGTGATGCTTGCAAACACCTCTGGCAGGTGCTTTGGCAGAAGATTATGGCCATCCTTTACAAAGGCATTCCACAGTCTCTTTGCCTCCACTGGAGACTCGATATCATGACTGATACTTCCCACCACCATTTTATCTTTTTAACTCTTCTTTTCCCTCTTCTATTCTCCTTCTTCTACTACGTACTCTTCTGGCTTTGAGCTGTGGTTTTATGAGAGAAAGATGGATGGTATTTAAAGAGCTGGTTGCTGGTCCACATATGAATTCATCGCAAACGAAAGCAAACATAAATGCAATCTCTTCATTCAAAAGAGAGTATAGAATGGCCCATCGTAAAAGACTTATCGTCCCACCTACCAACGTATGGTGACCACTCGGCTACAATTTCAGCTTAACTTAACTAAACAATGGGTTGTGGGTAATTTCGTGACTCAATCAAAAGGTCGCAGTGTTGAAAGAAAGGCTTCTAGCGAATGATATAATCAAACTCTTTGATTACTTCGATTGGATTATCGAATTGTTGAAAACAGAAGCTTCGTTTGAAAAATGTGTTCATATCGGCTATTCAGTCAAACTATTAGCATTGAATTTTAGCATATTCATACTACATGTTAAAATGTTTTAGACTCTAATAATGTCGAGTGAGGCCAAAATTGAGGTATATTTGAATTAAAAAGTTATTTTATTTTACTTAAATTTGATAGGAGGATGTTATTTTCTTTAATTATATTATAAATAGTCAATATTTTATTTTATTTTTTATTGATGATATGAAACTTTGAGTTTTTTATAAGTAAATGAATATTTCATAAATAAAAAATACAATATTTAATATTATATTGCATAATATTGGTGATTTATCTTTTGAGGGATCATATTAGATCATATAAAACTAGCAATTGCACCATGGTGTGCAATGGGTATGCTGAAGAGGTATGGAGGGTCAATTGGGAAATATTTTGGTTTATCTTTTGCATATATTTGTGTAGTACAAGAGGTCAATTGATAGGTCATTTAACACTTGATTTTGTTTATACAATAAAAGTTTTAATGAAGAAGTGATAGATTGCATCCACTTAGAAGGATCCAAACATACAAAATGATAACTACATCGAAGGCATTTCTTTATTTGAAATGGACAACCTATTTTTGACATTTGACTATTGAAGATTGAGTAGATCCAATGCAAGACAATTGCATGGATCCCACCCATTTGAATTTCTACAATTTGTTGATCTAATTGATAGTCATTGAAAACTAATGATTTATGTTGACTTTTCTAACATTATAAAACTTACAAATGGGACACTATGTCTTGCAATCCCACAACATCATGTGCTAAGTAAAAAATCAATTCCCTTATATCATTAAGAAACTTGCAACAACCACTTAACTTTAAGGCATTAAATTCATAACAATCTCAATGATATAAAAAAACTACTATAGGGAGAAACAAACAATTTTTACAAACCTTTGTATCATACAATCCATGTTGAAAACTAATTAGAAATCTGAATAAAAGAATATTTTTACCATTATTTTTTATTCAAATAAAGTTTTAACCTTATTAATTACCTTATAGTAATTGAAAATCAATCGGCTAAGAAAATGTTGAAGAATAAGGTGAAGAAAGCTTCCAATGTTAACTTTCTTATGTGATTACAAATCTGAAAAGATTACCAAATCGGAAACTAAATCTAAAATGAACATGTGAATCTTGCACTATTAAAAATACATATAAAATCGGTCATACCAAAAACGACACCAAATTTATGTGGAGAAACCCTTTTTAGAAAAAATCCACCAGAGAGTGAAGACATGTATATTATTAATCCTCAAAAGAGAGACTAAAACAATAATACGCTATACTTCACTTCTCCAAATATTCTTGGAACTAAGTGGATACCTCAAAGAAACTATGATGTTACAACTATGCCTTGGCTCCAATTTATAGCTAAAAGGGATAACAAAGACCGCTGCTATTTTTCCAAAACAAGGGGCCAGAACCACTTCAAAAAGCCCATGTCTTGGAGAATTAATAGCACTAGAAATAGTAAAATAATAAATAACTCTTAAGGTGACTCTTCATGGGTCCCAAACCTAAAGCCACTTAGACTTTGCATATTTCAAGTGTTCCATAACTCTCGATGATTGTTCAGATCTCTGAATGGACACCTTTTCTCCTCCATGACCCTTCATGTCTCATTTGGACATGGGAAAGAATGTATTTTATCCATTTTGATTTATATTTATGACATCTTCATGTTCACCTCTTGAAAATGCAATTAGAAATAGTTATAATATACACATATTGATGAATACTAAGAGGGAGGGGTGAATAAGTATACCAAAAATTACCAAACTCAAACACCTAAACAATCTAGCAGTAAACCGGTAAAGCAGTCTTGCAAACAAACCAGTTAACACAAATGCAAACTAAACAGTAAATAAGGCATTCACCCATAGAAGCACAATCACCATAACACAAGAGATTTTGACGTGGAAACCCAAATGGGAAAAACCACAGTGAGATGAAACTCATAAGTAACTATCTGCAGAATAATAACTAGACCGGTTAAGGTCATACAATGTTCTTTACCAAAACAAATCCTATTAGCAATCTCAATCTCTGTTAGGAGACAAGTCCGGTTAAAGACTACCTTGTGAGAGGATTTTAGATCCACAGTTGTGAACCACCTTGTTAGAGGATTTACAAAGGCTTTTCTGGGCCTACCCGGTTAAGGGTCTTCAGACTTGTCGAAGATGTAAGTAATCAACAAGTGAGTGATCTAGATACTAGCACAATATGCTTGGTTAGATCCTTGATAGCTCATTGTTAATGCATTTCAGCATTACTTCAGTCTTCAGACACTTCTACACTCTGTTACAGCTCACAAACTTGATCTTCTCTCCTAAGATCGCTCATACAAAAACTCATGCAATATTAAAAACCTAACAACACCTAAAACCCTAGACATGATGTCCTTATAAAGGAATTTGATTTCATGTCGGTCCAATACGATTACATTGCAAATTCTTAGGTCCATTGCATCTAGACACATTTGGTAACATGGCACAAAAGCATCGCCAGAGTGTCAGCACCGCCAAAGAAACGGTGGATGGTAACTCATCACAGAGTATAACCGGTTCATACAAAATACCGGTTGCCGGTTTGACAAAAATGAAGACTGGGAAGAAATGATAACTGCCGCTATCAGTTCCTTTTCACTGCTCCGCTTGAGATTCTCAAACCGCTTGAGGTCTTCATGCCGCTTAGGTATTTATGCCTCTTGAGATTGGTAAGCACTTTCTGCATAACAACAATAGTCTAAAGACTACAACATGATACCGGTTGAGCATAATTCATACATTCACAAAGTGATCTCATAGCAAGTGTATGTCCATCAATGGCAATCACAACATAATCATCAAAAATGCCAACAATCTCCCCCTTTGGCATTGATGGCAACACTTAAAAAGTTTTTTGACATCTAAGTGTTTAACAACAAAATTATGCCATAATCAAAATTACTCCCCCTAAGCATATACACTATCCCTTTCGTAGAATATACAATGTATACTACTTCCTTACAGAAATAAACATCATAGCATGCATCAAAATTTTGAATACCAGATTACTTCTCCCCCTTTGCCAACAATGACAAAAGATAGCTGATAACCCCTGTTTCTATTAAAAAAGTTTATGACAATAAAGAGTGAAATTTGTCAAAAATAGATTTAAAGTCCTGAGTAAATGTCTTCATGGATAAGGACCATGATTCAAGCAATGAGGTAGCAACTTCATTCTCCATTTGCATCTAATATACCTGCTCTTCCATGGCATCCAAGGTACTCATTTCTTGAGTGACTCTTAGAGCATCTAGATTTAGATAGCATTTCTGAAGAATTTGTAGTCTTGGCAGTAGGACCAGTAGAAGTTCCTGCAAATTACATGTCCGGTTGCTTATCTCTACCTTTATACTTGCAGACTAGAGTTGAAACCAATGAGTGGTTTGTCCATATGTGGAGAAGGAATCATATAGAGTCTTGAAGGTGCTTATAAATGACTGCATATCAGATTGCAGTTTGGCTTTCTGAGCAAGCACATCATCACAGAATAGATGAGGTTGACATATCTTACTTAGCAACAATTTTCCCTCATCCTTTGCATTTTGAATGTCCTTTTGTGCCTTCTGTAGATTAGACCGAAGCTCTATTAACTTTTTCACCAAGGAAGTGTTTAAAGCCTTTTGATGTTCCTTCTTGGCATTTTCTTCTACAACCTCTTCCAGGGTTTGCACCTGGTCTTCTACAACTGTGCATAGGAGCTTCAATTGTGCAAGAGAGGAATCGGTACTTGGGAGGTTGGTATCGGGTATCAAACCGGTAAGAGTGTCCACTATAGCTTGGATCACATCTTGCTCCTTTTTCCTCTGTAATAACCCACTTACTATTAATCCAAAAACTCAACTGATGTTTTTTTTTTTTTTTTAAATATATAAAAATATTGATTTCTTATTCTTACTTATTCTTATTTATTTTTTATTCAATCACATAATCAGGTATATCTATCGAAATGAGATAGGAATCCATCCAACCGGGATGGGCATCTAACCATACGGGTTAGGCATCTATCCATATGGGACTAGGCATCTAACCATACGGGTTAGGCATCTAGCCATACGAGTTAGGCATCTGTCCATATGGGACAGGAGGTTTCATCTATGCAATCTAGGATAGGCGTCTACCCAAATGGGGTAGGCATCTATTCATAAGAATAGAATATACCCTGGCCAGAGACTTTAGACTCATCAGGACCATCCAGGTCCTGAGCCACTCTCTAAAGACTACACTCCCCTACTAGGAGGGCACCAAGGTCGCCGTCCTTAGGAGTATAAAAATAATTATATAAACAAACTTGAGTTCCGCCTTGGAATTCGGCCTAAAGCCTCGGGAAGTCAAGCGAATGCATACGGGATTTCTTCTGAGTATGCATTGAATTAATTTTAACATTTCAATTATTATTTGCACCATTTGATTAAAAGACCAAGGAGCTTCAAGAACCAACTACTCACCCATAACCAAATCATAATCCCAATCCCTGAACGCCTGAGTACAAGGGACAACTCTGTCCCTAGACTGCCTACATACCCATTTCGGCATAGGATCAAGGCATAAAGTATGTAGTTCTGGTTTCTAACTATGGTTTAATGTAAACTATTTGGTGGGTATGTAACCCTTTCTAGGGTCAATGTCCCAGACAGTTTCTCTACGGTTGCTACCCACGATGGTAGCTCTATAGCAAAAAGGCTTAAGGTGGCCTTTTGCTTGTGTCCTAAACAACTAAGTCCTATTTCCTATTAAATACGTCACCCTTAATCTCTTATCATACTTTGACAAATCATCAAGATAGATAAATTCCAAATTATCACACACCACCAAACCCTAATGGGGTTTTCTAAGGTTTAACTGAGCGGATGTAAATTCATTTTAAAAATTATCTTTTTAGATTATCGATCCAAGGGGGATTACCCGCCCCTTGAATTTTTAACTTCCATATGAGCCTTATCTCTCCCCAATGATTTATAGGGATGATGCCACAGATGTCGTTGTTGTAGCTTTATTAGGCATTAAGTGTAGTAGTTCAACACGACGACATTACCCATAAGTGTGACCCAGAGGCACCATAGATACCGAACGCTGGTAATTTTTTGTTTCAACTCCTCTTGTTTAGTTATCTAACTAGGAATTTAACTTTGAATTCATGAATCTTAAATGAAGCAATATACCAATACAATTATGAAAAAGAAACTATTATATACAAGGAATTATCACTTGAATTTAAAAACTATAGTATGAATTTTATGTAATTGAAAGGAACATAAACAAATCGACTACTTGGAATAGTATTTTCTCCTAAGGAAAGTTATGATAATTAAAAATTCAAAACTTGAATTAAATACATGAAATTACTAATTGCTTGGAAACCATGATACTTCCAAAGATAACTTATGAAAATGATTTGAATTACTTGCAAGATATAATTGTCTTGGGACAAACCATTACACAATAAGTATGAATCCTAGTACTGATTTGCTTGAAAGAAAATTAAATGATTGAATAGAAATAATTTGGAAATGAATTTTAACACCTACTTGTTTGAAGTGAAAAGTACTTAATAATAATCCCCACTAATTCTTCCATATGAAGTAATACAAATTTCATCTACAAATGATAACACTACTTTAAATGTGAATTCTAATACTTGAAAGGTACTAAATTGCTTGAAATAGATTATAAATTATCAAATGATTATACTTTGGAAATGAATTTAATACTCACTTGTTGAAGGGAAAAGGAAACAACTATTCAACAATAAGCTTCAAACTAACCACATTATTCTTAGTTACTAATTGTTTGAAAAAGAGATTAGACAAGAGTATAAACACTTGCTAGTTAACCAAGTAAATAATACTAAGTCTCCTAATAAACAATTCTAATCAATAAACTTCTAGTTGCTTTTGAACTAATACCTTTGCAAGATTATAAAGTGATAACTAATTACTCCTTCCACTTGAAGTAACGTTAACTTTATTGTTGCATACATTCTACAAATAATAACTTTATCAATTTCAAATACTTCAAAGGGAGATAATGTTTGCTCCATAAATTACCCTCAATTAGAATTGTTATTTAATTTTCCAAGTGATCATAGAATAGGTTTCTTGAAACTCATTTGGTAAAACAATTTTGGTTTTGAATAAAATCTCTTTGCATCCTAATTAATACTATTACCATATGAATATTTAACTATGCAATTTACCTCTAATTTTAATGTTAATTAAATTTATCCTCACTAATTACTTGTATTATTAAGTGTAACTTTTTTCTTTTTACTAGTCTTATGTTTCTTTTAGCTAGAAGGTAAATGATTTTAACTATTAAAAGATGTGACTATTCGCAATGCCTTATATACTCATATCTTGGAATCTAATAAAGAAACAAATCAAATAATCAACCTTTCAAATTGAGGCAAAACTTTGTCTAACATTAACTCATATTGCTGAAATAGCTAAAAGGGTTACTATGAATCTAAACACATCTACTTGTTAGGTAAATTCCTTTAACATTTGATACTTGTACTAATTGAAATATGCAAAAGTTAGTTTTGAAATCCAATAATTAAAGAACTTAAATATTTGAAATGTATTGAATGTCTTGAGGGAACCTACTTACTATTAGGATTTATTTATTTGATGAAAAGATCCAAAACTATGGAATAAGTGCATCATTGGCACAATAACATTTTCCTTTGCTTTGTTTTTCCTAAGTCAAACTAATTTGTTTAATAAGGAGATTTAACTATTATATCTACATCCTAAGAAGGATTAATTCAAGATGATAGATCTCTTAATGCTCGATTATCTATTGAAATTCTCAAGTGTTAATTGACCCTTTTGCCTTATGCAATATTTATCTTTTCGAAACCCAAGGGACTCTTTTCCCATCATTGAGGAGATACTAACTCTTTAGAATTTAAAAAGAGTTCAAATTTGCAACTTAATTTTTTCATAATTAAAACTCCAATAAGGTATCCATTAATATGGGTTAGACCCTTTTCGCTTAAATTTTCCTTTAATATATTAATAATCTAATTCCTAAAACTAGAGATGATGTTTTAAACACATTTCCAATAATTTAAATAAGGTTATGTTATAAGTAGGTCTCATTAATCCTTTTTAAATAGATATCAATAAATAAAATGATTTTTCATTAAATAGACCTCAATAAATAAATCAATTTCTCACTAAATTCGATTAATTTTCAACTATTAAAATTTATATTTATAAACTAATCCTAAATGATTTTTTTATCACCAAGTGCATAATTAAATTTCAAAGAACTATAAGCTTATTAATTTTAATCATTCAAAATAACTTTCAATATTCTAAAACATTTTTAATTTTAAATTAAACACATAAAATTTAATTACAAACTCTAAGGTATAATTCAATTTTAATAAAACAATTCCTATCTCAAAATATATATATGTTTTTTTTAAAATAATTGGTAATTGACTCAAAAGCTTTTAATAATATAATAGTTATATTTATTTAATCTTAAATAAATAAGCTAAAAAATTTTTTTAAAAAAACTTAAATCTACAAACAAATTTAGAACATAAATTTAATATGATTTTAAATAAATTTGATATATATGTTTATATAATATATATTTGAAAGGAAATTTACCAATTTATTAATAAAGGCAAGATTTACTTTTTTTTTTTTTAAATTCATACATGCACATGGAATAATATTTTTTCTTTTCCTAAAAATCCAAAGAGATGAAAATGTTTCTAAAAAGTACAAAGATGATTTTTTTCTATTTTTTTTTTCTATAATGCACAGAGATGAATGTTTTCCTAAAATCCACAGACATGAATATTTTCCTAAAATCCAAAGATGGGTATTTATCTAACATACACATAGATGAACATTTTCTATTTTTGTTTTCTTTATTCTGATTTTATATTACTTTGGCAATAGATTTATTTTTGTTCAAGTTATTCACACACACACACACACACACACACACACACACACACACACACACACACACACAGATATATATATATATATATATATATATATATATATATATATATATATATATATATATATATATATATATATATTCTAAAAACAATCTGATGTTTTGTAAAATAAAGAAAGTTGATTGAGGAAAAGATAACAGATTAAACAATATTCGAATTTGTATTTGTATATGCATATGTTGAAAGAAATCTATTAACCAATTTATTTCCTACATGCAAGAATAAAAAATAAGATTTTTTTTTTCTTGTTTTTTTTTTTGGATAGAAAAGCAATTTATTACATGTATTGATTAAATCAATTAACAAAAACTAAAAATGATTTCCTTGCAAAAATCTGAAATGGATAAAAGAGATTTCTTTTAAAAAATAAAATTAAAACACAAACTTTCTTATGTGCAAAATTTTGAAAGAGATGAGAAGAAGATTTTCTTTGAAAAGAAAAAGCAAGCAATGAATGTGAAAGAGGGGAACCTGGATTTGAATGAAGAAGCTTGCTGACCTCCTTTAATCCCTCCTTGAAGCTTGGTAATGATCTTCTCCAAAATCCTGCAACACATCTACAAAATTTCTCCTACAACTAACATGGTATTGAAAATAAACTCATAATAATTTCAAGACTACTTTATCATCCAAAAAACAATGAACTCCCTTTTTCAAAAATTTAGAACTCAATATATAGAAAATAGAGTCTATTTCCCACTACAAAAGAAATTAATTGATTTCCATATTCTTTTCCCAAAATAATTTCATGCAAAATGATTAATTGACATAGTGGGGGTTACATGCAAAAATTGAATTGAGATTCTCTTCTAGAACCTTCTCATTTCCTCCTACAACATGTGCTAAATAGTATATTGAGAAAATAAACAATTTCTAAATTAATTTCATGCAAAAACAGATTGTTGTCATAGTGGGGGTTACATTTGACCATGCATTCAAAATTCAAATTCAAATTCTCCTCCAAAAATGCATTCTGTAACTCCTTTGTCATAAAAAATGTCATGAATAGAATTATTCTTGTCATAGAATAATTTTGTAACTCCCATGTCATATATTTGCTAAATATAATATTTATTCTTTAATATTTTATATTTCTTTTCTAGAATCTTCTTATTTCTCCTACACCATATGCTCAGTTAAGATATTGAGAGAATAAGTAATTTTCAAATAAATTATGACCTCATGTGTGTGTCACCACTTAAATTCTTTTTTATTTAAAAACGTCAACCTCATTTCAATATATCTTTTCTTTCTAACATTACTCATAAAATTAATATTATAATAGTAGTAGTAGTTGTAGTAGCAATAATAATAATAATAATAGAAAGTCATATCAAGGTCCAAGAAGAGGGTTATGACATCCTCCTTATTACTTCCAGGCATTCTTGGGCAACCTTAATGCTCTGCATCAACTCTAATTCATTTGCAGACTGGAGGTCAATGGGACCGGTAATATCAGCCGATTTGGCTTGACTACCGATTACCTTTGGGGTCTCCATTTGAGTGTTCTGTGTTGCATCTGCTTTATCTTTAGCTCTTTTCTGTTCCTCTTCCACCTTCTTTTTCTCCTCTTCTTTCCGCTTCTCTTCATCTTCATCCTTCTTCTTCTTCTCCTCTTCCTTTCTCTTCTCCTCTTCCTTTTTCTTCTCCTCTTCCCGTTCTGCTCTCTTCTTCTTCTCTTCTTCTTGTTTCTTATTCTCCTCTTCTTTTCTCTTTTCATCCTCTTTTCTGTCCTCTTCTTCCTTTTTCTTCTTTTCCTATTCTACCTATTTTGTCTTTTCTTCCTCCTATTTCTCCTTTCCTTTTGTTCCTGTTGGTGCATCCAGAGCAACATTTTCACCGTTCAGCGCATCAACATCAATAGGGTCCATTTGAGTAGTTACCAGTTCCCCTTCACTGTCATATACTTCATCTAGTTTATTGGTTTTTGGTTCTTTCTCAGCCTTTTTGTTGGCTTCGGATACATTGTGCAATCTCAGAGCAGCCTGGGTATGAGAGTGGGTGTCTTTCACCACTTCAGGATCTTTTCCTTCTAGCAACAGGATTCTCCTTCTTCGCATAAAGAAAAGGCCCTTGTATCTTTCCATAACTTCATAAAGTTCTGAATTAGATACATCAGGAAAGTATTGTGCAAACACTTCCTCTCTTATTTTCTCTTCTTTCTCTATGGCAATGTGCCATTTGTTATCTAAAGATTTATACAAAGAAACAGGTGCCTCAGATCTAATTTCTAAGGGTGACCGGTCATTAATACATAAGTATTGAATGACTTCCTATTCTACTTCCTCTTTCTCAATGTCATTGAAATCATCAAAATATTCTTTTAAATCACTAAGCAATTTCCTTCTAAGATTTTTGATAGTCCTCTGACAATGTGACAAAGGTTTATAAGAGGAAACATGAAAATTTACCGGTGCAGATGTTGCCGGTTCATAGCTGGTTGCCTTTGTCTTCTTCCTCATTTGCCTAGTCTTCTTAGGCTAATCTTCAGACACAGTGTCCTCTAAGTCCGGTGTGCTTCTTTTTGTCTTCCGCTTCCTCTCAAATACCTTGGCGGGAGTAGCTTTCGGTTTCTTCTTTGTCGGTGACCGCTTGGTCACTTTAGGACTTGCTGTAGTAACCGGTACCGACACAGATGGCACTTCATTTGCCTTCTTTGCTGGAGGTTCTTTTCCTTTCTGCATTGAAGGTTCTTCAACCGGTGTGACCCTTTCCAAATAGGTGCTGGTTCTTTTCTCCTTAGGATCAAGACGTGAGGTAATAAGGGTAGAGGCATACCCTTCCGGCATATCATTCATTACCTCATAGCCCATAGGCTCCACTTCTTCCTATTTGGGCTCAAAAACCTCCATTATGCATTCATCCACTCTGATGGTGAAGCAAATGTCATCTTCATATTTCTTGACAATATCACCTGATATTCTCACCCTTTGGTTCATTTTGCATCTAAACTCATCAAAGTATTTGTTCAGTACTTCTGGATAACTAGTTCCTACCGCTTGTAGGCTTTCCTTGATTTGCTTTGACACTGGTTGGTCAGTAGACCACTGAATATCACCTACTCCTAGAAAATAGCCTTGGAAGTAGAAGAACAACCCAACCAATAGTTGTCCAAACTTAAATCTCAAGACATTGTCCTGTTTGATCGACTTGAGATTCAATAGAAGTTGCCTTTGCATACAAGTGCACAGATCAAACGATGCATCTTCCTTGATCATCTTGTAGGCGGCATTTACCGCTGCATAGAGACATAGTTGATTCTGTTGGCATGGAACGTCCGGTATCCTATCACCATACATGCATATTTGACCAGATCGTCCTTGATGGAATTGACAGTCATTCCCCGTGAATGGCTCACTGAACCGGTGAGCTTAGTCATTTTTGTCTTGCTAACCTTCCTTAGGGCTGGCACTTTACCAACGTTGTAGAAACCAGTGATGGCATGAATCGCTTTCGATGTGATATCATGTGTCCGCTCTAAGTATAGTTTATCACCATGCACTCTGCTTAGAATGATTTGGATGTGATCATCTGAAAATTCTTCAAGGAAATAGACTGCATTGTGAAGCTTCTTCTTTTCTAGAATGCTAAATTCTAGTTTGATCTTCTTGTCCTTCTCGCAAAACAAACTCAATTGGGAATGGACCATTAGAGACCCTAGGTCTTCAATTTTACAGTCAATATAATCAGAGATGCCTTCCTCAACTATGACACCAGTGGGTATTTGAGATAGGGCATTGTATTTTGCCTTCCGTTGAATGAAGTCTACTGTGTCAATGGGTGCGCTAGAACTAGCATGTGATGCAGAAGCCATGATAAACAGAGAATTTTGAAAAATACCTTCATAAGTCAAATTTTAGGGCTCGCAATTTAAGCTTTGTTACACACTCCTTTGGTTGTTGAAATACCGCTTTGTGTTCTATACTTCACCAACAGATGTTTTGCTTCTGATTTTTCTTCAGGATTTTGATAAGTTCTTTGAATCGCAATTAAATAGCTTTTCTTTGCTTTGTGCTTGAAAACTTCTTTTCTTATGAACTGATAAGTGAAAAATGACTTTGAAAAGATTCTTTTAAACAAGTTCTTCACCTACCACAATAAATGCTCGACTATTAGGGCGTAAACCCTAATTTGCCTTTTACCATTTCTGGTCTTCTGCCAACTGACAGGTATCACATACCAGTTGAGATCTTTTACCGGTGTAAACTGGGGGTTCGAGATATTTCACCATTTGCTCCCCAAAGCTTTTCTGATGCTTAGTTTGCTAGTTCAACTATTTCCACACTAGGCGTAGAAACTGGTTCTACTTGAATTACTTCTTCTGGCTTCTTCTTCCAGGTTTTCTTCATATCTGTTTGAACAATTTCAATATCAATCTTTCCTTCCGAAGTGACCGGTATATCATCCGATATGTTTTTTCTAGTTCTGCAAAATCTAGTTGTATGCCCTAGTTTGTTGCAATGATAGCAAATCATTCCAGGTGCTCTCCATGGTCCATTATTCATGTTTCCACTCTTTTTTCTGCATGTTGCAGCAGTGTGACCATGACCATGACAAAGCAAACAGATTGCCCTCCATCCGGTTGCCGCTTGTGAGCCACCACTACTTGTATGATGATTATAGGTACTAAACTGGTTTGGATTCCGATTCCCAGAGGGCTCAGGAAAAACTCCTTGACTCCTTTGAGGATACCTTCCGGTGTTGTGCATGACAGACCTACATTCAAATGCTCTATGCCCAAACTTGTTGCATGCATAGCAGTTACCATTGAATCTAATGGGTCGTGGCTTATCGTTTAGAAAATAAGGAAAAGTATTGTAAGCCTTACTTCTACATACATTGATAGTGTGTCCTTCCTTGAGACAATTAAAGAAAACAGGTTTGAACTTTTTCTTACCTTTATCCTTTGGTGTCAATTGCTTCTTTGATGCTCCATCTTTTGTTCTAGAGGTCTCACCTTCCTCATAACCGAAAAAACCAAGTCCAGTCTTATTCTTTGCCAGTTGAATAGATTCAAGCTTTTGTTCTAGCTTAATAGAACTCTTATTGTATTTGGCAAGTATTTCCTTTGACTTGGTGAGTTCTTTGGAAATAGCAGCATTGGATTCCTTCAAGGTTGTATTCTCAAAAATAGCCATGTTTAGTTCACCTTCCATTTCCTCTTTTTTCATTTTGCTCTCTTGAAGATGAGCGGTAAGTGCACTGATTTCTTGTTTAAGCTTGGAGATCTCACGATCTTTGTCTTTTGTCAGATCTTCATCTTTCCTCCAGTTCTTAAGCTCTTGACACATTCTGATAGTTAGTCCTTCAAGTTCCCTTCTTAGGTTGGCATTGGACTCATTCTGTTTTTCAACTTCTTGAACTAGGGCTTCCATGTTTGATTCATCAAAAGAACTATTTTCAGTTAGCTACATCAATTTCTCAGCATGCTCTCTTCTTTTTGCCTGAGAGGCCTTGTACTTGACTTTATGTTCATCATAGGCTTGCTCAGTCTAAGTGAGCCAATGAGTGAATTCCCTCACAGTGTATTCCCCCATATCTCCTTTCAAGTGGTTAAACTTATAGAAAGGTTAGCTTTAATACCAATTGATGAATACTAAGAGGGGGGAGTGAATTAGTATACCAAAAATTACCAAACTCAAACACTTAAATAATCTAGCAGTAAACTGGTAAAGCGGTCTTGCAAACAAACCAGTTAACACAAATGCAAACCAAACAACAAATAAGGCATTCACCCACAGAAGCACAATCACCATAACACAAGAGATTTTGACGTGGAAATCCAAATGGGAAAAACCATGGTGAGATGAAACTCACAAGTAACTATCTGCAGAATAGTAACTAGACCGGTTAAAGTTAGACCGGTTAAGGTCATACAATGTTCTTTACCAAAATAGATCTTGTTAGGAATCTCAATCTCTGTTAGGAGATAAGTCTGGTTAAAGAATGCCTTGTGAGAGGATTTTAGATCCACAGTTGTGAACCACCTTGTTAGAGGATTTACAAAGGCTTTTTTGGGCCTACCCGATTAAGGGTCTTCAGACTTGTCGAAGATGTAAGTAATCAACAAGTGAGTGATCTAGATACTAGCACAGTATGCTTGGTTAGATCCTTGATAGCTCATTGTTAAATACATTTCAGCATTACTTCAGTCTTCAGACACTTCTACACTCTGTTATAGCTCACAGACTTGATCTTCTCTCCTAAGATTGCTCATACAAAAACTCATGCAATATTAAAACCCTAACAACACCTAAAACCCTAGACATGATTTCCTTATAAAGGAATTTGATTTCATGTCGGTCCAATAGGATTGCATTGCAAGTTCCTAGGTCCATTGCATCTAGACACATTTGGTAACATGGCACAAAAGCACCGCTAGAGTGTCGGCACTGCCAAAGAAACGGTGGATGGTAACTCATCATAGAGTATTACTGGTTCATACAAAATACCAGTTGCCGGTTTGACAAAAATGAAGACTGGGAAGAAATGATAATTGTCGCTATTAGTTCTTTTTCTTCGCTCCGCTTGAGATCCTTGAACCGCTTGAGGTCTTCATGCCGCTTAGGTCTTTATGCCGCTTGAGATCGGTAAGCACTTTCTGCATAACAGCAATAGTCTAAAGACTACAACATGATACCGGTTTGGAACAATTACCGGTTGAGCATAATTCATACATTCACAAAGTGATCTCATAGAAAGTGCGTGTCCATCAATGACAATCACAACATAATCATCAAAAATGCCAACACATATTTAGTATAAATTTCTCACATATCCTAGGGAACACTTTCCAAGGAACATGGAGACACATGAATGGCTTAGGATTGCAAGGTTAAAGTCACATTATCATAAAAATATCCCACTTGACATTATAAATTACAACTACTTTCAAGAGACATAAAAATAAAATTAACTATAGTGATCAAGGGCCATGGCCTTATTGCACCAAGAGAACTTTTTCATGGTTACTAGTTTCATAAGAGATTTTGCTACATTTTCTAAACTTTCAACTTTGTCTATCAAGATCTCTACATTTTTTACCATGTCTCATACAAATTTATATTTAACATCAACATTATTAGTATGAGCATAATACATGGGATTATTTACTAAACATATAATACTCTGACTATCACGTCCATTCCTCATACTAACACAACCAAAACCAATGCCAATGCTAAGCCTCTATAACAATATAGTCTCTTTAGAGGCATGAGTAGTAGCCATATACTATTCTTCAATGGTAGACAAATAAAATATGTGCTACCTATTACTTATCCAACAAACTACTCCTCCAAATAAAGTAAATACATAGCTACTAGTGGACCTTGGTTTGTCCATGTCTCCTGCCTAGTCTACATCAATGAATCCTTATATGTCCAATGACATAACCATGTCATCAATATCATAATAAACCAAATAGTAATTTTGTACCTCACAAATATCTAAACACCCACCTAAGAAAGGTCCAATGCTCTTTACCAAGATTAGAAATAAATGTACTCAAAACTCCCACTATTTGAGCTATATTTGGTTTAGAACAAAGTATTATGTACATAAAACTCCCAACAACGCTAACATAAGGAACCTTAGGCATTTCCTCATAATCAGTATAAAAAATTAGACAGGTGTCTAAACTCAACTTAGTACTAGCTATAAATTGAATACTAGTTAACTGGCTTACACTCATGCATATTAATTCTCTGTGAAGTATAAACACACTTACTCTTTCTTAACCAAAGCTTTATGTGAACATGATCTTTGTTTATTTCCATCCCACTAATATGTTGCAATAATTTTAAGCCAATTATCTAATTATTCATTAATTAGGTCCTTTAATTGTATTTTCACTTAATCTAAACTTAGGTGCTTTTTGTCATCTAGAATTTGCTTTCCTAGCTTTAGTTCTAGATGTAGTTGAGTTTAATTTATCTCCTACTTTGCATTTTTTTAGTTCTCCTAGTTTTAGCATTAGGGTTTGTACCTATGGTTTCATAATTAATCCTATAAAAGGATTCATTCATTTTACCATAATTGTGTCTCCAATATTCTATCTTTAATATTATTTTGTGCAATAATACATAATTCTCTAGTTTGTTATAGAGCATACAATCTTTTCTTGATCTCTTTTGTGTGATAGGTGTTTTTATTGCAAATGATTCTTGGCTCTTGTGGTTGATCACCAACTTCTACATGGTATTAGAGCTTCAGATTTGTTAAGTTCCTATTCACATATGGGTTCAAACAAAGCTTTCCATTGTATCTGCAACATAAAAAAAAACATAAGATCAATTGTCGTTTCATCAAAATTTGAGTAGTTGATATTTTTGGCCAAACTAGATAAGATCACAAAAATCAAGGAAAATTTAGGGGATGATTGAAATTTTTTGGCACTTTTGCATAAAACAGAGGTCACGATTGTGCTTAGAAGGTAAAAAAATCATACATTGCCTATCAAATCATTAAAATTTGTGAATGCGTGAATTTTTTTTTTAAAATTTAGGAAGTTTCCATTTTTGGCAAGTTTAAGTTTTCGGCAAAACCTATTTTTAGAAATTTTCTATTTTCAAAAAGTTTCTATGTTAGGAAACTTTCTATTTTTGAAAAATTTATATGTTTGTAAACCTATTATTTTTGAAACATTGCTATTTTCAAAAATATTCCATTTTGGGAACCCTTCAAGCCTTACAAAACATAAAAGAAGCAATTGGTTTTTTGCCCCTAACTTCATCACACCAAGTAAAAATTGGATAAATGAGATATCATTGGAGAGCTAGTTAAAAGGGCTATTTTATTATACCGGTGATTTGGTCAGATTATGCAACAATTTTGTGTACTAGGCCTCCAAAGTTAACCTTTAGTTTCACATTTCAAGAGCTATAACTTGAACTAACAAACTCTGCTTTTCAAATTTCACACATCATCAGAAATATCTCAAAGTCCACTATCCATATCTCAAGTATATTTTTCCACATTATGCTCTAGGTACATTTTATTGATATTTTTTTTGTTTTCACAATATGCTCAATTACTTGGATGTTTTGGCACTTGGGATAGATCTATTTGTTGGATATGGTTGTATTTGATGTGCACTCTACATCTTTTGAGATTATTGGGGTTTGATAATTTCATTTGAGGAGGTATAATGGGTTTTTCTATTCATCCTTTAGTTGTTTGACTGGCAAAGGGTACTTATGAGTGTTGGTGACACAACTTCTTAACACATCTCAGGTGGCTAAATATGTTCCCTTAGATGTATGGACTGATACCTGGCCCAAAAAAAATAAAATGTAAATCAGCTTGTGGTAATATCATAGACCATATTGTAGGATGGATTTGTTCTGGTGTTGATTATGGCAATATGTGTTCTATATCAGATATTGGGTGTCCTCGCACACTTTGGACTTTCCTTTGGGAGATCTTTGGAGACCCTCATATATCTCCATTTCTAGACAATCCTACAATAAAAAAATTTCATCCCCTTGCACATGCAAATTTCATATCCTATGATCATGTAACTATAGAGGAGCTTGAGTTTATTAGAAGTCTTGCATGTTCCAATGGATTAGAGGCCTATCTTCATGTTCCTATTCCTCACATTGAGATCGCATCTCAATCATCTTCATCTTCTCTTCTTCCTAATTAGATTAGAATTGGCTAATGCATAGGACCCATTGATTAAATATAGCAAGACATTATTCCTCCAAATACAACAACTCAGGATTCGTATCTTGTAGACATATCATCCTTGTTTGTAGCATCTCATATTACATAGCTAGAGGATTATTTTGAGGACATTGATCTCCTCATTCTTGATAGCCACATTAGTTTTGCCAACTTATCTTTATCATCCATGAATCTTGTTCTTCATTATCTTTTGCAGAGTCCTAATTTTTTACCTCCTACATAGATTGGGCATGTACCTGATTGGTTTGTGAAATCATCATCTATCATGGACATAGTGGCATTTTAGCAGTTTCTAGAGGTAGATATAGTTTGGATTTGGATTCCTACATCTTCCAAATTATGGGAGTGACTTATCCTATCTCCAATGGAGTGGATTTTCTCAAAGGAAAGAAATTTTGTTTGTAGGTAGTGGATTATGTTATGTCTTTAGGCATTCATCATTGGCATAGGAGCTACTTATTTATTAGGGGAATCATTATCCTCATTTTCCCTCTCGTATGGAGGGAATATGTTCACTATACTTTTGTGACTGATTTAATACTTGGGGGGCCACTTGGAATCCTTCTTCTTATTCACATGTAGTATATTTTTCATTTCATTGCATCTCTCACTTTTTTAGAGGGCTTTTTGCCATGTGGTTTTTTTCCATTTCTCCATTTAGAGAGACCTCATTAGTGTGAGTTGTATTTATTTGTATTTGTTTGTCCATGAGTATATAATCATGCCTTTGTTGCCAAGTCTCACTTATGGATGCATTTTTCATTCATCATTGGCTCTTTAGTTTATCCCTAAGTTAATCTTAAGGGGGGGTGTAGAGGTAATTTTAGGATAATTATGTAATTATTTATTAATTAGGTCCTTTAATATTTTTTTTTACTTAAACTAAACTTAGATGCTTTTTATTATCTATAGTTTTCTTTGAAGCTAAGAGTAGGTTAATTATTACTTATTTTGAAGCCAATCTACTAAAAATATTTATCAGTTTTAGCATACCATGCTCTTGGTTCTTTCTTAAGTCCATACAAGGCCTTCTTCAACTTGTATCCTTGGCCTTCTTCTCCTTGCACTTCAAAACCTTGTGATTATTTTATATATTTTATCTTTTAACTATCCATTCAAAAACACACTTTCCACATCCATGTGATAAATGCTCTATTTATTTTGATATTCTAGTGACATCATTCTAATATTATATTTCTTATTACTGATGCAAATTTGTCTTTGCAATTTATCCTATACCTCTATGTGAAGCCATTAATAACTAATTGTTCCTTGTGTCACTTTCAACACTTTCATCACTACTGTACTTAGTCTTGTAGACCCATTCAATACCAACCCTTTTGTTGACACAAGTATCATTTATATGAAGGAAATCTATCTCTTCTTTCATTTCTTGCTACCAAACCTCATTAATTTACATTTATCTTCAAAAAATGATGGTTAAAAATCAGCTTGTGAAAATAAATAAAAACTTGTTGTCTCACCTTTGGGATTACCTTCATGTACTTGAATTGTAATTTTTGTTATAAGTTTCAATTAATACTCTTATCTTTCTTATAGAAATTGGAGCAAAATTTTAATAGGGACTACTTGGAAGATTTGTAGTAGTTGGAAATAAAATATTAGTGGGTTTTCATTAACTATATCATTGCTACTACACCATTAAAAATGTTTTTTAACTTCTCAAAATGGTCAAATGTATAAGCCTTATGTTTTTGAATAAGGGAAAACAAGTTTTGATGGGCCCCTGAAACCCATTACAACCAAAAGATCAAAAGATATATATTAAAGTGCAACAAAACGCAAAAGACAATAACTTAGAAAAGGATAGCTAGCGATCAAAAAAAGCCAGCAAACTAGAGACAGCTAACAAAAACAAACAGGACCGACAAAGGGAGCCCAAAGTTAGGTTAAGTTCTGAAGCATATTAGCTACTTCCAGCTCCATTTGTTCCATATTATCAGGGGCCTACTTGATTTCCTCAATTTCCTTGCTTTGGCTTTGCATATTTTTGGTGCTCACAGATGTTCTTCTAGCAAGCCCAGTCTTCTTATCCTTAGGGGTATCTTCCTTCTCTTCAATAATGCCCATCGAAGCCTTATCCCCATGGTCATTCTCAAGCTTACTGATAAGAGCCTTCATACTAACTGAGGTGACCTTAAGGATCTTATGAATTTGCTCACCAATCTTTTTGAGCATGTTCTTGACTCCTTCAAGTCTTTTTTCAGGATCCCCTACTCTATTCTCCAAGTTAAGAAAGCTATTCCGATTAGAATTGATGATCTCCTCTGCATTACCTATAGCTTTGGTGAGCTCACTGAGACAATCTAGAAGGGAGTTGAATTTACCTGAGCCTATTGCTTCTAAAGTCTCACTTTTTCCTGCTTCTTGGGCTTGCTTGGTTTTAATGCCAAAAATTTCCTTTTGCATCCAGTGGAGCACCTTGTTGAAGCTATACATGTTGTTATTGATGTATAAGTCTATATCCAGGTGATGATCTTCCTAGGTCTTGTCTCCAGCAGGCTCTAAATTCACCTAAGGATCCACCTCCCTATAATCAGAGCTCTGAGCTTCTTTCATGGCAGTGTCCTCCCCCATCAGGACCTTATCCTTAGAGTCAATCGTGAGAGATGACCAATTGTTGGTTCCCACATCCTTAATTTTAGGAGTTTTCCTTTTTTGCTTCTGGCTCGAGAGGAATTGGACCTCCTCGCTCTCAGTATCCATTTCATTATCAGTCTCATTATCCTCTTCATACTAGCTATCCTCATCCTCCCCTCTTTGCTTCCTTTTGGCCAATCCTTTATTCTGTAGCTCATGCCCTGTTTTTATTTTTTTCCTACTTGACATAGCAATTTGGGGGTAATCCTCTACCTTAGCTTCCATGTCATAGCCATCACCTTCCTCATCATAAGAGTCATCGAGATCCTCTTCCAACTCAAAAACCTTGGCTATGTTCAGATGGATGGTAGTGTTCTTGATGTGATTATACAGAATCACCATCAAACCCTCATGCATTGTTGGATTGATATTGGAGTTAGATATTGCATTCTTGATCCCATCATTTAGGGCATAGAAAAGATAATATGGAATGAAAATTTTCTCTTTATACCGAAAGTGGTTTAGAATGACAAAATGATAGCTGTAAATCCTAGTAAATCTACCATCAAGAGTGATAAATTCCATAATAGAAAGAAAAACCCTTCGCCAGATTAGCTAGGACAGCGTCTGAAATATTCCTATCCCTATAAAACTTGATGTCATCCATTGGAAGACCCATAGCCTCAACGATCATGGTTTCAGTCACCTTGACCTTCCTACTGCCTATGGTCAATGTACATTTATTCCAGCCCTTCTTGAAAATTCTCATAATTTGGGGTCATTTCTCCTACATTCTCTCCATGAAATCAGTCATCTTGGCAGCTTGGAGTATCACCCAGAACTGAGGATGGTTCATCAATTTTTCAATAGTGGTAGCCTCCATTCTCTTGCAGTTTTGCCCCAAAATGCTATTGATGTCTATCAACTATAAATTCCTACAAATACCTTTCTTCGCAATGAACTTCCTGTGAGAAACCACTAGAGTTTGTGGAAATTTCTAATACTTCTATTTGAAAGGGAAAAAAGAACCCATAAAGCATGCAAAGTGATCTTGCAATTATTATTGTACCTCCTCAGTTGCATACAAAACTGACTCCTACTGCCACGACCACCCCTATCACCTCAAGGAATGATTTCAAATCTGGCCTTGCTTACCATGGAATCTTTCATAAGTTAAGATATCACGTGTCGCACAAGGGAGCTCCCCCTCACAATTCTAGATCATGATTTTCTCTCTCTGTACTGCCTTATTGGTAGCCTAGTTGGTACACCTATCAGCCTCTCTATAAACATGGAAAATGTGGCATTTATCAAACCCCTGAAGAAACTCTCTGATAGAATCAATGATGTTTTACATTGTCCATGAGGGTTTTTGTTTACCAAGGAGGTAATTAATAATGTTTTTAGAGTCTCCTTCTAACCATAACATTTTGACACCCAAATTATAGACTAATTTAATAGTTTGGAGGGTGCCCATGGCTTCTGCTAGATGATTAGTCTGAATCCACAAGGGATATGCAACCACCCCAGTACAAAAGCCAGCACCATTCCGAATAACTCCACCACAAATAGCAGGTCTAGGGTTCCCTTTAGCAGCACCATCAAAGTTGACCTTAAACCAATCATTAGGGGGAAAAGACCAACTACGCATACTTATTTTGATTTGGTTGATATTGGTGCCCATGTAGGCTGGGATATTCTAGCACTTGAGAACATCAAAGGCCTCCTTATTATTACAACAATGCTCACCCCTATCCATCACATTCTTAACACAATTATATTTTATCTTCACCCACACCACTTCAGAGCTACATTAATATCATTTGTGAATATTTTGTTATTCCTCTCTTTCCATATACCCCAAAGGATATGAGCAAAGGAAAACTTCCATAGATTTCTTATGGTGGGGTTATTGATAGAATAGTGTCAACTTCTGAAACAGTCTTGAATGTCCTCTGTAAAAACCCAATTCAACCCCCAAATTTGAAAAAACATCCCCCAGAATAGGAAGGACAAAAGGACAGCGTATAAATATATGGTTCACAAATTCCTCATTATTAAGACAAAGATAGGATCTGTTAGGGATACAGAAGCCCCTCTTTCTCAAATTATCAGTAGTTAGAATCTTATTTTGGAAAAGAATCCATACAAAGATATTGATTTTAGGAGTCAAACCTAGAAACCATGCCTAAGCACAGCAAGGAGTAGGGTCTTGGGATTGAGCCAACAAAATGATAGCAGATGAGACCGAATAAGTCTCTGAAGAGGTCTCGCTCCACACCATGTGGTCTTCCCTTCTAGTATTTAAGATAACATGGTTGATCATTAAGTTTACCTGCTTTAGGTTGGGATCAGTTATGTTGAGGTCCACCCACTTTTGATCTTTCTAGTAATCAGCCACTTTAGTACTTAACTTCTTAAAATTCTGGATGAGCATCTGAGAGGCACTCTTATTAAGAAGGGCTCCTCCAATCCAAGCATCATCCCAAAAATCCACCTTCTTGCCATCACCTATGGCCAAGACATTTCCTAAACTAACAATACCCGTAGCCTGGATAACGATGTTCCAAATGAAAGAGCCACTTGGTATCTGGTCAGAGACAAGGAAATCTTCTATGGTGGGAACCTACCGTAAGTAATTAGCCTTCTAGATATCATTCTATTCTCCTTTTCCCTGATAGGTTCTACAGATTTGTTTGGCAAGAAGAGTTTTGTTCAAGGTTCTGATATTCCTAAAACCCAGACCCACCTTCTTTTTGGGTTTACACACATCATCCCAGGTAATGAGAGCCATTCTCTTCTTCTCCTCAACTCCAAACCAAAGAAAATCTTTCTGAATTTTCTCAATAGCTTCAAGAAATTTTCCAAGGATTTTGAAGAGGCTTAAAGCATACACCGGAAGACTCTGGAGAGAAGATTGTAAAAGATAGATTTTTCTAGCTTGTCTGAGAAGGGTATCTTTACACCCAACCAGCTTTCTACTGAATCTATCCACAAGAATATTCTAGAACAGCTCTGAAGGTTACATACCCAAAGGGAGACCAAGGTAGATAGAAGGAGGCTTACCAATTTGGCACCCAAGGATCTGGGCCATCCTCACATGTCTATCCTTCGGGGTCTTAAAGAAGAAAACATATCTTTTCTCCCAATTGATAGTTTGACCCGAGGCCGAACTATAAGTATTGAGAAGGTTGTTCAAATTGGATACTTCTTTGATAGATGAAGTACCCATTAAGATGGCATCATCTAAAAATTGTTGATGGGTACAGGCTCTAAAACTAGAAGAGGGGGAGATACCACAAAGAAGCCCCAAAGAAACAAGTTTTCTAATAAATCTACCCAGACATTCAGCCAGAATGATGAAGAGAATAGGGGATATGGGATCCCCTTTCCTGATGCCCCTAGAAGTTTTGAAGAAAGGGGAATGCACACCATTCACAATAATAGAGAAAGAAGGGGTCAAGATGAGTTGATCAATCATTTGAATAAACCTAGCACCAAAGCCGAAAGCACAAAGAACCTTACCCAAGAAGCTGTAGTCAACACGATCATAGGCTTTTGACAGATCCAACTTCATTAGAAAGCCTTGTTATTTTTAATCCACCAGTGAGTGAATATTTTCATGGATAGAAATGATAGAGTCAAGGATTTGTCTGCCAGGAACAAATCCACTCTGTTGGGGAAAAATGATCGAAGGAAGACTCCTTAGCAGTCTTCCAGCCACCACCTTAGAGATGATTTTATAGAAAGAGTTGCATAAGCTTATCGGACATAACTTATCCATAGAGTCAGCCCCGAGGCATTTGGAGATCAGAACCAAGAAAGTAGCATTGAGTTCCTTTAAGATAATTCTAGCCCCAAAAAACTCCTGCACATCTTTAGCCACATCACTTTTGAGGATTTCCCAAAAGGCATAAAAGAAGAAAAATGGAAATCCATCTGGGCCCAGGGCTTTATTACCATAAAAAAGAGCCACTTTTTTTACCTTCCTCCTCAGAAGGGATGGCCACCAAAGCCTTGTTCTGAACCTCATTAATGATTGAAGGAATGTTCTCTAGGAGGGCACTCTAGGAGTGATCATCCAGACCACTATCTGCCAAGAGAAGGGACATGAAAAATTTCATAGCTTCCTTCCCAATCTCATCATCTTTCCTCATTTCAATTCCCCCAATTCTCAACTTAGAGATTCTATTTGTAGTCGTGTGTTTCATAGCAGTCATATGGAAGAATATGGTGTTTTTGTCCCCAACTTTAAGCCATAGAGATCTAGACCTTTGTTTCTAGAATTCTTCTTCTATTCTGATAATCTTATGGTACTTCACAAGCACTTCATTTTCCTCCCTAATTGATACTTCATTGTATCCACAAGTTTGGATTTTATCTTGCATTTCCTTGAGTTCCAGGTGGGTTTTGGACTTGGCAGCAAACAGATCCTTGAAAACCTCCTTGTTCCATTTTTTAATACTACCTTTCACGTTCCTTAATTTTTTAGCAATTCTATACATATAAATACCTTTTACATCAATAGACCACCACATCTCAATGACCTTCTGAAGGTTAGGGTGGTCCAGCCACATCCTTTCAAATCTAAATGGGAAGTTTTTTTTAAAAATTCTATTAAATCAGCAACAAAAACCACAAGGAAGTTGTCAGAACCAATCCTAGAGATGGCTGATAAGGAGCACTAATAATGGTTAAACCACTCATTAGAAATAAGGGCCCTATCAAGTCTAACTTGAATAAGATCTTCCCCCATCCTCCTGTTTGTCCAAGTAAAATTAGCCCCTTGGAGATCAATATCATGCAGACCTTGGTTGTTGATAAAGTTCAAAAGATCCATTCTACTACCTAACTAAGAAGGGACACCTCCAAACTTCTCATTTTCATGCAGAGGGGTGTTGAAATCCCCCATAACAATCCACATATCCTTCTTATAAAGAGCCCGAATAGCTTCTAGCTTCTTCCATAATTTACTTATGCCTAGTCTATTATTAGGGGCATAAATATTGGTAAGGAGCAAAGGGGTGCCATCCCCTATGTGATAAAATCTGATAAGAAGCCAAATTGAAATCCTGCATGACAGGCTCCCCATAAGCTTGCCTTAGACTCCAGAAAATGGCAATGCCCCCAGAAGCACCATCAGAGCTACCACCAAAAACTTCCCCATCCTTAAAAAGCTTTATCTTTTCTACTTTCTCTTTTGTCATTTTAGTTTCTTGGATAATAACAATGTCCAGTTTATGTTCTCTGACTAAATTTCTAAGAACATCCTATTTATGTGGACTATTCCATCCATGAATATTCCATGAAATAATTTTCATTTTCTAACTAGGGAACATACCTCATGGATGGTCAATTGAGTACCATTCGCTAGATTCTTGCTTGCCTCTTGATCTCTGATCTAGATTTTTTTTTTCCTCCCAGGAGGAGAGGGGTTAAAACCCATGTCGGCTTTGGTTCGGTTTCTTGTCTTGACTAGATTAGCCTGAGGGGTAGATTTCGGCTCTTTTTTTCCCCCTCTCTTTCGATCTGCTACTTCACTTGTCTAGTAATATTCCTCTTGAGTATTCTGGGTGGTTATCTTCTGGTCAACATCTTCAAGCTCAGCCCACTTAGCACTTATATTAAGCAATGAGGTCGTTGGTGACTGCTGGAAGGTGGATAACACCACCTCCACCGATTGTTGAGATTTTGACAATGAGATTCCTCTAAGGATCAAACACTTTTGGGCTTCCTCATAGTCAGTTCTAGGGTCCTCTCAGGTGGTGTTTTCCATAATATGATTTGAATCTTCTTCCTCCTTGTCCTGTAACACCACCTATATTTCTCCATCTTCTAGGTTATCACTTCGTTGATCCTCCTAATTGATATCTTGTATTTCTATATCGTCTTTTCCTATTTTATAATCTTTACCATCTTCAAGCAAAGGCATTTCTGGGTTTTCCATATTAATATTCTCTTGTTGTTCTACCATATCAGGGATGATGACACTTTGGGCCTCTTTAATCACTTTATCTTTTTTAGAGCTCTCGGGTTGCTTAACAGGGTTTTTTACTTTCCATTGCATTGCCTTTTCTTTCTTTTCTTTCTCTTTGATAACCTGAAGAGGGAAATTCCTTGGTGTATGTCTCAATTTTTTGCAATGAAAACAAGCAAAAGGGACACTTTCATATTTCATTGGTTGGATCCATTTTCCCAATCTGGAGTTAATCTCAATGGATAGGGGCATGTTTGTGCCTTGCATAACTCCAACATAGATCCTAGCAAAGGTAAGTCTTCTTCTAGCAGATGTGATAGGATCCATAGAAAGGAGTTCACTGAAGGAACTTGCAATTCCTGTAAAGACATCTTCCACCCAAAACTCTAAGTGAAGGCCCGACAGTCTTACCCAAACTGGAGCTTGTACAAAAAAGGATTCATTTAGGTCCATCTTAGGCGCCCATTTTTGCAAAGTGAGCATTGATTTACCGATCAACCAAGGGCCATCACAGAGCACCCTTTACATGTCTTCCTTACACAAGAAATCCATAGATAGTGCCCCTTTGGACATAGCAGTGATCCCCATTTGACCTTTAAGTGCCCATTTGCGTTTAGAAAATGCCCTAACAATATCAATATTTGGCCTCGGGCCAAAAAAATTTCCAACCAGTGTCATTGCCATAAGGTTAATATTATGCTCAATAATAGGGTCTGGAATTTCAATAGAAAATCCACCTTTTTCTAGGTCTGAGAAGTTACAAACTGGAGGGAGTGAGGACTTTCCACTCGGTTTAACACCAAATAGAGAAGTCCAAGACTGACCACTCTCCTTTCGAATAGGTCCCTGCCTTGGTATTTCTCTAGCACGCGATTCTCCATTTTCTCCATCAGGATCGATAGGTTTGTCACCTGCTTGTGGGTCCCCATCCACTGGGTCCTTTCCATTCGGCTCAGAGGAATCCGAGCAGTCCCGAGAATCATCCTTTCCTTTCTCCCCCTGGTTCGCCTGTCCATTCTAGGGTTTCTCACCCTACCCCAAATTCAAATCTCCCTTCTCCTCCTCCCACATGTTTGGTGAGCATATGCTATGATGCTTTGTTATCTTTGAATGATGTTATGTGACATGAACTAAGTTGATATGTATAAGCCTTACATTACTACATCAAAAAAAATGTGATTCAATTTTTAGATCTATCTTTTGTCTCTCTTTATTAGCTATATGAATATAGGCGAAACAACCAAGAACACTAAAATTATTAACATTAAAATTTTATCATACACTATATTTGTAATGAGTCATCTGTGAAGTACAATGATGGGACCTGAATTGAGAATATGCACTTTTTCAACAATTACATCGCCCCAAAAAGAATTACTCAATCCTTTTGTTTTTAACACACTCATAGGAATTTCTATCATCTATTAATTTAGTTACTCCATTATATGAGGTGTGTAAGCAATTGCATTCACTTTTAATTAAACTTATAGTACAATAGTCCATAAAACCTCTTGAACAAAACTATCCTCCACAATATATCCATTATAACTTCATTTCGCAATCTCTCTAATTTTCTATAGGGGCTTTAAACATATCGAATGTATCAAAGGCTTCATCTCTGATCTTCAAATAATAAACCCAATACATTCATGAATAATCAATGATAAAAGTAATAAAATATGATTAACTACCAAAACCTTTTGTTTACATAGGACCACAAATATTACAATAAACTAGTTGAAGTGGAGAATGGGCCCCCTCTATGCCTTTCCTTTTGAAAATTTCTCTATTGGATATTTTCCTTTTGCACATCCTTCATAGATATCTTTGTGCTCTTCAACCTTAGAAAAATCATAAACTAATTATTGGCATTAGAAGATTAAAACTATAAAAATTTAAATTCCCATACATGAGATGCAACAATCAACTTTTTTCCTCATATGCCATTTTGGAAATATTTTTATCATGTTTTTCAAATTTCAAGCAAAAATACTATTCTATAATATACAGACATCTATAACGACCCTATTTTCTCAATTCTTATGACAAATCATACATTTTTTATTTATAAATAGCATTTTATAAATCTTCTCACACAACTACCCAACACTAAATAAATTATGCTTAACTATGGAGTGTAATAAATATTATAAAAAGAAGTCTACCTTATTTAGTATATACTCCTATAGCTCCTCTAATAAAACATTTAGAAATATTCATCACCAAGTTGATATTAGATTTTAAACATTCATTCATTATAGAATAAAGCCTATCACTTCCTAACATGTGGTTAAAATACCTTTAATTTAAATACCAAATATCTTTAGTAGTAAGTCTAACTTTTTCGTATGACAAAAAAAAAAATATTCGGACAAGCCTCATTATCTTAATGAGCATAATTAATATTTTTGTTTTTATTACCCACTTTTAATCTCCAACCCTCCCAAAGTGACCATATCTATTAAAATGATAAGAATTTATATTCATCTTATCAAATCTCCCTTTGCCTATTCCTCCTGAACCATCTCTTCTTCCTCTATTTCTTCTTGGTTTTTTTTTTTTTTAATTTTTATTTTGACCTCTACCTTGACCTTGGTTTCTTATGATGATAGTGTTAGTATCTTCAATTTTTGTAAATTATAATTTTAAAGAATTTTTTTTTTATCACTTTATCCTAATAAATCTCTCAATATTTCTTCATGAGATGTAACAAACCTAACCAGTTGGTCAAATTGAAAAGTTTCATATATTTTCTTTCTTTAATGATTATAGATACATGGGTTCATCCAAGTATTAGACATCTCAACACAATTTTAACTACATCATCTTTGTGCATAATTTATCTAAGAGTAGCCATTTTATTGACCACATCACTTACTATTGCACAATAATCATTCACTTTCTAAGCTTCTTGCATCCTCAAATTTTCAAGTTCTCTCATATGTCTATGACACAACTTTAACTTCATAATTTCATTAACAAAATTCTAGCATCTTTTAGGTATTCTTGGTTGTCTTTGTTGGATATTGCTGAGAAGTTTTCTAGAATGATGTGTTATTATTGATGTCAACATATTCTTTTGTGTATTTAAGTGTTGCAATTTGGTTGGATGAGTTGGTTTAGCTTGTCTTTTGCAGACGAGCTAGCACAGATTAATGGGCTTTGATATTCTTATCTCAAGTTGATTTAGTAGAAGTTTCAGAGGTCTGCATGATGTCTTGATCAAGATATGAGGTCTGGTATTGTGGATGATATTTAGTTGTTCATGTTAGTATTCTGGTTTGTGCTCCATTTTGCTCTGAAATTGATATATATTTAGTTGTGGATGTGTGGGATCTATTCTGGATATTGAATGATTTGGAAATCGAAAAGCAAATATTTCAGGTTGACAGTTAGTTATGTTGGTGGTCTTGAGCTCTGGTAGAGAGATGATGATGATTCTAGTGATCCGAGTTGTTGTGGCTATTGTGGTGCAATTCACATTGCTTGTGAATATCTCTAGATCATATTCTATGTGTATTGGTGGTCTGCATTAATTATTGTGTGCGTTATTAAAGATTGTTTTTGTCTGGTGATGTTCTTCATGTTATGCGACATTCTTGGTGGTTGTAGTGTGTTGCGGATCATCAAAGCTAAATTGTTGGAGGTGTTGTGTATTTGTGGTGGTTATTTGGGTCCAAACTATGTCTTCAACGACATTATTTTGGTTAGCATCCATTGTTGTAGCATGTGAGGTTATTATTTTTTAATTTGTATTAAGGGTTTAGCCGACCTTGTAATATATATTGATGACATGTATAAATGAGTGTAATCATCATTAAGATAGTCAATGCTATGTCCGAATAGTTTATCAATAATTCAGTAGTATGAAAGTTATGCAAAGTTGTACGAAGAAGTGTGTTGCAAAAAGATAAGATTTGATACTGAGCTTAACCCGAACTATACCAAGGCATATGGAGATGCTATTTTCATAGTTCATGTAATCCAAATTGTTGTCTGAATGTTTTTGTAAGTCAATGAGACTTCCTATATGGCAGTGAGACTTCCCTAAAGGTTGTATCCTTTTTGGGTTTCTTATTTGAGCAGTGAACTCTAGGCAGTGTACCTGAATGCATGTACATTCCCCATTGTAATATTCACATTTACTCCTAATATGGTATTATCTCATTGTGGGTAGGTTCCCACAGTGGTTTTCCCCTTAACTTGGTTTTCCACGTCAAAAATATTGCTATTATGTGTGTTATTGATGTGGTGTTGTTTCATGCTTTAACTATTAATTATCAGATCTGATTTGTGGTTTAAGTTGATATAGTTTCTAAGCAAACTGATTCACCCTCCCTCCTCTCAGTTTGTTGCATTGTTACCAACAAGTGGTATCAAAGCTAGATCCTCCCAAAGAAGCTTGAGTGCTTGAGGAGATCCGGGATGGCAACCTTTTCTTTCAAGAAGGATAGTGCAAGATTTGATGGAATGAACTACACTCTCTAGAAAAGCTGGATGCAATGTCATTTGTGATGCATTGGAGAAGAGTACCAGAAGATTACTAAGAAATCCTAAGAATCCATTTAAGCCATACAAGCCAAATTATCAGAAGAAATATTATGATGTTGTTGATGAAGGTATGACAAATGATGAGTCGAATAAGGAAAATTTAGGAGATGAATTTATGTTCATCGCTATCAAGGAAGATGATCATGTAACTATAGATTCTACAAGTTGCATTAATGAGGAGAAATATTTAACTGCTAAAGTTGAGGAGAAAGATGAATGGGTAATTGATAGTGGCTGCTCTCATCATATAATAGGTGACAAGAGGAAATTTGTAAATTTGGAAAATTATGATGGTGGTATAGTAAGATTTGGTGATCACAAAGCTTTTGTAATCCATGGTAGAGGTTCTATTTCTCTTGATGATAAGAACAATATTGATGATGTTTTGTATGTTTAAGGTTTAAAGCATAATATTTTAACTGTTGGTCAGATGATTGATAAGGGATATAACTTGCAATTAAAGAATGGAAAATGTGAGATCTTGAGTAGCTCCGGAACTGATATTGCATCAGGCACAAAGACTAAGGTAATATCTTTCACTTGAATGTTGGTGTTAAAAGTTGTTTGATTTCTCAGATTGATGAAAGTTGGTTATGGCATAGAAGAATGTGTCATGCAAATTTTGATTGCATGGTTAACATAAAATCTACTCAAGCAGTGAGAGATCTACCAAAGTTTAAAAAGCCCTCTAATCCGATATGTAAGGAATGTCAATTAGGGAAGAAAAAAAGAGGTACTTATAAGAGAAAACAATATAATTCTAATGGATTGTTGGATCCTGTGCATACTGATTTGTGTGGTCCTTCTAAAGTAAGAAGTTTGCAAGGTGACAGGTATTTCATGTTGTTGATTGATGATTATTCAAGAATGATGTGGGTTACCTTCGTAAGGAACAAATCTAAAGCATTGGAGAAGTTCAAGATTTTCAAAACTAGAGGTGAAGCTGAGACTGGATTGAAGCTAAAGTGACTGAAATCTGACAAAGGTGGAGAATTCACTTCTGGTGATTTTAATGCATATTGTGAAGAGCATGGAGTTAAGAGATAGTTATTTGCTCCTAGGACACCACAACAAAATGATGTTGTAAATGTTGGCATATGGACACTCCAATGAGACATTGTATGTGATTGATGTTTTTGTCATTGATGGCAACCTTGCAATCCTATGGCACCAGCAAGACATCATACTGGCAAAGAATTACACAGGCAAGATAGTGCACCGACATCAACAAGATCACTCTACACTGACATAGAAGAAAAGATGTATACCGGCATAGAGGCCGACAAGATTTTTGATATGTAATATTTTATTTATTATTGTAAGGTGACTTGGCAAATTGTAAAATGACTCTTGTATATAAAGGAGATCATTGTAGACATTTAGAGAGGTAATGTAGCGAGCATAAAGAAAATTACTAGGCAAACCTAATGTGCGAATTATAGGTCAAGGATATATGTAAAGAACAGAGTTAGAACCGGTACTGAATCTGGCATTGGAGATGCTATTGTAAAGCAGTACAAGTCATTGGATTAATATAATCCTCATTGTAAGTCAGTGTGACTTCTCATTGAGTAGTGAGCTCTAGGCAGTTGGCCTTCCTGCATGTGCAGGCCCCTATTGTAGGTAATATTCTCTTATTGGCTAGTGAGTGAATATTGTGGGTCACAAATCCAACCGAGGTTTTTCCCACACCGGGTTTCCTCGTTAAACATCTTGTGTTATGGTGTTCTTTTCATGTAGATGTTTCTGATTCTGTTTATTGCATTAATTCTTGCATACCGGTATACTGCTATTTTATGTTCTACATACTTTAACTTAAGAAATTATTGTCACCGGTTAGATACTGATTCACCCCCCCCTCTCAGTATCTGTGGGAATCCTAACAGTAAAGAGAAAGAATAGAATAATTCAAGAAGCTTCTAGAACCATGATGATTGAAGGAAATATTCTACATGTGTTTTGGAGAGAAGCTATGAGTACTGCAGTATACACTCTTAACTGGGTAAAAGTCAAAGGTGATATAGGTAAGACTCTTTATGAGTTATTGTTTGGTCATGCTCCTACTATTAGATATTTCAATAGTTTTGTTATTAAATGCTATATCAAAAGAGATGAAGATCTTGGAAAGTTTGATGCTAGATGGGATGAAGGAATATTTCTTGCATACTCTACAAAGAGTAAGGCCTATCGGTGTTATAATAAAAAGATTGAGGAAGATTGTTGAAAGTGCTAATGTGAAGGCTGATGAAGGTAATGTAAGAAAGATCATGTCTTATGGATATGATTCTGATGATTAGGATGTCAGTTCAGGTTAAGGAAAACAAGTGCAAACCCTAAGTCAAGTTCAGATTACTCCAAAAAAGCTTGGGAATGAAGGTGTAGATGCTAATGCAGAAGAAAGAGTTCAAGAGCTTGAAATTAAAGAAAATCCTCAAACTCCTAGATATGTGAGGTTGAATCATTCAAAAAATGAGATTATTGGTGATAAGAATAAATGTGTGATGACTAGGAGAAGACTTGCTGAAGAATTTTTTTTTATTTCTAAGATTGAGCCTAAATATGTTGATGAAGCATGTAAAGATGAAAATTGGATTAAAGCTATGTAAGAAGAATTAAATCATATTGAGAAAAATAATACATGGATTCTTGTTCCTATACCTAAGGATAAAAATGTAATTGGAACTAAATGGGTATTCCAGAATAAGTTGAATAAACAAGGTGAAGTTGTTCGAAATAAAGCTAGACTTGTTTGTTAAGATTATTCACAGATGGAAGGTATTGAGGAGACTTTTGCTCCGGTAGCTAGAATTGAAGTTGTTAGATTATTTCTTTTCTATTCTCCTCACAAAGATTTCAAGGTTTATCAGATGGATGTCAAATCAACCTTTCTAATGGTGAGCTGGAAGAAGTCTACATTGATCAACAAGATAGATTTTAGCTGATAGATGAAAAGGACATGGTTTTCCAGTTGAAGAAAGCATTGTATGGATTGAAGCAAGCTCGTAGAGCTTGGTATGCTAGATTGGATAAGTACTTGATGAAGCTTGGATTTAATAAAGGTACTACTGACAGTAATTTTTATTTCAAGGTTAATATGAATAACATTTTGATTGTTGAAGTTTTTTTTGATGATATTATCTTTGGAGGAAATGATTGCCTATGTAAGAAATTTATTGCAGAGATGCAAAATGAATTTGGGATGTCTATGATTGGTGAGAAGAAATTATCTTTGGGATTGCAAATTAATTAGTTGGATAAAGGTATTTTCATATCTCAATCCAAGTATGTGAAGGAATTGTTGAAGAAATTTGGTTTTGAAGATTCTAAGCCTGCTGCTACACCTATGGTGACCGGATGTAAGTTGAAAAAGGATGATGATTCTCTGAAAGCTAATCAAACTAGATATAGATCTATGATTGGTGGATTGTTGTATTTAAGTCATACTAGACATGATATAATGAGTGTTGTGTGTCATCTTGCTAGATTTCAAGATGATCCTAAGGAATCTCATGTTACTTCTATAAAAAGAATATTCATATATTTGAAAGGGATAGTTGATTTTGGTTTGAGGTATTTTGAGAATGATGACTTTACTTTGAGTGCTTTTACAGATGTTGATTGGGCAGGTGATGTTGATGACCAGAAGAGTACTACTAGTGGTGCATTCTTTTTGGGTAAGAAGTAGAATGTTATTTCCTTATCTACTGCAAAGATTGAATACATTGTTGTTGCTAGCAATTGTACTCAAATAATTTGGATGAAGTAGATGTTGAAGGATATAGGAGTTATTTATGATGAGCCTATTGCTATATACTATGATAATTAAAGTGCTATCAATATTTCCAAGTATCTGGTGTTGCATTCAAAACAAAGCATATATCAATCAAGTTTCATTTCTTGAGAGAGAAGGTGAATGAGAAAGAAGTCATATTGGAGTATGTATCTACAAAGGAACATATTGTAGATATCTTTACAAATTCTTTGCCTAAAGATACTTTTGAGTATCTCAGAGAGAAGTTAGGGGTAATTGCATGTCCTGATGAGAACTAAGATGCATGAATTTGCATCAATTCGGTGAACTTCATAGAGATATCTTGTGATCCAGATTGATGAGTGAGGCTGCTACTCAAGGGGAGTAGTCAATGTTGGTTCAGATGTACAGATTTGTGGGGAGAGAATCATTATTCCTGAGAGTTTGTCATTGATGTCAAAGGGGGAGAAGAGCACGTGAAAAACCCTGAAGCATTTTGAGATTTGTGATTTGAGTTGTTTGTCTAAGGGGGAGAAGAGCACGTGAAAAACCCTGAAGCATTTTGAGATTTGCGATTTGAGTTGTTTGTCTAAGGGGGAGCTGATCCTTCGTGAGATTGTTGAGAGTTAATTTATTTCTCTCAATTGATTTTTTTTCACATTCTTATGTTGCCATCAATGCCAAAGGGGGAGATTGTTGGATATTGCTGAGAATTTTGCTAGAATGATGTGTTGTCATTGATGTCAACATATTCTTTTGTGTATTCCAGTGTTGCAGTTTGGTTGGATGAGTTGGTTTAACACGTGTTTTGCAGATGAGACAATGCGGATTAATGGGTTTTGAGATTCTTATCTCTAGTTGATTCACCAGAAGTTTCAGAGGTTTGCATGATGTTTTGATCGAGTTATGAGATCTGGTATTGATAATAATATTCAGTTGTTTATTTTATTCGATATTCTGGTTTGTGCTCTGTATTGCTCTAGAATTGCTATATATTTAGTTGCGGATGTGTGGGATATACTCTAGATGTTGATGTGTGTCCTCATTTCAATTGGTTCATGATTTAGAAATCCACAAGAAAATCTTTTAGGTTGATAGTCAGTTATGTTGGTGTTCTTGAGCTCCAATAGACAGATGATGATGATTCTAGTGATCCAAGTTGTTGTAGTTGTTTTGGTGCAATTCACATTTCTTGTGAATATCTCTAGATCATGTTATATGTGTATTCATGGTTTGTATTGATTATTGTGCGCGTTATTAAAGATTTTATTTGTCTCGTAATGTTCTTTGTGTTATGCGACACTCTTGGTGGTTGTAGTGTTTTGCGGATGATCAAGGCGTAATGGTTGGAGGTGTTGCATATTTGTGATGGTTGTTTGGGTCTATACTATGTCTTAGCTGACACTGTTTTGGTCTACATGCATTGTTGTATTGTGTGGGGTTATTATTTTATAATTTATATTAAGGGTTTAGCTGACCTTGTAATTTAGGTTGATGACATGTATAAATGAAAGTAATGATCATTGAGAGAGTCAATGCTCTATGCGAATATTGTATCAATCATTCACTAGCAAGGGAGTTATGAGAAGTTGTACGAAGAAGTGTGTTGCAGAGAAGATTTGATAGTGAGCTTAATTGAAACTGTACTCAGGCATATGGAGATGTTATTTTCACAATTCATGTAATCTGGATTGTTGTCTGAATGTTTTTGTAAGTCAGTGAGACTTCCTGTAAGGAAGTGAGCCTTCCCTAAAGGTTGTAGCCTTCCTAGGTTTCTTATTTGAGTAGTGAGCTCTAGGCAGTGTTCCTGAATGCATGTGCATTCCCCATTATAATATTCACATTTACTCCTAACATGGTATTATCTCATTGTGGATGGGTTCCCACCATGGTTTTTCCCTTAACCTGGTTTTCCATGTAAAAAATGTTGGTGTTATGTGTGTTATGTATGTGGTGTTGATTCATGCTTTAACTATAAATTATCAAATTTGATTTGTGGTTTAAGCTATTGTAAGTTTTTGAGCAAATTGATTCACGCCCCCTCCCCCCCCTTAGTTTGTTGCATTGTTGCCAATAGTTTTTGGACCTAGAATTCCTAGAAATAAGTTCTTCTTCTAGATCTATTTGAATGTGAAATAAATCTTGAGAACTATTCTCTTTAGGCACTTGATCATTAACTATAAGAGTGCCCCAATCAACTAGCTCTTCATAAGCTATTAAAAATTAAATTCATATATATTTTTCTATCAAAAAAATCATCACATTGATGCACCAATAATCATAATGACTCACATTAAATTCTAGAGTTGGCAAGGAATTTGAATTTGACATGATTATCCCAAAACAATAACCTATTCTAATACCAAATGAAGATTCTTATTTCTTAACTAAATGATAATAACTGATAATAGAAAAAGAAAAGACAATAATTAAAACCACTCATATAGAAAATTTTAAACAAATTAATTATCATTTAGAACATAAGCTATAATACTATATAATATCTCCAAATGAATTAATTACAAAATAGGTTTAAAAAAATTATCAAATAACAAATAGATAATTATCTTTAAATTATCTTTAAATTATCTTAAAAAAAGGGATAAAAATCATCTTAAACACTAAAAACAATAAAAATTACAGTCAATTATTATTTTCAAAAACTAAAAATAAATTTAGAATTCATTCCTATAATGTTAAGATTCAATTCCTAACATCACTTAGGAGAGAGAGCCCAATACTTGGGTGCATTCCAATAGTTGCTATAGCACTTGTTGATTTAATGATCAATATTTTTAACAATATTGTACCAATTGTTGTGATTTTAAAGTTGTTAGTGTTGATGATGACAAGTCATAATTGCATGAAATGCATTCCTTATAACTATGAAGAAACAAATTGTGTGATACCAAATTAGCAAACTAATAAATCATGACTTAGTGCATGAGTATAAGTCTTACTTTTTTTAGCCCTTTTTGGACATCTTGACAGAAAACATCATGATGTAATATCACATTTGATGATGTGGTCCTAAAACCTTAAGAAGGGGGCTTACCAAGTAAGAAGTGATTTGAAATTGTCATGTAGAATTTTGAGAAGCAAAAAGTTAGGGTTCTCAACTACTCGCTGTCCCCTATCATTCAATGTTATTGCGATAGAATTGAATGGCGGTGGCTATTCTGGCTCAAAAAATGCACTAACTTACTATGGAAAGTCGCATAACACGCAGTTACGGATGCATTGCAAACCGTTGATCGCGAAAATGACAAATGTGATTTTTTGAGGGTGTCAATAACACGAACGTTTTTGGAGCCAGAATATCTGCATCCAAATTGCACCTATGATTAGATTTTTAGGATGTCTATACAACTGACAAAACTCATTAGAAAAACACTTTTAACAATTAACAGAAAGATAATTTTATGGACTGCATACCCATTTCGATAGAATTTCACTAATGAAAAACACTTTTATAAATTAAATATACTTAAAAAAATTCAAATGAAAACTGTTTACAAAGCGTATCCTAAATGTGGGACCATTGATATTCTCCAAACGAAGGGGTAACATTGGAAGCAAAGCCCAACTTGCACAATACTTGTTCCTGATATGGTACGTTTAACAGTACAAATTGGGATTAGCCAGGAGATACGCCTCAATCTTCCTAAACAACGCAGTGCTCGTTTGTTTAATCTCCTTCGCTTTGCCTTCCTCCGGAGGAATACCCGGAAGGGTGTCGAAATGAATAACATAACTGCAAATGCATCCTCCCCCTGCTTTAGGGATGTACTTGAATTCATATGAGTTAGAGGCCAATCTCTTTCCCAGCAATCCTCCTTCTACATGGCTGTATCGGTACACAAGCTTCTCCTCGTCCACTTCCTCTACTCGCTCCTTCACATAGCTGAAATCCTTGTTGGCTACATCACCAAACCCAATTCATCACTAACAAGATAAGTTTTAAGGATAATTTTATTGTTAGAAGTAGTTATTTAGATGAGATGATATATACCGGGAGTTAAATTGATTTGCCTGATTGTGCCCAAACCTCCATCGCCATACAGTAAGGTGATGCTTGAAAAAATCTCTGGTGCTTGTCTTGGCATGAGATTATGTCCGTCCTTCACAAAGGCATTCCACAGTCTCTTTGCCTCCAATGGAGACTCGATTTGGTGGGTAATACTTCCCACAACCATCTTTTCTAATTATCGCCTCTTTTCCTCCTTTCTTCTCCGTCTACTTCCTCTTTCATGTGCATTTGTGAGAGGAAAATGGATGGCATTTATAAACTTCGTTGTCTGCGCACATATGAAAGTTAATGGGGTTTACGGCGGTCAAGTCAACAAAACTGTAGTTTCCTCTGACATTTATTTCGTTTTTCTGTTGCGAAATCTGACTCGATTGCAAATGGTGATGTAAACATTTTATGATCAGCCAATATCAAGTTGAATTTTGGTCTCACCTAAGAAAATCAGGGCATGAACTTGCCGTTGATTTTGTTGGGGATGTTGAAAATGGAGGTTCCTGATACTTTCGTGACTTGATCCAAAATCAACAAAGCTTCTAGACAATGATCTTATCCAATTGCATTCAAAAAAGCACAGTCATTTGAAAAAATATGTTCTGATCTAATATTCAACTCACCTAACATGATTATATGTAGTCTAGTGAGGCCAACCTTGTGGCATATTTGTAAAAGGAATTGTATTTCAAATTGGTATCCTGATTTGTTTCTAGAAAGCTAAGAAAGTATCTCATGCCGTGTCAGAGTATCCGTCTAAGTGCGCAGGACGACTACTTCTAATCTGTGGTAATTATTACAGGATTGCATGACAATGAGTATTAATTCTAATCTTTAATTAATTAATAATCATAGTCAAAAGTGCATTTTGTATGTTGAATAAACAAAATTGTTATCACATAAAATTTATATACATAAGTCTCAAACAATTTAAATTATTCAAATAGTTTGTAAATTTTAAATGCAGGAATTTACATAGAAACAACAATGTTTAGCTTTATGAATGAAATTTTACTATATCTTATATAATTTTCAATTTATAATATTTCAAGATTTGAGACAAAAAATTCTCATCTATTATTTGTTTCAAAATTTAAAAAAATTGTTTACTTTATCTAGAGATGGATAACAAATCTACATTAATAAAATATTTTATGTCTATAGATTTCGCTATAATATATCAAGTTTTCATCGTTAGTTCACTTGATTTGCCTTAGCTTCTTGCACATATTGTAATATCCAAGGTTGGCAGTATTTAGGAATGCCTAGGTATGAATATTATTATGTCATAAATGGATATGTTCTCCCAATCAACTTGTAGTAAATAAAGATAAATGATTGATAACAGCAATCCTTAGTCATACATAGGCTCCTAGGAAGGCTCAAGTAAGTCTAGATTCATATTATTGCAGCAACTGAAATTTTTTCTTCTCCAAATGTGAATGATATTCAAATAGATTCTTGGATTGAATATAACTATATGCATTTAAATTTAGATAAACTATGAGAAATCGCAAAAAACATTTGTTTGGTTAGTTCTAAGTAGAAAAAGAATTTAGAAAAGTTGGCCAAAATTCATATTTGAATTTTGAAGTTTTAAAATTCAAATCCACACATATAAGTTCAATCCATGAATCCTACAAGCATGGATTGAACATAACAAATTATTAAAAATTAAGCAATTTAGAAGTCATCATTTTTCTTCCAACACAGATCAATTTGTAACAAATGAAAAATTGAACTACTATTATTTTTCTATTAAGATAATATAATAGCAAAATTAAGTAGGGGCAAAATTTATGTGGGTAAGTACATGAACACGTGTAATAAAATGAAGAATACATGGAATGGTGGGAAAATATTAATAAGAAATGTATAGAGGATATGGTAATTGGAAGATTACCAACATTCAAAATAATGCTAATTTGGTACAAAATAGTGTGATTTGGTTTTATGTAACTATGTCAAAATATCTATTAATAGGAGAATAAAAATAAACAAAAAATTGTATTTGTATGTAAATTGCACTATTATATTTTCTCCCACTTTGAGGTGCATGTGAATCCTAGAATGATTATGTAAGTTCAAAGGGAAAACAACTCATTATTCATTGATGAACAAGGTACAAATATTAGAGGATGATAAAATGTTTAGAATAACTATTATGTTAACTACAACATAGCAAAATCTAGAAACTAATGTAATAATGCTAATCCCACCCCCATCTCCCACTTATTACTTTGTTCTTGCAAAAGTACCCCTAAAATTTCAAATTTCACTTTGTCAAGAGATTGTCCCTTAAGGTTTACATCACAAAACTTGTTGATTACGTAACATGAATACACCTTTTTTAGAAGATATTTCTTTGAAGAAACAAATCGCAAATCATCTGGAACTCCTTGAAACTACCTTGTGACCCTCATAAAAGTGTAGCTTCATGCTGAATTCTCGATCTCTCCTTTCCTTGAACTCCCAAATCATAGATGTATCAAATTATTGGACGATAATCCATATTGAGTTCTACACACACAATGCTCAATCAAGTTGTTTTCTGACTCTTGTAAAGGTATAATTCTTCATCACAATTTTGTGAAATCTCTAGAAAACAATTCATAGTTAGTTCACCAAACCCCTTATCTATCTTCAAAGGCCAAACTTTATAATATATGAATTATTCAAAGAGCATAAAAAAGGAAAGCTAACAAACTAAAGTTAGAAATACTTCTCATTCAAAGCACCATCTCAAAATAAGAAGCCACCAATTTTGAAAATGATGTTAGTTCTTTATTCTCAAAAAACAAAACTAGAGAAAGTACTATGATCTCTTTAAGCTAAATCAAAAGCATCATTTGGTGCATCCTAAATATTTGGAAAATTAGCATTGTATTCTATAAGGTCTATTTGAATTTCCTTGAGCTCCATGTTATGTATTTCACTTCTTTTAAAGAAAAAATCATCCTTTTACACTAATGTGAATCCAAAAAATGGGGCTTTAAATATGCATCAAACTGCTAGTGACACCCTTGATGGTATCATGAATTCATCTACCATACTTAACATGAGGATATTGTTGAACAAAAACCATGTCCTCCATAAAAATCATCATATTTGAATGCACAATGTTGTTCATTCTTGTCTGAGGCCTTTATATTATTAAAGAAAAAAAGTTTGGATTTTGTTTAATGATTGTACAACAAACTTTTAAGTCAAATTTATTTTGTTACAACATCTGACAAGAATAGGAAGGACACGATCTGTATTATTTTGGCATATACATAAGAGTTTCTAGAACCTCTTGATATAATTTTTCCCAGGTTCTAAACATATCAAAGATTGGCTTAAAGCATATTGGACAAGAATATTGTGAGCCCATTTTGATTTTACCAAAGCATTCCATGTACATTATATGACCACACAACAAGGCTGATATATCCTTAACAGAATGAGAGATACTCAAAGCAAACAAGACCATTATGAATTTTCTTCATAGGATTATGCTTTCCGGAAACCAAATGAATAAAACAACCACATTTGTTGCACGAGAAATATTGTCATACCCTCCAACTATGCATATGCCATATAATCATAATAGTATTGTTCTTTTGAGGCATCATCATTAAAAAAATGCATAATAGAATACTATTTTCCCATATTAACTGCATAGTTCTCACCTTGTGGAACTCCTGTGATAGCCCAGGCAGAAAATAACAATCTAGAATCTCTATTAGCAGATAGAAAAAAATGGAAAGAATGGCAATCTGAATATAATTTGTATTCCCTTAAAAACTATGTTATACAAAATAAAATAAACAAGCAGATATAAAGAGGAGGCAAAAATAGTTGTAAACTATTATACAAAACTGTCAGAATAGAAAAACCTAATAAAATAAACTAATGAAAAATTAATCTAAATAAAAATAAACCCTTGATGAGATATTAACACCCCCCCCCTTAATCTGAAGGGGTTAAGCCAAGAATTTCTCTGAACTTCTCAAACTTTTCTCTGCCCAAAGCCTTGGTAAGAATATCTGCTGGTTGATCTGCAGTGGGGCAATATTTAAGGTATATGCTGCCATATTTCACATGATGCCGATTCAAATGAATCTTTGTATTGATGTGCTTGGTGCGATCATGGAATACTAGTTTTTTAGCCATTTTGATAGTAGATTGACTGTCAATGAAGAGTGGAGTTGATGAAATCTGTGGTGTCTGCAAGTCTTCAAGAATTCTTCGAAGCCATAAGATTTCCTAAGTTGCTTCAAAGGTGGCCATATATTCAACTTCAGAAGAAGAGGTTGCTGGAACAGATTTCTTTTAAGATCTCCAAGAGATGACAACAGATCCAAGATACATTACATACCTAGACGTAGATTTTTCGTCTGTGGAATCACCTACATAATCGGAATTGGAATAGCCAACCAAAGAAAATTGGTTTGTCTTGGAGTATTTGAGCCCATAGTGTTGAGTACCTTGCAAATAACGAATAATGTGTTTGGCAGCTAACCAATGATTTTCTCTAGGTTGTTGCATAAACCTTGAAATAACTCCAACAACAAAATAAATATCTAGATGGGTAGTTGTAGCATAAATCAAACTACCAACAAGTTTCCTATAGATAGTTGCATCAACCAATGTTGAAGGGTCATCTGAAGAGAGCTTAAGACTTTGCTCCATAGGAGTACTAAGGTGCTTACAATCAGCCATGCCAAACTTATGCAAAAGCTCACCAATATATTTTTGCTAGGTGATAAAAATAAAATGAGGTGTTTGAGTTACCTCAATACCCAAATAGTAATGAAGATGGCCCAAATCAGTCATATCAAAACCTTGCTTCAGTTGTTCTTTCAGATTTTAAATATTATTCTTGTTAATGCATGGTAGCTTCGGTAAGATAAATTATTGAATGAGAGATAAATGAAATCTCTCATTCAATCATTTATGCTATCGATAAATTATGATAGAAAACTTCAAGCTATTAATCCTTCATTTGATAGCCATTCTTCATTTGTATATGATCAATCTACTTAGTTCGATCAAATGCTTAAACTATCGATAATCATCCTATAGCATAGAATCCCGATTAATATCAGTTATATTATTAACTGTGTTCACCAATTATTAATCGAGCAAACCAATGTATTTTGATTTATATCAGTTAATATATTTAACAATGAACAATAATAAATATTGGATTAACTAACACCGATTGGTTTCAGGTGGCAATGTAAGCATGCACTGATTGATATTGGGTTAAGTATGCACTGATTGGTATCAGGTGGCAAGGTAAATACGCACTGATTAGTATTGGGTTGTTACGTTAAGTATACACTGATTGGTATCGGTTTAACATACATCGATTGTAATTACTGCGATAAGTCAAGAGGTACAATCAACTAATGTCTTGATCGGTCATGTCTAAAAGACATGACCGGTCAAGGCATTGCTTGATCCTGCCTGCTTGCATATATATCAATCGACATTTGTTATAAGGACATCGAAACCAATAAATGCTCCTCTCACCTGCCATAGAAAAGAAGATAGTCAGATTTATTATATAAAATAGATAATACACAGATCAAGTAAAGATAAACTAGAATATAACTTGCATATTGAATTGAGGATTGAACATCATTTACATGGTATCAGAGACAAGTTAAATCGAACATGAGGCTGTTCAAATTTGTGAAAAATTCAAACAAGCATATATTCAACATCAAAGTTCTTCTAATGGCTAGCGCTATTAGATTTTAAGATAGACTCGGAGGAGGTGATGACTTCTCAGTGTGGAAGTTTAGAATTCAGATGATTCCAAAAGAAAATAGAGTCAAATCATTTGTAAAAACTGAAACTGTAGAACCGAAGATTGAACCTGACAAAACAACTTGGAGAGAGGGAAATGAAAAGGCCATCAAAATCATAGTTGATGGGGTGAGAAATAATATTATGCCTATCATAAGGAAACATGAAATGACCTACAACATGTTCAAAGCACTTGAAGATGCATTTCAGATATCTAATGCTACTAGAACCTTGGCTTTAAAGAGAGAAATAAATCACATAGCCATGATCAAAGGAGAATCAATCAAGGCCTACTTCATGCGAATATCAGCCCTAAGGGATGAACTAGAAACTCTTGGATATGAGATCCAAAACAAAGAATTAACACTCATTGCTCTAGATGGGTTGCCTAGCATATGGGAAACATTCGTCCAAGGCATCAATGCAAGGGATGAATTTCCAAAATTTGATAGGCTAAAGGTTGACTATTTCCAAGAGGAATCGAGGCAAAATAAGAAAGGGATCAAGCAAAAGAATATACATGAAGATCTCCAAGTTCTAAATACAAACTCAAACAAGAAAAGCAAGTAGAAACAATTTAGAAAGAGAAAAGGTCATCACGGAAAGAACACCTTCAAGAAGGACCTTTCACAAATTCAATGTTATAGATGTGACAAATTTGGGCACTATGTTGCCAAATGTCCAGAAAGAGCCAAACAACAAGCCACATTTGCCAAAACAGGAAAATCTAAAAGGGAAGAGGGCCCCGAGAAGTATGTACTCTATTCAGCACTCACAAACCAAGCATCAAACAAAGTTAACTCCTGGGTGATCGATAGTGGCTCATCCAGATACATTACAAGATTCAGAGAAGTGCTAGACTCCATGAAAGAGGAGAATGATGAGGAAGTAACTATCGGAGATGACTCCACACATCCAGTCAGAGGAGTTGGAACCTACACCATCAAACTAAAGTTAGGTGTATCATTACAACTTAAATGAGTACTATATGTTCCAAGCATCAAGAGAAACCTAGTCTCAATATCAGCACTGGAGGACAATGGATATAGAGTGACCTTCATGGACAACAGAGTGTTGGCTTGGCCAAATAATTCATCCATTAAGAAAGCTAAAACTATTGGTCAAAGACAAGGCTACTTGTATGAGCTATGCATAGAGCCCAACTTAGTCCTAATCCATGAAATTACAGATGCTAATGAAGTCTGGCATAGAAGACTAGGCCACCTAAATTTTAGAGCTTTATCATAAATGAGAGACCTTGTCCCACACATACCTAAGTTAAAGCAATATCATTCAAGGGCATGCAAAGGATGTGCTCTAGGTAAAAATACTAAGGGTGCTTTTCAAAATAGTACTAGGAAAACAAGTAAAATTTTAGAGCTAGTTCATTCTGATGTATGTGGACCCATGTTCGTACCTTCTTTGGGTGGATTTTTGTATTATGTAATATTTATTGATGACTACTATAGGAAAACTTAGACCTACTTTCTGAAATGTAAAGAATCAGAAGAGATCCTCAATAGGTTTAAAGAATTCAAATCACTAAGAGAGAACTACTCAAGAAATAAAATTAAAACCCTAAGAATTGATAATGGGGGGGAATACACATTAGAATTATTTAAATATTTTTTTAAGAATTCAGGGATTAAGAGGGAGTTAACAATACCTTATAATCCTAAACAAAATGGGGTAGCTGAGAGAAAAAATAGGACAATCATTGAAGCTGCCAAAGCTATGATTCTTGATCAGAATTTAAATGTCAATCTTTGGGCAGAAGCAACTAGCACTGTTGTTTATATTCAAAACAGATGTCCTCACTCCCATATTGAAGATAAGACCCCTGAGGAAGTCTTTACTAAATCAAAACCAAATATCAGACACCTTAGGATATTTGGATGCTGTGTCTATGTTCACGTACCTAGGGAGAAAAGATTAAAATTAGAGCCTTCTAGAAAAAGAGGAATCCTTGTAGGATATAGTGAAACCTCCAAGGCCTACAAGATCTATATACTTGGTCAAAATAATATTGAACTAAGTAGGGATGTGATCTTTGAAGAAGAATTAGCCTTCAAAAGAGCCCAAAACTCACTAGAGCCTGAAGTTTATATCCCTACTCCTAGCATAGATGAAGATCCTACTCCTCAGCTTCAGAGGGAGAATCCTAAGGAAACTATAGGTGAAACTCAAAACCCACATAGAGAAAACCTCAAGAAAAGACCACTATGGGCCACCAAGACTATAGCAGAAGCTTAGAAGTTTGTTGCTCCTTCAAGAACCTTCAGGGAAAGCAAAAGGCCTAATAAATTCACTAGCTATGTTGCCCTTATGAATGATCTCTCTAAAGCCAAACCAAACAATGTATTAAATGCACTTGTACATCAAGTATGGAAGGTTTCCATGTCTGAAGAGTATCAGTCCATTATGAAGAATGATGTTTGGGAGATTGTTCCTAGGCCAACTAAGAAATCTATTGTTTCATCTAAATGGATTTTCAAGATCAAACTTGCTGTAGATGGCAGTATTGAAAAACACAAGGCCAGATTTGTAGCTAGAGGGTTCTCACAAAGGGAAGGAATAGATTATGAAGAAACATTTGCACCTGTTGCCAGGTATACATTAGTAAGAGCTGTACTAGCTATTGAAGTAACAAAGGGGTGGAAGGTACACTAGATGGATGTTAAGACAACATTTCTAAATGGCAAGATCTCAAAAGAAGTCTACCTAGAGCAACCTGAAGGGTTTGAAATTCATGATGCAAATTCTAATGTGTGTAGACTCAAGAAAGCTCTCTATGAGCTTAAACAAGCTCCCAGGGCCTAGTATGAAAGAATTGACACCTATCTCTCAGGACTAGGCTTCACTAAGAATGATGCAGATCCTAATATCTACTACAAAATAAATAAAGGTGATATGCTAATATTGATTTTATATGTTGATGACTTATTAATCACATGAAATGATCACCTTATAGATCAATGCAAGAAAGATCTATCTAAAGAATTTGATATGAAGAACTTGGGGCTCCTTTATTACTTCCTAGGACTGGAAGTATGGCAGAATTCTGACAACATTATACTAAACCAAGGAAAGTATACCTTGGACATTTTGAAGAGATTTGGAATGCTAAACTGTAGGCCCATGACCTCTCCTATGGAAACCAATTTACATAAACTTAAAGAAGCAGCAGTAGAGTCACAACCCACTGATCCTACTCAATACAGATAGATGATTGGGTCCCTAATGTACCTAGTAAATACAAGGCCAGATATATGTTATGCAGTTAATGCTCTAAGTCAGTTTATGTGTCAACCTAAGGAGATACACCTGGTTGCAGTAAAACACATTATGAGATACCTACAAGGTACCCTAAGCCTTGGTCTCAAATATGAGAAAGTTGATATAGACCTACATGGATTTACAGATTCAGATTGGGCTGGAAGTGTGACTAACAGAAAAAGCACTTCAAGGTGTTGCTTTAGTCTAGGTTCAGCTATGATATCTTGGATCAACAGGAAGCAGTCTTTTGTAGCTCAAAGCTCCACTAAGGTTGAATACATTATAGCTTCTATGGCTGCCCGAGAGGTAGTATGGCTTAGGAAGTTGCTTGTGGGGTTGTTTGAAGAGCCTATGAAACCCACTATTATACATTGTGACAATCAAAGCAGCATAAAACTTTCAGTAAATCCAGTGTTCCATGATAGATCCAAGCATATTGAGATTCCATACCACTATGTGTGAGATATGGTAGACAGGAATGTGATACAATTACAATATATTTGTACAACAGATCAAACTGCAAATATTCTTACCAAACTTCTTTCTAGAGTGAAGGTTGATCACTTCAGAAAAGGTTTAGGTATGATAGAAAGGTAATTTGCTTTGTAATCTGTATTTGCATATCAATAGGATGTTTAATGTGTAAACTTCTTTGTCATGATACGACATTTTGGATTTTATCCCTTGGGTTCATATCTAAGAGGTGACGATCTCTCAAGATAATGAACACTTGTATGTAGACATTATAAGATGACGATCTTATGATGTTCAAACTAGTTATCATGTTGGATCATTGGTGTGTCATGGATATGCCATGATTGTGTTGTGGTAAAACATTTGTATATGATGTTAGTGCACATACCACAACTTGGATAAGATGAGAATTTAATCCTTCACATATGATTATCCTTGAGTATTGCATGTTTAGGCAATACTGATATCACATACTTAGGTGATATCATGTCATCACAAGATTGAAATGATGAACATTTGTATCATGTGTTTAGGTGATACTTCATATCATGTGATTAGGCAATATGATTTCTAGAAAGATAGATTGTGTAAAGAATACTAACCCTCACTTGAATTGTGATGCTTGATATATTATTTTCATTTATCTTACCTAGCTAAGAGGGAGTGTTAATCCATGATAGCTTTGGTAAATAAATGATTGAATGAGAGATAAATGAAGTCTCTCATTCAATCATTTATCCTATCGATAAATTATGATGGAAAACTTCAAGCTATTAATGCTTCATTTGATAACCATTCTTCATTTGTATATGATCAATCTACTTAGTTCGATCAAATGCTTAAACTATCGATACTCATCCTATAGCATAGAATCCCGATTAATATCGGTTATATTATTAACTATGTTCACTGATTATTAATTGGGCTAACCAATGTATTCTGATTTATATCGGTTAATATATTTAACAGTCAATAATAATGATTATTGGATTAATTAACACCGATTGGTATCGGGTGGCAATGTAAGCATGCATCAATTGATATCGGGTTAAGTATGCACTAATTGGTATCAGGTGGCAAGGTAAATATGCATCAATTAGTATTAGGCTATTAAGTTAAGTATACACTAATTGGAATTACTGCAACAAGCCAAGAGGTACGATCAAGTAATGTCTTGATCAGTCATGTCTAAAAGACATGACTGGTCAAGGCATTGCTTGATCCTCCCTGCTTGCATATACATATCAATCGGCATTTGTGAGAAGGACATCAAAATCAATAAATGCTCCTCTAACCTGTCATAGAAAAGAAGATAGTCAGATTTATTATATAAAATAGATAATATACAGAACAAGTAAAGATAAACTAGAATACAACTTGCATATTGAAATGAGGATTGAACATCATTTACAATTCTCATGAGGACCAGTGATAAATAAATCATCCACATAAACAACAAGATAGACAATAATGTTATCAAGTTTTTTAACAAAAATTGTGGCATCATCAAATTCAAAATGCTTGAAATTCAACTTTAAGAGATACTCAGTAAGTTTTTCATACTAGGCTTGAGGATCTTGTTTCAAACCATATAATGATTTGACAAGCTTTCATACCCAATGTTATTTTCCATTGACTACATACCCATCTAGTCGAGTCATATAAACAGATTCTTTGAGATCAACATTTAAGAATGATGTTTTAACATCCATTTGGTGAATTTTCCACCCACATTGAACTACAAGGGCCAACAAAGCATGAATGGTGGTCCATTTTTCTGTAGGTGCAACGGTTTCATCATAATCTATGCCCTCCTTTTGAGCATAACCTTTGGAAACATGTCAGGCTTTGTGTTTGTCAGGTGTACCATCTGCTTTATATTTATTCCTGAAAATCCACTTGCAGCCAATAGGTTTACAATGAAGTGGAGGATCAACCAACTCCCATGTGCCATTTTTCAAAAAAGCAACATACTCATCTTGCATAGCTTTCCTCCATACTGTAATATTTTTGGCTTCATTATAGGATGATGGCTTAGAGTCAATTATGAGATTGAGTTCACCAATGGTCTCCACATTATCTGCACTATGGGTTTGAGCTTGGAGCCTTTCTTTGTAAGAGCTTCTTGTATCTATTTTACCTATTTCATCAGGTCTTAAATCTTTCAATGTTTATTGGACTTATTTTGCCCACTTATGAGAAGACTTTGGTTGTACAAAAGATGTGACCATTTCATTACTAGATGTTGTATTAGTGGTTAATGGCTCAGAGAGTTCAAGCTCATCATGATATTTTTCTTCTTGGTCATTGATTAATGGAGTAACATGAATTAAATCACTTGGAGATATAGATTCTATATGTGGAATTTCACAAGAGTTTTCTATCCAAGGAGAAAAATTTGTAATTATATCAAGCTGTTTGAATTTACATTCATCATTTTCAGCAATGTTGGAGGTTTCAACAAATACAACGTCACATGTAATAAAGAAAGTTTTGTTGACTTCATCACACAACCTATATGCTTTGGAAGATTCTGAATAACTAAGAAAAATACACTTAATACTGTGATGTTGCAACTTACTTCTTTTGTCCTCTGGAATTAAAGCATAGCAAGTGGAACCAAAAATGCAAAGATGTCGAACAGAAGGAGGATATCCAAACCACACTTCATATGGAATAGATTGGTGTAATGGAGATGATGGAGATCTATTAAAAAGATAAACTACAATTCTTGCTACTTCAGCCCAAAAATGTAATTTGACTCCTTTAAAATATAACATTGCATGAACCATATTCATGATAGTTCTATTCATTCATTCAACAACACCATTTTGTTGAGGAGTACCTGGAACAGTAAGATGATGTTGGATCCCATTTTGATGTAGATAATCCTCAAAAACTAGAGAAGTAAATTCTCCACCATTATCTATTCAAAGAGTACCAATTTGAGATTGAGCTTGTTTTTCAATCATAACACAAAACCTTTTAAAATTTTCAAAAGATTCTGATTTTTGCTACAAGAAATAAATCCATGTCATGCAACTGTAATCGTCAATAAACAACATGAAATACTTAGATCCTCCCACAGAATTTACTGATAAAAGGCCCACATAAATCAGAATGAATAAGCTGTAATTTTCTTTGTGCTCTCCAAGTGGAGAGAGGAAAAGAATTTCTATGTTGCTTGGCAAGAATACATGCTTCACATTTTTCAATTGTTTTAGACAAAACAGGTAAGCCATCAGCACCATTCTTTTATACGATATGAATGCTATCATAACCAATATGCCCAAGTCTTGTATGCCATAAAAGAAAAGGAGATAGACTACCTTCTTCAGTAAGATATGCAAAAAATTTAGAAAAAGAAGAAGTGCCATTTAGTTTTAATAATCTCCCATCCTCACATCTAATGAATACAACTTGATTATTTGATTGTTTTCTAACAACAACTTGCCCATCTTTTAATAGAATAGAGTAGCCTTTTTGTCGAATCAATACTAGTGATAACAAATTACATTGCAATTGAGGAATAAACAATACATCATGAAGCACAAAGTCTGAAAGATTAGGCAAATTAAATCGAATAGTTCCTTTTCCAATAGGTTTGAAACTTGATTTATCAGCTAAATAAATTGGACCACATGCACTTTCATGAAATTCCTCAAAGTAATCACGTTAGACTGTCATATGTTGTATGGCTCCAGTATCTAAGATCCAAGAGTCATACCATGAGGAATTACATGCAAAGTTAGAAACAGGAAGCACATATTGATCGCCATCACTATCACAAGCAAATTGGGTTGCTCCTGGAATTTTATCATCTGAATGTTTATCATCATTATAAACTTTTTTTTTATCCTTTTGCTTAAAAGTATTTTCTTTAAAACTTTCTATCTTATCCCATGACAGATTGCATTCATGTGCTTCATGACTTCTTTTCTACCACATCTTTTACAATATAAATGTTGCCTATCATTTTGATTATCATTTTTCCTCCATTGACCTCTACATTTGCCTCTATTATTATAACCTCCTCTTGAAGAGCTCCTTTTTAGAGGTTTTCTTGGTGAGCAAAATAAACATTTTCATTAGTATTATCTATTTTTCTTCCAAAAGCTTTTTCACATTCAACCAACTTTTCAACCAATAAATCAAAAGTAATGGTTTTCAATTGGTTACTTGCTTGAAGGGACTCTAGATAAGTAGAATGTGTTGGAAGGAGTGCCTTAATAAAAGCAGTGAGATAAATATCAACTTTCCCACCAGTAGCATTAACATCTTGTTTTATGGCTCTAATTTTGGAAGCCAAACTCATAACATCACCATTTTTTAATTCAAGATTGAACAATTTTAATTGTAAGTGAATAAATTCTAATTCTGAATGAGAATCAAATAAATTTTTTAACTTGTCAAGGGCTTCCCAAGCAAATTTGCATCCTTGTATATGATGATATACATTTCCATTAACTGAAGCTCTTATCAAAGCCAAGGCTTTTGAATTTTTATAATTCCAAATTTCTTTGTCTTTAACATCTGTTGGTTCTGTAGGTTGGGTATCTCCATCACATATTTTATACCATAAATCATTAAAAATTTACATATTTTCCACTTTTATATGCCATTCCAACCAAGTATCTTTTCCGGTTAATATTTCCCCAATCAATGAAACAATAGAGTGCATTGTAAATTGAAAATAAATGTATATAGAATTCGCACCGTTTGCAAATTTATAGCATTGCTCAAAATCTCTTGCCAAACTTTACCAAATATAACAAGATATAAAATTCTTGTAAAAATAAATAAATTGATTTCACCTGAATCAATTTTTGTTTCCGTATTTTGATTATGTAGAAAGTTGCAATCTTTAGATGCTTCACATAAAAATATACTCCAAACTCCAAAGCTCTGATACCACTGATAGCCGAAGCAGAAAATAACAATCTAGAATCTCTGTTAGCAGATAGAAAAAACAATTGAAAGAATGGCAATCTGAATATAATTTGTATTTCTGTAAAAACTGTGTTATACAAAATAAATTAAACAAGCAGATATAAAAAGGAAGCAAAAACAGTTGTAAACTGTTATACAAAACTGCCAAACATAAAAACCTAATAAAATAAACTAATGAAAAATTAATCTAAATAAAACTAAACCCCTAATGAATGAGATATTAACACTTCTGTGGATCTGGCAAATGACTCATGGTTTCATAGTGGCCATGACAGTAGTTATAAATCTCATTTCAGCAGGCCACTCTACTTCACTCTTCTACCGTAATTTCACAAAAAGCCTTCGTTGAATCGTAATGAAAGCAACATCAACACCGTTCATTTTCGATGTCCTTTTCACACAGTATAAAATGCAACCCATCTACTAGTTATAACATGGATACAGATAATTCCAAAATGTAGCCACTAATTTTAAAAGTCATGCGCCAATTCTATTTTGCATCTTACACGCAGCTGCTTTTCACCTGTATCCAGAACTCTCTCATTTCTCTCATGCAGTTATTCAACGTAACTCTGTTAAATTCATTCAAGATCTTTTACGTAACCATGCTAACCAAATCCACTTTAAGAGAAGACAAACAAAATTAAAAAAGAGAAATTATTACTCGTCCTGCGAGCTTGATGAGAAATGGACACCACCCACGCAATCACCTTTGCTAACGAGTCAGGATGTGATCTCCAATCCCATGCGATAAGTGGAGATTACACCTGACTCTCTTCATAAATGAAGGCTCAGGACTATCATCTGCATAGAAGCATAAATTTTTTGCGCTCTGATACCAATTTGAAGGTGAAAACACTTCATTTTTCATTGATGAACTTGGTACAACTATATAGAGTATGATAACATACTTAGAACAACTGTTACATTAATTGCAGCATAACAAGAAGATGGAAACTGATGTAATAATGCTAGGACAACTTAATATATGTAGCATTTATAAACTTACAAGCAAACATAAAAAAGAAACTTTTGAGTTTTCGTAAAAAATTATGGCCCATTTAAACTGTCATGATGTTGGTTTTTCTTCTAATAATATTGTCTTCATGGGAGCCTACCAAATAGAGAGAAAATAGCCAATGAATAGCTTTTATGATGCAAGTACAAATAAGAGAATAAAAAAGATGACTGGATAAACTTGGTGTATATCCAAAATTTGCAACTATCTTCCTAACTTAACAATCAATTGTTGATAAGGTGAATGAAGTGCAAGGCATGTCACATATTAGAGACAAGTCTTTGAAAGCATATATAGTTGTTTGTCAAACATAGGATGAGAGTGTTAGTAATAGTCTATGCACATGACAACTTTTCTATGAGTTGGATGAGTTTTGAGAGATATACAGGATGTTTTAATTGAGATTCATCGAGGGCTTCATCTAACATATTAAAGTCATCAATACTAAATGGTTGATATTGAAATTGAATAGAAGGTAAAATTTCAAAATGAAGATTAACTAGAGGAATAGATTGAGAAGAAAGTATAACATTCACATTGACAAATGGTCTATAGGATGTTTTGGTGGGCTTTCAAGAATTATATCCAAATCAAAATGATGTTTCATGTATGTGATTTTATAAACGAACTCTAATCCATTGTTCACTTGCACCACAATCGTTGCCATTGTATCCACTTTTTGCTAGAATGTGGAAAACCAAACCATAATGAGATGCCATATTGGAAAGAGATGGTTGGGGCTCATATGTATCAATGTTATAAGTAGATGAACAAGAAGAAGGTTTTGAAGAATTATTTGAAATAGATGTAGCCACAAAATTATTACTAAGTTGTTTAGACAAAGATGACTCTATTTTGGACTCTACTGTATCATCTTCCTTGATCTTAGACTCTCTTGGAGGGATTTTATATTCTCACACAAAGGAAGGTGTAAAACCTAATGACCCCCAATCATCTTCTAATAGTATCTATTAGATGAAATTGTATCTTTAGGGGGAGATGGTGCTTCTTCTTCTATTGGAGAAGGAACTAAGGAAATTAAAGGATTTTGGGATTGAGATGAGGTTCGCAATCAAGATTGTAGATTTGTGTTAGGTTGTAAAATATAAATCTCATTTTCATAAATGAATTTTATTTGGTGATGAAGTTGAAGGAAGAATTTGTATAGCTTGAATCTAAGGTCTATTGGCATTATGCAGGAATTGATTATGTGTTGTCATTGATGTCAACACTGTCCCGGTTGGTTGCCGACCTATTCTAGTTGGACTTGATTTTGGTTGAGTTTATTAGAGATTCTGATCCGATATGATCAAATTGTTCGATTCATTTTTGGATGGTTATTCAGGATGTTTATATGTATGCCATATTTAGTTAGTTCATGATTTGGTGCTCCAGAAGCTATCATTTATGTTCTAGTTTGTGGGTTGATATTCCTGGTAATGGTTGGTGATACCGGCTGGTGACATTTGATGAAATGGTTAATTGGTTTTGGTCCAGCTTTTAGAAAAGGTTCATAACATGCTAAAGGTGTTCTTGATCATGTTATAATTGTTTGGTGGCTTCACATTGGCTGGTGTGCTGATTTGGTGATCATATTTGGATCCGGTTATATATTCTATGTTATTGACATTGAGGGTTTCTAGCAGTTGGTGAAACATGTTGCATTTGGTCTTGGTGGAATTTCCAGTGGTTATAATTGTTTGGGAATTTGAATTAGGTCCATGTTATTTAATGTAAATCATAATATTGGTCCGGTGGTATCATGTGATGTAATTTTTGTAATGGGTTTAGGGTTTAGCTGACCTTGCTTATCAAGGTGGATGATCTATATATAGGCAATATATTTATGTAATTTGTATGGGATGGTTATGTCTACATTATCATAGAGTAGTTTATGTGCTAACAAGGTTAGATCATCCAGCGAAGGTTTGAGGAGAGTTTGGTATTGTAGGGTAGACATTTGTGCTTAACTGGAATTGTATCAAGCATTAGGAGATGCTATTTCCATAGTTCATTTCTTCTAGATTGTAGTTCGATGTTTATGTAAGTCAGTGAGACTTCTCTTTGTATTGAGCAATGAGCTCTAGGCGGTTGCCCTGATTGGAAGTGCATTCCCCATTGTAATATTTTTACATAGTGTTGTAGAAGTATTATCTGACTGTGGGTAGGGTTTCCCACCATGGTTTTTCCCTTAATTGTGTTTTCCACATCAAAATATTGGTGTTATGTGTTGTGTTCTCTCTTTCTTTATCTTGAACACTATCCTATTTTTATTTTTCTCTGGTAGAAGGTTTAGAATCTGCAATAATTTTTTAACTTGTGGAAAACTAATTCACAGCCCCCCCTCAGTTTTCCTCCAGTTCATTCTAGCAATTGGTATCAGAGTGAGGTCCTCTTTATAGAAGCTTAACTGCTTGAGGAGATTTGATGGCATCAAGTTCTTCATCTAGTTTCTACCAGACGGAGAGTCCTAGATTTGATGGTACAAATTACAAATTATGGAAGGAGCGAATGAAGATTCATCTGAGATGTCTTGGAGCAGAAGTTTTGAAGATAGTAGAAAAAGGTTATACACCTCATGATCCTAGTTCTGGAACTCCGGCACTTGCTGATGAACAGAAGAATCTTGATAATGATGTAAGAGAAAAAGAAGCATTGTTAAGTTCCCTATCTAATAAAAAATTGTTGAGTGTCATAGAGCTAGAAAATGCAAAGAAGATCTGGTTAGAGCTTGAAACTCTATATGAAGGTGACCAAGCAGTAAAGATTGCAAAACTTGAAGGTTACCAGGTGAGATATGAAAATTTGAAGATGGAAGAAGATGAAAGGATAAGTTCTTTCATGGATAGAGTAAATGAGATTTTCATGGGAATCAAATGTTGCGGTAGAATAGTTAATGAAGATGAGGTTGTTTCACAAATTATGAGGGTTCTACCTTCAGCTTACAAAATTAAATATACTGCAATAAATGAACTTTAGACAATGTCAAATACCCATGTTGCCAGAGATACATTACTTGGGAAATTGACTGCTTTTGAACTTGAAGAGTTTGGAGATCAGAATGCTACAAAAAGAGAGATTGCATTTAAAACATCCACCTCTAGTACACAGAAGATAGATTGGAAAGAGTTATATGCTAAAGAGATAGAAGACATTGAAATAGAAAATAGAGAACTTGAATAATTGGAAGCCCTATTTGCTAGAAGAATCCCTAAAGGACTGGTTGGAAGTAAGTATGAAGGAAAAGTTCCATTTAAATGTTTTTCATGCAATAAGATTGATCATATTGCTTCTAGATGTCCTGAAATAGCTGCAAGGAATCATGAAAGATTTTTTGGGAATTATAAACCTAATCTAGAATATCAAATCAAACCTAGATATAGAAGGAATAAGGACAAATCATGTTACTATGATGGTGATGATGATATTGGTATTACTGATGATTTTGATGATGTTGAACCTGTAAGTGGATCCAGTAATGGAAGCTCAGGTAGTGGAAAAGATTGGGTCTTTACTGCTATCAAGGACAAATCTCTAGAATTTGTCAATGATACAATTCATACTAAGGAGGAAACCCTAGCTGCTAAAATAGAAGAGAAATATGAATGGGTTATAGACAGTGGTTTCTCTCATCACATGACTAGTGATAAGAGGAAATTCCTAACTCTACAAGAATTTGATGGCGAACTAGTCAGATTTGGAGATAACAAGGCATGTAGGATCAAAGGCATGTAAAGCCCCACCAGGAACCCTAAAGGAAAACAACACAACTAGGCAACTAAAGAGTGAAATAAATATTTTTTGTTAAAGATTAAGTGCACTAACTATAACCATTGCACGTTGAATAACACAGCGGAAGACTATCATAAGTTCTCCTAAGGGTAACCAATGAAGATCAATTTCATAGATTATATTAACACCACGGTTAATCCATTTAATTAGATAAATTGAATACTTAAGTTTAAAATTTACACATACATCCAAATTTCACAATAAAGAAATAAAAGTATTCCAATGTATCCAATTTCCATAAACCATTTAAACATAAGATCAAAACAATAACATTCATTTCACTGACATAATAACATTACAATATCCATAAATACATGGCTTCCAATAATACCACTGATTACAAAGATACAATATCAAGGTTACATAAAAGTCTGATACAATGACCACAAGGTCTCAACTGAACAATGATCTCGAATAAGAGATGGTACATGAACCAAGAAACACCAGCAAAGCCTTTCCTCGCCTGAAGATACAATCCAGAACAACTGATGGGAAGTGGCACTACCACCCAACCATGTGATCCCGAAATAGAACCACCCCACCGTGCTAGGCGATAGTAGAAAACCCTCAAGCAAGCAAAGTAAGACAAGTACAAAAGGACTATAAGACTCTACAACCATCCATGTAACACAACTCACAAAACACTAGTGACTCTAAGAAGAGAGTGTCATTGCATAGCTTGATGGTTACCATGGTACAACCTCCATAGGTCTCGGCCCCCATACTCGGGTTTCTCTTCGTAACCTCTCCCAAGCCTCTGGTTCCAACTAAGTCTCATGCGGACCCTACCAATCCTTTCGTGAAGACAAGGTGATAAGTTTGCCATTCGAGACCTTCTCGTAACATTATGAGCCCTGTACAAGCACTCACCTATGCATGAGGTACATTTATCTTAATTAATATTTAATCTACCCACCCCCTAATCAATTATTAGGTTATCACTTTTTAACTAACTTTCGACGGGTTATCCTGTCATCCACTTTGGGCATGGCCCCCGCTTGAAATCCACTCTTTGTCATAGGACACTAACAGGAAATGTTTCTCTCTACGAGAACTCTATGGCGAAACAAGCAACCATAAACAATCCTGACAAACATAGGTGAAGGATCAACAAATACCAACCCAAGATTGACCATTTGGACAAAAACACACAATGGCTCATATCAAATAGGTTATACAACAACACCTGGTCTAGGAGAAATAATAACATAGGACATAATGACAATTTACCCAAAATTGCAATGAAATAAAGCATGACTGAGAACATAAAATACGTGAGACCCTATAACAAGCAATCTTTCCTTAAAACAACCAATAAGCATAAATAACATGCAATTTATGAATTTCCAGATAATAAGAATTTACAACTTTTTAACACCAAAAACAACCACTTTGTCATTTGTCCAAAAAGATAAAATACAAATAATTCTCCTAATGTATTTTCAACATATTTATTTAAATTAACATTCCAAACTGTAATTAAATAATATTTAAAGTAACATTTAAAATATTATAATATATATATATATAAACACATATATGAATATACATATATTTATTTATATACATATATAATATAACACATAATAATATTTAATTTATCTAACCCCTGGGTACGAAACCTAGAATAGTGGACAGGGTTTAGAAATTAATTAAAATTAAAACCACTTTAATAATTGCAAAAAGCCCCTATCACAGTAGCCTAAGCTACCGCCGGTAGCTAGTACTACCATCCGGTAGCATTGCTACCATCCAGTAGCACTACTACCGTAGGTACCGCTACCGCCAGTAGCACTGCTACCGTCGGTAGTACTGTGTATTACCGTCGGTAGCGGATGCTACCATAGGTAGTGTTTTTTTTGTTTAAATTTATATATATATATATATTTATTTATTTTTATTTTTTTTAATTTATTTTTTTATAATTATTTTTTTTTTATATATTTTTTTTACATTAAAAACAATACCTTTTTAATAATTTCATTTTAATAAAATTTTAATAGCAATAATAACAAAAAACAATATTTTTCCAATAATTCCATTTTCACAAAATTTCAATCCTCTTTCATATTTATTTATTTATTTTATTTTAAATTTAATTAACCCAAATAAATTTAATGTGTAATTAAATTTATTTTCTTAAGGTAATTAAACCATTTCTCAGGTAAATACCCTTTCTCACAAATCTTGCAAATTTTCATGCATCCTAAAATCCGATAAATTTTCTATAACAATTTCTCTTAATTTTCTCAAAAATTACATACTTCCCATAAATTAGAAATACACATCAGGCATGGATTTCAAAACAAAAACTCGAATTCATCAGAATAGGGTTTTGGATTTGACAATTATTTTACACACACATCAAGCAGAGACAAATAGAAATATTTTTAATAAAACACACAACTAAGAAATCATCAAACCTGGTATAGCTTTCCTGGAAGAAATTTGTAGAAGACCCCTAATCCCTTCAATAACTTCCAATAAAATTTCTTCACCTAAATTCTTGACCTGTTCCTGTGTGTCCCTGTGTGTCCCTAAAATAAAGACCTAACCCCTATTTAGACTAAAATTCTAGGTTCAATAGCTTTTTCACAAAAAAAACTTAAATTTAGAATAATAGTAATTTTTATTTTATTTTCTAATTTTATCACATGCAGTAATTAAAAAACATTATTCTTTCTTTTCTTTTCTCATGCACATTAATTAATTTTCTAAATAAAGAATTAAAATAATACTTTAATTCCAATTAATTAATTTTCTAAATAAAGAATTAAAACAATACTTTAATTCCAATTAATTCTTTTTCTAAATAAAGAATTAAAACAATATTTTAATTCTAATTAATCCTTTTATTCATTAATTATAACTTTAGAAAATAATAAATACAATTAATCTAATTTATTTTTAAAATAAAAATATATTTTTAATACCATCCAGCTTAATTTAATAATTTCTTTAATTAACCAAATTCATAATCTCAATGCATAAAGAATACAATAATGAGACAATTTCATAAACTTAATTAATTAATTAATCAAATCCACTAAAACACTTAAATTAAACAAATCACAAGCAATTACCCATAAAAGATAAAATGACAAAATATGAAGACCGAACTAACTAACAAGACAACCAACTGACGACACTCATACGAGTGTAACTAAGTAACTAAGGCACGCTCAGACCTGTGAAGCCAGGTGGAGACGATACCCCGTACCTACCCGGTACTTGTACCTGCAATAATCTGCATCACCAAACCACACGACATACACACTGATGAAGGAGAATCGCGATGTTCCCTGTCTCACCGTAATGAGTGAAGGAAAATCGTCCCCTTGCATCCAATACACTCGCAAACACATAACATATAATTTCACATTGCATAAATAAAGTAAAATGTCAGTACATAGCAATAATCCATAAAATGCCATAAATCACAAGTACTGAAATACTACAAATAATTTATACATCTCATCTCCAAATAAAGCATAATGTCATAAAAATCTGAATAACATATCATGGTAATGTATCCACTGAAAAACAACCAATAATAAAATATGAGTCTAATGAGTTCAAAATAGTAGGGGTACTACAAGGCAAAGGAACACTATCCCTAGATGGTAAGAATAGTAGTGACAATGTTTATTATGTTGAAGGCTTGAAGCATAATCTTTTGAGTGTAGGTCAGATGATGGATAGAGAATTGCATTTGCAATTCAAGGATGAAAAATGCAAGATTATCAATAGATCTAGATTAGAAATTGCATTCGGAACTCAGACCAAAGGGAATATCTTTCATTTGAACTCCACTAAGATGACTTGCTTGATTGCTCAGATTAATGAAAGTTGGCTATGGCATAAAAGGATGTGTCACATGAATTTTGATTGCATAGTAAAGATTAGTTCAACCCAAGCTATCAGAGATTTTCCCAAGATCATCAAGCCTCATAATCCCGTATGTAGAGAATGTCAAATGGGTAGGAAAGTTAGAACTTCTTTCAGAAGAATACATGATAGATCTAATGAAATTATTGATCTTATTCATACTAATCTATGTGGACCGGAAATGACTAAAATTTTCCAAGGTGATAGATACTTTATGTTGCTTATTGATGATTACTCTAGAATGATGTGGGTTGCATTTTAAAAAATAAAATTAGAAGCTCTTGAAAAATTTAAAATATTCAAAGCTATGGTTGAGATAGAAACAGGTTTGAAGATAAAATGCTTAAGATCAGATCAAGGTGGTGAATTTATATCTAGTGAATTCAATAACTTTTGTGAGAAATATGGAATCAGAAGACAATTATCTGCACCTAGAACTCCACAACATAATGGAGTAGTGGAAAGGAAGAACATAACTATCTTAGATGTTGCAAGGACAATGATGATGGAAGCCAAACTATCTGATATCTATTAGAGAGAAGTTGTCGATAGTGCAGTCTACACATAAAAGGTGATACTAGTAAGACTCCTTATGAATTATGGTTCAGTCATACTCCTACTATCAAGTATTTCAGAATTTTTGGAAGTAAATGCTATTAATTCTATGAGATTTCCACAATCCATTTTGTATTCTAATGTATTAATGATATATCAGAAGAGATGATGCATTAGGTAAATTTCATCCTAGAAGTGATGAAGGATTATTTTTGGGTTATTCTACTAAGAGCAAGGCATATAGATGTTATAACAAAAGATTGCAAAGGATAATGGAAACATAAATGTCAAAGTGGATGAGCAATGAAACAATAAGATCAGATCATATGACTATGGACCAAGAGATGAAATTGTCAGATCAAAACCGATAGTGCATGAATCAGATCAGAGCATTGATCCAGTTCCTCTGGTAACATCAGAAAATTCCACAGTAACTATTGAAGAGCATAAAGAGTCAAGAAGTCAAGATAATCCAAAGACTCCAAGGTATGTAAAGCTAAATCATTCTAAAGATCAAATTATTAGATATATGAGGAAAGGTGTAATAACAAGAAGAAGATTAGTTGTTGAAGAGGTATGTTTAATTTCTCAAATTGAACCGAAATCTATTATTGAAGCATGTAAAGATGAGAATTGGATGAAAGAAATGGAAGAAGAATTAAATCAGATAGAAAAGAATAATACATGGGAATTGGTTCCTAGGCCTAAATATAAAAATGTCATTGGAACTAAATGGGTTTTTAGGAACAAACTAAATGAGGAAGGCCAGGTTGTAAGAAACAAAGATAGATTGGTTTGCAAAGGTTACTTACAGCAAGAAGAAATAGATTATGATGAAACTTATGCTCCGGTTGCAAGGATTGAAGTGGTAAGACTATTTCTTGCCTATGATGCACACAAGAACTACAAGGTATATCAAATGGATGTCAAATGTGCCTTTCTAAATGGAGATGTTGAAGAACAAGTCTACATTAAGCAGCCTGATGGATTTTCACTATCAGAGGACAAGGACATGGTTTGCAGATTGAAGAAAGCTTTATATAGATTGAAACAAGCCCCTAGAGCCTAGTATGCTAGATTGGATAAATATCTTTCAAATCTCAGCTTTAGAAAAGGTAATGCTGATAGTAACTTATACTATAAGATTGAGCATGATGGAATACTAATCATTGAAGTCTTTGTTGATGATATCATTTTTGGAGGAGAACAAAGTGTGTGCATGACATTTGCTGATGGCATGAAGAATGAATGTGAAATGTCTATGATTGGTGAGATGAAATTTTTCTTAGGTTTGCAGATTACTCAGACTAATAAAGGTATTTTTCATTTGTCAAACTAAATATGTGAAGGAATTTCTTAAGTCATTTGGACTTGAAAACTCAAAACCTGTTGGAACCCCTATGATAACCGGTTGCAAATTGTCAAAGGAAGATGAATCTCATAGAGTGAACTCATCTAGATACAAATCAATGATAGGTGGATTATTGTACTTAACTCAGACTAGACCGAATATAATGAATTTTGTCTGTATTGCTTCTAGATTTCAATCAGATACAAGAGAAAGTCATGATATTGTTGTTAAAAGGATATTCAGATATTTGGTAGGAACAACAGATTATGAGTTATCATCTCTAAAGGATGATGATTTTAGATTAAATGTGCCTATACATATTTTGATTGTGTAGGAGATGTTAATGACTGGAAGAGCACTATAGGTGGAGCATTCTTTCTTGGGAAGAAATTGGTCTCATGGCTTAGAAAGAAACAATCATGCACTTCATTATCTACTGCTAAAGCTGAATATGTAGTTGCTGCAACAAATTGTACTCAGATCTTATGGATGAAGAAAATATTGAAGGATATAAGGGTAAGTTATGATGAGCCTATTGTTATTCACTATGATAATACATCTGCTATTGATATGTTAAAGAATTCAGTATTTCATTCCAAATCAAAGCACATTTTTATAAGGTATAATTTCTTAAAGGAAAAGGTTGAAGCAAAGGAAGTCAAATTGGTTTATGTACCCACTAAGGAACATATTGCAGATATTCTAACTAAACTATTGCCTAAAGACACTTTTCAATATCTTAGAGATCAATTGGGGGTCACCACCCCTCCGAAAGAAACTTAGTGATGTAGGGATGCATCAATCCAGTGAGCTTATCAGAAATATCTTCTGATCTGGGTTGATGGGATGATGCTGCTACTCAGGAGGAGTAATCAGTTGTTTGGTTTGGTGGTATTATCCCTTTGTCATTGATGTCAAAGGGGGCAAGTTGCTCATGTAAAAAATAGAAAACCTTAGGGGGAGAGATATTTTAGATTAGTTTTGGGAGATTGTTGGCATTTCTTGGCACTTGGATGTTTTTCACATTCATTGTTGCCATCAGTGACAAAGGGGGATATTGTTGGGATTATGTAAGAATCTATTATGTTTTTTCATTGATGTCAACACTATCCACGTTGTTTGTTGACTTGTTCTAGTTTGACTTGGTTTTGGTTGAGTTTATCAGAGATTCTGATCCAATATTATCAAATTGTTGGATTCGGTTTTAGAGGGTTATTCAGGATGTTTATATGTATGTCATATTTAGTTGGTTCATGATTTCGTGCTCCAGAAGCTATCATTTATGTTGTGGTTTTCTAGTTTATATTCTTGGTACCGGTTGGCAATACCGGTCAGTGATATTTGATGAAATGGTTAATTGGTTTTGGTTCAACTTCTAGAAATGGTTCATAACTTGTTGAAGGTGTTCTTTATCACGTCCTAATTATTTGGTTGCTTCGCATTGGCTGGTGTGCTGATTTGGTGATCCTATTTGGATTCTGTTGGATATTCTGTGCTATTGACACTGAGGGTTTCTACCAGGTTGGTGAAACGTGTTGCATTTGGTCTTGGCAGAATTTCCAGTGGTTATAATTGTTTGGGAATTTTAATTAGGTCCATGCTATGTAATGTAAATCATAATATTAGTCTAGTGGTATTGTGTGATGTAATTTTTGTAATGGGTTTAGGGTTTAGCTGACCTTTCTTATCAAAGTTGGTGATCTATATATATAGGTGATATATTCATGTAATTTGTATGGGATGGTTATGTCTGCATTTTCAAAGAGTGGTTTATGTGTGAACAAGGTTATATCATTCAGTGAAGGTTTGAGGAGAGTTTGGTATTGCAGGGCAGACATTTGTTCTTAACCGAAACTGTATCAAGCATTAGGAGATTCTATTTCCATAGTTCATTTCTTGTAGTCCGATGTTTATGTAAGTCGGTGAGACTTCCCTTTGTGTTGAGCAGTGAGCTCTAGGTAGTTGGCCTGATTGCAAGTGCAATCCCCATTATAATATTTTCACATACTACTGCAGAAGTATTATCTAACTATGGGTAGGGTTTCCCACCGTGGTTTTTCCCTTAACTGGGTTTTTCACATCAAAATATTGGTGTTATGTGTTGTGTTCTCTCATGCTTTATCTTTCACTATGTTGTTTTTATTTTTCTTCGATAGAAGGTTTATAATTTGCAATAATTGTTTAACTTGTGTAAAACTGATTCAGCCTCCCCTCCCACTCTCAGTTTTCCTCTGGTTTATTCTAACAAGGTCTTCCTAGAAGAAGGTTATAGGTAACTTTAGCAAGCATAACTTGGATAGGCATAGGTAAAATAATAGGACCTACCTTAATGGGAAAGGTTATAGAACGTAATGAAGCCCTAGCTACATTATGAAAGCCATGAATTTAAAGAGAATCAAGTTGAATAAGAAAAGTCTCCACTTTGATCTTTTATAACAATTCAATGCTACATACATTAAGACAAGATCCATTGTCCACCTAAGTTCTTCTTATAACATTGCCATTAGTAAGGACAACAATCATAGGAGGGTCATATTGATTTTCAATGTCTATAGGAGGCAACTCATCTTGACAAAACACAAAGTCAACATTAGTTGTATGCATACAATCTACCAAAGAAGTCATATTATTAGTTGGTGTCATAAGAGGTGAAACATATAATTTCTTTAAAAAATATTGTAATAGTTCATGATATGTGGGTGAAGTTTGAATCAACTCCCAAATAGATATCTTGATAGTAGTAGCTCAAACTTTTTCAATAAGATCTTATTCATTTCCAATATGTTGAGAAAAATGAGGTGTTGGAGGAAGTATTGGTTGAGAAATAGTAAGAGAGGAAGGAATGACAAAAGGATGATCAAGCTACCTATTATTTCTTCGGTTATATGTATGGGAAACCGCATTCTAATTTTGTTGGGTAATTTTCTTAGCATACTCATAAGGAATTTTAGGACTATAACCCCCTTTAATCATAATCACTAGTTTAATAGGAGTTTGATAAATTTGAAGATTACTACCACCATTAACAATAATCATGCATTTGTTAGGTGGTTAAGGGATTTAAGGATTACTACAACCGTTAACAACAATCGCAATTTTTATTAGGAGTTTTATAAGAATTCACATGTATCATATTGATCAACCTTTTAAAGAAAGGTAGTTTAGGAATATTTGAGGAAGGTCTACTAAATATGAAATCATCAAGTGCTTCATTAAGAGGATTATCAACCTTAAACACTTCTTCATGAATAGGATTATATTTGGATTGAATAAAAGAGAAATCTTCATAGACCTAGGTTGTTAATGATATTGAACCCTTGTAGTCTAAGAGCATTCTATTTTTCCAAAGTATACTTACAAAGGAGGTACATTTTAGGAGAAAGATCAATATCATTCCTAGGAGGGAAACTATTGAAAGAAGTGTCGATAGTACCCTTCTTGCACCAAAATGCCATTATCAATGGGATCAATTTTTGGATTTTTGGAGAGGGACAAGAACTAGTTATGAATTCCTTTTATTTTCTAGTGTGATCATCCTCTTGCCTTAAAATTTCCTTATGGATAGAGGGGTTGATAATCATAAGCCAACGCAAAAAATTACCACAATGCAATGATAAGTCAGCCATAAGCTAAAATTTCATCCTAGAATTGATGACATGGAATGGGGTTAAGGGTAGTGCCCCCCAAAAAAATTTGCAACATGAAAAGATTTTAAAATATATATATTTTTTGTTTATGTCTAATGTAGTCAAAGAAACAATTCCTTGAAACCAAAGTTAATGTCTAAATCATACATGTGCATTTAATGAAACCAAAAAAAAAGTGTAAGTGCATAAACTAATCCATTAAGTAAGAAATGTAAGCAATGCAAGCACATAAGTAATGAATGAATGTGTCTAATGACATGTAAAAATTAGATCTAAAACACAAAATTAGAAATTATGCAAATGTAAGAATAGTTGGGTTCACCAAAATGTATTGTATAAAAAATGAAGCAAGGTAGAGTTAAGGCCAAGATCCACTTTCACACAAACATTGGAATACAAAGCCACAAAGATGTGATTGAATTCAACTATATTTTACAAAAGAGAGTTGAAAGTAGTACCTTAGGGCTTCTATTCCTTTCCTTTGGAAAATGTATAGATTTGAAAAGATATCAAAATAAGAACTATGTACAATGTAATAAAAAACTTGGAACATTGTAATAGACTAATACACAAATAGGAAGTCATTAATAGGTACAAAATTTGATAGAAAACATAAAGGTTCACCTCATTACAATCTGGATCCAATTTCATTAGACCAAGGCACCCAAAGCACACTAGTCTTCTAGATTTTGTACACTGAGCTAGATCCAGCTTCTTGAGACCCAAAACAAACTTCTTGTCAAATTTCATATAGATTTTTGGGGACAAGGGTGCCTAGGGAACCTTGGTATAGATAGGGACACCTAGAGAACCCTATTATAGGGTTATTTGGTCTCAGTTTTAAGTATATAACTCTCTTAGTTTATTGATTATCCTCCTAACTTTGTGCCTCCACCAAAAACATGTAAGTGCACACAAGAGGAGAAAAATGTTGCTATTGATATGGGTTTGCCAAGGGCAAACCCCAAGTTTGGAATTAACCATCGAATTGAATTAAAATTGAATTGGAAAATGATTGAATGAATTGATTATACCTTGAATTGATGATGCAATATTCTTAGGATAAGTCCTTTATGTGTTAATCTAATAACTTGATAAATCACATAAAATCCATCATGAAATCATAATTAAGACATAAATGAAGATGCCTTGTTGTATTTTTTTGCTCCTTGGATCAAATCTAGTCTTGAGGTGTTTCTCTTTAATTGGAATGATAGTGTAACAATGAGATAATGGTTTATCAATGAAATGAATTGAGAGGGATTCTTTATATAGGGATTTCATAGTGAAATATCTTTAGGTTGACTTAGAATTACCATATTTTTGCATGGAGCTATATTTGAATAGGATAGGACCATGTTATTCTCCTCCCAAAATTTACAGTAGAAATTATATGGCCATGTTTTATTAGCGACCTAGTCCTAACACTTTTAGCCTAACTTTTAGGAATGCAAGATAATAGGGTTCTAATGTCGAAATCATGTTTGTGTGAGAATATATAAAGTTTGGGTAAGGGAAATATGGACTTGGGACTTAAAATAGTGTAGGGTCTATGATAAATTAGGATAATTAAAATATAAATGGCGCACCTAAAAGGGCGTGAGTAATAAATTGTTTGTGTTAAAGTCAAATAGTACTCATAATATTGAATTAAATATTAATTTAAATAAAAAAGGTCCTCTAATGCAAAGAGGAATGGGAAATACTAAAATGAGTGCTAGGAGAGTGTGAAATTGGATACCATAATTAAGGGTGTACAGTTTGCGATGCTACAAAATATTTATGAATTTACATGCACTCGATCCATTTAAGGAGGATTTTGTTATCCCTATTTATATGGGAACTAGAGAAACAACTACCTTCATATTGCTTAGGTAAAAGCATTAGGGATGGAGTTGAAGCTTCTTTAGCTATCATGCAAAATTACTTTAAATAGATTTTGAAAGATGTCCACAAATCAAAGAAATCAATTTGGAGTATTTAAACTTGATGAAAGAACATTCTCTTGGTGGGAACAAGAGTGTCCGCCGCAAATCAAGGAAATCAAATTGGATTATTTGAAAATGATGAAAGAACATTCTTTTGGTAGGAACATAAGAGCTTAGAGTGTCTGCAGGGCATACAAGGTTGAGATCTATACTTAGTGACACTTCAAAGAATAATTTAGTAAAAATTCAATCATAGAATAGAAAGGAGTGGATTTTAAGCTATTGCAACATGAAATCAATATTTTTAAGTAATAAGAAGAAAAAAAATTGAGTCTCACCTATGTTGATTATATAATAGATGAGGATAATAATGCAATTAAAGATGAGATTAAAGGAAGTTCTCATGTATAATGTTAATATGAGTTATCCCACCATGCTTTCTATTATCATTAAATTTTTCGTACATGCTAAAAGTAAAAATATTGTTATAGATTCAAGGAAAGGAAAGTAGACAACTAAATCCAACGAGCACAATAATATGACCAAATATATTGTGAAAAACATCATAAAGGAAATATCCATCGATATAATTACCCTAGATATATATTATATTTTACAAAAAAAATTTATAATAAAAAATAACCGAATTAATAAGTAAATTATACTAGAAGATCTCATATCTCCAAAGAAACTATCATTCATAATTCTTCTTAAAATGTTGCAAGTGGATTTTAAAATAATGAGATTAACGATTATATGATAAATTGCACTAAATCCAATAAATATCACTCTTTAATAAAATTATATATAACAATTATATGATAAATTGCACTAAATCCAATAAATATCACTCTTTAATAAAATTATATATGCTAGTATTCGCTAATACTATTATTTGACATGTTTTTATACTAGCATCTTCCATTTTATTCTAGAATGAGAATACAAATATATTCATAATGTCATCCCATCATCTCCTTTATATTAATATTTAATAAATATAAAGTTCTTAATATTTTACTCACCAAACACTACATGATTGCCTTTCAAATTTGTAATATTTCTTGTAATCTCAATAGGTACTAGGTTAGCATAATTTAGTAGTAAATTTTTTGTTTTCTTTGCCTTCCTAATCTTAAAGGTGACCTTAAAGTTTGAAACCTTTTAATATCCCCCCTAAAGGATACATCAATTTTCTTGTTATCAGTGATAAAAGGGTTAAATGGAAATATTTTTCATTTGATTTTGAATATTTTATTTAAGTAATTTGTTCTTAGTTGAAGATCTTTGAGCTTGGAGTTCTATTTATATTTTGATATTATTAATCAAAAGTAATATTTTATTAATTCTCTCAACATCTCCTAATATAGGTTGAACTTTATTTCTTAGATCTTCTAGGCATTTGTGTCATTTCTCTATAATAAAAAATTGACATTTTCTAATAGTTCTAAGAATTTTTTCATTAAATATTCTTGCTAACCTAATTTTTTCATATCCCTTCAAGTTCTTGTTGTTTTTAATAGTTATAACTGAATATTTGAAGTCTAGAGAGTACCTTTAAATTATTCTCTCTTCCATATTTCACTCTTCAAATAATTATTTAATTGATTGTGTTTCAAATAAAATAGATATAAATTGTAATTCATTTATACTATAAAACTATGCAAAGATTTAGTTATGTTGATGCACAAATAAACCTATGAATGGTTTTCTAGCAAAAGTGCATATATAATTCATGCATGGATTTTGAAAATATCGTGTTTTTAAATATCACTACCACTCATCACATAAAATAGAATATGATGCTTTCGATAATAAAAAATTTAGTAAATTGATAATGTGAACATTGTAGGCGCACTAAAATGTTGATAAATTGTTTTTTTCCCTTGACAAGTGAATTGTTTTGTTGGTGTAAGTAGATATGAAATAATGCACATAGTAAAGTGATATTTTTAAACATAAGGCAATTTTAAGGAATAAAAATTTATGTATGATAAATAATATGATTTGGGCATCACCATCATTTGTAGTATTTTTTTTAATCTCTCAAACTTGTAGCTCCTCAAATCATAGAGAAAACACCAAAATCATATAGCAAGGAATGATATCTCTGGGTGATCAATAAGATTATGATTAAAAAATAGGCAAAAATGGACCAATGAATATGAGATGGGAATTAATCTCTTCTTTATTATCTACGAGGATGTTGTGGTATTCCCTATGGTTAAATATAATAAAATTAAAAAGGAATAGGAATGTGAAACTTGTTGCAAGGTGTGCGCCCTTGGTTTCCTTGTGTTGTACAACACAACATTTGGATTTGTGACATGGCTTAACCGCCTCCTGTGGATTATATAAGTCTAGTGGTTGTATTGGGCATTGACATGTCGATATTTTGGTGCAACGTCAAACACACTTATAGCAAGTGGTATTAGAGGTTGGTCACAGGTTCAAACCCCTCGCTTGCATTGGGGGGGATTGTTGCAAGGTGTGCGCCCTTGGCACTAATACATTTAGCCTAAAATTCTGACGGAGGTTTTCGACAGAGAAGGTATATTGTGATCAAACTTGATTTTTTTTTTTAAAAATGCCTGATTTCATCGGAAGTCCGACAATAATGCAACATTTGGTTTCGACGGAGAAGGAATTGGCAATGACATTTGGGTTTTTTAGAAAAAGTGCCTACATTCATCGAAATTTTGATGACCACATGCATTACTTAAAAAAAAAAGAAAAGACCAAGTCATTTCATAAATCCCGCCTCTTTACAAAATCCCGCCTTTGTAGTGAACCTGTGGGTTTAATCGTGACGGGGAAGATCATTGGTGTGAAACCAGCCGGTTTTGCAGCTCAGGCTGGAAGTGGCGATGGAGTATGATTCAATGGAAGTGGAGGCAGACACTCACTATCGAATCTCTATCCATCTTCACTGGCTTCAACCACAACTATTCGCATAAGCATCCCTTTGCTGGTTGATCATGGGAAACAGCGATCTGGCCGACCAAATTCCCTAAGCATGGGCAGCGCAATGCGGCTCGGGGACTATAGTTTTGATGGGAAGAGCGATGTTGGACACCCTTCTAATAGTAGGGCCGAATACCACGGCGATCCTCCTTTTTCGACCCATGCTTGGGACTTATTGGACTCGGTTCAGAATGATCACAGGGCTGGCCACTTTCTATACTATAATTGAAGAAGGATGCTTCAGGGCCCTACCTCCCTACCCCTCGATGCTAATGTTGCTGCTTCAACTCCAGCCAATCGAGAGGTTGACTCCCTAGCGCCAGCGCCAACTGCAGACAGTGGTTTGAGCTCTCCCTATCTATATTTGATTGCTACTTTTGGACCATGTTATTTTCTCATGGTTTTGAAAATCATTTCTGATTTCTAGTTTTAGGCTTGATCTATTTGGTGGATGTTTGGGATAAAGATGTGAAAAAATTATATTTTGCAACAATTATTCAACCAAAATTTCTCAAGAAATGGCTGGTAATTAAGATAGAGGAGCATATGCTCTATGAATGTATTGTGATGATGATAATTGTGACAATACATTGAGTGATCCTTTGTTGCTAAGTTTTTGTTTGAAAGGATTTTTTTAAGGTATCTAATGTCTTATGTGATCTTTTGTGTGTTGATTTTTTTTGCATATATGTTGTTTCCTTATAAAATTGTTAGATGTAACATTTCAAATATTAGCATATATATTCTCTTAGGATAAAACAAGAATTTGTTACTTTTACCTAGATTCCTTTCAATAAAGATGATCTTCATGTCTCTCATCGAAATTTTCACATGTTTGAAAGTCCTTCCTAAGAATTGAGAAGTAATCTTATTCGTCTTGATTCAAAGTGACTCCTATAATCATTCATAAAGAGACTAAAGTAGAGAAGATCCATACTAAAATTATTATTCATGGCATTGTCTATATATGCTACCAACTCTTATGGGCTATCTTATAGGTGGCATTCTATTGTCCTACTCATTTAAGACCTTTTACACTTCTAAAATATCAAAAAAATTCATGCATATGAAAGGTTTTGCAAAAAAATTACTATATCTGTCAATTATTATGAACCAATCAAATCAATTTCAACAAAAAATCAAATTTCCACATAATTCTGAAATAACTCAAAAAACAAACTCGTTGTTTATCAACTAAAAATATTTACGATAATCATTTTGATACATTCTAAAGAAGTGCTTGAAAACAAAAACCTTTTGTTGTATTGATTCCTTGATGCCTATAATAAACCACCTATTGAAAGAGAAAACAAGTGCATTTAGAGACTTAGGAATTATATAAAAGGATTCTTACTTGCAACCTAAATCAAATCTCCTAATATGAGCCCACCAAAAGCATTAGTGTTCCCAAAATACCTTTTTCCTTAAGAAGAAAATTTGTAGACAGAAAAAATCAAGTATTAGGCTGCCTCAACTACTTTGCTGAAAATGAAGATGGCATACATGGATTCCTCTTTGAACTCACTAAGTTTGGAGGGTTTTATTGTAGAAAAGAATAAAAAAGTGTTTTATGATGAGACCTAAGCTCTACAATGAACCAGTGGTGAGATTCTCCATGGAATCACAGGTGACTTTTAATCGCTTTCGTTTCCAGTTGGTTTCATATTAGGGGATCACAACGGGGATCACAATAGGGAACATGTAGGTAGGGGCCATCCCCTGATGAACATGAAGGAGGGAGGTGGACATAGTTCCTTGTGGGTTTAATCACTGTAGGATGTAGGAATGGTTTAATCGTTGCAGGTAAAAGGTAGGGTATAATCAACAAATTCATCGTTATACATATTCAAATATTTAGATTCAAATTTTATTATATATTTATCAGATTAATTGGCAATAGCAGAGATGGTGAGAGGTTTCTGTAATATGATATGATCGATTTAAAAGAATAATTTCTTACAAGACCTAATTCGTTGAATAATCCTACAATCATGTATTATTTAAACACTGCATTTTAAATAATGAACAATATAGTTAGCCTGAAACATATTAACACTACTCTCCATATTTAAAATATATCCTAATTAAGGGGATGGGTGACCTAAATCTGCGTGATCAAGTGCCATTATGTAAAATATATCCTAATTATGGATGCTGGTATATATGGTAGTGATAGAAAATCCCTGCTGCAGAACTGTGAGAGCAATGTGTAGTGATCGAGTGATATTTTTTCTCGGTGTTTTGGAGGGGAGCATAAGTGTACCATTAGGAAGGTGGTATAAAATGGAAGCTGAGAGGTATAAGGTTATGAGGTGTGGGTTAGGATAAGATAGGGAGGTAAGTGATGAAGGATGTAATGGTAAAAGAGTAAGTTAGGATATGTTAGGGGTTTGGAAGGTAGGAAAGTGAATGGGGGGAGATAAAAGGATGTGAAGGACAGAATGGGGTTAGGTAGGTGAAGTAAAAGTAAGTGTGTATGAGGTTAAGGTGTAGGATATGATGTAGGAAAGTGGAGGAGGTTAAGATAGGGGATATGAAAGGTAGATGGAAGGTAATAATGATAGGAAGTGAGGTAAAGGTTATGAGGTGTGGGTTAGAAAATAGGATGTAGGAAATGGAAGGAAGGGTCATATCACTTTGAGAGTTTTCACCAAGATGAGTAGCCCGAGTATGGACCTCAAATCTTACAAGCCATGAGGATCCACTTGTAGTAGAGGAGCATATACTTGCATCTTGGGAGCTTATTAGGAGTTCGCCTTGAATTTGAGAAATACATATAGAGGAGATAGAATATTGATCAATACACATTACCTAGCCTCATCATGCATAAATACAAGAGGTATAGACTATAGCAAGCACATATCATGAGCCAAAGGATCATATTCAAGAGTTGCTTCATCTCCAATCCTCTACATTTTTAAGATCCACAAATGGGGTTGAGGATAAGTCTTGTTTACTAATTAGCTTGGACTTATGCTTTGGGTTCCATCTATATGTGAGCAACCTAAAGGCATAATTTTCAATGAAATTTTTGAGAGGACTTACTTCCACCTTGTGGTACTGGGAGGATAAAATGCACCAACTCACATTGGAAACCCTCTCCAGATACCATTTTGGAGTGCTTCAAAGAGTGTTCTATTTCAATATATTTTTGATAGAGATACATAGATGAGTTTCACAATTTACATAATAAGGTTTCATAGTGGCTCAACATGAGAGTTAGTTTTTGGAGTTCTTGTAGTTTGTAGATTACATTCAAGACAAGTTACTTGTCAATTATTTCATTAGGGGTGGAAAGCCCAAAATTTTAGTTTTCCTACACATGGCCAATCCAAATGACTTTAGGGTTGCTATGGCAAAGTCTCTTATGGAAAAGGAGGTACATGGGAGGACACAAGAGGCATGAGAGAAATTTGTAACCTTGATTAAGGGACTAAAGTGTCCATAGGCCTCCCCATCCTTGAAAGGATAATTTAGACTTACTATATGATTTACAAAGAAAAACCCAATAGTATCAATATTAGGGACAAAGGTCTACTAGAGCATAGTAGGGGCCATAGGGTAGTCACATTTGACCATCATAGACACAAGGATATTTTAGGTATGAGAGACTATAGGGCTATCAAGCTAGGCCTTCTATGACTCAACAACCTTTTAGGGGAGAATCTAGTGTTTTTAGTAATTAGGATCTTCTAATTATGGTGTGGCCTATCCAACATAGGGTTATATGAGAGGCACATGTTATGTATATGTTAGTATTAGACAGAGAGTGCCCACAAGGTTTTAGAGTAGGTGGACACCATGCTAGGATGTCAAAGTAGATAGTTGATATGTGGGTCTTTACCCTCCCAACCACTCAACATATACCACCATGGGTCTTTACCCTCCCAAACACACAAAGGTCAAAGGAAGATTCACTGCTACAACACTCACTTTTTGTGACAATCTCAAGCACTTAGGATAGTCACTCCTTTTGTGGCCATTCTTCTTCACACAACACTCTCTAACATTAATTATGATGATAGTGTACCTCCTTAAACCTTCCACCAACACCTAACTCAATACCAAACTCTTTCCCAATCTCGCTAATAGACTAATTAACTCAATTCACTGTGAAATTGTGACAGTCAATGCAAGGTTTAGGACAGTAGTAATTAGGATCTTCTAATTATTGTGGGGCCTAGCCAACATAGGGTTATATGAGACAGGGGTAAGTTCAATAGTGATTTCTCCTCTACAACCTTTGCCAGTCTGTGCGAAAATGAGAGCTTGACAGCATTCTTTCGCTTTTAGCTAGCTAAATTTTTCAAGAATTTTATCTCTAGATTTAATATTTCTTTTCTTGCATGAATCTATTAATTTTGAGATAATAGATCTTGCCTTCATGAATTGATTCTAGTTTATCCCTTTAACCCTGATTAATTTATTTAGAGTGTTTAGTTCCATTTTAATCCTTTCTTTTACAATTAAATATTATTAAACAATTGTAGTATTGTTCCAAATTTGGTGGATATTTAGGAGACACAAATAGGATATGAATGTAATCATTCCATATTTTTGTAAGAGATATTGGAATGAGACTAATAGGAAGAGTAGTAAACATGAGTCACAATGAGCACTTTCGAATAAATCTAAACATTATAAGGAAGAGTAGCTTGGAAAAATAGAAGCATAATTTATTTTCCAATATGCAAGATTATTACTTGGGAAAGAATCTTGAAAGAGGATTGAAAAGATTCCTTGAGCTAACATTGTCTCACTTATCCAAAATTATGAGGAAGGATTCATTAATGAAATGGTCATTAACAAGATGGAGAGAATAATAATTAGGAAGAGATAGATTTCGCATGCTACTAAGTGACTATATTGGAGAGAAACTAGAGGCAAATCATATAGCTTGGCCATGACACAAAGTCTTAGAATAGATGCCAACCTTGGTGAATGGAATGAAAATCCCAAACAATCAATGAGTGGTGAGACAAGTAGAGGCATCTATAAATTTTGTTTTGAATAAAATAAAGAAAAAATGGGACTAAAACCAAGGGAAATGCACATGGAAAGGATATGATGAAAATCAAAATAAATAGTTTGAAGATAATATTAGTTACCTAAAGGATATTCCACTTGATTATTGGGTATATCATAACTATTTGGACAAATTTTGAAACCATTAGAGGTACCTTTTGCTTCTGTAGATGAGGCATTCATTCATGTTGAAGTTGTGATAGCTTATTTGCCTCTTTATAGACAACAAATTATCCATACAAATTATCATATATACTTGTAACCTCCATCCCAAACCACCTATTTCACTCTTCTTCCTTTGTGTACCTCTTTTATTCTTCCATTACCTCTTCGCTTACCTAAATTCAATCCAAAACATAGTGTATATAGCATCAATAAAATTCCATATTTGATTAATATTATCCACAACATATCGAAAAGACAAATACCACACTTACTATGTCATCAACCAAAAATAATTTACTTACATATTCAAAGAGTTCAATAATGGAGAAACATCCATGCGGTGCTCTACACATGTCCTTGAAGGTTCAAGAAATACTTATCCTCTATTGGTCCAAACTTTAAATCACTTTCCATGCATGAAAATAATTGCAACCATACACAAATTCCCACCCAATAGATTCTCTCAAACTAGTTTACTATCTTAACATAGGGTCAAGGAAAAGCGAGCCAAAATAGGAATCCAACTGTCTTAAAAGCCTTCAAGACCATAGTGGTGAGGATTGAATTTCTTTCTTTAGTGGTATCTTTCTCTAGATTAATTAGTTGGGGATTCTATTACAACCTTTTCCTAATTAAAAAAAATATATAAAGATTACATCCCTAAATATTGCATTCATAATAGAATAAATTTCTGCAATATTGAGACTAAATTCATAATAGATTTATAGTGATGATTAAAGAAATATTTAAGAATTGATGTTTTCTTTCTCCCAACTGTCATTGGATATTGGGTGATCTTTGAGGCATTATGTCAAATAGTTCATGTGCCTTATCTAAGCTTACATATTTTGCATGCATGTGTACCTGGGTAGTTGCACTACAACATCTATACTCACTAATCACATTTGGTTGGAAGTTTCTAAATCCATTTCAAACACATCTTGTGCATATCCTGCAATCATAGCATTCCATTAGATCGCGTTTCTTTGATGCATCTCACTAAATAGTTCATGTGCTTTCCTATCTATACTTCCACATTTTCCAAACATGTCAAATAGAGCATTTCCAGCCATAAGCATCTGATATTAATTTCCCTTACCTTCTACTTTGATGGAAGCCCATACTCTATTCCAAAGCTCCCATTTTGGCATAGGTAGAGAGTACGTTGGCAAATAAAACTGATCAAAATGGAAATCTATTTGTTGCATTGACTGCATTGTGAGGACGCTTATGTATTTCATCGACAGCATAAAGTAGGAAAGGACATGAGAATATCTCCTTGGGGAGGTATTCTATGATAGCTGCAAGGTAGATGAGAGTTTCTTATGCCATTTGCTTTGTTCTATGCAGTCAAACATGAGAACACTCTTTGAATTCAATTGCTAATGGTGATTGTCTTTTTAACGGAAACAGATGGGAAGGGACATCAAGGGAAGGAATGGGCCCACAACACACCTAAGCAGTCAAAGCTTAGTGTGTGTTGTTTAAGGTTGCCCCCTTAAGACATCATAATTGATTGGCTCTTCCCTCCTAAGACCTTCAAAAGTCTTTAATGGCTTCATTAAGTCCTTTTGTCTCCCAAATGCACCTGCACCAACTTGAATTCTCCTTCAATGCTTGATTGCCTGTTCACTTGGAATTTAATTGATTTTATAACTAAGAGATCACTTGAATTGTAGGTAGACCCCTTCAAATGACAGGGTAGGCTTCCTTTTATACCTTATATATGTCTTCAAAGCATTTTATCCTGATGGCTTTAAATTAAAGTACTTTCTCTTCTATCTGGTGTTGGTGGAGCAGAGGTTGCATTGCATCATCCTAGGATACATATTTCCGTAGAAACAACACAAGTTAAATGTAGCCCAGGTCGATGCAAAGTAACCTCTGCTCCAGAGATCACGAAAAAATAGAGAAAGAACTTTAATTTAATGCCATCAGGATTAAAGTCTTTAATCAAGATAGATAAATGGTATGCAACTGGATCTATTTGGAATGCATTACCCAAACACCGCAATCGATCAATCACCTTTGAAAAGAAAGTGGTATGATGAAATATTTAGACATAAAATAGATGAAATGCACTCCATACTACTGCTGCACAATATTTTGGTTGATGATATTTTTAAAATAGTAAAGGAAGGTGTATGGAACAACCAAATTCTGATCATTATAAACAATGAATATTTTAAGATCCTTTTATGATATGTAAGTTGAGAATATTTTATGAAAGGTCCCTAAATGAATACACTTTAAACTGATTTTTAATATACCTTGAAGTGTGCAATATGGAAGGTTTGTATTCTTAATCTCCTACCCATTTCTTAATTTAAAAGATGATATCTTTATTAAATATCTTTATTAACTTGATTTCTCCTTCAATTCTTGATGAATGCTTGATTGCATGTTCACTTGGAATTGAATTGATTTTATAATTAAGAGATCACTTGAATTGTAGGTAAACCCCTTCAAATGACAGGGTAGGCTTCCTTTTATACCTAATATATGTCTTGAAAGCATTTTATCGTGATGGCTTTAAATTAAAGTACTTTCTCTTCTATCTGGTATTGGTGGAGCAGAGGTTGCATTACATCATCCTAGGATACATATTTCCGCAGATACAACACAAGTTAAATGTATCCCAGGTCGATGGAAAGCAACCTGCTCTAGAGATCACCAAAAAATAGAGAAAGAACTTTAATTTAATGCCATCAAGATAAAATTCTTTAATCAAGACAAATAAAATTTGAGTTTGATTGTCATCATTTACTTTGCCAAATTCTTCACACGTAACTCCTGAATCAATTTCCTACTCACAAGAATTTAATTATGTCTCAAATATAGGGAAACAAAAGGCTTCAAATAGAAAACTTGAACATGCAACTAAATCCATTGACTAACTAGAAGAACAAAATTAAGAAACGGTTTGATCATCTGAGAGATGTTGTAGACTTGCACCTCACCAGCTAAGTTTTTGCGGGTACAAATTTTTTTTGTTTTGGTTATGGTTGTGGTGTTTATAGGGAGATATTTACAAATTTATATCTATTTTCACTATTTAATGGTTTATGGGTTTGTAATGGTAATTTAATGTTCTTTCATATTTTTGTATATATTCTTTATAATAGCCTATTATATTGATTTGTTCTATTATGCATAATGGTGTGGGTCAGACGACTTCGCCATCGGTGCATGAAAGTGTTGAACGAGTTCTACTTTTAAAAATTACATGAAACATTTTTAATTTATTTGATTCAGTGTTATTTGCAAAAAATGATTATCAATGATGTTTCCTTTCTCCAAGAATTGTCTAGGATCTTTCCATTAGATAATATGTAACATTGAATGACTAAATCTTTTTATTACAAATTCTTATTTAATTTAATTATTATCTGAGTGTGAATTAAAATTTATATATGTACGGAAGCAGAACATACAAGTTGAAGAGTCATGTGCAAGCAAATTTCCTAAAAGAAAGCAAGCAGGCATTATCTTGAATGACATGGAAACAAGCTCATCAGCTGCCTAGAAGAGAGCAATTGGATAATGGCAGAGGAAAGTGTTTTAGGGTGATAAATAGATAGATAGTATGAAATACAAACAAACAATGTCTGGAGTGTCTGATGTGATGTCTCTAATTTATGTCTGGAGGGACTAACTGGTTTTGGAGTCCTTGCGAAACCTATTGGGCCACGCTTGGAGGAAATCAATGTGTTCATGCAAGGAGCACCTTTTTCTATTATGAGAATGATACTTTTGCACCGAGGGATATTTGGAAGTCAATATCCAAAAATTTCTATAGTGTGGAACCAGAGTTGGCAGACTCGAAGTAATTTTTAGCTTTCAGAAGACCAAGAGGTTATGTACATAATCTCCCAATAGAAGGGCAATTTCAAGCATTACCTCTCCCCCCCATGACTATTTAGGAAGCACTTCCTCAGACAAAGGACTATTGGCCTCCATGGGATCAAAGAAAAATATTGAAGCATAGACTCTAGACAATGTGGTGGTGTCCTTTGTGAAGTACTTTGCACTATAATTGAAAATTCATGAGGGAAACTGCAAGATAGTGAAGAGAAATACAATCTTGAAAAGTGGGAAGATTGGATCTTGGTTTGGGTGGGGCCAAGTCAGGTGGCTCCTCTAGAGGTTGATGAGATAGAAATCATATTAGGATTTGAAAAAGATCACACTCATGGAACTTTGTGTGCAAGTGATCGATTGTGGTGTTTGGGTAATGCATTCCAAATAGATATAGTTGCATTCCAAATGGGTAATGTCTTGATTAAAGACTTTTATCCTGATGGCATGCAACTGTATCTATTTGGAATGCATTACCCAAACACCGCAATCGATCACTTGCACATGAAGTTCCACGAGTGTGATCTTTTTCAAATCCTAATATGATTTCTATCTTGTCAACCTCTAGAGGAGCCACCTAACTTTGCCCCACCCAAACCAAGATCCATTCTTCCCACTTTTCAAGATTGTATTTCTCTTCACTATCTTGCAGTTTCCCTTGTGAATTTTCAATTATAGTGTAGAGTTCTTCACGAAGGACACCACCACATCGTCTAGAGTCTATGCTTTAATTTTTTTCTTTGATCCCATGGAGGCCAATAGTCCTTTGTCTGAGGAAGTGCTTCCTAAATAGTCATGAGGGGGAGAGGTAATTCTTGAAATCGCTCTTCTATTGGGAGATGTGTACACAACCTCTTGGTCTTCTGAAAGCTAACAATTATACTTCAAGTCCGCCAACTCTTGTTCCACACTATAGAAATTTTTGGATATTAACCTCCAAATATCCTTCGGTGCAAAACCATCATTCTCATAATAGAAAAAAGGTTCTCCTTGCATGAACACATTGATTTCCTCCAAGCGTGGCCCAATAGGTTTCGCAGGAACTCCAGAACTAGTTAGACCCTCCGGACATAAATTAGAGACGTCACATCAGACACTCCAGACATTGTTTGTTTGTATTGCATACTATCTATCTATTTATCACCCTTAAACACTTTCCTCTGCCATTCTCCAATTGCTCTCTTCTAGGAAGCTGATGAACTTGTTTCCATGTCATTCAACATAATGCCTGCTTGCTTTCTTTTAGGAAATTTGCTTGCACATGACTCTTCAACTTGTATGTTCTGCTTCCGTACAGATATAAATTTTAATTCATGCTCAGATAATAATTAAATTAAATAAGCATTTGTAAAGAAAAAATTTAGTCATTCGATGTTACATATTATCTGACAGAAAGATCCTGGACAATTCTTGGAGAAACGAAACATCATTGATAATCATTTTTTGCAAATAACACTGAATCAAATAAATTAAAATGTTTAATGCAATTTTTAAAAATAGATCTCATTCAATGCTTTCATTCACCGATGGCAAAGCCGTTTGACCCACATCATCTCTCGCCGTTGGAATTACGATGGCCTCCAGGAGAGTACCGACGAGGATGTTGTGCATCCGATGACACTCCTCTGTTGGAATTTTACCCTTAGGAGTAAGAATTCCGATGATAGGCCAAGATCGCGACGGTATTCTTTCGGGGTATGAGCATCCATGGTGGCCGTCGGAAAGGTTGGAGGTGATATTGGAATTGCGACGACCATACAAGGATAGTCAGAACTTCCGACACAAAGTTTTCGATGGCTTTTTTGTCAGCAGTGCAATGAAATTGTGTCAGAATTCCAACGATTTGCCGTCAAAATTTTGACCCGAATGTACTAGTGTGGTCTCCTTGCGTTGTTCAACGTAATGCTTGGGTTTGTGACATGGCTTAACTACCTCATGTGGATTCTATAAGTCTAGTGGTTGTATCGGGCATTAATAGGTCGATCTTTTGGTGCAATGACAACCACACTTGTAACAAAACTATTCTTACGTTTGGAAGTATCTTAAGTTATAAAATTATATCCCCTATGATGTTTTAATATAAGAACAAACTTTATATATAAAGGTGGAGGACCACAAATATTTTAAATCCATATAAGATCCTCTCTTTTGTACTACCTCGAGATACATTCTTATTGGTTGTATGAAACTAGAATGTTTGAGGGACAACTATCACTAAATCTAATGTGAATGCTTTTATGTTTCTATTTTGTATATATGGATGTTGTGAGAGGGTATAATCTTGAAAACAGATGGCTCAATCATAATAATATGATTGAGTTGAGTTTAAAAGCCAATAGAAAAAATGCATATTGAATCTAATAGTACTATAATATAATATAAAAAATAAAATTAGTACAAATTCCTTGATTATATAGACAAGGTGTGATGATGCATGACAACTATTCTTGATACAAATATTAAATGCTCAATGCAACTATTAAATTTCCAAGTGACTAAAAGTAAATCAAGTGAACATGGCCCCATTATAACTAACTTGTAGAAATGAAACCTACAACCTAAGTCAACTTTACATGTGAGTAGATTACCACTAATGTCTAGTTAGGAAATAGCCTCATTCACACTAACAACTCTAAAATAAAAAATGAGTTAAGTAGTGGTGCATGTGTATACTTAGACTCGCAATTTAAATGTTTTGGGTAGATGAATTAGCATATAACAACTAATTAATGCTCTCTATTTTTCCCAACTTTTTAATATTATTCTTTACACTACAATAAAAAGAGAGAAATAATAGAATTATTATAGACTTACATCTTGAACCTTGTTTTATGAAATGCTTATGATGGAATCGATCTAAGAATGTTGTAGGTGAATCTATTTGATTAATAAGCATGCAATACTACAATAATAATGCATATCCTTCTAAATGAATAAACCCATCCTACTAATTTGTAAGAATATTTATGTTCCCATTTGAGTGGAATGGTGACATAGAGCTCCATAATCTATGAGTAAGGAATGTACACAAAATCATGCCTTTTTAATTAGAATGATATTTTTTCTACATTAAATTATCTTCCCACCACCAAATATAAACCCAATGTGTAGAAATAAACTTTCACACATGGAATGAACCAACTATCGACATATATTTTGCACCTATAAATGTAGTTTTTTCTTGATGTCTAGACCCTTAATGAAACATTGATTTTAGTTGGGTCGACAAATATTTTGGAAGTTTGTTAATGGAATATCTTCTCCTAATAATAGGTCCCAAGATTTAATTGAATGAATAATTATTGAATGCAATAAATAGATTACGGACTTTCTCAATGAGTGTCAAATGAAACATAGAACTCAAAATAATTCAATAGAGTGTTGGAAAGACCTATTATAAAATGAGTGATTTAGAATATATTGTTAAAAGAAAACAACTAGCATATATTAATGTACTATGGTGTAACGTGATCAAGGTTGACTATAAGAATCGATTAAATATGTTTGAGTATTAGATGAATAATATATGAAAGGATTCTATATTTCTTGAATGTAAATGGCATACAAAATGACAAAATTATACTTGACATGAACACAGATAGTTTTTTATTTAAAACTCAATTTATAATAATTAATTAAACTTTTCATTTTTTACCTACTTTATTTTATATTATTCATTACACTCTGATCATAAACTTACACGTTGAACCTCCTTTTCTCAAATATTTATGATAAATGTTGATCTAAGTATGATCTAAGTGAATCTGGCTGACTAGTAAACACGTGTCACAACATGAGTAATGAATATCTCTCTGAGTAAATCCTTCTACCAACTCATAGGAATATTATGTAAGCATTTGAGTTGAATGCACACATTATTTGAATGTAAAAGCAACTCATGTTATGTCATGCTATTCTACTTCCTCTTATTGAACTTGGTTTTCATATTTGACCAAAGAACTCATTGAAGCTTTCAAGGCATTCAAAACAAAGCTTTTAGATACTCCAAATAATGATGTTTAGTAGAATTTGGTTCTTTTATACTATTAATAGCAAAAACGGTCAGAGGTTAAAATGTTGTATGTACTTGTAAGATTATATTACTTCAGATATCATAATGATTTGCATATAGCAATGCTTTCTTTATCAGCGAATTTAGAATATTATACACTTTTAGGTTGGTATCATCATGCTCAGCTTGACAATTAACATTGACCAGAAATTCATCTTATTGCAGCTCTAATAGCATATTAATAATGAACTTTTTAATAATTATTCTTTGTTATTATCCCATGTGATCGATATTGAAATATATAGCCACCCTTTTGACATTATTTACCTATTATATTTTTAATATACTTATCTCTTTCAATCTTAACTATTTATATTTTATCTGTTTTATTTTATCATTTTTCGTTTAAAATTTTAACAAAGAAATTTTATTACATAAAATTCATATTTAGAGAATACTATCAATATTTTAACATTTGTACATTTATCATCAATATCAAAATTTTATCACAAATGTGAGATGTTAAATATTTATTAGAGTTATCATATTACATTTGATAACTTCCATTTCTTTTGGTTTAGAGATATCTCTTTTTTTCAAGAGTGAAACCTTTGATTTATTCACTATTCAACTATTTAATTATACTACCGATAGCTTCTGAAACCCTTTGCCAATAACTTCAGTCTGATGGTCAGCAAACTAGAATAGATCCATCAGGAAAAAAACACAATTGATACTATCGAGGATAAGGTTTCGACTCTTGAAGGGAGGACTACTGGTCACGACAAAAGAACTCGAGCAAGTACTAGGAAGATGACCCACCATGCCAAGGAGCTGGAGGAACTGAAGAGTGTTGCTACCTCTATGGTCCAGCTGGAGACAGAAGCAGCGCAGCTTATTATAAACCTTTCTTAGGTCTGTTGCTCGTGGTTGTCCCTTAGTTGTTTTTGTGATGTCCCTTTGCTTCTGTTGGCTTCTTGCTAGCTTTTTATCTTAGCCAGCTGTCTCTTTTTTGTGTTTTTCTCTATCTAATTGGTCTTTAATGTCTCATCTTTTGATTATCTCTCTATAAAAGGGTTTCAAGGCTCCTTCAAAACCTAATTTTCACTTAATCGAAAACTATTTAATTATATAATATAAATTTATTTCAAGATTATTTTAGGATCCCATGGTCCTTGCATTTTTAATCAATAATATTCTTCATATTCTTTTTCATATAAGATTAATTGGCATAACTATATTTAGATAAATCTATGTAGAAGACACCAAGATACATCATTATTAGGGTTCAAATTTTCTTTTGTTTTAATTATTTTACCTAGCTTGAATTCAAGCTTAAGTGATCCCTAACTCAAACCCTATATGTAGTTGTAGCCCTAATTGAACTAACCTTAATTTGTCTATAATGCTAAATGAATTGTAACCCTAACCCTAGGCATAATTGAATTCCAAACCTAAAATCACTTTCAAAAAAGTGTAATGCAGTGTTTTGTTTGTAAACACTTATATGGTTAGACATGTAAGTAAGTTATCCTCCTTACAAAAACTCAAATTTCTTTCCTCCTCTTCAATATTATTTAAGTAAACACAATGTCTCAATTGTGCTAGAACTACTATCTAATATGAAATAAATTTAACCAAATATGCATTGTCATAGATCAAGTGGAATGAATACTCTTAATTAAATATGTCTCACTCCATCCAAAGAAAAAATTGAATTTGTTCATAATAATCATATAATAATAAACTAAATATTTTATTGCTCCAATAGACAATGTAATGAAAATGATAAAGAATTGCATTAAAAAAAATATTTCAAAAAAGAAAGAAAGAAAGAAAGTTTGTGTAACAATGGATGTTTGTAGAACATATTAAAACTATCATATAAAAGATACAAAGACTATCATTTAAATCCCATAATAAAATTAAAGTGTAAATGTTGTTTTTAGGAAGAAAACTATAGACCAAATCCATTTTTAAAACACCATTTATTTGGTATATAAAGTTCTAATTTTGTTTTAAAATAAAATATATATTCCTAAATGTACAATGCAAGAATAAAGCATCAAGTTGTTCATGGTAGTGGAAACTATAAAATGTTTTCTCCATGGTATTATTGTTGATTTAAACAAGCATAGAAAAACATATAATCAACATAAATAGAAGAAATAAACACAACACAAAACAACATAAAGTAAAATACCAAGATAAACACACAAAGACACGAGACAAGAGACACATATTTACTATACACATCTATTTATAAATTTATTCAGGTATGAAATGAAGAGAGGGGGAATGTGAATGGTCATGTGACTTTTGGGCTTCACATTCCCAACAATCTCCCCCTTGAAGTCCAAACAACACAACCATACACTGTGAATCCCTTGCATTTCCAATTCAAAATTCACATTACAACTAGGCCCATCGAATATTTGAGCTTCACCAAACTCTATTCTAAAAAACTTTGAACTAAGCTTCTCCATGTCAAATCAAAGAAAAAAATCTCCTCCTACTATTTCACCCATTAATCCATACTTAGACACACCACTTTTGTTAGGTACAAAAGACACTCCTTCATCATAGTATCCTACTATTGTTCTCCCCCTTAACATTGTTGGCATTTGCATGAAGATTGCATTAATGAAGTTTAAGTGTTGTCATTGATGTCAATTCTAACCGGTAATGGAGTTGTTTTGCAACCAGTAGCTGAGAAAGTGATGGAAACCGGTATTACTATTGTAGCAATGAGATCAACTAGTAACCCTACCTGTTGATATGCCAAACCCTAACCGATGGAGCTTGGTGAATCGGTTGTGTTGATCTACGATTAAATGGTCATCAGAGATGATTATGCCATGTATGCATGATGCACTTGATGAGTTTCAAGTGGTTTTTGGCGCATAGAGATAATTGTTTTATCTTGGGAATGAGTGAGTGCATTTCATGAAGTGGAAACCATATGATGATTTACAAGATTTGATGAGTGGTGATCAAGGAGCGGTCGAGGTTGTCTTGAGAAATGTGTTGATGATTGCTATCTAATCTAATGGTCATGTTTGAACCAATTTGTTTGTAATCTCTATGAGATCTTAAGTTTTGTGATGTGTTACCGAACTATTGTTTTTCTTATAAGGTCGATGAGTTTTTTTGCAATAGTGTTGGCAATTTTGGTTAAGTGTCAGTGTGATTGATTGCCAAACTAGGAGTATCTGCAGAATGTTTGAAGGAAGATAGGAGCATGAATAAGATCTGATCAAGTAGAGTAGTGCTATTTACCTGATCAACAAAAACTTGTTGTTCTCTAACAATTACAACAGTTAAATCCTTTAATCGTGAAAGCTTTAACATGCTGAGTGTTTTGTAAATACTCTAACCAAGTGATCCATTAGCTTGGATTTCAAATCCTCTATCAAGGTTACTCCTAATAGGGTATTATAGTTAATCTCTTAACTGGGCGGTCCTTAACCAGATCTATTCCTAACAAGACATTTTTGTAAAGCTTCTAACAAGGCTTGGCTCCTAACAGGGCGAACGTCAGAAGAGTTCAGAATACTTGTGGGTATTCATCCCAACCAGGGTTTTTCCCATTTGATTTTCCACGTCAAAAATCATTGTGTCAAGTGGTGAATGGTTTTTGTGGTTATGTTTTGATATGGTTAATTTGTTTAACTGGTAAAGCCACTTAGATGTGTTAAGATGTCCGACAGTGATCTAAATTATGCTTTTACTAATGTTAGTAAAGTATTTTTATGTTTTGGTTAAATGGTTTGAGAGTTTGAGATCTATTACACTATTATTTTGTTATGCTTGTCAATCAATAAAATTGACAGTGCAGTTACAGTTTACAATTCAGTGTTTGAACTAATTAGTTCAGTGATTGATTTATGAGTTGGGTTTTGAGTTTGGTGAAAGTTTAGTTTGTTTTATATCTACTAATTCACCCCCCACCCTCTCAGTAGTTATCTGGATCCTTATTGATTCATCATATCATCAATTGGTATCAAAGCATTTCAGGTCCTTTAGTGTCTAAGCCTAACAAATTGAGGTAAAGATCTAGAAGAACATGATGAAGAAAGAAGGTCCAAAGTTGAATAGGTAAAACTACATAATATGGAGTGATAGGATGAAGATCTATATCAAAAGCTTATGAAGTCAATATTGGGAACATGTTGTTACCAAATATACCTTGCCTAGTGGGATTATATTTGATGATCAAAAGAAGGAGCAACAAGAGAATAATCAAGCATTCGAGGCCATTATTAGTTCCTTTCCTAATTCAGAGTATGTTGATGTCCATGGTTTGGATACTATTTATAATGTGTGGCAGAAACTTGAGGATATCTATAGCGGTGATGAGAATGTGAATATTGCCAAAGAAGAGAGTCTGAGAGGTAAATTTGATGGCATGTGGATGGCTGAAGGTGGGAATATTCAATAGTATGGTCAGCGGATCAAAGAGATAGTTGATGAGATCAAGAGTGTTTGTGGTAAAGTGGAGGATACCATAGTGGTTAGTAAGGTGTTGAGAACTCTTCTACTGGTATATGCTATCCGAGTTGCAACCATTCAGTAACTAAATTATATTGATAAAACAAAGGTAACTCTTGACTCCATAATTGGTAAACTAACTGCATTTGAATTAAATGGTTATGATGGTAGTGTTCAGAAATCAGAATCTACATTTAGAGCTTCAGTTTCTAATCCACCAGTGAGGAAAAGTAGAGAAGCCAGTCACAATTATGAGTCTTGATCTAGCTGAGAAATTGATGATGAAGATAGTTTGATTGAGCTTGAAGCATTGTTGGCCAAGCGGTTACCTAGAGGTACCGGTAAGTACATAGTTAAATTACCTTTGAAGTGTTTTGCATGTAACCGGATTGGACATATTGCAGCTAACTATCCTAATGGAGACAATGAGCATAAACATGAGAAGTATAAGAAGTACAAAGGCAAAAGTAAAAGAGATTGCCTCATTGTAGTTGATGGAGAAATCACTGATGAGTAATCTGAGGGAGATGCAAATGAAGACATTGTCTTTGTTGCCATTAAAGAGGAGACATCAAATCAAAAGGCATTAGTTTCTCATATAGATAGTTATGATGATTGGATTATAGATAGTGGTTGTTCACACCATATGACCGATGATAGAAATAAGTTTCTTACTTTGAAGGAATTTGATGGAGGAGTTGTGAGATTTGGAAACGACTCACCCTGCATGGTAAAAGGAAACGGAACCATTTCTCTTAATGGAAAGAGAAGTGCAGATGATGTCTACTTGGTTGAAGGATTGAAACACAATCTTTTGAATGTTTCTCAATTCAATGACAGAGGTTATCCATTGGAATTTAAGAATGAAATGTGCAAAATCTATCGGAGAAAAGGTGAGCTGATTGCAGTCGGCAAGTAGACAAAAGGTAACTTGTTTTACCTAAATCCTAAAGTCAATAGTTGTTTAATTGCTAAATTAGATGATAATTGGCTTTAGCATTGGATATTTTGTCATGTAAATTTTGATAATATTCTCAACGTTATTATTAAGTCCAAGTCGGTAAGAGGTTTGCCTCAGTTGGACAAACCGGTGAATGCTCTGTGTAAGAAATTTCAGTTAGGGAAGATGACATCCTCAACTTTTAAGAGTAAATCTTTCTCAGCAGAGCATTTCCTAGATTTGGTTCATACAGACCTCTATGGACTAGTAAGGACTAGAAGTATTCAAGGTGATCAATAATTTATGATCTTCACAGATGATTGCTGAAGAATGATGTGGGTCATATTCTTGAAGGACAAAATAGAAGCCTTTAGTGAGTTTAAGGCATTCAGGACCTTAGCTGAAAAAGAAAGGGGTAAGAAGATAAAGTGATTAAGAACTAATCAAGGTGGTGAATTTACTTTAGAAGAATTCTCTAGATACTATGAAGACAATGTAATTAAGAGGCATCCTTTTGCACCTAGGACACCATAGTAGAATGGTGTTGCAGAGAGGAACAACCAGTCAGTTGGTGAAGCTGCTAGAACTATGTTAATACAAGGAGGCATTGCTAAAACTCTCTGGAGAGAAGCTGTCAACACAACTATCTACACTATGAACTAGATATTGGTTAAGAGAGGCATATTTATTGGTTACTCCACCAAGAGTAAAGCCTACAAATGTTACAAAAAAATAGACACAAAAGATCCTTGAAAGTGTTGATGTTCGAGTGGATGAGTGCCTCGAAGATATAGGAGAAACCAGTGAGGATAAGAAGGAAGATGAACCTTAAATTCAGATTTTGGAGCCAGAACTGATGAAGCTAGAAGTTGTTGAAATGAATGTTGCAATACCAGTTCAACCAAAATAGGTAAATTCTATAGAAGATAAAGATAGTCAGGAAGAAGAACCTAAAGATAATGATCATGTTATTCCAAGGCATGTAAGACTCAATCATAATCCTGATCAAATTATTGGAGATAAAGATGCAGGAGTATTAGCTAGAAGAAGAATTAGAGATAATTATTGTATGATCTTCACTATTGAGCCTAGGACTGCAAAGGAAGCCTTTGGAGATGATCATTGGATCAAGGCTATGGAAGAGGAGCTTGACCAGATTGAGAAGAACAATACTTGGACCCTAGTATGAAAATTGGTGAACAAAAATGTAATAGGTACTAAATGGGTACTCAAAAATAAACTGAATGAAGATGGAGTAGCAGTAAAAAACAAATCTAGATTGGTATGCAAAGGTTATGCATAGGAAGAAGGAGAAGACTATGGCAAGACATTTGCACTAGTTGCTAGATTGGAAGGTGTTAGAACTCTACTTGCATTTGCAGCATATAGGGGATTCAAAGTATATCAAATGGATGTGAAGTCAACATTTCTAAATGGAATACTGGAAGAGGAAGTTTACATTTAACAGCTACATGGTTATGCTTTGACTGATGCAAAGGATATGTTGTGTAAACTACACAAGGCACTATATGATTTGAAGAAAGCACCAAGACTGTGGTATGAAAGACTATATTCACACCTGATGAAGATAGATTTTCAATTTACCAGTGAAGACAACAATATATATCTCAAGACTGAAGGAGATAAGATATTGGTTAGTGAAGTGTTTGTGGATGATATTATTTTTGGAGGAAATGATGACATGAGTGATGACTTTGCAAATGAGATGAAAAGTGAATTTGAGATGTCTCTGGTAGGAGAGATAAATTTTTTTATAGGATTGCAAATTCAACAGATGAAGAATGGTACCTTTATCACACAGTCCAAATATGTGAAAGAGGTATTGAAGAAATATAGAATGGGAGACTGTAAACCAGTTGGGACACCGATGGTTGCAGGTTGTAAACTATCTAAGGAGGATGATGTTGCATTAATTGATGGAGAGGAGTATAGGTCTATGATAGGGAAATTGCATTATGTTGTTCACAGCAGACCGAATATTGCTCATGCAGTTGATTTAGTTGCCAAATTTCAGAAGAACCCTAAGGAGACACACATGATTGCAACTAAAAGGATATTCAGATATTTGAAAGGTACTATTGATTATGGATTATGGTATCCATATGCAGGTAACTTTGATTTGAAATTCTATACAAATGTAGACTGGGCAAGATATGTTGATGACAGAAATAGTACAATTGGAGCTACATTCTTTCTTGGAGGAAGGCTTGTATCTTGGAGCAATAAGAAGTAGAGTTGTATATCATAGTCCACTATTGAAGTTGAATATGTTGCAACGTATGTGAATTGTACCTAGGCAATCTGGTTGAAACACATTCTGGAAGATTTTAAGTTGAAAATCACAAAACCGGTAAGGATTTTATGTGATAACACCACTGCAATAAATATTTCAAAGAACTCGGTGTTGCATGCTAGATCCAAGCATAGTGAGCTGAAATACCATTTCTTGAGAGAGAAAGTGTAGAGCAAAGATGTGTTACTATGTCACAACCCTCCTTTATCACTTTTTGATTTGATACAATTTCTATTATATCTTTTTGTGGTTGAGCTATTGAATATGGTTGAATAAATATTATAAAACGTTAGATAATGGACCCACATACACACTTTAAGAATATAATTTTAAAAGCCATTATTTATTTTTATTTTTTCCCATTCCCAATTATGGCACATGTTGTAGGAGAAATTAGAAGCTTCTAGAGGAATCTTCATTCTTTAATTCCCTTGCATGCAACTCCCCCACTAGGATATTAATCAATTTTGCATGGATCCAATATTGGAAAAAGAATCTCATTTTCAATTAATTTATCTAGATAGTTGAGTAAAGGGGTTTTTCCTATATATTGTATGCAATTTTCAAAAAGAGGGAGTTGATTATTTTTTTTGAAGAAAAGTTTTCTGAAGTAGTATTTTTTCTAGCAATCACATTCTTCATTTGGAGAATTATTAAGTTTCTCTTGAAGAAATTTTTCCAAGCCTGCAAGGAAGGATCAAGGAAGGCTAGGCTTGAAGATTTGGAGAGGATTCAACATCAAAAGACTTCTCTAGGTTCCCTCCCTTTTTGCATTTGCTAATTGCTTATGTAATTTTTTATATTTTCAAAAGGAAATATCTCCTCTTAGATTGTTTTATTTGAATATAATTTTCTGAAGGAAATTATTTCTTAATTGTTAGATAGATTAATTAGAAAGGAAAATCTATTTTTCATTAAAGAAATGCATTGATAAAAGTACTTTTTAAACATGCAAATGCAGATTTCTCTTTTATTTGTTAATCTGTTTAAAAGAAAGAAATCAAATTCTGCTTTTTCTATTTTTTTTTAAATCTAGAGAAAATCTTGAATCTGGAAAAATCATGCTTTTCAACATATCTACGTTTTTTGAAAATCTCAAATTCTTTTATCTCTGTAAATAGTTTCTTTCTCTATGCATATAATCATTTGTATTGAGAAATCTTGCTATGTGAAATAGTATTTCAAATATGAATTCTTCTCAATATTGTTGTATAAAATCCCTATGGAAAATATTATCTTGCTATTTATTTATTTTCAGAAATCTCTCTCTCTATGAATATTAATTTCCTGAAAAATCTCATCATAAAAATTTATTTTTATGTCAATACAAGGCAAATTTGTTGAATATGATCACTGTGAAATCAAAATTTATACATCTATCTATCTCTAAGGTAATTTAGCTCTCTGTTGTATTGCTGCCTCAAATTCAAGCACAGTGTATTTTTTTGGGGGTCTCCTGTGAGATCATCTGAAATAAATATTCTCTATTATCTTTCATGCTTGTCAGTAGATTCTTATTTTTTTATATATTAACATTTATATATATATATATATATTCCTCTTAAATTAATAAATAAACTAGAATAAGACCATATATATATATATATATATATATATATATATATATATATATATATATATATATATATATATATATATATATATATATTGCAATATTAAACTTATACAAAAATATATATATAAAATAATACAAAGAGGTTTCAAAAAATAATTTTTGCATAAAATAATGGGCCAACGCAGGGGGGCGGAGTTATTAAACCCGTCGGGGAGTGGTACCCTCCACTACCCATGTGGTCACTATTACGACAGTAACCACAGACGGACTGGAGGGGCCCACGGCCATCCCCTCATCACTATGGGCCTACACCTGCAGGTCCGCAGTGGTGACGGGACTCGTGGCCCCCACTCCCACTTGGCAATAAAAGCCACTACAAAAAAAAATTAACTTTTGCAAATTTGGAATTTGTTAAATTTTTTTCTTTAATTTAAATTTTAGTTTAATAAAACTGAACTTAGATTTATAATTAATTTATCTTTAGTAAATTTATAATTAATTTATCTTTAGTAAATTTATAATTGTAAATTAGATTATATCTAATTTTATAATTAGAATCTTTCAATCTATTTGAGATTTATTGGTATTTTAGATTCATTAAAAACAATTAATTCATATTATTATGATTTGATCCAAAATTTGTCTAATGTCTAAATTGGTTGTTGTTTTTGAACTAGTGACTCTATAATTAATTATTCTCATGGTAGAAACAAAACATTGCTTAATCTTGCATGTAAATTACACTAATCTTGCATCATGCAAATTACTCATACATTATTTGCATTTATTGATGAGGAAGTTACATTTTCATCATCTTCATGCAAGTTACACATTTTAATTATCAATATGCAAATTTCATAATTGTCATTATTGTGCAAGTTATATTTCAAGTTTGAAATATTAAATAGTTTAGTTGTAGAAGGATGGTATTTTTATCAAGTGGTTCATGAATTCCATAGAAGTAGTTATTTCAATTATTTAAGCTTCGCAATGTCTAATTATGCACGTTCATTTCATAATTATTTGAAGCATGATGATAATTTAAAAGTTTTCATAACCTCTTAGTTAGAAAACTAAAACCTAGCAGCATTCGGTATTTACCATGCCTCTGGGTCACATTTATAGGTAATGTTGTCATGTTGAACTACTGCACTTAACACCTAATAAAGTTGCATCAATGACATTTATGGAATCGTCCCTATAAATCATCGGGGAGTAATAAGGGACACTTGGAAGTTAAAATCCAAGGGGAGGGTAATCCCCCTTGGATTGATAATCTAATAAGATAATCCTTAAATGATTTGACATCCACTGAGTTAAACCATAGTAAACTCCTTTATGGTTGATTGAGTGAAATGCTTTTATTAAATTGATTTAATCTCGAAGAGTTGTTGATGATTGACAATTTGGTCGTGGGTGACGCTTATGATAGGTATTAGGATCTAGTTGTTTTAGGCCACAAGCAATAGGCCATCTTTAGCCTTTGCTTAAGTGCTACCATCGTGGGTAGCAACTGCAGAGAAACTGTCTAGGACATTGACCCTAGAAAGGGTTGCGTACCCACTGAATAGTTTACATTAAACCATAGATTAGAAAATAGAACTACATACTTTACACCTTGATCCCATGCTAAAATGGGTATGTAGGCAGTCTAGGGATGAAGTTGTCCCTAGTACTTAGGTGTTCATGGATGGGGTCTAGGTTTTGGTAAGAAGAAGGATTGCAAAGAATCCTAATTTGAAATATAAGTATTAAGATCTAGTTGTTTTAGGCCACAAGCAATAGGCAATCTTTAGCCTTTGCATAAGTGCTACCATCGTGGGTAGCAACCGCAAAGAAACTGTCTAGGACATTGACCCTAGAAAGGGTTGTGTACCCACCAAACAGTTTACATTAAACCATAGATTATAAAATAGAACTACATACTTTACACCTTATGATATAAGGTGACGCTTATGATAGGTATTAATCTAGTTTTTTTAGGCCACAAGCAATAGGCCATCTTTAGCCTTTTCTTAAGTGCTACCATCGTGGGTAGCAACCACAGAGAAACTGTCTAGGACATTGACCCTAGAAAGGGTTGCGTACCCACCAAACAGTTTACATTAAGCCATAGATTAGAAAATAGAACTACATACTTTACGCCTTGATCCCATGCCGAATGAGTATGTAGGCAGTCTAGGGATGAAGTTGTCCCTAGTACTCAGGCATTCGTGGATGGGGCCTAGGTTTTGGTAAGAAGAAGGATTGCGAAGAATCCTAGTTTGAAATATAAGTGTAATAAAAGAAAAAGTAATTCAATGCATACTCGGAAGGAATCCTGTATGGATTCGCTTGACTTATCAAGGCTTTAATCCAAATTCTAAGGCAAAATTCAAGCTTGCATTATGTTATTTTGATTTCTCCTAAGGACAGCAACCTTGGTGCACTCCCATTAGAGGAGTGTAGTACTTAGTGAGTAGCTCAGGACTCGAATGGTCCTGATGAGTCTAAGTCTCTAGCCAGAGCACCTCCTATCCCAATTGGATAGATGCCTACCCCATATGGGTAGATGCCTATCTCGTATTGGATAGATGAAACCTTTTGTTTCATATGGCTAGATGCCTAACCCATATGGTTAGATACTCATCCCAGATGGATGAATGTCTAATCCAAATGGATGGATACCCAGAGTATGTGATTGAATCAAACACAAATGTTTAAATTAAATTAAAAAACAAAAAGAGGTCAAAATTTTGTTGGGTTAAGTATAGTGGGTTATTACATGTGGTACTAGAGCAAAGGTTCAAATCTAGGCCTTGTGCTCACTTAAATTTACACAACTAAGGGAATGTCTTGCAATGATAGAGATTAAATTATAAAATCTTAAATCAAGAACTAACTACATAATTTAATTTTCAGGTAAAACCCTACATGGCTAGAGGAAGGGGAAGAGGAAGAGGAAGAGGAAGGGGAAATGGAAGACGTGCAACCACTAGGAGACAATGGGAAGCTAACCATGAGAAAAATCATGAAGAAAACCATGAGGAAAACCATGAAGAAAACCAGGAAGAAAACCATGAGGAAAACCATGAAGAAAACCATGAAGAAAACCATGAGGAAAACCATGAAGGGAATCAACATCACCAAGGGAATAACGAAGATGGGGTCGAGGCTATAATCAACCTACTAACCGAACAAAGGGACAAGATAAACTTCTTGGAGCAATCAATGTAGGACCTTAGGGCAAGGCAGAATGACATTGAAAATTGAAGTGGAATTGAAAATGGGAACCCTGGTAGAAATCAAGTGAATATGATGGACAATAGAAAAGAAAATAACATATTGGAACTCTCTAAGGATTTGAAGAAAATCACCCCCCCTATGTTCGATGGGAGGAAAATTGGTGAAGGAATTGAAAATTGGTAAAATGAAATGGAAAAGTATTTTGAACTAAGAGATTTTAGCGAAACAACTAGGGCCTTATGGGGTTCCTATCAACTCACAGGGGAGGCAGCTAATTGGTGGACCAACACCAAGGAGAAAAATGGGTATAGTAGGGATACGATCACATGGGATCAATTTTTTCACCACTTCCAAAAAAGGTGGCTCCATCAATTGTTCTTTGATGAGAAGGTGACAGAGTTCCATAATCTATGAAAAGGGCCCCTATCAGTCCAACAATATTGGGATAAGTTTGCCAAATTGCTTAAGTACGTACCTATGTACCAAAAAGATGAAGAATGCCAAGCGAGGAAGTTCATTTTGGGACTAAATACCAACATAGAGGTAGAGGTTGACATGCATGGACCCAAAAACATGAATGAAGTACTTGAAAAGTCCCTAAGGCAAGAGGGGAAGATTCAAACCCTAACAGTAGCAAGGCAGAACTATAATGGGAACCACTCTTTTAAAAGGAAGCAGGAATTCAAGGGGAACACTAACTTCAACAAAAGTCAAAGGAATAATTCTTCCAAAAGAAGGCAACCCCTAATTAATATCAGAGGAATGGAGATAATAATAATAATAGGGGAAACTATAATAGGAATGACCAGCAGAACAGGATAACTTATCCACCCAGGGCCAATGAAACAAGGAATGATCCCCCTAGGAATCAAGGCAGGAGGGGTCCTCCAGGTGGATGTTTTATGAGTGGGGGAAAACATTTTGCAAGAGAATGTCCTAGGATACAAGGTTAGATTAGGGCCAATCAACCACAACAAGGGCCCCAACAAAGGATTCATGCAGCAGTTAGGAACCGAAGAGCAAGATTCCAGAATGTTCCCATGGAAACTACAAGTACACTATTTGAACAACCAATTTCAATTCTAATTGACACTAGGTCATTTGAATGTTTCATCTCACCTGAATTAGTAAGAAAATATGCATTAAAATTTAATAAAATGGAGTCATCATGGACGGTTCAATATGGGGATAAGGCAACTAGGGAAGTAACTAAGTGTTTGTCAAGGGCAAGGGTACAATTTCCTGAGTTTGAAAGAAGGGTAGATCTCTATGTGGCACCCCTAGGGTTATATGATGTAATTATTGGATTAAGTTGGTTAATAGATCATCAAGCTAATGTAGATTGCTATAACAAAGTTGTTGAATGTTTGGATGATGGGGGGAAAATGGTCAAAATCCAAGGAAAGTTTAACCCCATTAATATAGAAACCATATCCGCCATTCAATTAAAGAAGGAAAGAAGAAGAGGAGGCCTAATCTATATGGTTGAAATTGATGAAAAAGAAGAGGAAAATACCCCAACCCTTGAAAATACCCCTTTCTTACGATAATTCAAGGATGTATTTCCAGAAGAATTAGTCATCTTACCCCCTAAAAGGAAGTTTGACTTTTCCATTTGTAATAACCCACCATAACTGAATCAACAAAATTGACTATTCTTTTTTTTTGTTTAATGAAATCATTATGTTTTATACAATTGCATACTCTGGGCATCCATCCATTTAGGATTAGGCATTCATCCATCCGGGATGAGTATCTAACCATACGGGTTAGGAAATTGTCCATACGGTACATAAGATTCCATCTATCCAATATGGGTTAGGCATCTACCCATACGGGGTAGGCATCTATCCAAATAGGATAGGCATCTACCCATACGGTGTAGGCATCTATCCAAATGGGATAGGAGATGCTCTGGCCAGAGACTTAGACTCATCGGGACCATTCGAGTCCTGAGCCACTCACTAAGTACTACACTCTTCTAACAAAAGTGCACCGAGGTCGCCGTCCTTAGGAGTAATTAAATAATAGAAGCTTGAATTCTGCCTCAAAATTTGGCTTAAAGCCTCGAGAAGTCAAGCGAATCCATACAGGATTCCTTCCGAGTATGCATTGAATTTCTTTTCCAATTTAATTATCTTATCTTTCAATTAGGATTCTTACTCAACCAAGCCTAGACCCCACCCACGAATGCCTGAGTATGAGGGACAACTGCGTCCCAAGACTACCTACATACCCGCTTCGGCATGGGATCAAGGTGTAAAGTATGTAGTTCTATTTTCTATTCTATGGTTTAATGTAAACTGATTTAGTTTTTCAGCAAGAATCAATCTAAAACTTAATAATAAATTTTAAACAATTTAATCTAATTCCTATCAAGAATTTGAAATACATGGATCTAACTTCTTAAACAGATGAATCTAATTCTTATAAAAATAATTTGAAACTAATGGATCTAAATGAAACAATGAATCTAATTCTTATAAAAAAAAATTCGAAACAAATGATTCTAAATTCTTAACAAATTAATCTACTTCTTATCAAAAATTTGAAACTAATGGATCTAATCTCTTAAACAAATTAATCTAATCTAATTGCAGCAAGGATATGAAAAACTAAATGGAAGAACCTGGATGTTTGAAAATGGTGTAGAATCCCCTATGAATCTCCCTTGATCCTTCAATCTTGAAAGAAGTCCTCCAAGGCCAAGTCTTAGCTGAAAAAATGAAATATGACTACCAAAGAAAAATTTACTTGAAGAATTTTTTTATGGAATAACCAACTCCTTTTTTTGAAAACTTGTATATCTTTTATAAGAAAATTTCCCTTATTCCACTACCTAAATTTTTAATTAAAAAAAAGAGATTCTCTCCCAATTTGGCCTTCATGCAAATTGATTAGACTTACTGGGAGGAGCTACATGCAAGGTGGTGGAGAAGCCTCTAGAACCTTCTTATTCTTCCTACAACATGTGCCATAATTTGGGTGAGGAAATTTAAATAAACAATTAAGAAAAAAAAGTATATTTTCCATGTGTGTGTGTGTTTTATTATTTTTATTCCTTTATAATATGCATTCAATAGTTTATCCAAAAGAAATATAATAGAGTTTGTATTTAAATCCAAAGGAGATAAAGGAGGGTTGTGACATCCTCCCCCACTTTATTTGTGCATCGTCCCAATGCACTTATTAAATGCATTCAAAAGAGTTTAGAGTTCATGTTTAAAACAAAAAAGGAAACAACTGCTACATCTCCATGATATCTTCCCACGTGGCATTATTTTCATCATACTGGTCTAATTGCACTTTGCACTGATCAACCTCACTGTTGTGCAACCGGCACTGGCACCTCTCCAAGATTCTGAATGGCTCTATCATTATTCCTCCCATTTCTTGGACCTGTAAAGCATCCCAATTAAAAATGTGTTTCTCATCAGGTACATACTTTTTAAGAAGAGATACATGGAAGACATCATGATTCGGCTCAATTGGGGAGGTAAGGCAAACTGGTATGCAACTGGATTAATCCTTCCCAATATTTCAAAATGTCCAACATAACGAGGTGCAAGCTTAGTCTTTTTCCCAAATCTTATGGAACTCTTGTGTGGCCTAACCCTTAGGAAGACTTTCTCTCCTACCTCAAACTCCCTTGGTGTCCTGCTTTTGTCTGCATAACTTTTCTGCCTATCTGAGGCTTCCTTCAATCTTTGCCTAATTTCCTTAGTTTTCCTTTCCATTTCTTTCAACATATTTGGCCCAATAATTACTCTATCTTCAAGACTATCCCAGCTCAAAGGTGTTCGACATGGTCTACCATACAAAGCTTCAAATGGTGCCATTCCCAAAGATGTTTGATATGTATTATTGTAAGAAAATTCTACCAAAGGTGGGTACTCTTCCCATTTCCTCTATTGGTCCATGCAGTACATGTGAAGCAGGTCTTCCATAATCTAATTTGTCCTTTCTGTCTGACCGTTGGTTTCAGGATGGTATGCCGTGCTAAAATTTAGTTGAGTTCCTAGAGCTGATTGAAAAGTGGTCCAAAACCTTGAAGTGAATCTAGCATCTCTATCTGATATGATTTTCTCCGGTATTCCATGCAACCTAAATATTTCCTTAACAAAGTGTCTAGCCAAGGTAGGTGCATCATCCGTTAGATTTCCTAGTATAAAGTGTGCCACCTTAGTGAGTTTTTCAATTACCACCATTACTGCATCATGCCTAGAAGGTGACATGGATAACCCTTGCACAAAATCCATGCTAATAACTTGCCACTTGTGTTGAGGTACATCATGCAATTGCAACAATCTGGCTGGGTGTCTATGTTCTACCTTTACTCTTTGACACTCCAAACATTTAGCTACATACTTGACAATATCATTCTTCAACCCTTGCCAAAAGTATAACTTCTTTAGATCTGCATAAAGTTTGTTAACACCTGGATGCCTTGAATAAGGGGCATTGTGAGCCTCCGACAAGACTACTTCCCTTAAGTTCCCTGAATTAGGAATATAGATTCTATTATTGTATCTGAGCAACCCATCTTCATCTAATGTATACCCTTCAAACTTAGGATCGGTTGGGTTGTGTTCTAAAGTCAATTTGACTTGCTCACACCATGGGTCATGTCCTTGTTCATCCATTACTTGCCTTTTGAAAGAGGTTTTGAATGTTGCTATAGTCATCAAGTGTCTCCTCCTACTTAAGGCATCTACCACCCTATTTTCTTTCCCCTTAATATATTCAATTTCAAAATCATATTCACTTAGAAACTCTAACCACCTTCTTTGTCTGGCATTTAAGTGAGGTTGGGTAAAGATGTATTTTAGTCATTGGTTATCTGACTTTAGCTCAAAGGGCTTCCCTAGTAAGAAGTGTCTCCATTTTTGTAGGGCATGCACAATTGCTGCCAATTCTAAGTTGTGGGGTGCATAATTGACTTCATGAGTCTTTAGCTTCCTAGATTCGTAAGCTAACACCCCTTCATTTTGGACAAGTACTCCTAACCCTTCAATAGAAGCATCAGTTATGACTGTGTAGTGTCCATTCGGATCTGGTACCTTTAGAATGGGTGCTAAAGTTAGTTTTCCCTTCAAGATTTGAAATACCTTATCACTTTGCTCGGTCCACACAAACCTTTTGCCCTTCCTTTGTAACGAGGTGATGGGATTTTCTATCTTAGATAATCCTTCCACAAACCTCCTATAGTAACCTGCTAGCCCCATAAAGCTTCTTACCTCTGAAACATTCTTAGGGATTGGCCATTCTATTATTGTCTTTACTTTATCTGGGTCGACTGCTATTCCTTCCTTTGATATTATATTCCCAAGGTAGTGAATCTTTTCCTCAAAGAAGGCACATATGGACAATTTCCCATATAACATATGTTCTCTCAACCTTTGCAAAACAATTTGTAGGTGCACTAAATGTTCCTCTTCATTTCTAGAGTAAATCAATATGTCATCTAGGAATACCAAAATAAATTTATCCAAGTAGTCATGGAGTACACTATTCATTAGGTTCATAAATGCAGCTGGGGCATTAGTTACACCAAATGGAACTACTGTGAATTCATAATGTCCATATCTAGTCCTGAAGGTTGTTTTCGGAATGTCTTCCTCCTTAATTTTGAGTTGATGGTACCCTGACCGGAGGTCTATCTTTGAGAAAACTACCACTCCTTTCATTTGGTCAAAAAGATCCTCTATGCGAGGTAAGGGATACCTATTCTTTATGGTGACTTTGTTCAACATCCTATAGTCGATGCATAGCCTTAAGGTTTCGTCCTTCTTCTTAACAAATAAAACTGGCACTCCCCATGGTGATACACTTGGCCTTATTAATCCCTTAGCTAAGAGTTCCTCTAATTGCATTTTGAGCTCTTGTAATTCAGTTGTGTTCATCCGGTAAGGTGCCCTTGATACTAGTTTAGCTTCTGGGAGTACTTCGATAGAAAAGTCAAACTTCCTCTTAGGGGGTAAACCGGGTAATTCTTCTAGAAAAACATCCTTAAATTCCTTTAAGAAAGGGGTATTTTTGAATGTTGGTGTATTTTCCTCCTTTCCTTCATCAATTTCAACCATATAGATTTGACCTCCTCTTCTCCTTTCCTTCTTTAATTGCATTGTTGAGATTGTTTCTATATTAATGGGTTTAAACTTTCCTTGGATTTTGACCCTTTTTCCCCCATCATCCAAACATTCAACAGATTTGTTAGAGCAATCTACATTATCTTGATGGTCTGTTAACCAACTTATTCCCATAATTACATCATATAATCCTAGGGGTGCCACATAGAGATCTACCCTTGTTTCAAACTCAGGGAATTGTACCTTTGCCCTCGGTAAACACTTAGTTACTTCCCTAGTTGCCTTATCCCCATATTGAACTGTCCATGATGACTCCATTTGATTAAATTTTAATGCATATTTGTTTACTAATTTAGGTGAGATGAAACATTTAGATGATCCAGTGTCAGTTAGAATTGATATTGGTTGTTCAAATAGTGTACCTGTAGTTTCCATAGGAACATTCTTGTATCTTCCTCTTTGGTTCCTAAACGCTGCATGAATCCTTTGTTGGGGCCCTTGTTGGGGTTGATTGGCCCTAATTTGTCCTTGCATCCTGGGGCACTCTCTGGTAAAATGGTTTTCCCCGCACATAAAGAATCCACTTGGAGGACCCCTCCTACCTTGATTTCTAGGGGGATCATTCCTTGTTTCATTGGCCCTGGGTGGATAAGTTACCCTGTTCTGCTAGTCATTCCTATTATAGTTGCCCCTGTTATTATTGCCTCTGTAATTATTGCCCCTATTATTATCATTTCCATTCCTCTGATATTGATTAGGCGGTGGCCTTCTTTCAGAAGAATTATTCCTCTGACCCTTTTTGAAATTAGTATTTCCATTGAATTCTTGCTTCCTTTTAAATGAGTGGTTCCCATTATAGTTCCACCCTACTAGCGTTTGAATCTTCCTCTCTTGTCTTAGGGAATTTTCAAGTACTTCATTCATGTTTTTGGGTCCATGCATGTCAACCTCTACCCCTATGTTGGTATTTAACCCCAAAATGAACTTCCTTGCTTGGCCTTCTTCATCCTTTTGGTACATAGGCACATATTTAAGCAACTTGGCAAACTTATCCCAATATTGTTGAATGGATAGGGACCCTTGACATAGATTATGGAATTCTGTCACCTTCTCATCGAAGAACAATTGAGGGAGCCACCTATCTTAGAAGTGGTGAACAAATTGATCCCATGTGACCGTATCCCTATTATACCCATTTTGTTCCTTGGTGTTGGTCCACCAACTAGCTGCCTCCCCTATGAGTTGATAGGAACCCCATAAAGCCTTGGTTGTTTTGCTAAAATCTCTTAGCTCAAAATATTTTTCCATTTCATTTAGCCAATTCTTAGCCCCTTCACCAATCTTCCTCCCATCGAACTTAGGAGGGGTGATTTTCTTTAAGTCCTTAGAGAGTTCCAATAGGTTATTTTCCTTTCTATTACCCATCACATTCCCTTGATCACTACCAGGGTTCCCATTTTCGGTACCACTTCTATTCTCATAGTCATTATACCTTTCCCTAAGGTCGTATAGTGATTTTTCCAAGAAGTTGATTTTGTCTCTTTGTTCGGTTAAAAGGTTGATTATAGCTTGGACCCCATCTCCATTCTTCCTTGGGTTGTGTCGATCCTCTTCATGATCTTCCTCATGGTTTTCTTCATGGTTTTCTTCATGGTTTTCCTCATGGATTTCTTCCTTTTAACTCCTAGTATGTCTTCCATTACCCCTTCCTCTTCCTCTTCCTCTTCCTCTTCCTCTTCCTCTTCCTCTTCCTCTTCCTCTTGCCATTCTAGGTTTTACCTGAAAGTTAAATTATGTAGTTAGTTTTTTTTTGTTTTTTTAGGATTTTTTAAAAATTAATTTCTACTATTGTAAAACATTCCCTTAGTTAAATAAATTGAAGTGAGCACAAGGCCTAGATTTGAACCTTTTCTCTGATACCACATGTAATAACCCACCATAACTGAATCAACAAAATTGAGTATTCTTTTTTTTGTTTCATGAAATCATTATGTTTTATTCAATTGCATACTACGGGCATCCATCCATTTAGGATTAGGCATTCATCCATTCGGGATGAGCATCTAACCATACGGGTTGGGCAATTGTCCATACGGGACATAAGATTTCATCTATCCAATACGGGATAAGCATCTACCCATACGGGGTAGGCATCTATCCAAACGGGATAGGCACCTACCCATACAAGGTAGGCATCTATCCAAATGGGATAGGAGATGCTCTGGCCAAAGACTTAGACTCACCGGGACCATTCGGGTCCTAAGCCACTCACTAAGTATTACACTCTTCTAACAAAAGTGCACCGAGGTCACCGTCCTTAGGAGTAATTAAATAATACAAGCTTGAATTCCACCTCAAAATTTGGCTGAAAGCCTTGGGAAGTCAAGCAAATCCATACAGGATTCCTTCCGAGTATGCATTGAATTTCTTTTCCAATTTAATTATCTTATCTTTCAATTAGGATTCTTACTCAACCAAGCCTAGAGCCCACCCACGAACGCCTGAGTACGAGGGACAACTACATCCCAAGACTGCCTACATACTCACTTCAGCATGGGATCAAGGTGTAAAGTATGTAGTTCTATTTTCTATTCTATGGTTTAATGTAAACTGATTTAGTTTTTCAGCAAGAATCAATCTAAAAGTTAATAATAAAATTTAAACAATTTAATCTAATTCCTATCAAGAATTTGAAATACATGGATCTAACTTCTTAAATAGATGAATCTAATTCTTATAAAAAAAAATTGAAACTAATGGATCTAAACGAAACAATGAATCTAATTCTTATAAAAAAAAATTCGAAACAAATGATTCTAATTTCTTAACAAATTAATCTACTTCTTATCAAAAATTTGAAACTAATGGATCTAATCTCTTAAACAAATTAATCTAATCTAATTGTAGCAAGGATATGAAAAACTAAATGGAAGAACCTGGATGCTTGAAAATGGTGTAGAATCCCCTATGAATCTCCCTTGATCCTTCAATCTTGAAAGAAGTCCTCCAAGGCCAAGTCTTAGCTGAAAAAATGAAATATGACTACCAAAGAAAAATTTACTTGAAGAATTTCTTTATGGAATAACCAACTCCTTTTTTTGAAAACTTGTATATCTTTAATAAGAAAATTTCCCTTATTCCACTACCTAAATTTTTAATTAAAGAAAAGAGATTCTCTCCCAATTTGGCCTTCATGCAAATCGATTAGACTTAGTGGGAGGAGTTACATGCAAGGTGGTGGAGAAGCCTCTAGAACCTTCTTATTCTTCCTACAACATGTGCCATAATTTGGGTGAGGAAATGTAAATAAACAATTAAGAAAAAAAAGTATATTTTCCATGTGTGTGTGTGTTTTATTATTTTTATTCCTTTATAATATTCATTCAATAGTTTATCGAAAAGAAATATAATAGCGTTTGTATATAAATCCAAAGGAGATAAAGGAGGGTTGTGACACTATTGACTTACTACTGGGAGTTGAACCAGTATCAAGAGAACCTTACCAAATGAACACAACTGAATTACAAGAGCTCAAAATTCAATTAGAGGAACTCTTAGCTAAGGGATTAATAACGCCAAGTGTACCACCATGGGGAGCACTAGTCTTATTTGTTAAGAAGAAGGATGGAACCTTAAGACTATGCATCGACTATAGGATGTTGAACAAGATCACATTAATGAATAGGTATCCCTTACCTCGAATAGAGGATCTTTTTGACCAAATGAAAGGAGCAACAGTTTTCTCAAAGATACACTTCCGATCAGGATATCATCAACTCAGAATTAAAGAGGAGGACATTCTAAAGACAACTTTCAGGACTAGATATGGCCATTATGACTTCATAGTAGTACCTTTTGGTGTAACCAATGCCCCAGCTACATTTATGAACCTAATGAATAGTGTACACCATGACTACTTGGACAAATTTGTTTTGGTATTTTTGGATGACATATTGATTTACTCAAGGAATGAGGAGGAACATTTAGTACACCTACAAATGGTTTTACAAAGGTTGAGGGAAGATAAGTTATATGGGAAACTGTCAAAATGTGCCTTCTTCAAGGAAAAGATTCACTACCTTGGGCATATAATATCAAAGGAAGGAATTGCAGTTGATCCAGATAAGATAAAGGCAATAGTAGAATGGCTGATCCCTAAAAAAATTTCAGAGGTAATAAGCTTTATGGGGCTAGCAGGGTACTATATGAGGTTTATGGAAGGATTCTCTAAGATAGCGAACCCCATCACCTCATAGGAGAGGAAGGGTAAAAGGTTTGTGTGGACAGAGCAAAGTGATAAGGCATTCGAAATTTTGAAGGGAAAACTAACTTCAGCACCCATTTTCAAGGTACCAGATCCAAATGGACACTTCATAGTCATAACTGACGCTTCTATTTAAGGTTTAGGAGGAGTACTTATCCAAGATGAAGGGGTAGTAGCTTACGAATCTAGGAAGCTGAAGACTCATGAAGTTAATTATGCACCCCATGACTTAGAGTTAGCAATGATTTTGCATGCCCTACACAAATGGAGACACTTCTTACTAGGGAAGCCCTTTGAGTTAAACTCAGATAACCAAGGACTAAAGTACATCTTTACCCAATCCCACTAAAATGCTAGACAAAGAAGGTGGTTAGAGTTTGTAAGTGAATATGATTTTGAAATTGAATATATTAAGGGGAAGGAAAATAGGGTGGCGGATTCTTTGAGTAGGAGGAGACACTTGATGACTATAGCAACATTCAAAACTTCTTTCAAAAGGCAAGTAATGGATGAGCAGGGACATGACCCATGGTATGAGCAAGTCAAATTGACTTTAGAATATGATCCAATAGATCATAAGGTTGAAGGGTATACATTAGATGAAGATGGGTTGCTCAGATACAATAATAGAATGTATGTTCCTAGTTCAGGAGACTTAAGGAAGGTAGTCTTGTCGGAGGCTCATAATGCCCCTTACTCAGGGAACCCAGGGGTTAACAAACTTTATGCAGACCTAAAGAAGCTATACTTTTGGCAAGGGATGAAGAATGACATAGTCAAGTATGTGGCTAAATGTTTGGAGTGTCAAAGAGTAAAGGCAGAGCATAGACATCCTACTAGATTATTACAGTTACATTATGTACCTCAACACAAGTGGAAAGTTATTAGCATGGATTTTGTGCAAGGGTTGCCCGTGTCACCTTCTACACATGATACAATAATGGTGGTAATTGACAAACTCTCTAAGGTGGTACACTTTATACCAGGGAATCTAACGGATGATGCACCTACCTTGGCAAGGCGCTTTGTTAAGGAAATATTTAGGTTGCGTGGAATGCTAGAGAAAATCATATCAGATAGAGATGCTAGATTCACTTCAAGGTTTTGGACAACTCTTCAATCAGCTCTGGGAACTCAACTAAATTTTAGTACTACAAACCATCCTGAAACTGATGGTCAAATAGAGAGGACAAATCAATTTTTGGAAGACCTACTTTGCATGTACTGCATGGACCAACAAAAGAAATGAGAAGATTACCTACCTCTGGTAGAGTTTTCTTACAATAATACATATCAAACAACTTTGGGGATGGCACCTTTTGAAGCATTGTATGGTAGGCCATGTCGAACACCTTTGAGTTGGGATAGTCTTGAAGACAGAGTAATTGTTGGACCAGATATGTTGAAGGAAATGGAAAGGAAAACTAAGGAAATTAGGCAAAGATCGAAGGAATCCTTAGATAGGTAGAAAAGTTATGTAGACAAGAACTGGACACTAAGGGAGTTTGAGGTGGGAGAGAAAGTCTTCCTAAGGGTTAAGCCACACAAGAGTTCCATAAGGTTTGGGAAAAAGACTAAGCTTGCACCTCGTTATGTTGGGCCTTTTGAAATATTAGAAAGGATTAATCCAATTGCATATAGGTTGGCCTTACCTCCCCAGTTGAGCTGAATCCATGATGTCTTCCATGTATCTCTTCTTAAAAAGTATGTACCTGATGAGAAACATATCTTGAATTGGGATGCTTTACAGGTTCACAAAATGGGGGGAATAATGATAGAGCCATTCAGAATCTTGGAGAGGCACCAATGCCAATTGCGTAATAGAGAGGTTGATCAATGCAAAGTACAATGGAATTAGTATGATGAACATAATGCCACATGGGAAGATACTAGGGAAATGCAATAGTTGTTTCCTTTTTTTTTTTAAACTAACCATGTACTATAGACTCTGTTTGGATACATTCAATAAGTGCATCAAGATGATGTACAATTTAAGGGGGGGAGGATGTCACAACCCTCCTTTATTACTTTTTGATTTGATACAATTTCTATTATATCATTTTGTGGTTGAGCTATTGAATATGGTTGAATAAATATTATAAAAGGTTAGATAATGGGCCCACATACACACTTTAAGAATATAATGTAAAAAGGCATTATTTATTTTTTATTTTTTTCCCATTGCCAATTATGGCACATGTTGTAGGAGAAATTAGAAGCTTCTAGAGGAATCTTCATTCTTTAATTCCCTTGCATGTAACTCCCCCACTAGGATATTAATCAATTTTGTATGGATCCAATATTGGAAAAAGAATCTCATTTTCAATTAATTTCTCTAGATAGTGGATTTAAGGGGTTTTTCCTATATATTGTATAAAAATTTCAAAAAGAGGGAGTTGATTATTATTTTTGAAGAAACGTTTTCTCAAGTAGTTTCTTTTACGGTAGTCACATTCTTCATTTGGAGAATTGTTAAGTTTGTCTTGAAGATATTTTTCCAAGCTTGCAAGGAAGGATCAAGGAAGGCTAGGCTTGAAGATTTGGAGAGGATTCAACATCAAAAGACTTCTCCAGGTTCCCTCCCTTTTTGCATTTGCTAATTGCTTATGTAATTTTTTATATTTTCGAAAGGAAATATCTCCTCTTAGATTGTTTTATTTGAATATAATTTTCTGAAGGAAATTATTTCTTAATTGTTAGATAGATTAATTAGAAAGGAAAATCTATTTTTCATTAAAGAAATTCATTGATAAAAGTACTTTTTAAACATGCAAATGCATATTTCTCTTTTATTTGTTAATTTGTTTAAAAGAAAGAAATCAGATTCTACTTTTTCTATTTTTTTTAAAATCTAGAGAAAATCTTGAATCTGGAAAAATCATGCTTTTCAACATCTCTACTTTTTTTGAAAAACTCAAATTCTTTTATCTCTGTAAATAGTTTCTTTCTCTATGCATATAATCATTTGTATTGAGAAATCATGCTATGTGAAATAGTATTTCAAATATGAATTCTTCTTAATATTGTTTTGTAAAATCCCTGTGGAAAATATTATCTTGTTATTTATTTATTTTCAGATATCTGTCTCTATCTATGAATATTAATTTCTTGAAAATCTCATCATAAAAGTTTATGTTTATCTCAATATAAGGCAAATTTGTTGAATATGATCACTGTGAAATCAAAATTTATACATTTATCTATCTCTGAGGTAATTTAGCTCTTTGTTGTATTACTGCCTCAAATTCAAGCACATTCTATTTTTTGGGGGGGCTGCTGTGAGATGATCTAAAATAAATTTTCTCTATTATCTTCCATGCCTATGAGTATATTCTTATCTTTTTTATATATTAACATATATATATATATATATTGGAATATTACACTTATACAAAAAAATATATAAAATAATACAAAGTGGTTTCAAAAAATAACTTTTGCATAAAATAACGGGCCAATGCAGGGGGGCAGATTTATTAAACCCATCGAGGAGTGGTACCCTCCACTACCCCTACAGTCACTGTTACGGAAGTAACCGTAAAGGCAGTGGAGGGGGCCATGGTCGTCCCCTCATCACTGCGGGCCTACACCTGCAGGTCTCCAGTGTTGACGGAACCTATCGCCCCCACTCCCGCTTAGCAATAAAAGCCACTACAAAAACAAATTAATTTTTGCAAATTTGGAATTTGTTAAATTTTCTTCTTTAATTTTAATTTTAGTTTAATAAAATTGAACTTAGATAGATTTATAATTAATTTCTTTAGTAAATTTATAATTAATTTATCTTTAGTAAATTTATAATTGTAAATTAGATTATATCTAATTTTATAATTAGAATCTTTCATTCTATTTGAGATTTATTGGTATTTTAAATTCATTAAAAATAATTAATTCATATTATTATGATTTGATCCAAAATTTGTCTAATGTCTAAATTGGTTGCTATTTTTAAATTAGTGACTCTATAATTAATTATTCTCATGGTAGAAATAAAACATTGCTTAATCTTGCATGTAAATTACACTATTCTTGCATCATGCAAATTACTTATACATTATTTACATTTATTGATGAGCAAGTTACATTTTCATCATCTTCCTGCAAGTTACACATTTTAATTATCAATATGTGAGTTTCATAATTGTCATTATTGTGCATGTTATATTTCAAGTTTGAAATATTAAATAGTTTAGTTGTAGAAGGATGGTATTTTTATCAAGTGGTTCATGAATTCCATAGATGTAGTTATTTCAATTATTTAAGCTTTGCAATATCTAATGATGCACATTCATTTCATAATTGTTTCAAGTATGATGCTAATTTAAAAGTTTTCATAGCCTCTTAGTTATAAAACTAAACAAAGGGAGTTGGAAAACTAAAACCTAGCAGCAATCGGTATTTACGGTGCCTCAAGGTCACGCTTACGAGTAATGTCGTCATGTTGAACTACTACACTTAATGCCTAATAAAGTTGCATCAACGATGTCTATGGCATCATCCCTATAAATTGTCAGGGAGTAATAAGGGACACTTGGAAGTTAAAATCCAAGGGGAGGGTAATCCCCCTTGGATTGATAATCTAATAAGATAATCCTTAAATGATTTTACATCCACTGAGTTAAACCATAGTAAACCCCTTTAGGGTTGATTGAGTGAAATGCTTTTATAAAATTGATTTAATCTCGAAGAGTTGTTGACGATTGACAATTGGGTCAAGGTTGACACTTATGATAGGTATTAGGATCTAGTTATTTTAGGCCACAAGAAATAGCCCATCTTGAGCCTCTACTTAAGTGCTACCATCTTGGGTAGCAACTACAAAGAAACTATCTCGGACATTGACCCTAGAAAGGGTTGCGTACCCACCAAATGGTTTACATTATACCATAGATTAGAAAATGGAACTACATACTTTACGCATTGATCCCATGCTGAAATAGGTATGTAGGCAGTCTAGGGACGAAGTTGTCCCTAGTACTCAAGCGTTCGTGGATGGGGTCTAGGTTTTGGTAAGAAGAAGGATTGTGAAGAATCCTAATTTAAAATATAAGTGTAATAAAAGAAAAAGTAATTCAACCCATACTCAGAAGGAATCCCATATGGATTTGCTTGACTTCCTGAGGCTTTAAGCCAAATTTTGAAGCAGAATTCAAGCTTGCATTATGTTATTATTATTTTTCCCGAGGACGGTGACCTCGGTGCACTCCTATTAGAGGATTGTAGTACTTAGTGAGTGGCTCAGGACCCAAATGGTCTCGATGAGTCTAAGTCTCTAGCCAGAACACCTCCTATCCCAGTTGGATAGATGCCTACCCTATATGGGTAGATGCCTATCCCGTATTGGATAGATGAAACCTTCTATTTTGTATGGACAGATGCCTAACCCATATGGTTAGATGCTCATCCCGGATGGATGAGTGCCTAATCCAAATGGATGGATGCCTAGAGTATGTGATTTAATCAAACACAAATGATTAAATTAAACTAAAAAAAAAAAAGAGGTTAAAATTTTGTTGGGTTAAGTATAGTGGGTTATTACATACTAGAGCATGTATCTACCAAGGACTAGCTAGCGGATATGTTTACTAAACCTCTGCCTAAGACTACTTTTGATTATCTTAGAATTTAACTAGGGGTTGTGCCCCTACATGAGGTCAGTTGAACATATATGGATGACATCAGTCTCAAAGCTTATTGAAGATCTTGAAGCAGGATTGGTGTAGAGTGGAGCTACTCCATAGGCGGAGCAGCTTGTTGCAAAACAATGAAGTATGACACTGTATGTTTTACTTTCACTTTGGCATTGTTGTCAAAGGGGGAGAAGAATTGTATGATTATGGGAAGTAGAATTGTATGGTTAATAGAGAGAAGAACTATAGCCAGTTACCAATTAAAGACATGGAGACTCAGTTGAAGGAGAGTACATGGTAAAATGTAAACCAAGATTCCTATACTTGTGTATGTGCATTACTCTCAATCCCCACAATCAAAAGGTATTGATATTTGTATTTCCATTAATACCAAAGGGGGATATTTTTGGTATTTGCATGAATATTGCATTAATGAAGTTTAAGTGTTGTCATTGATGTCAATTCTAACCAGTAATGGAGTTGTTTTGCAACCAATAGTTGAGAAAGTGATGGAAACCAGTATTACTATTGTAGCAATCAGATCAACCAGTAATCCTACCTATTGATATGTCAAACCCTAACCAATGGTCTTTGTGAATCGGTTGTGTTGATCTATGATCAAATGGTGATCAGATATGATTATGCCATGTATGCATGATGCACATGATGAGTTTCAAGTGGTTTTCGGTGTGTAGAGATAATAATTTTATCTTAGGAATGAGCAACTACATTGCATGAAGTGGAAACCGCGTGATGAGTTACAGGATTCAATGAGTGATGATCAAGGAGCGGTTGAGGTTGTCTTGAACAATGTGCTAATGATTACAATCTAATCTAACGGTCATGTTTGAACCGATTTGTTTGTAATCTCTATGAGATCTTAAGTTTTGTGATGTGTTACTAACCTATTGATTTTCTTATAAGGTCGATGAGTTGTTTTGTAATACTGTTGGCAATTTTGGTTAAGTGTCAGTTTGATTGATTGCTGAACCAAAAGGAGTATCTACAAAATGTTTGAAGGTAGATAGGAGCATGAATAGGATTTGAATAGGCAGAGTAGTTTGATTTACCATATCAGCAAAACTTTGTTGTTCTCTAAAAATTACAATAGTTAAATCCCTTAACCGGGTAAGCTTTAATAGGCTTGGTGTTTTGTAAATCATCTAACTAGGTGATCCATTAGCTTGGATTTAAAATCCTCTATCGAGGTGACTCCTAATAGGGTATTTCCTTTAACAGGGTATTATAGTCAATCTCTTAACTAGGTGGTCCTTAATCAGATTTCTTCCTAACAAAACATTTTTGTAAAGCTTCTAACAAGGCTTGTCTCCTAACAGGGCAAACTTTAGAAGAGTTCTAAATACTTGTGGGTATTCATCCCTACCATGGTTTTTCCCATTTGGGTTTCCACGTCAAAAATCATTGTGTCAAGTGGTGAATGGTTTTTGTGGTTATATTTTGATATGGTTAATTTGTTTAACTGGTAAAGCCACTTAGATGTGTTAAGATGACCGATAGTGATCTGAATAATAATTTTACTAATGTTAGTAAAGTGTTTTGATGTTTTGGTTAAACAACTTGAGAGTTTTATATATGTTACACTGTTATTTTGTTATGCAAGTCAACCGGTAAACTTGATAGTGTAGTTGCAGTTTATAGTTTAGTGTTTGAACCAATTACTTCAGTGATTGATCTATGAGTTGGGTTTTGATTTTGGTTAATGTTTAGTTTGTTTTATATCTATTGATTCACCCCCCCATCTCAGTAGTTGTTTGGATCCTTATTGATTCATCATATCATCAAACATAACATCCAAAAGATCATGATTAGTTCCAATTCTAAAATAAATAAAACGCAACCCCTTCATCAAGGCTTTGATCACGCGACCCATTTGTTGGCAAATGCACACTCCAATGAGAAATTGTAGGTGATTGAAGGTATTGTCATTGATGGCAACCTTGCAATCATGTGATACCAGTAGACAGACACAAGAAATGGCACTGGCAGACTCTACACCGGTATAAATAATATCGACACTGAAAAGAAGAATATCGGCACCCTGGCCGACAACAATTTTGTATAAATTCATTTTGTAATTAATTGTAAAATAGTTTATAAGTCAACATGGCAGATTTTAATATGACTCATATATGTATGAGATCATTGTAGATCATTTAGTGTGTAGGATATGATGCAAAATATAGAAGGTAGCAGACCTAATATGCGAATTATTGGATAAGGGTTTATGTATGTAGCAAAGCTTAAACTGGTATTGAATCTGGCATAGAAGATGCTAATCTAAAGTAGTACAAGACATTGGATTACTATAATCCATCTTTGTAAGTTAGCGTGACTTCCTTTGTAATTGAGCAGTGAACTCTAGGCACTTGGCCTTCCTACATGTGCAGGCCCCTATTGTAGTAGTAATATTCACTTATTGGCCAGTAAGCGAATATTTTGGGTCACAAATCCCACCAATGTTTTTCCCACACCGGGTTTCCTCATTAAAATATTATGTCATGGTGTGATTTTTATGTTGTGGTTGTTATTCTTATTTGATGCATTATTTCTTCTTTACCGGTACACAGTTTTAATATGTTTTTCATGTCATAAGATAAGAATATTAATATACCGGTTAGATACTGATTCATGCCCCCTTTCAGTATCTTTGGGAATCCTAACAATTGGTATCAGAGATTGGTCCTCTATTTTTGAAAGCCTAATAGCTTGAGGAAATCTTGACACCAGTAGAGATGGAAAACTTGAGAAAGCAATTGGAAACAACTCTTTCAGACTATGATGTAGAAAAAGTGAAGAATATTAAACTTGAGGATCATCTAAAGGCTTCTTAGGATATTATTCAAGCACTTCAAGAAAATTTTACTATTGCAAGGATCAAGAGGAGAGAACTTTGTGAAAAGATATAGAATGATGAAAATTAAAAGGAAAGTCTTAATGATTTGGTAAACAAGCTAAGACAAGAAATCAGTACAACAAAGAATGAGATGCAAGATATGACTATGAGGTTTTGTAAAGAAATTGAAGATAGAAAGAAGAATGAAGAAGACTTGGTTAGAAGACTGAATGATGTTGGAAATAAAAACACGAGACTCGGTCATGAGAATGATATGCTAAAGACAGATCTAATTCACTTAGAACATGATAAAACAACTCATGAGACAAAAGGACTTCTTGGAAAATGAATTGGCTACTGCAAATCAACACAAGGAGAAATTCAAGAAAATTTCAAAGCAACTTGATGACATGCTGAAGAATCAGAAACCTAATGGTGATACAAATGGCCTTGCCTTTGAAGTTGGTGAAAGCTTCGGTATTGCAAACAATCATGATCATTGTAAACCGGTAAGACAACCTAATGCTTACAAATTTAATGGGAAATTCTTTAATTGTAACAAGTATGGTCATAGAGAAAATCTATGTAAATCTAGAAATTATCAGAACACTAATACACCCACCGGTCAATGTTCTAAATGCAACAAAGTTGGTCATAATTCATAAAATTATAGAATGAATGTAAGATGTTATGTTTCTAGAAGATTTGGGCACCTATCTAATCAATGCAGAACACATACCGACATAGGATATGGGAAGGCTATTCAGAAAAACAATGTGACTTGTTATGCTTGTAATAAGATTGGACATTACAAAATTTGGTAGAAGCAAGTCCCCTCCAACAAATAACAAAGGTCCTAGTTTGAAAGGTAAAGAAAAGGTTGAAGAGGTAAAGCAAGAATTCTCAAAACAATGGATCAGAAAGTCAGATCAAAATGTTGATGGGAATACTCCTCCACTAGAAGAATAGAGTAACACTCCACTGGCAGGAGACTCTTCATCTAACTGAAGGAAAATCCTTTGGGGGTTTAGCAACAAAATGAAAAACATGCTATTATTCCCTCGAATGATAGTGAGAAGTTGAAATTACTTCTATACCAGCAGATGAGTTAAGTTGTGACTTAACTAACAAGCATTAAATATGGTAGTTGGAGAAAATAACATTATAAAGAAAGTGTTTTGGCTCCTTTTTCATTCACTGAGTATTCAAATCTTTGAGAGCACGAAAATTCCTGAGAAAAGGCATTCTTAGCAAAGAAGTGAAGCAATTCATCCAAGCATTCATCCTTAAGGAAGATTGAGGTATTTATAACTATGGCTTCTTCATCCACTCTTGAATTTATTGCAAACCCTACTATTGTTGAGGTTGTTAAGCACCCTAGACCCATATTCAAACTGGTTCCTGAAATTGCGAAGAAAGATGATAGCATAGGTGTATTTTCTCAAATTCCTAAGGGAGTAGTATATGCTAAAGACCCTAGGATGTATATACATTGTCATATTGAGGAATTGGGTAATGATGAGATCAATAACATGTACAAGGCTATGATTTGTGATGTAGATGGAAATGTCAAGCTAGAACACAAGATAGTAGAAACCCTAGGTTTTGTGGATATCCTTAGCATCCCTAATTTTCCTGAGGATATTATAATAATTGTTCTAAGCAGAGTACATGGTGAATTCTTCTGGTTGGATTCAATTTATAAAATCACAAAGGAAGAAATTAAGGCAGTAACAAGGTTACCTTCCACCGGTAGCAGACCTGACAAAACCAAAAGATTCTCAAATGACATAGTGATGGGTTTAACAGGTGCAACTTTTGACAAAAGGTCTCTAAGGGTAAACGATGTAAAAGACATCAATGTCAGATTTATCAGTATGGTCTTAGGTTATAAAGCTACACATGCAAATAGGTTTAACTCAATTTCTAGCCTATGTATCAAAAGTGCCTATGACATGGTTAATGATAATGCAAGAGTAGATGTATGTGAATGGCTCAAAGATGAGCTGGTAGATAATCTGAAGAAGATCAAAGGAGATAAGAAAGGAACATTCAGATTTGGAAATTTGCTTGTTTGTCTAATGTTGTACATAACTAAACAAGTACCCGATACTGGTAGAAGGGATTTTGGTTTTGATATACGAGTAGGAAAGAAACTGTTGGATCTATTGAGCAATATGGGAGAAAACCAGGAGAAAAACTTAAATGAACATTTTCAATCATTGAAGGCTCAAATGAAAACTAGAGTAAGAGTGCCACAAGCTATTATGGACAAATATCAGAAAGAAATTTGTTTTGTAATCAAGAAAGATGAAATCTAGATGAAGGCAGTTGTCCCTAGAACTATCTGGGTAACTAAAATGGGCTATGAAACAGATGACAATATTATTGAAACTTATGCAAAAGCCCTCCTTGAAGCACCAAAGGAACCCACTGAGAAAGTTTTTGGAAATGTTGAAACAATAGAAAGTGGAATTCAATCTAGAAAAAGGGTGAAGAAGGTCAAAGAAATAGTAAGAAAGGAACTTGGGAGGCTACAAAAATTTAAAAAGATTTCTTGAAACAAACTAGTATAAAGGAAAGTGAGTTGGAAGGTCTTCAACCAGAAGCTCACCTTTCACTAGTTGGAACTTCCTCTGAAAGTGGCATACCGACAGCATTCAAAAGGGTAGATAGAAAAAGAAAACCCTCATTGGTACCCTCATCTACACCCAGGAAAACAAGGCAAAAACAATAGGCAGTGACGCCTCCAGCGAAAAAGATGACTCCTAAGAAAAAGAAGGTAAAGCAAGATATTGCTCCACTGGATAAACTCTTGAGCGAAATAATTGAAGATGGAAAATTCAAAAACATCAGCAAAATATACAACACACTATCTACAGATGACAAGGAAAGCATAGAGAATAGTGTAATTTTACACTTAGATATATACAAGAAATTTTTTATGGAAGTTGTTGATGAAATACCAAATAATCTATATAGGAGATTAGAATCTAGAAGGTTAGCCATCGTTGAGCTAGACAAGAAAATTAAGATTGAAAAATTACTTGCAGTACAACCAATCAACTCAACTGATGAAATAGATAAACTAATCAGTGAAGAAAACAAGACATTATTCTCCACTTCTCACCAGCATGTACCACTAATGGCAAGAAGAATAAAAGAAGTCTCTGAGGAAACAATAGATACATGGGATATATTCTTTGTGGAAAAAGAAAAATAGAAAGAATTACTTAGACCAAAGACTATCAAAGTATATCAAAAGGACATGGATAAGGGGAAAGGTAAGGTAGGTGGACCTCCAAGCCTTAAATTAACTGATAATGTGCCCCTACCTCCTTTAGATACTCCACTGGTAGATACTACTAAAAGTCAACTAGCCATAGAGAGTATGGAGACTCTGCTAGAGGATACTAATCTTGAGTCTGAAATTTTGTACACTATAAATATAGATACTCAAGAAGTAAATGTTGTGGTTGACAGAGAAACCACTGAGGACAAGAAGACAGATGTGACTATGGAGTCACTGACTGCAGATGCTGAGGTTGAGGTAAATTAAACTGTAAATATAAACACAAACACTAATACATTTGTGGTCAAATTCTGACGGAGGTTTCCGATGGACAAGGAGCATTGTGTGAAAATTTGATTTTTTTTTTTTTAAATGCCCTTGTTCGTCGGAATTCCGACGATAATCCAATGACATTAGGGTTTTTTTGAAAAAGTGCCCGTGTTTGTTGGAATTTCAACGAACTCGTGCATTACTTTAAAAAAAACAAAAGACCGAAATCCTGCCTATCTCATTCATCCTGCCTCTGTAGCGATTATTGGTGACAAACACGGCCGCTGCGGGCAATGGGGAAAGGAAGTGCCACGGGCACAAAGTGCCAAGGGCTGGCACATAACCAGCGAGGACATTCGCAAGGGAGCCCAAAATGGGCTGTGTAAACAGCGACGCCCAGGCCTCCGTCAACAGCAATGAGAAATATTTTTGGATGTGAGCGCTCGAGGACTAGTATTTTTGCAGTGATAAATTTTCTTGAACTTGTGCTACAGTTGTATATATCAACAAAATTCCTTGCTAGTTAGGGTATTAGAATAGATTAATCAAGATAATTTTTGGTTCATTTTCGTTACATTAATATTGGCGGAAAATAAATCTACATCTTGATACAAGATTGTAATCTCCTCCCCCATCACCCCCATTTCTCCCCGTGTAATATAGAGAATCTAGATAGAGAATTATAGGCACAAATTCAACTACTTCACTGATCACTCATTCAATCCATCCATCTATTAATGATGAAACCGTAACAGATTTAATTCCTAGATAATCTTGTTTATTCTTTGCACATTAGAATAATAATAAATTTAATATCAAGTAGGTAAATTTTTTTACAATTTTAATTATGAAATACTTTATCATTATATATCAGTGAGTCATATGAACTCACACTTCATGATTAGTATGTAATATCTCTAGTTAGAATATTAAGTAATATTTCACTAAATTTCTCTACCTTAATGATAGTTAATGTTAAGGATTGAATGAAACAAACTCTTGTTCATGGATCACCTTCTTAGCCTCCTATGGAAGTCATTCTTTGTGTGGTCTACCATGACCATAATCAAGGTCTTAATAAATGCATTAGATACTCTCTATTATCAATAAGAGAGTTATCATAATATAGTCGTGGTGAGTGGTTACAAATTAGATTAGTGGGTCTATAGTTCCCACTTGGTTTGTACTTAGAAACATTATCATTTCTTAGTTGTATGGAAACTACAAATTCATGCATCTAGCCAACAATACACACTAGCTATTATATGATTCCACTAATGAGAAAAGCCTAGTCAATCTTATAGTTTGTGGAATTAGTCATGTCCCTCATATAGAATATCTATATATGGAGTATTCTTGCCTATAGATTACCTATTATTTTGCTTAATAATGTGATTATTTCACATACTTCATAAAAGTGCCCTTCTAATATGTTTGTGCATCAATCTTGAAACCATATTTTTATTAACCAACCAGTGATAAGAATTATCTTAAACACGCCTCTATATTTGAATCCCACGAGCTTTGATAATCAACCATAATAACCTTAACAATGCATCAACGACAATAATGCCTAATAAATCATCAATTGTCTTAGGTGAATCTAGCCAAAGCCAACCCATCAAATCCACTAATCTCCCTTGCATCCCAATCATAAAATTTTATGGTTGTTGGAACAAGCTTGGGAGATTTAGTTCTTCCTTTGCAAATCAACATACCCTATTTTGGTTTCCCAAATATTTACTAAATAACTTTGAAGATAAATTGGGAAGAGAATCCATCATATAGATATTTCTTTTCAACATCCTTAGAGGACATTGTTTTGTTTGTCATTTATTATAATAGCTAATACCCAATTTTTTTATAAGATAACAAGAAAAACCTCCTCTTCACAAACTATGTTTTCCTTAATAATCCAAGAATGAAAAAAGGAACCCACATAAAAATTACTTACTCCCTACCATGAAGGCAAAAGAACATCCAATTTAAAGATAGATATACCAAAAGGAAAGAAATATCACCTCGAAATCTGTCTTGAACTTATACATCGAATCTATACAAACGAGAATCCCCTTACTAACTCTCTCACAACTTTCAATGCTAGAAGAATGAGTGTTTTCACAAGACTTTCATACTATGATATTTATATCAAGATTCAATTGCATAGTTTTAGAGTCAAGCTGACCCATTATCATGAGTAGTTCTTATGAACCCCTCATAAGAATGGATCACTTAGTACTCATTTCATCAAAGTGATGCTCATAGTATTATTGAAAAATTGTATTATTGTTCCAAATTTTGTGGATATTTAGGAGACACAAATAAAATATAAATGTAATCATTCCATATTTTCGTAGGAGATATTGGAATGAGACTAATAAGAAGAGTAGTAAACATGAGTCACAATGAGCACTTTAGAATAAATCTAAACATTATAAGGAAGAGTAGCTTGGAAAAATAGAAGCGTAATTTATTTTCCAATATGCAATATTATTACTTGGGAAAGAATCTTGAAAGAGGATTGAAAAGATTCCTTGAGCTAACATTGTCTCACTTATCCAAAATTATGAGGAAGGATTCATTAATGAAATGGTCATTAACAAGATGGACAGAATAATAATTTAGCTTGGCCATGACACAAAGTCTTAGAATAGATGCCAACCTTGGTGAATGGAATGAAAATCCCAAACAATTAATGAGTGGTGAGACAAGTAGAGGCATCTATAAATTTTTTTTTGAATATATATAAAATAGAGAAAAAATGGGACTAAAACCAAGGGAAATGCACATGGAAAGGATATGATGAAAATCAAAATAAATAGTTTGAAGATAATATTAGTTACTTAAAGGATATTCCACTTGATTATTTGGTATATCATAACTATTTTGACAAATTTTGAAACCATTAGAGGTACCTTTTACTTATGTAGATGAGGCATTCATTCATGTTGATGAGGTAACCTCCATCCTATTTCACTCTTCTTCCTTTGTGTGCCTCTTTTATTCTTCCATTACCTCTTCGCTTACCTAAATTCAATCCAAAACATAGTGTATATAGCATCAAAAAAATTCCATATTTGATTAATATTGTCCACAACATATTGAAAAGACAAATACCACACTTACTATGTCATCAACCAAAAATAATTTACTTACATATTCAAAGAGTTCAATAATGGAGAAACATCCATGCAGTGCTCTACACATGTCCTTGAAGGCTCAAGAAATACTTATCCTCTATTGGTCTAAACTTTAAATCACTTTCCATGCATGAAAATAATTGCAACCATACACAATTTCCCACCCAATAGATTCTCTCAAACTAGTTTACTATCTTAACATAGGGTCAAGGAAAAGCGGGCCAAAATTGGAATCCAAGTGTCTTAAAAGCCTTCAAGACCATAGTGGTGAGGATTGAATTTCTTTCTTTAGTGGTATCTTTCTGTAGATTAATTAGTTGGGGATTGTATTAGGACCTTTTCCTAATTAAAAAAAAAATATAAAGATTACATCCCTAAATATTGCATTCATAATAGGATAAATCTCTGCAATGTTGATACTATATTCATAATAGATATATAGTGATGAATAAAGAAATATTTAAGATTATCAAAAAATTGATGTTTTCTTTCTCCCAACCATCATTGGATATTGGGTGATCTTTGAGGCATTATGTCAAATAGTTCATGTGCCTTATCTAAGCTTACATATTTTGCATGCATGTGTACTTGGGCAGTTGCACTACAACATCTATACTCACTAATCACATTTGGTTGGAAGTTTCTAAATCCATTTCAAACACATCTTGTGCATATATTTATTAACTTGATTTCTCCTTCAATTCTTGATGAATGCTTGATTCCACGTTCACTTGGAATTGAATTGATTTTATAATTAAGAGATCACTTGAATTGTAGGTAAACCCCTTCAAATGATAGGGTAGGCTTCCTTTTATACCTAATATATGTCTTGAAAGCATTTTATTGTGATGGCTTTAAATTAAAGTACTTTCTCTTCTATGTAGTATTGGTGGAGCAGAGGTTGCATTGCATCGTCCTAGGATACATATTTCCACAGATAGAACACAAGTTAAATGTATCCCAAGTCGATGCAAAGCAACCTTTTCTCTAGAGATCACCAAAAAATAGAGAAAGAATTTTAATTTAATGCCATCAGGATAAAAGTCTTTAATCAAGACAGATAAAATTTGAGTTTGATTGTCATCATTTACTTTGCCAAATTCTTCACACGTAACTCTTGAATCAATTTCCTACTCACAAGAATTTTATTATGTTTCAAATATAGGGAAATAGAAGGCTTCAAATAGTAAACTTGAACATGCAACTAAATCCATTGACTAACCAGAAGAACAAAATTAAGAAATGGTTTGATCATCTGAAAGATGTTGTAGACTTGCAACTCACCAGCTACGTTTTTACGGGTAAGAATTTTTTTTGTTTTGGTTATGGTTGTGGTGTTTATAGGGAGACATTTACAAATTTATATCTATTTTCACTATTTAATGGTTTATGGGTTTGTAATGGTAATTTAATGTTCTTTCATATTTTTGTATATATTCTTTATAATAGCCTATTATATTGATTTGTTCTATTCTGTATAATGGTGTGGGTCAGATGGCTTTGTCGTCGGTGCATGAAAGCATTGAATGAGTTCTACTTTTAAAAATTACATGAAACATGTTTAATTTATTTGATTTAGTGTTATTAGCAAAAAATGATTATCAATGATGTTTCCTTTCTCCAAGAATTGTCTAGGACCTTTCCATTAGATAATATGTAACATCGAATGACTAAATTTTTTCTTTACAATTGCTTATTTAATTTAAGTATTATCTTGGCATGAATTAAAATTTATATCTGTACGGAAGCAAAACATACAAGTTCAAGAGTCATGTGCAAACAAATTTCCTAAAAGAAAGCAAGCAGGCATTATCTTGAATGACATGGAAACAAGCTCATCAGCTGCCTAGAAGAGAGAAATTGGAGAATGGTAGAGGAAAGTGTTTAAGGGTGATAAATAGATAGATAGTATGCAATACAAACAAACAATGTCTGGAGTGTTTGATGTGACGTCTCTAATTTATGTCCGGAGGGTCTAACTAGTTCTGGAGTTCCTGTGAAACCTATTGGGCCACGCTTGGAGGAAATCAATGTGTTCATGCAAGGAGCACCTTTTTTCTATTATGAGAATGATACTTTGGCACCTAGGGATATTTGGAAGTCAATATCAAAAAATTTCTATAGTGTGGAACAAGAGTTGGCGGACTCAAAGTATAATTGTCAGCTTTCAGAAGACCAAGAGGTTATGTACACAATCTCCCAATAGAAGAGTGATTTCAAGAATTACCTCTCCCCTCCATGACTATTCAGGAAGCACTTCCTCAAACAGAGGACTATTGGCCTCCATGGGATCAAATAAAAAAATTGAAGCATAGACTCTAGACGATGTGGTGGTGTCCTCCGTGAAGAACTCTACACTATAATTGAAAATTCATGAGGGAAACCGCAAGATAGTGAAGAGAAATACAATCTTGAAAAGTGGGAAGAATGGATCTTGGTTTGGGTGGGGCCAAGTCAGGTGGCTCCTCTAGAGGTTGACAAGATAGAAATCATATTAGGATTTGAAAAAGATCACACTCGTGGAACTTCGTGTGCGAGTGATCGATTGTGGTGTTTGGGTAGTGCATTCCAAATAGATATAGTTGCATTCCAAATGGGTAATGTCTTGATGGAATGCAACTGTGTCTATTTGGAATGCATTACCCAAACATCGCAATCGATCACTCACACACGAAGTTCCACGAGTGTGATCTTTTTCAAATCCTAATATGATTTCTATCTTGTCAACCTCTAGAGGAGCCACCTAACTTGGCCCCACCCATACCAAGATCCATTCTTCCCACTTTTCAAGATTGTATTTCTCTTCACTATCTTGCAATTTCCCTTGTGAATTTTCAATTATAGTGTAGAGTTCTTCATAGAGGACACCACCACATCGTCTAGAGTCTATGCTTTAATTTTTTCCTTTGATCTCATGGAGGCCAATAGTCCTTTGTTTGAGGAAGTGCTTCCTGAATAGTCATGGGGGGGAGAGGTAATTCTTGTGGTCGCTCTTCTATTGGGAGATTGTGTACATAACCTCTTGGTCTTCTCAAAGCTGACAATTATACTTCGAGTCCGCCAACTCTTGTTCCACACTATAGAAATTTTTGGATATTGACTTCCAAATATCCCTAGGTGCAAAAGTATCATTCTCATAATAGAAAAAAGGTGCTCCTTGCATGAACACATTGATTTCCTCCAAGCCTGGCCCAATAGGTTTTGCAAGAACTCCAAAACCAGTTAGACCCTCTAGACATAAATTAGAGACATCACATCAAACACTCCAGACATTGTTTGTTTGTATTGCATACTATCTATCTATTTATCACCCTTAAACACTTTCCTCTGCCATTCTCCAATTGCTCTCTTCTAGGTAGCTGATGAGCTTGTTTCCATGTCATTCAAGATAATGTCTGCTTGCTTTCTTTTAGGAAATTTGCATGCAAGAGACTCTTCAACTTGTATGTTCTGCTTCCATATAGATATAAATTTTAATTCACGCTGAGATAATACTTAAATTAAATAAGCAATTGTAAAGAAAAAATTTAGTCATTCGATGTTACATATTATCTGATGGAAAGGTCCTAGACAATTCTTGGAGAAAGGAAACATCATTGATAATCTTTTTTTGCAAATAACACTGAATCAAATAAATTAAAAATGTTTCATGTAATTTTTAAAAGTAGAACTCGTTCAATGCTTTCATGCACTGACGGCAAAGCCATTTGACCCACATCATCTCTCATCGTTGGATTTCTGACGACCACAAATAAAATGCTCGACAAGGATGTTGTGCATCCGACAACACTCCTCTGTCAGAATTTTATACTTTGGTGTCGAAATTCCGACGACAGTCCGAGATGGCGACGATATTCGTTCACAGAATGAGCATGCATGGTGGTTGTCGGAAAAGGTTGGGGTAATGTCAAAATTGCGCTGACCATGAGGATAGTCGGAACTTCCAACACAAAGTTTTTGACAGCTGTTTTTGTCGATAGTGCGACGAAATGTGGTTAAAAATTCAACGATTGGCCGTCGAAATCTTGACCCAAATGTACTAGTGAAAAAACCCTACTCAAACAGAGCAACCGACAAAGGATACCACTGGTAAACCAACAAAGAAACCGAAAGTACATACAAAGCCTACATCTGAGAAACCGGCTGTTGAGAGATTAGAAAAACCTATTGAGACATAGATGGAGAAACCAGAATAGGTACAGGTTGAGACACAAGTTCAAATAGAAACAGTGCCATCGGCTACAACTGAAAAGCCCAGACCTTTAATTATAGAAATACAAACATAGACTGACCTAATAGAAGTCGAATCAAGCAAGGTGATTACTACAACTGGTAGCATGGATATTGTGAAGACAGTTGGACAGACATCTAGTACTTCTATGGTAGAATTTCGACCTACAAATGTAACAGAGGTCTTATTGGATTCAATAAAGAAGATCACAAAATGTAATGCACAAGCCTATAAGGCTATCGATGATACCATTACCATTCTTAAATTGATAGCACCAAAGTGCATTGTTGATAATAAGTATTCTTTAGGTCAACTAGACACATTGTCTAAGTTCATCACCGACAACATATTGACTGTTGATCAAATAAATGAGGACACATTCAAGGAAAGAATGATTAAAGAAAAAGAGAAATTATTTGAGGAAATTGCAAAGAAGAACAAAGAGAAAATGGACACATTATTACCGGAACTTGGAGAGACAATTTTTTAGTTCAAGAAACTGTATAGAGATTCTTGTAAAACAAATATTGTAACAGAAGATCTAGACAAGGAAATCAACAAAGTACAAGATAAGATTAACAATATTGCTGACAATCTGATAGGTACATCGGATTCATTTTTGGAGATAGAAAAGAAGATTGCAGAGCTAGAAGAGAAAATCAAGAAGTCAAAGAAGGACAAAGAGAGAATAAAGAATAAAGTAAAGGACTTGAAATGTAGACTTGGTCCCAAACTAGATTACCTCATTTCTTTGAGAAAAGAAATATCTGAGGCTCTGGTTCTCGGACTAAAGACATCGGAAGAGAAAATGCACATACTCACCGGTATAGTGTAGAGAACTCAAGAGGCACTTAAAGACAATAAATTATTCAGTAATGGTTTAAATTTGGTTTTGACAGATATTTTTTAGATTGTAACCCACCAGTTATGAGAATCCAAGCAGGACTCCACTGACAGTGAATGACAACCTTTGTCATTGATGTCAAAGGGGGAGTAGTACAGATGAGAAAAATCCAAAAGTATAGATTATCTGCTCAGGGGGAGAATACATTTTTGGCATATAGTTTTGATAACACATTTTTGGACATACAATTTTTGGCAAGATTTTTGGACTTCAATTTTTGGATACATTCTTGAATTTTTCTCATGAGTGTTTCCATCAATGCCAAAGGGGGAGATTGTTAGAAAATGCACACTCCAATGAGAAATTATAGGTGATTGAAGGTATTTTCATTGATGGAAACCTTTCAATCATGTGATACCGGTAGGTAGACACAAGCACCGGCACTAACAGACTCTACATCGACATATAGAACATCAACACCGAAAAAAAGAATACCGACACCCTGGCCAACAACAATTTTGTATAAATGGATTTTCTAATTAATTGTAAAATATTTTGTAAGCTAACATGGTGGATTGTAATATGACTCATATATGTAGGAGATCATTGTAGATCATTTTAGTGTCTAGGATATGATGTGAAAGATAGAAGGTAGCAGACCTAATATGCGAATTATTGGATAAGAGTTTATGTATCTAGCAGAGCTTAAACCGGTATTGAATCTGGCATAGAAGATGCTAATCTAAAGTCGTACAAGATATTGGATTAGTATAATCCATCTTTGTAAGTCAATGTGAGTTCCTTTGTAATTGAGCAGTGAGCTCTAGGCACTTGGTCTTCTTGCATGTGCAGGCCCCTATTGTAGCAGTAATATTCACTTATTGGCCAGTAAGTGAATGTTGTGGGTCAAAAATCCCACCGAGGTTTTTCCCACACTGGGTTTCATTGTTAAAATATTGTGTCATGGTGTGCTTTTCATGTTGTGGTTGTTATTCTTATTTGTTGCATTATTTCTTCTTTACTGGTACATAGTTTTAATATGTTTTTCACATCATAAGATAAGATAATTAATATATCGGTCAGCTACTAATTCACCCCCCCCTCTCAGTATCTTTGGGAATCTTAACACCATTTTCTATAAAAAACTACTTTGAACAAAATAGTAATGAAATAGTTATGGGTCCTTTCACATTTGTAATGATTGTAGGCTTCTCGCCTTCCAAGGCTGCACCAACTTTGTGAGACTTGGCCTTTCCAAGAAAATTCCTAATCTTGTCATATTTCTCATTCCTATCATAGGAATCATAGAAATCATATAACAACGGCTTTACTGGCTCCAGCTTTTATTCAACTATAGAATGATCATTATCCATGTTTCTCCAAGACACCACTTTGAAAGAGTTAATGAAACTCTCATCTCCTCTAGTTTCCCTCGGACACTCCACCACCACCACCATAATGCCATGGTAGCCTCCACCGCCATCGCTGCTAGTCTTGGATTGGGTCTGATTGATGATAATATTCCCCCCATCTAACTCATTATCATTCATGGCCTCGATGGCATCCATCATAGCCTTCTCATCACTGAAAGTATTCAAATGCCCCATGATTCTTGTTGGCATTTCCTCCTTCAATGTCCCTATAAACAAGTTCTACAATCTTAGAATTTATTATGTTTCCTCTGCACATTGACAATGTGACTTGAGTTTCTACCTCCTTCCTAGGATTTTTTTGTAATAGAATTCCATCAATATTGGGCAATATGCCTCCATTGGCAAATGTCACAGAACCCAACAACTTACTCAACTCTTTATCATTTCTAATAGCCAACTCAAGAACCTCGGCAACAACATACTCTAAAATGACAACAAGATAGATAGGAACCCCAACACCTATGTGCTCTATATATTTCCATGCCTTGAGAAAGGGAGTAATTCGACCTATAGGGAATTGCAACCCTGCCATATGTGACCGAGAGGTTGCTTTGGTATCTTTTCTCTTCCCTTGACCTCGGCCTCCTATAGAACTCATTTTGTTTTTCTTGTTAGAAATATGGGGAGTTGGCAACAATTTAATTGTCTCACAAATTTTTTGATCCATGTCTGAAATCCAAACCATCTCACTTTCACACTATTAGGAATTTTCTACATATCAATCATGCCCACACTGTCCACTCTTACGTTCTCACATTGCATAATTTCTAGCAAGCATGTCCTCTGATTCATACTCTCTTAGGAAGTTCTTGTTTATCTGTTAAGTTTTTAAAAACATCTTCTTGGCCGTTACACATGCCCTTTCTCTCTATGGATACAAATACTCAGTTCTCTACTACCTAACCCCAATCTATATCCTTGTCATCTTGAGAGAAAAAGTCCACAAAAAATTCAACTTGGGTCTCAGATGGCACCCATTTTTCCTCCCACAAATTTTTGTGTTCCTCTTCTATTTGATGCTCCTCTTCAAGAGCAACTTCTTTTTCAGCATCTTTACGCCAAGAAATTTCAAACTCTACATAGGGACCATTGTCAATCCCAACTGAGGCATCATGGTGTTGAACCTTCACCATAGGGACACTATCCTCCTCTTTAGTTGAAACCTCTTTTTTCTAGCCATCCCACCAATGTACATTGTAGATTACTTCATATTTCACTTGCACAATATCACTCTCAACGGATTTCAAACTATCAATAAATTATTCAATGACAATATCAGTCTCATCATCCAAAATCTTGTGCACAAAGGCAAATCAGAGTTAGGATAAACAACTCTAATTTCATCATAAAATTATCCAGAGCCACAAGACCAAGACATGAGAGATCAACACTATTCTTCCCAATTTATTCTCTCTTCCATGTCACCTTCTTCCATATTTCATCTCTTCTCAAGCCAAGCATGGATCTGATACCAATTTTTGATTTAAATGGGCAGAGAAAAACATATAATCAACATAAAATAGCAGAAAGAAAAATAACACAAAACAACAGAAACTAAAATACTGAGATAAACACACAAATACAATAGAAAAGAGACAAATTTATAGTGGTTCACCATAAAGGCTACATCCACTCTCAAGTAGGGATATCTCTTCTATTAACCATTTTTTGGTACATGACTATACACATCTATTAATTTTTTTATTCAAGTATGAAATGAAGAAATGTGGAATTTGAATGGTCATGTGACCATTGGGCTTCACATTTCCAACATATATTCTAACAAAATATTTGTTAAATAACCTATAAATTCTTTGAAGATAACATTAAAAAAGTAAATAAAAATTTGGTTAAACAAGATCATACTAGTGCATGCTAAATATAGAAAGAAAATATGGTTTAGAGAGTTGTATGACATTTTCAAGGCTGTAAACATCCAGAATGCCATCACAACTCTAGGAAATCATCTTCTCCTATTGAGGTGGAGAGCATTGAGGGTATGATTTTCTCAATGTTGTTCTTCCTCAATTTTAAGGTTAAGGAATCCTTGTTAAAACCTTGTGTCCCTATGTCCTAGATTGTGCTTTCAGGAAGAGATGTTGTTGTCTAGGCCTTGACAGGTTGTGGGAGCATTACAAAACCCGCTCTCGAGGTTGAGGGAGCCTGAAAAAACCCTATGTTTTTTGTTTCTTTTAGGGACTAGTTGGATACTAGGAGTTTACAAGGGCCTAGCTTGGTTAGTGTTTATTTTTTGTTAGGTTTAGGCTTCGTGTCTTTTTGTGGCCTGTAATTTTCGTTATAGGCTATGGGAGCCTGGCAAAACCCTTCTTGTTGGCTAAGGATGACTGAAAAACCCCCGTTCTTGGTTTGTTGAGGTCTATTGTTTGCTACCTTAGACCCTCTTCTTGGGCCAACCTATTTTGTAATGTTTCACTCTTGAAGTTTGGTTGATGTTTGACTTGTTGTGGCTTCTTTGTATTGTTGTTTATATTTTGTGTAGTCTTTGGATTTTGGACGCCCGTAAGTCCAGAAGGTTCCAATTCCTTTCTAAAACTTGTCATTCGCTATCGAATAGTCTAGTCCATTAATCAATGGCATTTCTCTAATTGTAAGGGTTTTGGGACCCCTTCAAAAAAAAATTTATCCTAATAAAAAACTATAGGAAAGCATCAAATATATGTTGGACAGGCACAAGAACATGAAAATAATTCTTGCAATAATAATGGATGAATTGTCAATTGGGCCATTGGGCCATTAACCCTATTAGATAGGTTTGGGGATTTTGTAGCTAAAATATAGTGTACACATGCAACATAATAGAAGAAGGGTAGAGGGCAATATTTTCATTAATATATGGATATGTCCAATTCCATTCATATCTTTGGATGGTGACCCAAAAAATACGTATAGCTTGTTTCAAATTTCATTTTCTTGAAACTATTGAGCAAATATATTTGACTTCAAATTCCATTTGCTTCTAATTGCCTAACCAAATCTTTTTATGCACATGGATTGTACCATATGATCTATCATTGTATAGGAATTTCTCTCGACATAACTAGTTGATCAAAGATAATATATAATTTTATGATCTCAATATTAATTAACTAGCATACCTATACTTAGAAATATATATATGGAGACATGAAGATATATCATTCTTAAGTTTCTTATTTTATTTTTCTTGATTTGAAGCCTAAGTGATCCCTAACTTAAATTCTATATATAATTGTAACCCTAAGTATAACCTTAATTGATCTATAATTGTAATTGAAGTGTAACCTAGCTAATCCTAGGCATAATTGAATTCCAAACCTAAATCACTTTGCAAAAATTTTAATGGAATGCTTTGTTTGTAAACACTTATATGCTTAAAAAAATCATTAAGTTTTCCTCCCAACAAACACTAAAATATCTACGTTCTTCCTCTTCAATACAATTAAGCAAACACAATGCCTTAATTGTGCTAGAACTACTATCTAATATGAAATGAATTTAACCAAATATACATTAATAAAGCTTAAGGAGAATGAATATTCTTAATTAACTATCTATCACTCCATCCTAAGAAATAATTGAATCTGTTCATAATAATTATATAATAATAAACTAAATATTTTACTACTCCAACAAACAATACAATGAAAATGATAAAGAATTGCATGAAAAAAACATTTATCTTGATGATACTAAAAAATATCAAAAGAGAAATCCAACAATTTAAAAAAATTAAAAAATAGAATCAATGCAATGAAATCTACATGCCAAAGAAATATTGGGGACCAAAATGTTACGTCTTGGAGGAAACTAAGAGGGGGGGGGGGGTGGGTGAATCAGTTGTCTATTAATTTCAACCAAATATAACTTAACCAAGCTTAGTGCATAATACTGGTAAACTAAACTTTAATGTCGATAGACAGTTTAATAATTAATTGCAATACCGATAAAGTTTAATGCATGAAACAGAAAGACAAATAACATACAAAACACATAATCTAGTTATTTGTACGTGAAATCCCTGTAAGGGGAAAAACCACGGTGGGAAACCTTACCCATAATCAGATGATACTACTACAGATAGTATGTGTGTACAAATGGGGTCTGCACATGCAGAAAGGCCAACTGCCTAGAGCTCCCCGCTCAATCACAAAATGGGAGTCACACTGACTACAATTAGATGGTTAAATCCAATGATAATGTCTTGCTCAAAATAGCATCTTCATATGATGGATTCAATACCGATTAATCTCAGATTGCCTTCTTCAAACCTTCCTTGAATCTTCAAATGATGTCTACGTGTATAGCTCTTCTTATATTCGCATATACCTTATTGCAATCCTTTTCTACTTCTAGCACATAATCTCATAAATGAGATCTTACATATATACCAAAATCTAAGACCAAATGTGTAGGTCAGCTCACTAAGATATTACAATTAAATCGATTACAAATAAATCAATATGTGATTCATGATGTCAGCTCAATGCATTTACAACAATAACAATACATCTCCATAATGTGTTGTGCTGATCTGGAATAGATAATGCTTGACGGTCCATAACCTAGACCTATTTTCTGGTAACAACAAATATGCAAACCCGATTAGATCAATGACCAAATCACCAAAACCAAGTGATCAAACAATTTATTTGACATAACCAAGTAATCTCCAAATGATAACAGATCATCCTTAGTTTCAGTGAACAATATAACCTGTCAAGAACTAGATATTGGTGACTGTGCATAAGTCACTGAACTTTCTAGTGAACATAACCAAAGATCTCCAAGTGTTCTCAAGTTTTGACAAGTGTTGACAATTGTTGACATCAATGAAAAAAGCAATGCAACACATCCATAATACCACAAATCTCCCCCTTTGGCATTGATGGCAACACAAGATGGAAAACCATCTAAGTGCCAAAGCAGAAATGCTAAAAAAACAAAAACCCAACAATCTCCCAAAGAGATCATTAAAATATAGATACAGAGAGTAAGAATCTCTCCCCCAATGAATAATCTCTCTCCAAAAGATAATGTGTTTTTCCATAGATATCTCTCCCCCTTTGACATCAAATGCCAAAGCAATACAAAACCAAATACAATCAATTCATAGAACTTGTTACAAACACCAATTGTTATAACCACATTTATTCAATCTACTCCCCCTGAAAAGTATTTCTCCTTCATCAAAGCCAGAAAAAAGATTGTTCTATTGATTATGTCGGTTTGATGTCATGCTCCAACTATCTAAGTTTCTACTAGTGAGGGTATAACTCCAAGTTGCTCTCTTAGATATTCAAAAGCTTCCTTAGGCAAAGGCTTAGTAAAGATATCTACAATTTGCTCTTTAGTATTCACATAAACCAATTTCACTTCTTTTGCTTCAACATTCTCTTTTAGAAAATTGAATTTAATAGAAACATGTTTAGTTTTAGAGTGAAATACCAGATTCTTTGATATATCAATTGCTACCATATTATCACAGTAAATGATTATAGGTTCTTTTCATTTTACCTTTATGTCTTTCAACATTTGCTTGATCCATAATACCTGTGTACAATTAGTTGATGCTGTAACATATTCTGATTCTATTGTTGATAGTGATGTACAACTTTGTTTCTTTCTCAACCATGAAATTAGTCTGCTACCAAGAAAAAATGCTCCGTCGGTGGTGTTTTTTCTATCATATACATCTCCTACCCAATTTGCATCTATGTACACACATAAATCAAAATTTTCATCTTTAGGATACCATAAACCAAGATTTGTTGTGCCTTGTAGATATTGGAAAATCCTTTTTACTATTGATTCATGATTTTCCTTAGGATTACTCTAAAATGTTGAAACAATACATACTGCATTCATAATATTAGGTTTTGTTTGTGTCAAATACAGTAAAGCTCCTATCATAGACTTGTATCTTGTCGGATTAACATGTGTTGATTCATCCTTCAAAGATAGTTTATTAGTTGTAGTCATAGGTATACTTACCAGTTTAGAGTTTTTGATGCCAAATTTCTTAAGTAATTCCTTCAAGTACTTTCATTGATCTATGAATATACCTTTATCAGGTTGTGAAATCTGCAATCCTAAAAAGAATTTTATCTCCCCAATCATAGACATTTCAAATTCTTCCTGCATCTTATTAGAAAAGTCTTTACACAATCCATCTTCTCCTCCAAAAATTATATCATCAACAAAAACTTCAATAACCAAGATGTCATCATTAGTCACTTTGTAGTATAAGTTGTTGTCAGCATTACCTTTAGTGTAACCAAGCTTCAAAAGGTATTTGTCCAATCTAGCATACCAAGCTCTAGGAGCTTGCTTCAATCCATAATAAAGCTTTCCTTAACCTGGAAACCATATCTTTGTCATCTGTCAAAGAAAATCCATCAGGTTGTTCAATGTAAACTTCCTCTTCTAGATGACCATTTAGAAATGCACATTTAACATCCATTTGATATACTTTATAGTTCTTGTGTGCTACAAAAGCTAAGAATAATCTGACAACCTCAATTCTAGCTACCGGTGCAAAGGTTCATTATAATCAATTCCTTTTTTTTGTGAATATCCCTTACACACCAATCTTACATTATTTCTGATTACCTTACCATCTTCATTAATTTTATTTCTGAATACCCATTTAGTTCCAATTACATTTTTGTTTTTAGGTCGGGGAACTAATGTCCATGTGTTATTATTTTCAATTTGTTCCAATTCATCTTCCATAGCCTTAATTAAAGGTTTATCTTCACATGCATCATTAATAGTTGTTGGTTCAAATTGAGAAATTAGACATACCTCTTCATTTGGTAGTCTTCCTCTAGTCATAACTCCTTGAAACTTATTCACAATTATCTAACTTTCAGAGTGATTCAATCTTACATACCTAGGTGTATTCACTTGCTATTGTTCTTCAGTCACTATGGAATTCTTAGATGATGTTGGTGTGACTGGATCAACATTCTATACTAGTGTTCTTATAGTAGGTTCATTTGTGATTATCACAACTGCCACTTCAAAGTCTATAGACCTTCTAAACTATTCATCAATCTTCACATTTGCACTTTCAATGATTTTCTGCAATCTCTTATTGAAATATCTATATTCCTTTCTCTTAGATGAATAACCAAGAAATATTCCTTATTTTCCAATATAATCATCTCTCCTAATATAGCATTTGCTTCCAAATATTCTGAAATATTTAAGAGTAGGAGTATTAACCAAACCATAGTTCATGAGGGGTCTTACCGGTTTCACCTTTGATGTGAACTCTGTTGAATGTATAAATAGTTGTATTGACTTCTTTTCTCCAATACACATGAGGTAGGTTTGCTTCTTATATCATGTTTCTAGCTACATCCAAAATAATTTTGTTCTTCCTTTCGACAACTCCATTTTGATGGGGAGTGCGAGGTGTTGATAATTGTCTTCTGATTCCATTCACTTCACAGAATGTATTAAATTCCTTAGATGTGAATTCACCTCCTTGATCTGATCTCAAGCACTTGATTTTCTTACCAGTTTTATTCTCTACCATGACCTTGAATAGTTTGAATTTCCCAAAAGCTTTTGATTTCTCCCTAAGAAAAGCAACGCAACACATTCTAGAATAATCATCAATGATTAGCATAAAATATCTATCTCCTTGTAAACTTCTAGTTCTTGCTGGACCACATAAATCAATATGAATTAAGTCAAGAACATTATTGGATTTTTCTGGAATACTCTTAAAATTTTCTCTAACTTTCTTTGCAAATTGACATTCCTTACATATCAGATTGTGAGGTTTAACAATATTAGGTAAATCTCTTACTGCCTTAGTTGTACTTATTTTCACAATGCAATCAGAATTTACATGACATAGTCTCTTATGCCATTACCAACTTTCATCAATATGTGCAATAAAGCATGTTTTCTCATTGTTATTCAAATGAAAGATATTACATCTAGTCTGATTACCGGTTGTAATTTCCAAACCAGTTCTATTCATGATTTTGCATTTGCCATTCTTGAATTGTAATTGAAATCCTTTTTCAACTAATTGACCAACACTCAAAAAATTATGCTTCAAACCTTCAACATAGTAAACATTATCATTATTGTACTTACCATCAAAAGATATAGTGCCTTTTCCTCTGATCAAACAAGCTTTTTCATCTCCAAATCTTACTAGACCTCCATTGTATTCCTGAAAGGTTAAGAATTTACTCTTATCACCAGTCATACAATGTGAACACCCGGAATCAATAATCCATTCACCCTTTTCTTCAATTTTAGCTGCTAGGGTCTGCTCTACCGATTGAATAGTAGGTGTCGATTGATCTTCTATTATTGCAACAAAAGCCCATCCATTGTCTGTTGGTTCCTCATCAGAATCATCAGTAACTCCTTCATCAGCATAATAACATGATTTATCTCTATTCTTCTTAAATCTGGATCTTTGATATTCAGGGTTAGGCTTATATGTTCTTTTAGCTTCTTCTTTCAATCTTGCATGTCTATCAGGACACCTAAATGCCATATGAAAATTTTTATTGTAGTTAAAACATTTAAATTGTGATTTACCTTCATACTTACTTCCAACTGGACCTTTAGGCATTTCCCTTGCAAATAGAGCTTCAAACTCTTCAAGTTATTCATTCTCTCTTCTAATTTCTTCAAGTTCTCTATCATAGAGTGCTTTCCGATTAGATTTTTTAGATGATGATGATGATGTTGTAGATGATGAAGCTTTGAAAAACAAATTTGTCTTAATTGAAGCAATAGGACCAAATTCCTCAAGTTCAAAAGCTGAAAGTTTTCCAACCAAAGTATCTCTAGATACTAATGCATTAGGCATTGTTCTCAATTCATTAATAATAGTTACTTTAATTTTGTATGTCGATGGGAAAGCTCTTAAAACTTTAGAAACAATTTCATCTTCACTTAAGGATCTTCCGCAACATTGTATACCCTAAATAATTTCATTAACTCTTTGCATATAAGCAAAAATCCTTTCATCTTCTTCCATTTTCAGATTTGCATACCTGACCTAGAAGTATTCAAGTTTTGCAATTTTGACTATGGTATGACCTTCATTCAATGTCTCCAATTTATCCCAAATAGCTTTAGCAATAGATCTATCTGATAATCCCATGATTTGCTGATCTGACAATGCACTCAAAAGTGCTTCTCTTGCTTTGCAAACATTTTCTTCATCTTTAGCCAAGATTGGTGGAATAGGAACAACATAGCCATTCTTTGTAACATCCCATATTTCCTTTCCAATGCAATTCAGATGTGTCTCCATTCTGATCTTCCATATACCATAGTTGGTTCCATCAAGCTTCAGATTGTCTTTCCTGAAATAGTTAGTAGACATAGGATCTCCTCAAGTTGTTAAACTTCTGTAAAAAGAGGACTTAGCTCTGATACCAATTGTTAGGTCCCATAGGCAACTGAGAGGCGGGGTGAATCAGTTGTTTATTAATTTCAACACAATATAACTTAACCAAAATTAGCGCATAATATCGATAAACTAAAATTAAATGTCGGTAGATAGTTTAATATTTAATTGCAATACCAGTAAAGTTTAATGCATGAAACAAAAGGATAAATAACATACACAACACATAACATAGTTATTTGTACGTGGAAACCCTGTAACGGGAAAAACCATGGTGGGAAACCTTACCCACAATCAGATGATACTACTATAGATAGTATGTGTGTACAAATGGGGTTTGCACGTGCAGAAAGGCCAACTGCCTAGAGCTCACTGCTCAATCACAAAATGGGAGTCACACTGACTACAATTAGATGGTTAAATCCAATGATAATGTACTGCTCAAAATAGCATCTTCATATGTTGGATTCAATACCGGTTAATCTCAGATTGCCTTCTTCAAACCTTCCTTGAATCTTTAAATGATGTCTACGTGTATAACTCTTCTTATATTTGCATATACCTTATTGCAATCCTTTTCTACTTCTAGCACATAATCTCATAAATGAGATCTTACATATATACCAAAATCTAAGACCAAATGTGTAGGTCAACTCACTAAAATATTACAATTAAATCGATTACAAATAAATCAATATGTGATGCATGATGTCGGCTCAATGCATTTACAACAATAACAATTCATCTCCATAATGTGTTGTGCTGATATGGAATAGATAATGCTTGCCGATCCATAACCTAGACCTATTTGCCGGTAACAAAAAATATGCAAACCCGATTAGATCAATGACCAAATCACCAAAACCAAGTGATCAAACAATTTCTTTGACATAACCAAGTAATCTCCAGATGATAATAGATCATCCTCAGTATCGGTGAACAATATAACATGTCGGTGAACCAGATATTGGTGACTGTGCATAAGTCACTAGACATGCCGGTGAAGATAACCAAAGATCTCCAAGTGTTCTCAAGTGTTGACAAGTGTTGACATCAATGACAAAACCAATGCAACACATCCATAATTCCAACACAAAAAACATGAAATCTCTAATGGAGACATCTTTGACAATGTGTTGATTGCAGAATATCCCAAAAAATAGAGAAAAAAATTATTATTATTATATTTAGGAAAAGGTGGCAAGCCACCATAATATATCAATATTTATATAAAAAAAAATTACAAAACACCCAGTTCATGGGATCATATCGGCAGGAAAGAACCAGGAGAAGAAAACCTCTGGATATAGCTCTAAGTGAATAAGAAATGTTTAACAAATGCTAGAAGGCTTTACAATATGAGTATTTTTTAGGTTTGTGGACTCACATAAAGACATGGACCATAAAAAATGATTGAATTAATTACAAAAGAGACAATATCTTAAAGATAATCCAAAAACATAATCTAAAAGGATTGGTGGTCAAGCTTCCAAAAAATTGACCTCAATAAATGACCATCATAAATCTCTCCAAATTGAAAAACTTCCTCTGACTATTTCATTTTGAGTAGCAAAATATGAATCCATATGGGATCCAGTATACACATACAAAAATTCAATCCACATGTAGAAAAAGATATCCCCTACATTCTGTGAAGCAAAATATGAAGCCGTATGGGATCTTGTATACACATACTAAAAGACAATTCACTTGTAAACAAATAAATCCCTTGCATAAAATGAATTCAAATTGTAAAATTAACCATTGGCCGATGCTTCAGATGATTCTACATCAAAAGGAAAAGGAAATGAGGAGGGGTAGCCATACGGGTCGACCTCAGTATGCCTATACAAATCCCATAATCTTCGAATTTTGTCTTTGCTGAAAAAAATATATCATCCCCAATTATATTTCTATATGAGTTAACCCAATGATTAAATGGGTAAGGGGATTTATGCCTGAGCCCATTTAGGAAATATTACCATATAGGGTGGGCTAAATTTTCCTCCAATATTCTGGCCCTATGTAGAAAACCTCCTATCGAAGGATCTCCTTCGAACACATTATAATTATATAACTATGCTTCCAAGTCGGACCATGAAAAAAATTCCAGCTGTATAAAAGTACTAACTAAGAATTTGGTAAAATCCTTGCACCATGAAAGATCCATAACCATGGTTGCAAAATGGGAAGCAAAATGCCATGATGGAGCTACATTATTACCTTGCATCCATGTTTCTTCCAGAAAAAAAATTAGTTCATATTGGATTTGATAGCATGGAACAACAAACATTTGGCAGATAAAGGAGAACATTACCTCTCAACTGAATAGAATGAAATCTGACCTACAAAGCCAACTAAAAAGCCATTGAAAATTGAATGGGTAAACCCATTTTGGAAGATAGATAAAAAAGAAAGGAGTCCATATTTGAATTCGTCACAGAGAACAAATCTCCTATGAATCCCACCTTTTGTACTAAATCTTCTTTGAGCATTTAAAGTGCCTCTGATATGTTGCCATGATGATAATTATAAATGTGCCTCAATATTTGACACAAAAAATGAGCCTTATAATGCCAAGTGGCCCTCCATGTGAAAAATTAATTCCCATAAATTTTACCAAAATGAATGTTCCCAATTCCAAAATAAATAATGCATGTGGTAATCAATGGAAATTGTCCCAAATAGATTAAAGCCAAGTACAGCCTGACCAAGGGAACAAGAGAATGATGTGCAAAATGTCTATATTGGTTATCAATTTTAATGCAATCTTACCACCCTAAGATTTGGGAATTCATTGCATCAATCCTAACTTGAGGAACAAGGTGGCAATCACCAAGCACTTCCTGATAGACTTATAAATCACTAAGAGGGGGAGTGAATTAGTGAAACCAAAAAAAAAAACCATTTCAAGTAGAGACCGATAAAGATAGGTAACTAGTTTACTTGATACTATGCATGCAATCCAAAGTGATATTAAAGCATCCAAAACAAGTAAAACATCCACCATAACACAAGTGTTTATCCGTGGAAAACCCAAATGGGAAAAACCATGGTGAGATGGGACTCACAAGTTAACTATCTGTAGTAATAGGTAACTGATCGGTTAAGGTCTACAAAGGTGCTCTGCTAGGAGCGAATCATGTTAGGAGTAACCTCGGTAGAGGATTTAAAACCCAAACTAATGGATCGCCTGGTTAGAGGATTTGTACAATGAAGGTTGTTAGAGCTTACTCAGTTAGGGTGTTTGACTATCGTAGTGATTAGAAAACAATAGGTGGTGTGATCTAGAAGTAGCACATCCTGCTTGAATAGATCCTCTTCTGCTCACTCAAAACTGTATCACCAACATACTCTGCAATGCCTTCAATAAATCACAACAACTTATCACTTGTATCTCGCATCATAAAAATAGTTCATCACAATGTCATTATATAGACATTAGACTTCATGTCATCTCAAGAACCTCATCACAATTTCCTAGGTGCAGTGTATCTGGACAATCTAACATAACACATCACAGATTGCTGCCAAATCTATCGGTTAAGGATAACTCATCACAACTAGTGATAACTCATCACACAATTAGTGAAACTGATTGGAACACCGATATCGGTTAAGAGTTAACCTCTTCCAACTCAAAGACCAAATGTCCTCCATTTGCCTCTTTGATTATCTCCGCAGTATCTCCAAACCGGTGTCATGCCATTCCTACATATACCAGTTGTCTACATATACCGGTTAGACACCTTCAAAAACCAATTGGACTTCTTTATGCAAATAATACGAGTTTGCAATACAAAGACTTAGGAGTTGTACTGACTTATCTTAACTAAGATGACTATGACAATGTGAACATAAGTGTGTATATACATGTGCCATCAATGAAAACACATGAAGTCGTCCATTACAAAAATCATCATCAAGCCAACAATCTCCCCCTTTGGCATTGACGACAACACTTAGAAAATTTTACAACTTTACAACTAAGTGTGCTTACAAAAATTGTACAAACATATTTCTACTCCCCCTTAACAATACACAATTTTCATGACACATACATATTTCTACTCCCCCTTTGACAATAATGCAAAATTGAAAAGTAAAATACATATATATTATATCAAAATTTGCATCAAAAACTTCATATACAAAAATATAGGAGTTTTTTCAAGGAGTGTTCATTGCAATTTTCAAGAAAATTTCACTGAAAATAATCTTCATCTAAGTAAAATCATTATCCCATGTTTCCAATAATGTTTCAATGATCTCAATGGTTGTCATAACTTGTGCAGTGAATTCTTCCATTGCATCCACTGTGCTCATCTCTAGAGTCACCAAAACTGCTTTTGCATCCTTGTATGCCCATTGTAAGATATCCACTCTAGGTATCAATTGGTTCTTGAGTTCTTTCAAGATTTGGATTAGTCTATTCACAATCATAAACATCTAACCGATGTTGCAAATCATCAACTGATTTGCCAAATGCTAAGGTTGAATCTTGTAAAGGTATGTAAGTAGTACATATCCTTTCAAATTCTGGTTTTGTCTCTTCTCACCTCTTGTTCAAATCAAGATAGAAAAATGAAATGTTAGATGTATAGGCCAGTATCCTTCCTCCAGTTTCAATAGCAGTCTTCAAAATATCTTTATTCATAGATAAAGCAATCTTCCTTGTGTCAATATCTTTCATTATTTTCTCTCCTCTCTTCTTTTTGTAATTCTTCTCAGCTAAAGTTTGAGCATCTTCTTCAATGGACTTCAGTTGGTCAGAAGCATCAGCAACCAGCTGGCCAAGCTTGCTGATAGGGGTTGACCAATTCCCAGTGTTAGTCTTTTGTAGGAGAATTGACAGAATCTCAACAGCAGTTTGAATTGTTTATTCTTCTTTTCTTTTGAGCTATATATTGCATCACTGTAGAAATCTCCATGAGTTCAAATGCACTCATATTATCTACATCTATAGGTCCTTTGATGCCTATTGAGTCATCCTCATCATCAGTTTGTTGCTTTACCTTTTCTTTTTCCTTTCAATTTCTTTTCTCTGTTCTCTTCTCCTCTATTTTCTCTTTCACTTCCTCCTTTTTTTGTTCAGTTTCCTTCACTTCAACCTCTTTCTCTATTTTTGCCTTTGTTTGTTTCTCTTGTGTATCTATAGTAACCAGTGGCAGTTGATTTTCCACTTGGTGTTCTTTTTCTACTGGTGGTTGAATATCCACACTAGGTTCATTGATCGGTGCTTCAGTTGCTTTCTGTCTATCAGTAATGACCGGTTGCTATAAAGGTTCCTTAACTGGTTCAATGATATTACTAGTTATATCAATAGTGTCCTGGATTTCTTCATTATCATCTACAAAGAAAATAATCGGTGGAGAAGTAGTGTCATCCTTGTGCTTAATAGGATAGACAACATCTAGTGTAATAATCTCTTCTTCATCTAGCTCTGGTTGAGCTCCAGTCTCTGTTTGATCAGTTTTATGAGACTTCATTTTCTCATGCATCCTTTGAATATTTTTATCTATAAGATGAGTATCATCTTCAACAAGTTGAGTCTTTCCACTCAATAACATCAATATTCTTGCCTTAGAATGAAATTGTCCTTTGAAATTATCAAGAAATGCTAATAATTCATCTCTACGTAACTTGCGAAAATATTCCATGAAAACTCTATCAATAATTTCTTGATCTTGTTCTATAGCAATTTTCCACTTATTTACAAGAATAGAATACAAAGAATCAGAAATATCCTTTTCAATATCTTGAGGCAACCGATTGTATTGACACAAGTGGTTGATTACCTCTTGAACAATTTGTTGTTTATGTTCATCATCAAATGAACCAAAACATTCTTTCACATTATCAAACCTATTCCTCTCTAATGTTTTTAATGTCCTCTCAATCAATCATAGGCTCGTAGGATAACAAATTAATAGGGATATTTTTCTTTGAAGTGTCTCCTACTAGTCTAGCTTTCTTACTAGTCAATTTCATCTTCTTTGGTTCCTCTTCAGTGTCGGTATCCTCAGATTCTGCTTCAAGAATGAGTTGCCTACCTCTCTTCTTCATTATAGTCTTCTTCTTAGCATATACTTTGGGTGTCGATTCATTTTTTACTTGAACACTTCTTGTCACCCTTGTACCGGTGGTCACTGAAGGTTCTTGCTCAACTTTCTTCTTCTTCTCTTTGGCACTACTGGGTTGAGTAGGTGCACTTCATTCCTGGTAAGTTCCTAGTCTTTTTTTCTTCTTTTCCTTGGAGATGCCAGAAGGTTGTTGGCATAACCGATTAATAAGTCATAGTTGACTTCATAACTCATTTCTTCCATCTCATCTTCTCTAGGTTCAATGGCCTCCATGAGACAAAAGTCTATGGTAACTGTGAAACAAATGTCTTTTGCAAAGTGTTTCACCACATCTTCAGGTAGCCTTAACCTCATACTCATCTTCTTTTGGAACTCATTAAAATATATGTTCATAGCAACAGGAAATGTGTTCTTTATAGCCTTAATGATGTTCTTGATTTGAGTTGTTACCGATATGTCTTTTCACCATTGAATGCCATTAATTCTCAATAGGAAATTCTGAAAATAGAAGAATAGACCAATCAACAATTGACCATATTTGAACTTTTGACTATTGTCTTTCTTAATTGATTGCATGTTCAACATCAATTGGCTCCTTATTGCCTTGCATAAGTCATAATTTGTATTCTTTGCAATCATCATGTAAGATGCATGCACAACAACGGATGGCACACTGTTCATCCTACTAGAATAAAATATCCTATAACCAATGACGATAGTTGAAAATTTGACTGCTGGATCTTTAATGTTGTTGACCAAAAATGCACGACCATCAGAGGTGGTTTGAGTTAGTGTAATCACAGTCTCTTTTGAAATTTTACTTAGCTTTGGAACTTCACCGGTTTCCCAAAAACTAGTCACTGCATGAATTGCTTCCTTTGTGATTGTGTGCAACCTATCAAGATACATATTCTCTCCATGAACATGACTAAGAATTATCCTAACATTCTCTTCTTTAAAATCTTCAAGAAAATATGCTGCATTATGAAAACCTTTTTCATAAACCCTAATGAACTTGGGTTTGATTTTCCCACTTTTATCACACAAAGATTTGAGTTGTAAATAGATTGACAGTGATCCTAAATCCTCAATTCTACATTCTATATAACTGGATAAATCACCTTTGATCATAACACCATCAATAACTTGAGACAATGCATTGTATGATACTATTTTGTCTAATTTCATAGACTCCATATGTTCAACAGTAATCATAAGTCTATTGGCTTTCTTAGATGACAATGTCGTTCTAGATAAAATTGATTTGAGAGAGATTAACAAAATAATACCTTATTTTATTTGCGCTGGCAAGGTTTCTAGTTGATCTGTTGAATGTACACATGTTTCGCCTTTACTAATCTTTGAATCCAATTCAATCTTTCGATCTACAACACAAATCTGTTTACAATCAACTAGCAATTCACTTTTTCACTCTGTAGGTGCTCAAAAACTCTCCTTTGAATGTAATTAGGGTAAAAATAACATAGTAAAACTCACTTTTATAAACTTGCCCACTGCATTAATTGCTCAACCAACAGGGTAACAAACCCTAATATACCACTTAAAAAAACTCACTTATATTGATAGGTATATAACCAGTTGATAATCCTTTGAAAATTGATAGACAATGATATCAAGAATTCTCACAAAACAACTCAAAATCCAAAGCTCTCTTACCACACATTATTCAAGGAGTCCAGAAGTAGATTTATCGTTATGCTCCCCTTAGACCTGTTGAAAAGCTTAGTTCTTTGGTGCAGGATTCTCCACACTAGATGAAGGGATATATTCTTCTGTAGGCTTATCCTCACTCTTCTTCTTCCATATTTTGTTCATCTCCTCTCTGGTTTCCTCAACATAGACCTTTTGCTTACCTTTTTGATCTTCAAAGTGGTTGACTGGTTTGTTCTTCCTACTTCTACATAACTTTGCCATGTGTCCCGATTTGTGACAATGATAGCAAGCCATCCCAGATGATCTCCAAGGTCCTACATTACCTCTTCCAATTCTCCTTCTATAGTTCATAGCCACATGACCATAATTATTGCAAATGGTACAAATCACATTAGTTACCTTTCCCATTTTATATGGAGTAAACAAGTTGACATAAGGTTTCTGCCACTTCATGTTTCCCTAGTTGTCATAGGTTCTTCTCCAGTCACCATTAGGTCTTGGATTCATGTGAGGTGTCAGATTTTTTGCCATACATGTTGCATTTGAAACAATGACCTTCAAATCTTCTAGACACATACCTAGCATTTGCATTATAGCCTTTTGGTGCAGGAGCACCTGACCACCTGAATGCTCAAATCCTAGCAGGTATAGCATTTTGTTGCAAATTAAGCATGTGTGTTTATTTTATGCTTCTATTAGGTTTAATAGGTTTTTTTTGTGCTGTAATAAGGCTTGGAACTCATTGTTGTTTAAGAGTTTCTAAGATTTTTCTTTTTTTGCTCAGTGGGCCAAAAACTGTCAATTTTGGGTCCAAATGAGCATTTTTGAATTTTTGATGTTGTAAAGCCTTGAAAGGAATTGGAGAATGTTTATTTAGTGTTTCTAATGATGTTGAATAATTGGTTTGAGTGCCAACTCACCGGGAGTCAAAATGCAACTTTTTGAGCAACAAAAGTTGTCAAAAGTTGTCAAAAAGCTGTCAAAAAGTGCAAAAAAGTGACTTTTGGTGGTTTTGGTTAGTTCCAGCCTATACCTATCCATACAAAGGCTTCAATAAGTTGGCACATGTGTAAAAACCATGTTCCCATCATTGTATGTGTGGTTCATGTTGGAAAAGTAAAAGAAATACTTGTTTTGCTCTTGTTTTTGTGAGTTTTAACTAGTTTCCTACACTTTTGAGAGTACAGTCCATACCATGGCTTCATGAGTTTGTACTACTCCTATTTTTAATTGGTGTGATCTCATTTGATGTTTGAGTAGTGATTTGGAACAAGTTTTGTTTGAAGTGCTCTTGAGAAAGGCATTGTTTTGTGGTTCCAATGGAAGATCATTCATGGTCCAACTAATTTCTTCAAAGTCTCTTCATCCATGGCTTTGAGGAAATTTGTTGGATCCTTTGTACATACTATATCATACATCTATTTTCCTTTTCTAGCAATGCACAAGTGTTTGTAAGCCCATGGCAAGTATGTGAAGTGAACAACTTGGCTTGGGTATTCTTAAAGTTGTGTGAATGGTACTTTGCTGTTCATAGCACTATACTTTGAAATGTTGAAGAATAATTAAGTTGGCAAGAGTCATAATTGCATTTTACCATCCTTGTCTCTCTCATGACTTGGTTGGATGCAAGAAGAAAAGGTGTAAACAAACTGTAAGACAGTGTGTCACTGTTTCATTGTTAAAACCTCATTGCCAACCTTCCTAAAAGACAGTATGGAATGATGGATTCCTTTTTTATGCATCATGGGAATGTATTTAACAGTGTTTTCAATGTTAAGAAGACAAGATACACAATTTGGTTGTAAAGGACCTAAATAAGGATCCTAGGAAAGTGTATTCTTTGTCACAGTCTTGTAATGTTGTCATGCTTTGTGGCATCTTTTAAGTGTTCAAACTTATAAGATCCTTGGAGAGGAATATGCATTGTTTTACCTTGCCATTAACACCTTTTTGCAGGCCAGGGATAGAGTGAAGAAATACATCAAAACAAAGAAAGGGAGTTGTAACAGTTTTAATACTGTCAAAGTGCAGTGATGGCAGGTGTATGAGCAATAGTCATAAGAAAACCTTTCCTATTTGTTTTGCAGGGTTTTACACCTTCTATCAAGTCATTGTTGCATCTATATTTGATGAAATGTCATTGTATTTGGTTTACCAATGTTCAAAAATGTATGCAAACCTTAAAAAAATTGTTGTCTCAGTCCTCTAGACTGTTATTTCTATGTAAAAGCAGCAGTATGGCATTTGTTTGATATAATGACAGTACTCTAAGATGAGGTTTGAATCCTTGGGAGTTTTTGGTATAGGTCATAGCAAGGTTTGAAACATTTAATTGGGTCTAGTATCATGGAGAATACCTTTAATTTGCAAACCCTCACTAAAACCTTCAAAAACCCTTGAAAAATGCCTATTTTGTGGGACAGTCCTCAAATAGTCCATACAGTACTTGCCATACCAAAAATATTTTATTTTTCATCATCAATTGACCACATCTCCAAAGTTTTTCCATGAAGTTTAGCAGATTGAGCAGGGTGAACAATTTTCACTAAAAACTAGGGCTAATTCTAGTAGCCTGTTTGGGGCCAATTTGACAATTTCATGAAATCGGTAAGGAAGGAGAAGTAAATGATTGTTTCAAATCATCAAAATTGATAAGTTAAGACTTGAGAAACCCTACTAAAAGCTCCATAGCATTGCATCAAGTCATTTGGTCAAAATGCCCATTTGAACCTAGAAGTTGCCTTGAGTAACCCAACGCTCTTTGCATCCAACTTGGATATTTTCACTCTTGAAAGGTGAGGGATAGTCATCAGACTTTGGAGACCTATCCAGATTCTCAATCAACACATTTATATGATTGAAATCTTTAAAGGTGCAACAAGGTTAGGTAAACCATGGTTCTCCAACAGTTGCCCATTCCTAGAAGAGAGGAGATTCAGCCAGTTGGACAACCAAACTTCTTCATTTTTGGTGATACACAAGAAGACCTCATTTCAGATTTGAATGCCTTAGCATGGAAGGTAAGGAGGAGTGATGTACAATACAATAGGGTGCAAGCAGTGTTGAATAGAGAGGAGGAGATAGGAGAAAGGTTTAGAAGAATCCCAGTTGTGCCTAGGGATTGATTTGGGAAGCACATTGAGAACAAAAGCCCACCAACCTCAAAGAAGACCAACTTCTACTATACCTCCTCATCACCTTTGTTCACATTAGGTCTTCTTCTACACACATTAGCAGTATGTCTAGGGTGACAGAAAAAGAAATAGGTTTAAAAGCTTTCTTACCGGTAGGATTGTTAGCCTTAGGAGCAATTTTACCTTTGTGCATGTTGCTCTTAGTACTGGAGGATTGTCCTTTCTTAGATGTATTGAAACCAAGTCCAGATGTGTCACCTTTCATCATCTAAGATTGGATCTACTCATGTAGCATAGAAGAACTCTTATTGAACTTTTCAAGCTTCCCATTAGCTTTAGTGAGCTCTCTGGTAAGATCTTCATTGTGTTTTGTCAAAGTCTCTCTTAGAGATGTTTCCATTTCAAGATCTAACTGAAAAGCTTCTTTCTCTTCCTTCTCCTCATGCCAATGCTCATGCAAAGTTGCATTCTCCTACGTGATCTTAGAAATCTCACAATCTCTCTCTTTGATTAGGTCTTCATCTTCCCTTCTTGCTTCAAGCTCTTGGCTCATGCGGATTGTTAGGGCTTCAAGATTTCTCCTCAGATTGAGCTTTTCACCATTCAATTTTTCAACTTCTTCAGCCAATGCATCAATATTGGCCTCATCTGAAGAACTACTGTTAGATATCTCCAATAGATTCTCAGTCAGCTCTCTCCTTTTAACTTGTGAAGCTTTAAATTTGACCCTTAGGGTTTCAAGATCTTCCTTAGTTGCATCAAGTACTCTATCTATCTCTAAAAAACTCATATCCCCCATTGGATTTATGGTTTCCTTCCAAGCGATTAAACCTTAAGGAAGTTTGGCTCTGATACCAATTGATAGACTTATAAAGCACTGAGAGAGGGGGGAATGAATCAGTGACAACAAAAAATGAATCGGTGACAACAAAAACAATACCACTTCAAACACAGACTGGTAAAGATAGCTAACCAGTTAACTTAATACTATGCATGCAATCCAAAGTGATACTAAAGCATCCACAATAAGTAAAATATCCACCATAACAGAAGTGTTTATACATGGAAAACCCAACTGGGAAAAACCATGGTGAGATGGGGTTCACAAGTTAACTATCTACAGTAATAGGTAACTGACTGGTTAAGGTCTACAAAGGTGCTCTCCTGGGAGTGAATCATGTTAAAGATCCCAAAACTCTATTAGGAGATATACCCTATTAAAGGTACTACCTTATTAGGAGTAACCTCGGTAGAGGATTTCAAACTAAAACTAATGGATTACCTAGTTAGAGGATTTATACAATGAAGCTTGTTAGAGCTTACCTGATTAGGGGATTTGACTATTGTAGTGATTAGAAAACAATAGGTGGTGTGATCTAGAAGTAGCACATCTTGCTTGAATAGATCCTCTTCTGCTCACTCAAAACTGCATCACCAACATACTCTGCAACGCCTTCAGTAAATCGCAACAACTTATCACTTGTATCTCACATCATAAACATAGTTCATCACAATGTCATTATATAGACATTAGATTTCAGGTCGGCTCAGGAACATCATCACAATTTCCTAGGTGTAGTGTATTTGGACAATCTAACATAACACATCACAGATTGCTGCCAAATATGTCGGTTAGGGATAACTCATCACACAATCAGTGAAACCAGTTGGAACAATGATACCGGTTAAGAGTTAACCTCTTCCAACTCATAGACTAAATGTCCTCCATTTTCCTCTTTGATGATCTTTGTAGTATCTCCAAATTGGTGTCATTCCATTCCTACATATACTGGTTGTCTACATATACCAGTTAGACACCTTCAAAAATTGATTGGACTTCTCTATGCAAATAATACCGGTTTGCAATACAAAGACTTAGGAGTAGTATCGGTTTGTCTTAACTAAGATGACTATGAAAATGTGAACATATGTGTGTGTATACATGTGCCATCAATAACAACAAATGAGGTCATCCATTATAAAAATCATCATCAAGCCAACACTTCCATATTAGACAAGAATTTTTCACCAACTTCCAATTCACATCCCTTCTTTTCTAACAAATTTGCCAAAAGGTTTCCTTCACGATAGCAATGTTGAATGAGATAAGAATCAAAATATGGTAAAAATTTTAGCACTTCTTGGATGATGTAATATATATTCCATAAATAAGCTTGAAATTTATTGAGGGATGAAATAGTTTTTAACGAATCAACCTCTATTTCTAGGTTCTTAATTTTTAGGAGGTAAGCCATCTTAATTCCAAAAAAAAGAGTTGTTGCTTCTGCAAAAATTTTGGTTCCATCTTGGATTCTAGAAAACCTAATTTAATAATTCCTCCTTAATAATTCCTCATAACATATCCAATACCTAAAATTCTTGGATTTCCCCTTGCTACACCAACAAAATTGAGTTTAAGATAATTAGGATGACGAGGTTTCCATCTGATCTCCTTTCGGTTTTTTTTTTTTGAAGAATTAATCATGAGGCTACCTTTAAATGGTAGTTTCAATTGATTCCAACCCTTAGTGATGAAAATATCCCATGAAGTAAAAGTCGATGTTAGCTTCTTGCTTCTAGCAACATGCGCATTAACTTTTTCTGAGATAGCTACCTCAAATCTCCTAATTACTTCTTCGACTGTGTTAGATTCTTGTCTAAAAATGTGTTTATTTCATTCCCACCACAAATTCCAAACAAGAATGACTAGTCCAATTTTCCAAATAGAAGCAAAGAAGAATTCTTTAAAAAGTTGAGGCCATCAATCAAACACTTGAGATAAACTGGGCTTAAGGGGACCCTACCACCCCAATTTTTGAAGCAGCCAAGACCAACAAGATTGAGAAAATTCACATTGAAGGAGGATATGATCTGCTAATTCTATTTCCTTCTTACAAAGAACACATGCAAAGGGTGGAGAGATATTCAAATAAGTTATCCTATCACTGGTAAGAATTCTTCCTTGCAAAGCTAGCCAAAGAAATGTCCCTGCTTTGTGCAAACCAGACCCTGCCCAACAAAAGGAGAACTTCCTGCAAGGGCAAGATGGACCTTGGGAAGATAAAATATTATAAACTTGTTTGATTGAGTATGTTCCCAAAGGAGAGGTTGACCAGATAAGAACATCCTTAGAATTTGAAAAGTGAATTTACCGATTACTAAGTTTAGATATGAGAGATTGTTTCTGACCTAATGGAGCCTCAATGTCATTCATCTCTTTCCATTTAATAGCCCATAATCCTGTAACATAAGAGGGAAAGAAATAATCGCAGACATAACATCACCATGTCTATTTTAAAGAAGCCTTCAAGTCCTCCATTCCATCCTCAAACTCTAATGGAGGCAAACCATTCTAGGATTCCTCCCATAAACAAGCAGTCCTTCCATCATGAATTATCCATGATAGATTAGGAATTATTATCTCTCTACATACAAGTAAAAAAATCCACATTTGAGAACCTTTGAGAAGATTTTCCACACTAATTTTGTACCAAGAGACAAATTTATATTCTGCATATTAGAAATTCTAGCTCCACCACAACATTTTGGAAAATAAACCTTCTTATGTGAGAAGGTGGATCTTCTTTTTGGAATATTTATTCCCATTCCATAAGAAAATTTTCAAAATGTATTCCAAATCATTTATTATTTTAATTGGCATTGGAAGGACTGACATGATGTAATTCGGGATTGTTTCTATGATTGATTCAATCTAGAGAATTCTAGCAACCAACGATAACTAGTTATTCTTCCACAAAGCAATCCTAGCTTTAATGGAGGAAATAATGGACAACCAATAATTAATTTTGTTGGCTCCAACAAAGAGGGATCCCCAAATATGTACAGGGCAGAGAAGCCAACCTATACCCCAGAATATGAATTATTCTATTAGATAGCATTGGAGAGCAATGCAAAAGGAAAATTTTAGATTTTCCCTTGTTAACCTTTTGTCCTGAGACATCACAATAAACCTGGATAAAACTCTTAATAACTCTAGCTTTAGCCATGGAAGCCTACCCAAAAGTACTCTATCATCTACAAGCAAGCATTGAGTAATTGAGATCTTTGTTTGATGAAGATGAATCCCTTTCCAAACTTGAGACACATGCAATGTTGAAATTAACCTACTCAAAGCTTCAACCATTATAATGAAAAGAGATGGGGACAGGGTATCCCCTTGGATAATACCCCGAGATGATGAGAAGAATCCCACTAAATAACCATTAACCAAAACTGAAAATTTAGCACTACATAAACATAATATGATCCATTTGCACCATAAATTAGAGAAGCCAAATTTAAGGAGTACATTTTTAAGGAAAAGACAGTTAACCCTATCATAGGATTTTATCATATCTAACTTTATATTCATTTCCTCTTGTTAGTAAGAGGTGACTAAATGAACAATCTCATGAGTTTCCATGGCCCCCTCTAGCATTTCTCTTCCCAGAACAAAACCCCCTTGTTGAGGTGAGATGATTTCAAGAATAATCATGGCTAACCTTATTGAGATTTCTTTTGTGATGATTTTATAAATTGTGTTACAAAGAGATATCGGTCTGAAATCTACAAAAGAAGATGGGTTGGCCATCTTCAAAATCAAAATAGTGAGAGAAGTATTAAACTTCTTAAGCATACTCCCATGCTTTCTATATTCCTCCACTACTCTCCAAATATCTGTACCCAAAAAAAGGGGAAACCCATCTGGGCCTCCAGCCTTATTAGTTTGCATTGAAAAAACTACAGTATTCACTTCCTCTAATGAGAAGGGTTTGAGAAGATTTAAATTATCATGATTAGATGCCAATGTTGGAATATGCAGAAGGATGTCTTGAATTTTCTACTGAAGATCCTCATCAACATCTATGGTTGAGGAGAAGAGGGAAGAAAAAAAATTTCTACCTCTTGTTTAATTAGATTATCATCCATAATTACCTCTTCAGAACTATTTTTAATTTGAGTAATCATGGCACACACTCTTTTCATTTTAACTGAAGCATGAAAGAATTTTGTATTAGCATCTCCCTCCTAGAGCCATATCTCTCTTGATTTTTTCTTCCAAAATATCTCTTCCCTAGAAAGAATTTATTCTATATTAGAGTTTAAACTTTTGTGTTCTTCATATTAGGATTCATTTATACCATTTGAAATGATATCTTCATTTAAAGTTTTGATTCTTTCCTGTATATGGGATTTTTTCTGCAAATATATTTTTGAATGAAGAGGAGTTATATTTCTTAATGTGAAATTTAATCCATTGAAGATTTTTACAAAATTTGAGCATATGGGACCTTGGAAAGAAGGGGAAAGCCAACCACCATTCTTCCAATTTTGGAAGGAAAGATACATCCCTGAACCACATATGTTGAAATCTAAAAGCTCGGGGAAATTTCTTCCTAGAAGGCATTGATTTGAACTCTAGTTGCAATGGAAATTGGTATGAGCCCGTCAGAGTGAGGATTTTGACAATTGGAGGATCAAAAGAAGAAAACCACAAGGGATTAATGAAGAACCTATCTAATCTTTCTGCAATATGATGAAAACCTTTCCTTCTGTTTGACCAAGTCATTAAACCATTATGAGGAATACAATCTATCAAACTATTAGTAGCCACAAACTCATTAAAATCTTGCATTGTCTTTGGAGGGGGACTAATACCCCCAGATTTATCTTGAAGAGATAAAAGGGCATTAAAGTCCCCTACTATTATGAAGGCATCATCTGGGAAATCTGAAATAGAAATGGATATATTATCCCATAACATTTTCTTTGAAATTATTGAATTTGGACCATTGATAGATACAACATGGAAGAAAGAATTGGAGCCAAAGACCTTTACATGGACAAAGTTATCATTAATTTGTACAACTTCAACATTTAATTCACTGGGTTTCCATAAAATAACCAGTCCACCTGAAGCTCCAATGGACTGGGAAGCTACATATTTCCATTTTTTCTAGTTTTTAAAATGTTGCATATCTATTGTCTCTATAGATTTTGTTTCTTGTAATAATATTAAATCTGCCTCTGCAATCTCTAACTGAGATTTAATGAGGCATCTTTTGTTAGGTGCATTAAGGCCCCTAACATTCTATGTAATTATCTTCATTGAGATCTTAAAGGGTGTGAGACCCCCCATGCGCTTAAACTTTCATGCAAAGTTAATTGGATTCCTGCCAAACTTCTTCTTTTGTTTTCTTCGACATCCTTTTATTCTTTGGAGGTCTCCCTACCTTCCCTTTTGATTTTGGAGTGGACATATCTTTTTTAGACCTAGTTTGATAAATAGATGGCCTCATAGGTGGGGAAGATACATCCGCAACAACTAATTGTTGATATTTTTCAATTTTCATGGGTGATTCTACAAGAGGCAAATCTAGCTTACTATCCATACCATTAACATTTTTTAATTCAGAAACCAGAGGTAAAGAAACCTCTTCACCATATTCCATAGAAAAAAACTCTCCTTCGTCACTTGTATCACTATGGCAATTAGAAATCGGCTTGTTTTGAAAGACTGAAGAGACCCCTTCATTATCACTTCCTTGATAAGGAAATAGCTGAGCTTAATATTGTAAAGGGGACACTTTAGAATCTTGTATGGGTGACTAAAGAGATATAGCATTTTGGAAACAAATTAGATCATCCAAACTCTTACCAGCCAATTAACCATCTAAAAATGTAGAACATTCATGAAGTAAGAGATTGAGAACCATCTAATTATACATCCTTTCAAGAAAATCCCCCTTAAACTAAGAAAGGAACTTCCTATTTGTGAATAGATTACATGAAAAAGAAGAGAATGCCACAACAAGAGAATAGATGAAAGATAAAGAATTTCCCCAAAAGCTATCAAAACACAAACAGACGTTCTTGATGGAAAAAACACCCTTTAAACTGAAAGAAGGGACATGCCCCACCTGAGATATGTCGAAATGAGAGGAATAAACCCCTTCACTTGATATTATTGGATTGAACCCATGCAAATCAATGGAGTCAGAGGTACACAAAATTGTGGAAACAGTATCCTTATGTAAGTCAACAAAAGTTACTTTTACCGTGCATTGATCAAATGTAAAGGAACACAAACTAGGATCCGAAGAATGATCCTCACAAACTCTAACTTTAGGGATAGATATACCTTTACACTTTGAGGTAAAGTGACCCAGAGAATTTGCATGTGATTCAACCATAGAAGGGGACTGAATAACTACTGGTTGACTCCAATCTCCATATTTAGATGAAATAGTTAGGCAGAGATTTAGATATGTCCAATAGAAAACAAACTCTAACTGATCGATTAGTATCCTCAAAGGGAATGAGATCATGTTTGACAAAAAATCCCAACTGGTTTTCAAAGAGTTTGACAAGATCCAAGTCTTTGTATTCTAAAGGCAAAGTTGGGAAAGAAATCCAAAATGAAGCATATTTAATCTTTGCCTCATATGGGTTAAAGTTTGGGCCCCATGGCATAGTAAATAATCTATACCCATTACAAAATCAACCCTTAAATTTGTGATCCCTGTCTCCAGAATCCTTAGACTCAAAAATTGCAATAAAATAAACCCTGATCAATATAAAAATTTCCTTGAGACCTTTCCAACAGATTTTAGCCTAACTTGATAATACATCAAGCTTAAAGGAGTGGCTTGAAAACTTACCAATAATTGCTCGACTGTGAAGATCTGATATTTGTGAATCCAAGAGATGATCTAGTAAAGAAATTTTGAAAGACCCATTAGGATGCCCTCGACCCAAATTATTATTGACTTGCAGATGATGCCTCCCATTTTAAGCCTTATCTTTTCTTCGCCAAATCTGCTTACCTTTAAGCTTGATTGGATCCCTATCATTACGAGTTGCAGGAAATCAGAAAGCTTTTGCAGGCTTTAGTTTGAAGGGATGTCCAATAGGAATGTTATTTGAAAATGTTGCAACCCTAGGAGATCCGGATGAAGCCTTAGCCCTTAACCCCAAAGGAATATTGTTAGGTAATGAGAGATTAGCAGGAGGTGCAGGAATGGTTGTACCTAGGTGAAATTATGAGTCCTTAAATGGGCTATGATCTCTTTCATAGAAACATATATTAAAAACTGGCTTCTTACCTTTATCCAATCTCGAAACCGGTTTACCCGAAGAAAAACCCTTGTTTTTTTAAAGAGACTGCCTGGAGAGAAGAATCATCATAAAAATACCTTTTTTGAAATAAGATATTGGATACAGCTGGTGAATAAACTTTGTAACCATAAGCTTGTCCCTAGAATTGGATCCTAGAGGAAGCTCTATCAGACAATCCTTTGGGAAATTCAAAATTTATAGTTGAACCCACTTCATTTATTTCTATAAAAACATTATAGTTATGGTCATCTATATAGCTTGTGCGACATGAATATTTGTAGAACATATTAAAACTATCAAAAAAAATGTTACACAGACTATCTTGTAAAGCCCATAATGATATTAAAGCCACATTGTATGTAAATTTAGTCCGTAGGAGGAAAATTTAGATCAAATCCATTTTTTAAAACACCATTTGTTTGACAAATAAAGTTCTAATTTTTGTTTTAGGTAAAAGTGGATAGAACCACTGAACTATATTAAATTTTAAAAGTTTTTTTACAGTGTCTAGTTCAAAAAGCACTGAAGGGAAAGAACCAGTAAAAAAACCCTTCAGTATTGCTTAAGTAACACAAGCCTATTCTACCCAATACCAAATGCCCATTGGCATAGTACATCAAAAAACCCATCCCAATTACATAAGCTGCATTAGATAGAAAGGAAGCCACCAATAGAAGCATATAGAAGGAAGATTAAAGTATGATCACCGAAGGATGCATATCCATTGCTGCCAAAAAACACCAGTCTGAACCACCCCTGCCTATGAAACACAATTCTCCAAACCACTGGTTATAATGATACCACCTAGTAGAAATGAAACCATAATCAGAGACCCTGTCAAAATAAACATAAAAACATTCCTAAATGTAAAGCACATGAATGACGCATAAATTTGTTCATGATATATGAAAACTATAAAATGATTTCTCCATGGTATCATTCTAACAGATTTTTTTAAAATAAACTATAGATTCTTTGAACATAAAATTAGAAAGGTAAATACACATGAATAAACAAGATCATAATAGTGCATGCTAAATATAGAAAGAAAAAATAGGTAAGAGAATTGTATGGTATTTTCGTGGCTAGAAAGATCAAGAATGACATCATTACTATAGGAAAGCATCAGAGACTTGATAAAAAGGAACGAGAAGATGAATATAATTCCTGTAACAATAATGGAGGAATTGTGAACTAGGTAATTGTGAAGTGAAATGAACCAAAAAATTGTAGACAAATACAGATAAAAAGAATTACAATAGAAAACACACACACAATAGATAAAGATTGACATAACTGTTTATAGTGGTTCAGCTTAAATGCCTATATCCACATTAAGAGTAGGGGATTTGTATTGTCAAAGTCTGTACAATTACATCATACATGAGTAGCTACAAATGAGATTTTATATAACAAAATAACCCTTCACATTGGAAGGTCAATAGTCCAATCATAAGGCTGTTGGTTAGGGTTCATTTCCATTACAATATCCCACTTGAAGCCAACCCTAATTCTTCTAATGTTAAACCCCCCACTCAATCCTATTATCACATTTTGGAAAGATCGAGAGAAGCTCGGCAAAACTTGAACTTCTCTCACGTAATAACTTTGGTGAGCACATCAGCTATGTTCTCCTCGGTGTCAATTTTGTCTACATGAAACTTGCCTTCATCAACCATGTGACGAACATAATGCCTACGAACATCAATGTTTTTAGACTAAGGCTGAGATGTCTAATGCTTAGTCATAAAAATGGCAGTGCGGCTATCAGAAAACAAAGCAAAATCTGATTGCTTCAAACCCAATTCATTGAACAAGAGTTGCAACCATACCATCTCCTTGGCTCCCTTAGAAAGAGCGATATACTCAGCCTCTGCAGATGATTTAGCAACTATATGTTGCAATTTTGAACCCCAACTAATCGCTTCATGTGCAAATATGAAGGCATAACCTGAAGTAGACTTTCGTTTGTCTAAATCCCCACCAAAATCAGAATCAGAAAAACCTTGCAAGTGTGCCTTTCCCTCTCCAAAACATAAACAAAACTTTGAAGTACCTTTAAGATACCGGAGAATATACTTGACTACCTCCCAATGTGTTTTACCTAGATTAGCCATAAATTTGCTCACCACTCCCACTGCATAAGCAATATCTAATCGACTGGATACCATAGCATACATAAGACTTCCAACAGTAGATTTATAAGGAATATGTTCCATAAATTCTTTGTCCTCTTGTGTTTTTGGACACAATGATGAAGATAACTAAAAATGAGAGGCTAAGGGAATGCATACAAACTTAGCATCCTCCATACTAAACCTATCCACTACCTTTTTAATGTAGTCTTGTTGAGATAACTTGAGTTCCCGCTTCTTCCTATCCCAAAGATTGGTCATCCCAAGGATCTTTTTCGCTGGCTCCTAAATCTTTCATTGAAAACTTGTTAGCTAAATGAGTCTTAAGCTCATGAATGATCTCCATGCTTGTGCCAGCCACTAGCATATCATCCACATGAAGGAAAAGTATAACAAATTTGCCATTGGGAAGCTTTTTGAAATATACACACGGATCAGATTCACAATGAGTAAACTTTTTCTCAATCATAAACTGATCAAACTTGACATACCACTATTGTGGGGCTTGTTGAAGCTCATACAAAATCCACTTTAATCTATAATAAAGATGTTCTTGACCCTTTTTGATGAATCCTTTAGGTTGATGCATAGATAGTTCTTCATTAATGTTGCAATGTAGAAATGTTGGCTTGACATCCAATTGTTCATGCTCAAGATCCCTTGCTGCAACCAAACCCAAAACAACTCGAATGGTAGTCATTTTTACTACTAGCAAAAAGATTTCTTCAAAATCAATACCTTGCTTTTGAGCATACCCCTTGACAACCAGTCTGACACGAAATCATTTTTGACCTCCATCTTCTTCTTTCAATTTGTAAACCCACTTATTTCTTAAGGCCCTTTTGTTAGGCAGAAGGGACACCAATTCCCATGTCTGATTTCTTATTAATGCGTCCATTTCTTCATGCATTTCACCCTTCCATTTATCATAATTGGCATCCTTCATAGCAGCTTGATAACTCATGGGTTATGTATGTTCAGAGATTAATAAAGTGGGTTCTACTTCTTTAGAAAACAATAGCTCATAATCAAAGTATTTAGATGGAATTCTTCACTGCCTCATGGATCTGGGTAACTCATTACCATGATTCTGGTTATTAGAGGAGTCTCCCTTTCTATTTTGGCCACCAGTATTGATATGACAACCAGAAATTCTGCCATTAGGACCTTGGTAGCAAGTCTTCTTACTATGAGTGTGTTGTGGGACATTGCGCAAAAAATTATCACTGTGTGTTGTAGCGTTGTTTGGATATTGTTGTTTGCCATCATAATTGACCACCGGTGATGAGAATTTAAAGGGATCATGTACATCAACAGACCCATGGATAGCCTCTGTCATCATGATGGGAGGAGCTATATGTATTTCCCAGCCACTGTCTAAATCATGACACATTATCCCCTATTCTGACGGGACGGGAGTATGTGATAGGAGGGAGGATATCCCTTGTTCTATCATGAGGGAAAAGTTTGCATCAGAAGGGGTAGGAGAAGTACAATATGCACGTGAGACATGAGGATGAGATTCATGGGATCAGTGTGTATCAAGGTAGCAAGTGTAGACTCCGCCCTTCTGCGTGCTTGAGGTAGTAAATCACCCCTCCTCATGTGCACTATTATTAGGTACTTCACCCTACAGATTACCTTTGTTCAAATCATCCTCAATAACATGATTTCTAGGGGATGTGGGAGTTCTGGCATCATTAGAAGAGCTAAAACCCTCTGTTTCAGAATCAAATTCTTAACTAAACTCCTAACTTGCATTAATATGTTGAGGAACAGGAGGAGGAAAAGTAAAATGCTACATAGGGTGTCTATGAATTGTGACAGGGGCTCCTAGACCTAAAGTGGACTAATTTTGTTTAATCCATGTGTAATACCATTATCAAAAATAGAGAATGAAATAAATTCTCTATTGTCATTTGTTTGTGCTTGCAAAGATGGAAATGTTCATTCACAAAAGAGAACATCTCTACTTCGTATAATCTTTTGATTAATAGAATCTCATAATCGAAAGCCAAATTGATCTTTTTCATTGCCCATAAAGATACATCTCTGAGATTTGAGATCCAACTTTGTCCTTTTTTTCCTTCGAAACATCCACGAAGGCTTCACATCCAAATACTCGGATGTGAGAATAAGAAATCCTCTTTCCCAGCCACTCTTCTTCCAGAATACCAAAATCCAACTGAGATGAAGGGCTTCGATCGATCAAATAGACTAATGTATTGCACGCTTCTGTCCAAAATTCTTTGCCTAAACTTGCATTTGAAATCATACATCATGCCTTCTCCAAAATCATTCTATTTAACCTCTCTGGTACTCCATTCTCTTGAGGTGTAAGAAGAATACCATTATCAACACAAAAAGAATCAAATTCTGAGGTGCAAAACTCTCCTCCATTATCTGTTTTTAGACATTTTATCTTATGTCCAATCTGATTTTCAACAAGGGCTTTGAATGCTTTAAAATTTGAGAAAACTTCAGATTTCTTTGCAAGCATATAAATCCACACTTTCTGTGTATAATCATCTTAAAAAGTGAAAAAATAGTTACCTCCTCCAATGGAGGTTACCTTGGTAGGCCCAAAGATGTCCAAATGAACCAACTCCAAGGGTGTACCCTTCTTCTCATTTTCGGTCTTCAAGAAGTTGACCCGCTTCTGCTTTCCATAAAGACAATGTTCACAAAAGCCCAAATCCAAAGCTTTGAGACTTGTGAGCTAATTATGTTTGAGCATTACATTAAGTCTTTTCTTGCTCATGTGTCCAAGCCTTTGATGCCAAAGGCCCGTTTCATTGTCCTCAACTGCCATCGCAACTCCCACTTCACCATGACCCTCAAATATATATAGGCTACCAACTTTATTACCCCTGGCAATTAGAATGGTTCCTTGAATTACCTTCCAAGTATCCAGAAGAAATGAACATGAAGTCCTTGTGCAAAAAGTTGACCAATAGAAATTAAGTTTCTCTTCAATTTTGGAACATGCCTTACATCTTTAAGCAACAATTTTTTCCCTCCTTCCAGCAGTAACATGATGTCACCCTTGCCAATAATGAAAAAGGCTTTATTGTCACCAAGGAAAACATTTCCAAATTGAACTTCTTGGTAATTCATAAATGCTTCAAAGCAAGAAGTGGCATGATAGGATGTATCGTAATAAAGCACCCATGAGTGTAAAATGGTGTCAGCAATTGAAAGAACTAGAATACTATCATTTTTGTCATAGGCGGTATTGGCTTCCCTGTCCCACACCTTCTCTTGTGCCTTTTTGGAATTTCTAAAATCCTTTTTCATATGTCCTGATTTACCAGAAAGCTAGCAGTCACTAGTTCTACCTCTTGACTTCAATCTCCTTTCAGATTTTGATCTTTTATGGTAATTATTTATGCCTCTATTATGGTTACTTCCTCTATTTTTGGTGCTCACAACTATGAAAGATTCACCAGTTGAGGAATCTTGATTCTTTCTTCTCATATATTTGGTGAGAAGAGTAGATGCTACGTCATAAAAAACCAACTTGTTTTTGCTGGATACTGAAGTACTAACTATTGTTACAACACCATCCCAGTTGCTTGATAATGAACATAACAAAAGAACATCCTTGCTCTCATCATCTTGTTTCATTCCCACCAAAGTTCCTTAACTAATCAATGTATTAAACTCATTGATATGGTTTTCCATTGTGTAACCTTCCTTCATCTTGAGCTTATAAAGCTTCTTCATGATAAACACCTTATTTGCAATCAATGTCATAACATACATGGTTGTTAGTTTATCTCATACTTTTTTGGTTGTTGATTCACCCGTGACGTTGAAGAGTACATTATTGGATAGCGAGAGAAACATTGTTTCTCTTTCCTTTTTGTCAAGAGTTTCCCAATCTTCATCTGACATTGTAGTTGGCTTCTTTGATTTCCTCTCAATTCCAAGTGACAGGTCTTTCTTTATCAGCAAAGATTCCATCTGTACTTTCCACAACATGAAATTTTTCCCAGAGAATTTCTCCATCTTCACTTCTTCCATGATTCTAGAATTTCAACCACTGAAATCTCAATAGGGATCTAACCTCATTCTAATACCAATCGTGATGTGAATTGAACCAGAAAATTGTAGACAAATACAAATAAAAAGAATTAAAACAGAAAACACACACAACATATAAAGATTGACACAATTGTTTATAGTGGTTCAGCTTAAATGCCTACATCCACATTAAGAGCAGGGGATTTGTATTGCCAAAGTTTGTACAATTACATCATACATGAGTAGCTATGAATGACCCTTCACATTGGAAGGTCAACAGTCCAACCGTGAGGCTGCCGGTTGGGCTTCACTTCCATAACAGCAATTCAGTCATTAGCCATATTAGATAGGTTTGGGATTTTTGGAGATAAAATAGAGGAAGGGTAGAGAGCAATATTTTGGTAAATATATGAATATCTCCTATTTCGACTATATTTTTGGTTGAGACCCCAAAAATGCAATACAGTTTCCTTTGAATTCCATTTGCTTGAATTCCATTTTGATAAAATCTATTCCACACTCGAATTCCATTCGGTTGTAACTAGCAAACAAAATCTTTTTTATGTACACAAACTACACCATGCATAATTAGTTGATGAAAGATAATATCTAATTAAGATCTCAAAATTAATTAATTAGGATACTTATATTTAGAAAAAAGTATATAGAAGATACAAAGACATGTTATTCTTAAGGTGTTGATTTTCTTTTGTTTTCAATATTTTATTTAGCTAGAATTTAAGCTTGATTGAGCCCTAACTCAAGGCCTAAGTGTAATTTTGTAGCCCTAATTGACCTTGAGCATAACTTTAATTGATCTATAATGTTAATTTTATTGTAACTCTAATCATAGGCTTAATTGAATTCCAAACCTAAACCACTTTGTGAAAAGTTTAATAAAATGTTTTGTTTGTAAGCACTTATATTCTTAGACAAAACATTAAGTTATCCTCTTCACAAAGAGTCAAGGGTCTTACCTCCCCTTCAATACAATTAAGTGAATAGAATGTCTAAATTGTACTAGAATGAGTATTTAATATGAAATAAATTTTACCAAATATGCATTGTCAAAGGTCAAGTGGAATGAGTATGCTTAATTAATCATGTCTCATTCCATACAAAGAAAAACTTGAATCTGTTCATAATAATCATATAATAATAAATTAAATATTTTATTAATCCAACAAACAATACAATGAAAATGATAAAAAATTAAACAAATGGAATAATTATTTTAGCCATACTAAAAATTTCTAAAGAGAAATCCAACAATCTAAATTTTTTTAAAGCAATAGAATCAACACACATGCAATCAACATTCCAAAGGAATACTAGGACAAAAGACAATCAAAATTATTATGGAGATGTCTTTGAGGATGTGACAATTGCACAATAAAATTTAAAAAAAATGAAAAATTTGTTGAAAACTCCTAAGAAGCATTTAAAAATAAAATTGTTTGATAATTCCTCATAACATGAGCCATGTTAATAATTACCTTTATAATTGATCCCACTTATTTGATTTCTATAATAAGATTGCAGTTGTGGTCATCTTGTAGTACCCCTGCCCTAATCAATTTATAATCTTGGTTTGACCTTGGTTAGTGTATCATGTTATAATGTTTTAGTCAGATGTTTTGATTTTTGTGCATACTTGTTAATGTGGTTTTCGCACCAATTCATATGCAAGTTTATTAGTTCTCCTATTTTGTGTTATTAATCTCGGGCTAAAACTTTCATTAAGTATATATATGTATGCATGTATGACTCTTGGTTGCAGGAGATTTCAGGTATAGTACCGCATGGGTGTGAGGTTCGTCTCCACTTGGATTCACAGGTTTGAGTGTACCTCTTTGGCCCTTAGAGTTTGGATTAGGTGGTCATAAGACCCTCATTTGACCATAGTCATGCTCAAGTGAGCGTCGTCATCGGTATTCCCTTTGCTTGGGTATGGAGGTCGTCTGTTTATTTGGCTTTCTTGGGTTGTGTGTTTTGTGTGTGGTTAAATTGAGTAATTAATCCTTAATGTTTAATTTGATTTAATGTGTGTTTACACATTATTAATTAAGGGGCTAAATTAAATAGGTTCCCTTTATGTGATTAATCGTTAATTAGAATTGCTCAATTCAAGTTGATAGCAAGTTCGATTAAATGGTTAATTTTAATTGATTAATTTATTCTGTTTATGCTTTTGGAAAGGAAATATTTAAATTTATTTGAAATAGAATTAATTTAATCTCTTTGCCCTTTTAAAAAATAGAAAGGTTGATTTTAGTTAGAAAAGTGAGTTTAGTATATTTTGGATATAGTTTTGAAAGAATGAATTTGAGAATTTTATTTTAATTAAAAATATTTTAACCTCATTAATATTTTGGAATATAAAGGCTAATTTTGTTAAAATTGAGAAAACTATAAATTAAATGAGGAAGAGGCATTTTGATTTTTCTAAATTAGAAATAAATTGTGTACAAGTATTTTTATTTAAAAATGAGATTTTTGGTCAAAAAACTTGGCCATTTAACCTAGATTAGAAAAATATTTTTGGGAGGATGGTTATTTTTTTGGAAAACATTTACGGGAGAGACATTTTGGAAAATGTTTCTAGGAGAATATTTTTGAGGAAAAAGGTTTTATGGAGCTTGCAGGTTGGGCTCTCCTTCAAATCTCTTCCAAGATTGCTGAATCAGGTAGGTCTCTGGTTTATTTCGTGGTTCTTTGCTTAAAGAAATTATTTTTGGATTGTGTAGAAATCTGGTTGTAAAGATTAAAACAAAAATTCTCAGATATTTGAGAAAATGAAGGAGTTGTAGTTTAATTCCTGAATTTAAAATCATCCTTGCTTCCTTTCCAAACCTCCAAATTGCGTATTTGGTTGTTCAAATTGGTTTTCAAAAAATCAAATAAAAAAAAATTGGAATGGCTGTTTACAATAAGATTTTGTTAAAATCCAAGTGATATTGTATTCAAATTCATCTTTTAAATGAGATCTTTGTTGTGATTCATAGATTGGAGGTGGAAGAATGATTGAAATTTTACCAGTTTCAGTATTTGGGGCTTTCTGGTGTTTTCATTTTAAAAATATGTATATGCTGATCTTTTGTTAATTCTGAAAAATATTCCCAAAGTTTTCTCTCTGAAAATTACTAAGTATTGTCAAAAATATATATATATACTTTGTTGGGTTTGAGAATGCCTAGAGACTGGGGTTTTGAATTTATTAGTTTTAATAAATTTAAAAATAAAATAAAAATAAAAGATATTTTATTTCTGGGTCTGTGAATACCCAGAGTTTGGTTACTATATTTTTTTAGTTTAGTTTTAATAAATTTTAAAAGAAATTTTTTTATATATTAATCAACATTTTGTTTTGGGCTTTGGGGGGAGAGCCATGGTCTCAACCCATAGCTGGGGAGAGTCATGGCTTCCCCAAGTCATAGGGAGAACCATGGCATGGAGACCATGGCATGGTCTCCACACTGCCATGGCTGTGGGGAGACCATGTCATGGCCCCCACAGTCCATTTCCCAAAAGGAAACGGAACCACGTGGTTCCCACATGGTGGGGCCTGTGTGTTTCCCAAGGGGGAACTTTAAATTATATTAAATTTTATTTATTTATTTTATTTTGTTATAAAGTTTTGGAATATATTAAACATTTTAATATATATATATATATTTTTGTATTTTTTTTTATATGCTTCAAGAAGTATCTTAATTGAGTAAATGATAAAATATTATTTTATTTGGAAAATTTTGGAAATAAAATATATTTATTATTTGGTAAATTTTAAATAATATATTATTCAGGATTATATTATTTGAGAAATTAAATGATAATAGGTTATCTTGTAAATTTTTAAAATGAAATAATATAGTAATTGAGTAATTGGAAAATGGAATATTATATCATTGGGTATTTCGCAGATTTAAATGATATACTATTTGAAATATTGGAAATTAAATAGTGTATTATTTGGAAATATTGGGAATTAAATAATGTATTGTTTGAAAAATTGTTAAGTAAAGGATATTTTTTGTTTAGTAAAATAAATTGTTTAATATATATTTTTCTTTGTATTGCGAAATAGGCAAAATTGTACTATTGCAATTGTGGTATTGAATTTATCTTGTAATGCTAATTTTTTTGTTATTGTATTTTGAAAACTTAGATCCTTTAGAAAATTGGATCGATTGTTGTGTGTAAACAATAGGAAAGAAGATTATCTTTTCCAATCTATGCCTATGCATGTTTAATTTTCTATATTCGCATTTGCTTAAGAAATGGCAAGTCTTTGATTTTGTTTTATTGGACACTACCGAATGATTGATTTGGGTATCTGCTTATGTCCTTGATCTCAAGATTTGACTGTTGTCTTGTGATGGTGTTGTATCCGGCTATGCCCTTAATGTGGGTGTTGAATGTCGGTATGTGGTTGTCCATAGCTGGTCAGGTCTCTAGTTAGAGTACCATCAGTTAGTGCACCTTGTATGAAGTCTTGTTTGACCAAGTGGGTATTCCTACCTTATTGAACTCTATTTGATTGACCTTGTGTATTCCTTGGTTTATGAGCTTGTTTGAGTATAGTCTAGTGTCATTTGGGAAAGTGACTTTCAATTGGGGGTCACGCCCAGAGTGGTTGTTGGGTAACCCATCAGAAGTGTGTCCAATAAGTGATAACCTAATAGCATAGTAGAGAGTTACTTAATGAATCACTGAGTAAGTTAATTGTGCCTCACCTATGGGATGAGTACTAGTACAGACTCGAGATGTCGTGAGAAGGCCTGAAATGACAAACCATCATCCTTGTCTTCAAAAAAGGATGTGTGGGTCCACATTAAGCTTGGATGGGCCGCAGGTTCAAAATAGGTTGCCAAGGTAACCCAGTGGATGGGGCCGGAACCTATGAAAACCTACCATGGTAACCATACTAGGTTATGTGATGACACTTGTCCCTTATGTTTGCTAGTGTGTTGTTTTGTTGCCTTTGATAGGAACATTGTTGAGGAGTCATCCTGATGTTTCTTCACTCGTGAGAACTTGATATCATGTTAAACCTTGGGTTGCAAAATTTTTAGTTTCGTGGATGCTCCAATTGATCTTTTGTAATTTCTTCTTATTATGTTCAGTTGGATCCTTTCCTTTTCAGGGATCATTCATGTATTTATTTGACTGATGTGGTCATGTGTATTATTGGTTATGATTGCCTTGATGGCAGGTTTGTAAATGATGTAACCTTATGTATTCTTCTCTATTATTTTATTATCAGAGGGGGTCTTGTAGTTGAGAAGACCCGGAGATGTATCCCTTTAGGGGTGAACACCGATATCAATTTGGTGTTTTGTGATGTTTATGTTCTTATGTTTCCCTTTTAGTTTAGCATGTATGGATGGCATTTTGTTAGAATGCATAATGTGGATTAGATGAACTTAATCTTAAAAGCATGTATGTAGTCATCTTATTAAAATGCAATAATTTGAATCATGAAAGAATGTAGATTAGAATAATGGAATATATTCAGTTATTGATAATGCAATTAAAGTATGCATGGAAAGTATTCGTTAGTTTATCTTGAAATTTAAGTATGCAACGAAATTAGATGCATGACTTATGTTTTAATATAAGCTTGAGGGTAATGTATGGTTAAATTGTAATGGATGAACTTAATCATGTTGTCTATATTTTTAAACTTAATGGAAGAACTCATCATGTTATCTATAATGTCAATTTGCCAAAAGAAATTATCCTTTGTTTAATTTTTATCATGTCATTAAGTTAATCAACTTAATTGGATTAATTAAGCGTGAGTTGAGTTAAATGTTGAATTAATTAATTACATTGGGAAACTCTTTAGGTGTTATTCAGCCTTTCCTTATAGTATCTGAACTTATGATAACTCGTTGTACCATTGTGTTGAGTTTAATTTTAAGAAAATAAAAAATATTTGCACTCTATTCTTGTGGTTTAGCTCTATCCCTTCAGGGTTTCCTTGTGTGGCATTACATTTGGTATCAGAGCCCATGATGCAAACACTGGGATCTCTGGTTTCATTGGTGCCCTTTGGTGTGAGGTGTATAGACCTTATGTTGTATGCTTGTCTTCCTTTTGTATGCCCGTGATTGAGGCATTGGATCTTGAAGATCTTAAGTACTCATGTTCTATTATTTTGTGCATTATTTCAAACAAACCTTAATTATGTGTAACGTGTGGGTTCACACCTTGTTTTAACCTTCTTGATTTCGGTGCTTTGGAGTGATTATATGTGCTTGTCTTGAATCTAAAAGTACGAAATGTGCTTGTATTAAGATTATGAGCTAGCTTAGTGTTTTCCACTTGAAGGACTTGTATGGTAGATATTGAACGCTTATTTTGTAGGAAATTGAACGATTATCACCCTTCCTCCTCTTCCTCTCTATAAATTAAAATATTTGTTATATGTGTATTTATCTCTTATGTGAGTTTTCTTATTGTAAGAGAAAGGTTGTGACTTCTTGAACCCTTGTGTGAACCTTATGATGCTTTTGTGCTTCTAGATAATAAGAGGGCTATGGGTTTAAAAGATCTTAATGGTTATTCAGAGGAAATTTTTTATATTTTTGTAAGAGGACTCTCCATCTGTATTGTAGGAGTAACATAATTAAATTATATCTTAAGTAATGTGCATTAATGTGTGAATAGTTGTAGTGGAAACGAGTGTATTAATGTGTTCCATGAAAAATTGTTTTATGTGTTTCTTTATACTGACTCAATTGAGGACCTATTTTAACAATGCTACATTGAACTTGCTTTTTGATATATATAAATGACAAAGCTTGACTAGAAAGTACAAATGAAAGGCTTGTTTGATGTGCATGTGTTAATATGTGTTATTTGGTTGGTAGCTACTCATTTACCTTCCTATCGTATTTTGATTTTCAATGATAGGTTGCAGATTGTGATATGTTTTTGTATTGAATTAATAGTAGTGAGTGTTCAAGAGGTCTTGTATTATCGAAATGAATGTTTGACTTGATTTCTTGTTTGGAATAATAGAACATTGTGTTGCAACCATAATAATTGGAAATGTCATGTTAGGCCTATCGGAATTCTTCTAAAATAGTAGTGAAACGAAAACTATTAATTAAGATGATAGCCTTATAGTGAGAAAATTTTAGCATGTGGTGTGAACTTGTTGATCTTGTGTCTATGTATGAAATAGTTTGTTTATCCTTCTCTTTGCCTAGATTATAAGATTTTTAGAAATGTTACTAAAGCATGCATTGATTTAAATATAATGTTTATAAAACATGTGAAATTGTATTTTTGCATTTTGGATTCTGTTGGTAAATGGATTTGTTGCTTTAAGAAACTTTCTTGAAAAACTCTGTTTTGCCCTATAATTAGCAACAAAGCGTTTACAACAGTTGAAGAATCACAAAGAAATGGTAATTCTTCTCTGCGTTTCAGAGGGGCAGCTCCCTCGTATAATGGGGGTATTTGGATTTTTCAAAAATTTAAAGAATGAACAATAAAGAAAGATTGAACACCATATAAGGTATGAATCTAGATTAAAATAAATTCCATATAATCAAGTTTGAGATACCACAACTTGAAATAAACTTCTTCACATTCAATGTTAAAAGGGAAAGCATTAGGTAATCATCAATCAAGCATAAGAACATTGATAATAACCAATGAGAATAAGTTGAACAAACATCCAAATTGATCTCTATTGCTTAATTGCTTGAATAACACTATCCAAGTCTCTTATACAAAGCTTGTGAAAAAGTGGAATCACCAACATTGAATAATAATGAGGTATATATAGGTGAAGTGGTAACCACCTTTATAACTACTTTATAACTTTCTCAACTACTTGGCATAACTTCCTCAGCTTTGGGAGAAATAACTACTTAGAATAACTACCCAAAATGAGAACTTAGGATAACTACCTCATATGAAAACAGCCAAGATTATCCTTTATTACAATACAGAAATAGAGATGAGAGAGAGGAAACTTGATCATGAGAGTTATTTACAAAGAAAGACAAAAACATGATGCGAGTAACACAACAAAAATGGAGACTATACAAAATGCAACTCTGCACTTATTCTAAGCTAACTCCTTGCATTGTCGATGAGGCTATTTCTTTTGTAGGCACATTAGGTTGTCCAGGTCCTTTGTCTCTAAAGATTCTAAAAAGTCGAATGGCCGAAGTGACAGATTTTCCTTTGGGAATTAGGATGTTAGCTATCCTCATTTTCCATGTCTTCAAGTTTCTATGAATGCCACTTAGTTATGTCACCATGCTGAGTGTCTGAGGCATAGAAGTTCTCAAGGAATAGTAAATATCAATCAACCTTTTGATGGTATTTTCACTGAAGTTTGTCTTGTTAAAAAGCTGCTAATCTACCATGTTCTGGAAGCTATTCTGTAACACCTGCAAATCTTCCATCAATGTCACATCTGGGAGAAGAGTAGTGAGTTGTCCTTGGAGTTTGGTACACACTTGATCACATGAAAGAATAAGCTTTTCTAACTCTGATGAAACTTGATCTATGATCACTAGTTTCCAGTTAATGCTTTCTATCCATAGCTCTGGATAATCTTTTTCATTACTAGGCAAGATTTTCTCGGTTGCAAGGGTGTCCATTCCAATTTCTATCATTTGTTTAAAATCATTCACAATTTCTTTCCAGGCTGCCTCCTCTTTCTTGGCATTCTTCAAGTCTTTCTCAATAGTATTTTTCTTTATTAAGGCCTCATCATGGATCGATTTTGCTTGGACTAGGAATTCACATGCGAGAGTTTTGACGTTTTCTACCCATCCTTCAGTTACCTTTCCATAGGATTGGTACTTTTGAAGATTATCCATAACATTCTTTTCAATTACTCCTTCTAGTGTAAACATAATTGGCTGGCGATCTACACTTAGTGGCATAGTGGAGGTATCAACTACGGATCTCAAGTAAGAAGACAAAGTGTGCACTTGTTGTTTCAATTGATCCTTGGATTGCTTATCCTTTTCACTTCTCTCCACCATTCTAGCTGCCATCACATTAAAGTTTTGAATATCAGACTCATGAGAAGAAGGTCCCATATCAATCTTTGTCACAACAAAGTCCACAGAGGTGGCCTCATTTGTATCCTTCTCAGATATGGGTTGAGAAATCTCTAAGCACATATTCCTTGAATTTGGATTAGTCTTTATTCTTGAGGATACTTTGAGTTTCTTCAGTTTTTCAGCTCTTTCAAAAAGATTAGATATGCTACTAAATTTAGGTACCACTATCTTTTCTACCCTCCTCTTCTTCAATAGACTTTGTTCTGACCATGGGAATGAAGAATTTTCTGTGGACTCTTGGATGTTTTCCTGTCTTGCTACCAGTGTTGTAGTCACCTCTTCAATTTCTTCAAATTGATCACTTGGATTGCTTGGAAATGATGAATCCATGACTAAAGTATTTTGTTGTGCTTCTTGTCGTAGGGATTCAATAGGAACTGAGGGATATATGGAATGCATTCCATCATCAAATCTTGTGTCATCTAGAATTTCCACTGGAACTTGATCCTTTACTTGACTTGCAATAGAATTCTCTTCTATGTCTTTTGCTCTGGATTTCTTCTTCTTTTGTCGGGGTTCATCACCACATGTGTTTTGAAGAGTGTTCCTCCTTGGAGGGTCTTCATCTCCATCACTCCCTTGAGTATTCTGGTAAGAAGGAGTATCCCTAGCTAGAGTATGGGAAGAATGCAGCGACGTAGAGCTCTCAAGCTGACTTCATTTCCTTCTTGGAGTTTCCTTTGTTTGTCTAGTAGCAGTCATTTGAGTAATCTTCTTCTTAATCCAGGCTTCAGAATTCTTGATTACAAAACTTGTTCTTTCTTCGACATCTCTCATTTCCGGATCTGCCCAATTCAAATTGGGAAGTGGCTGGGACTGGACTTGCTCAAAATAGATAGGATCAATCAAATCAGATCCATCATCTTCAATGCCTTCTATGGTCCAATCCATCTTGAAATATTTCATTTGCTTCAAAGTTAACCTGGTCCAATCTCTTTTTCTAACCTCGAACTCATCTTTGCAATCCTCCCAAAAGTCTTTGAGATTAGGAAAATGAAAATAGCCAGGGCCTAACTTTAAGCTGCTCTTGACATAATCCTTGCTATCAAAAGGAAACCTCATCTGATATGGATACAAGTTGACCTTGGATAAAGCTTTTTCTGTCTCATCTGCTCTTGAACTTGACTCACATCTATAGTGCCCAAGACAAATGGGAAAGGCTACCCCTTTATTATTTCTATCTCTGCATTTCTTTTAGACTGAAACCAATTGCCGACAAAGCTCAACTAAAATGAGCTTATCATCAACATATCTGGGTAGCTTGTGTGGATAACCTTCAAATCCTCCTACTCGAAGATAGGTAAATCTCAGAAACTGGATGAAGAAACTTCCATATTTCTTTATCAATTTAGCGGCTTCCTTTGATATTCTAGGGGCAATGTCTCCTTGTAATAACCTTACTGCCCACATTGTGAAAGCATCATTCACCCGCCTGAAATACACAAAGCTTTCCTCAAGTTGCAATTGCTTGTAATAATAGTAAACTTGAGTTTCTTGATTCAGGACACCATTAGTACTCAACCCTGGCCATGACCTCAAATTAGCAATAGCATATATCAAGTAAGAGATCACATGGAAACATTGACTTGTTTTGAAGTGCACTAACTGGTCATGTATGCAGTTGCTGATGAGATTGCCCCAGTCAATGAATTCCTTGCTGGCAAAGATGACTGTTATGAAGAGATACATCCACATTTCAAACTCAGTGGAGTCAGGACTTCCTATCACTCTATGGAGTAACAAAATCAAGTAACAAATCTCTTTGATGAAAAGAGAACGATGGAGTGTTTTTGGAAGCTGAGACTGTCCTCCCCATGGCGCAACCATCCATTCTTTAGCCAGATTGTTGAGGCATTTGCTTCTATTGTCGCTAAAGTATTTATAAGCTTTTTGCTTATCGATGTGAGTGAACTTTTCCTTATATGGCATATGAAGAATCATAGCTATTGAAATTCCATCTAGTTTGGCCATTAAGGATCCGTCTGCAGCTCTTATCTCTCTTGCATCGGGATTATATCTTTTTGAGCATTCTAGTACCAAATCTGCACATTGAATTGATATGGGAAAACATGCTGCTTCAATCAAGCCACTTCCTGCCACTCTACAAGACAATTTTGATTTGTCACCTTCCATGAAGAACCTTTTGATCTCCTGCAAATTTATGTGCCCAATCTTGGTATCATGAACCTCTGGAATCATGGTGGTGATCATTGGAGCGTACTCATACTCCTGAGCCTTGTACTTCATGATGGTATTTTTGCAGACCCTTTGTATTGAAGTCCTCTATGTCAATGTTACTGAAACTTTGAGACTTTGAAGATTTGCAATTGACTTGATTAAGTGACTATGTCTCGCCCATAAGTAAGATCTACCCACTATCTTTATCATGGATGATCCATTTGTTCCTCCTTGAATGGCTGCTCATAGAATTTGATATTAATTTATTGGCCTTTAAGTGATCATCATAATGATTCTTAGCTGGCATCTGATATTAATCTGCTCATGATTATCTTGACAATCAATGACACAATGTTACCTTCTTGAAACTGAGGTCTGTGATTGACCTCTTTGTCACTTCTATTTTTTGATCTATGTATTTTGTTAAGACTATCTTAATGATCTTTGTGTTGTCTATTTGATGTTTTCTTCTTTGAATGGAAAAATAACTTTTCCTTTGGTGTTTTGGGGATGATTATGACAAAGACTCGAATCATTATCTTCTCACTGTTTATTGAACTATGCATTAGATCTATTGGGGTTGTTGTGATAGATGTGACCATGCTTGATAGATTCTCTTCTCATTGATGATTTCTATCAAGCATTCATGTTGTCAGTGTCTTCAGTATTGTGAATCAATTGTCCAATAGCTTGGACTGCACTACTTGAGATGTAATGTATGCACTGTCTCAGATCTTTAGATTTGTTAGCACTGTTCTTTATGACTAAGGTTTACCTTTATTCATCATTCAAAACTTCATACCTCTGTTCACTGACCTAAGGCTGATATCTCCTATAGATATGCTACTCACTGTTTTAACAGGTCTATGGTTAGCTTCTATTTGAAATCTTTGGCACTGTATATACTTTGTTTCTCATTGTATTGGACTAAACCATTGTGTCTTGTTTTTTTTTCTGTCTAAGCCTCTTAATGCACTGTCATAAAGATTTCATATCTACATGCAAGAGTGAGGATGCTAAGGAAGGTGGTATAGTGATATTCTCAGCTATCTGTGAGATAGTATCCTTTCTGGGAAACTTTGGAACATCTGATGACTCTATTCATTGCTATGAAGTTCTTGCATATCATCGATAACCTGCAGAAAACACCTCAAAATGCAATATTTCATCTTTAAAATTTGCAAGTGCGAGTAGCGTTAAGGGGCACGATAGCATGCAGGTCGACCAGAGCATTTGTAACTGTGATATTTGATATAAATCTTCCTCCCATCGATGGTTTGATGGATGTTTACAACCTACTCCATGTTTGCAGAGCCTGGCACTATGTTTGCAATTCCATTCACTTGGAAATGAATACCTCTACACCCGCCAAGTGCATCTACGTGAAAGGAGCCATCCGGGTATCAGGCATTTAAACATTTCTTATTCAACATCTGCAAGTGGTCTTCAGCTTGCGAGTGGAGTTTAGAGAGCACGATAGCAAGCATACCTATCAGCATGCAAAACAAATGGTGAAGGTTGTTATAAAACTAATTTTGCTATCCTTCACAAGCCACGTGGTGTATTCAATCCACCAGGTGGACATTCAAGGAGAAGGCGATATCTTTCAAAACACTTTCATATCGCCGCTGAAAACTAAGAAGTTGCAGTGTATCGGCATCTTGCTCATGTTGGCTAACTCACCGAAAGCATGAAACCATTGCATGACTTTGAGTTTTCTCATATTGTGCGTAAGAACGTATTGGTAACTTGATGATTTTTAGCAACTTGATGATAATTTCTCATTCGCAACTCGAAGTTGGTGTTCATTGGTCCCTTTAACCATTTTACCATGTTGCCGCTAACACTTGGTCAACCGCCAGCTTAGACCGTTGATGATCATGTTTTACTTTAAACTCTTTGAAAATGCCAATAACAATCCTAGACAATACAATATTATCATTCATTTATTGGCGATTCGAGGGATCATTTAACTTGAATTTTAGAAGTCAACATGTTATTTTGAATCGTATCCTTTACTTTAACGTTCATAGGATTACAAATACAAATACAAAGAGTTTCTCGATTTTCTCAAAAACATGATTTGCGACCCTTCACCATCATGATGTGAAGTACAATTATAACTTTTAAAGCTTGGGCAAACTTTGGGAATTCACATATAGTCCCTTTTTTTTTTACGAATACATCCAAATATATGATGAACCATTCACACTAAAACGACCCGTTATTACATGGAAATGAAGAAGAATTATAGTTGTCAAATTTACAATTAGGATCAACAGCTGGCTCTGACTGGGGACACGGACCATAAGGGACGATTAAGGAACCCATAATCTTTGGTTAACAACAGTCAGTGTATTATTCATTGGGCAACAGAGTCAAAAGGATTGGTGCACTACTTTACATGGAACAAGGAGGGAGAACCAAGCCAAAAAGGAGAAAGAACAACACACACACAAACAAAAGAGAACAAAGCCAAAACTCCTAGCTAAGCTATATACAAGATGGAAGGCAAGTGAGCTTATGGATTATACAATTTTAAGTGTTGCCCATTATAAGGAAGGGGCATATGTGTGCCATCTAAGTATGCCAAATAGAATGAATTTGTACCATAGACTTGCCTTATTTGAAAAGGTCCTCTCCAAAGTGAATCAAATTTACCATGTAATCCCTTTGGTTCTCTTCGTTTATCCCATAATAGGACCAGATCGCCAACTTGAAAAGATCTTTCCCTTGCTTCCCAGTCAAACAGTTCTTTCACTCGCATTTGATGTTCTTTGATTCTATCCACCACTATTTCTCTTTGTTCTTCCATCTTGGTTAAGTACAATATCTGTTTTTCCAATGCATCTCTAAACTCATGATTTTTGACTACTTCTTGCAACTTAAGAGAAGCTAACTCCAATGGAATAGGTAATTTAGCTTCCGCACCAAAAACTAATTCAAATGGAGACATCTTGATAGCCTGCTTCTTCATTGTACGATCGGCCCACAGTGCTTCATATAGATACTTATGCCACGTTCTCTGATTTTTATCGACTAACTTGCAGAGAATAGTGATGATATTCTTATTTCTCGCTTCAGCTTGACCATTTCCCTAAGGATAAAAGTCAGATGCATGTGAAAGTATAACTCCATACTTGTAACAGAAAGCTGATATTTCATAAGAAGAGAAGTTGGTAGCATTATCGGTGATGATTTTCTGCAGAACTCCATATCTTACAAGAATGTTTTGTTTGATGAAGTCACAAACTACTTCTGATGTTGTTTGTCTAACTGGAGTTGCTTCAACCCACTTGGTGAAATAATCAGTGGCTACCAAGATGTGAGTATGACTCGCACTAGAATGAGGATGGATTGGATCGATAAAATCTAGTCCCCACTGCTGAAATGGTTCTTCAATAATCACAGGTTTCAAAGGTAGGGTGGCAAGTTGTACTCTTCCCTTGAATTGTTGACATGTGTCGCATCTCTTTACCCACTCATCCGCATCTTTGAACATTCTAGGCCAATAATAGCAATTTCTCAATATTTTGAAAGCCGTTACTGAGGAAGAAAAATGCCCTCCACAGGCCTCATTATGAAAGAACTGAAGGAGCTTCTTTCTTTGTTCTTTGTCTACACACCTGAGAAATGTGTCATCTATTCCTTTTTTATAAAGAACATCACCCCAAATAATATATTTAGCAGCCTTCAACTTGATAGTTCATTTCTCCCTAGGGGTTAGATGAGTAGGACATTCTCCGTATGTGAGAAAATGTGCTATGTTGGAAAACCACTCATCTGTGGTGCTAACAAATAGAACCAAAGGTAGTTCAGACTCTTGAGCAACATTCCCATTAGAATTATTCTCAGCTATTAGCTTACACAACCCACGCTCGCGAACAAGCTTGGTTGGTTTGATATCGATATCATACTCTTGAACCTTTGCAATTCAAGAGGCTCGCTTGCTCATACCAATTTCTTGTTGTGTGAGTATGGTCTTCATTGCAGTATCTAGGACATACACTATAGAATGATAATTTAGAACATAAAAGCGAAATTGCTTCATAGCCTTGACCACTACATAAGCTTTCTTTTCAACTAGAGAATACTTCAATTCATGCTTTTTCAGTGGAATAATCATAAAAGAAATCGGTGCCTCAATGTTTTCATTATGATGTTGGGTCAATATTGCGGATAATGTAGTGTCAGAAGCATAACAATATACATTGAAATCTTTGGAGAAATCTAGATAAACCAATGTAGGTGCATCCGCAATGGCTGACTTGATCTGATTGAAAGCCCTTTTTCCTTCCTCTGACCATTTGAATGTGACATTATCTCTCATCATGTCAACAATGGATTTTGTAATTTCTGAGAAATCAGGAATGAACTTTCTTATAAAATTAATCTGGCCAAAGAAAGAGCAAACACCAGGTTTACTGGAAGGTAACGATAACTTCTAAATGGCTTTGACTCGCTCTGGATCAATATGAATACCTTCTTTCAAAACAATGTGACCTAATAATTTCCCTTCTGTCACTCCAAAAATGGATTTCTTTGGGTTCAATGAAATACCTTGTTGCCTGCAATGTTGTAGCACACACTCCAAATGATAAGCATGTTCTTCACATTTCTTGGAGAAAATAGTTAAGTCATCTAGGTATACAACAATAATTTTATTTCTCAAGTCACCAAAAGAAAGATCCATTGCACGTTGAAAAGTGGCACCGGCATTAATCAAACCGAAAGGCATATAGTTATAGGCAAAGGTTCCCCACGGAGTAGTGAAAGTTATCTTATGTTGATCATCTTGTTCTACACCGATTTGATTATATCCAGAAAAACCATCAAGCATCGACATCATCTTCGAACCAGAGATAGTTTGAAGGAGATGGTCCATTACTGGTAAGGGATAGTTGTCTTTAAGAGATGCTTGATTGAGATTGTGAAAATCAACACAAATTCTTATCTCGCCATTCTTCTTTCTGATAGGCACTATATTTGCAACCCATGTGGAATGATTGATTGGGTAAATGATTTTAGCCTTTAACATTTTATCTACTTCCGCAAAGATTGCATCTGCTATCTTTGGATTGAATTGCCTTTGTTTTTGCCTGAATGGTGGTGAATCAGGCTTAAGAGGAATATGATGCTTAAATTCACCATTCATAAACACTTTGAGATCATCATAGCACCATGCGAATACATCAATATAGCTATTCAACAAATCAATGATGACTTTTCTTTCCTTGTGGGACAAGCATTTTCCAATTAAAACAATCTTGGGATCATTTTCAAAACCAATATTTACTTTTTCTGTATCTAGAGAACTTGAGGGCTTCATTTCATCATTCTTTTCAAACTGATCATTCTTATCAAAGAGACTCTCAAGAGTGACTAATCCCTTAGGAATAGTATTTCCCTTTAGTTGCAAAATCTCTGATTCTTTATCTTCTTCTTTTATATTTTGTTGGCTTGTCAAAGAATGATTACCATCAAAGGATGAATTTGAGAAGGTTCCGGTGCCCTCCAAAAATGAGATGATATGTTTATCATCATCAAAAACTTGCCAATTTTGATTATTATCTAGCACACTAGGTTAGTAGATCATTTCTACTATATACACATCTTTTTCAAACTCGGGATGGGGCAGTAATAAAGAGGCTGAAACGACAAGAGAATCTGCCTTTGTATTTTGTTCTCTTGGGAAGGCTTGTATGGAAAAAGCATCAAAAATTTTGATCTCATCCCATACTTTGTTTCGATAAGACTTGAGGCTTTTACTTTTAGTCTGATATTGACTTCTCACCTGGTTGACAACTAGTTCAGCATCTCCCATAACTTGTAACTTCTTGATTCCTTTTTCTTTGGCAAATTCCAAACCTAGAAGAAGAGCTTCATACTCTGCCATGTTATTGGTAGTATCAAATGCGAGCTTGTAGGCTTTAGGAAACTTTTCCCCTTGAGGAGATATCAACACCACACCAGCACCTGAACCGGAAGATGAAGAACTTCCATCAAATTGCATTACCCAAAGTTGTGCAGATATGTCAGGAGCTAGAATTTTAGGAACACTCTCCTTCTTCGATGACATCATATATGTACCTGGGCCCATTTCAATATATAATATTTCAGCTCTTGGATCATCAGATTTGAGAACTATGTATTTGGCTTTGGGTTTTGGGTCCAATCTAACTTTCTTGTTGCCAAGAGGTATCAAGGCATGTGACCAATCTAATTGAATCTCTCCACCCAAATCTTTACAGAAACTACGGCTTAAGAGCATACCATAGCTGGCTGGAATATCGACAACCAAGATGTTAAGTTTCAGCTTCTTTTGAGGATGAGCAGCTAAAACAACTTGAGCATCCTTAATTTGTCCAACCAAGGGTACTTGCTTTGATTCCATTGAGAACACTTTACCAGTAGGTTTATTTAAAGATAGGCCTAGTGCATGAGCAACTTTGGAAGGCATTACGTTATCAGAAGCATCGGAATCTATAATACAGTTACTCAACTTACAACCTGCAATGTATAAGGAAATATAGAAAGGATCTGGCTTATTAGAAAAGGAAGTAGCAACAAGAGATGATTCCTTTGAAACAAACCTCTCTTGCTCATCCTCATCAAAATTCTCTCCTGATTCTTGATGTACGTCTGAGTGAGGTTTCTTGTAATCCTTTTTGATACAATGCACCAATTTATCCAATTGTTGTGGATTCTTCTTAAGATACTCAAATTGAGAAATTTGCACCTTGGTCTTTTTACAATATTCAATGAAATCAAAAGAATCTTCAAAAGAGGAATTACCATGTTCAACTTCTTTTTCAGCTTTTCTTGATGATCCTAGTTCTTCTTTACTTTGTTTCCTGGAAAGAATTTGCTTATGAACCTCATCCACCTCTTTATCTTTTGTAGCTAACTTAGCTTTCTCCCCGAGCTTCTGGCACCAATTCTTTGTAAACACATTACACGAATGATTATTTATATCACTATCTTTCTCATTTTCCTCGCCAGACTCATATTCTAAAAAGTTGACTGTAGGTGGACCAAACTGTTGATTAGTTTCATCTTCAACATATTCTTCGATCTTTTCACTGGTCTGGTTCATCTGCATAAACCTAGTCATCTCGGTACATGAAGCTCCATCATGGTCTGTTGTGAGATGAAAATCACACATTGCAGCAGTTTGATGATTACTTGTAGATGGATGCTCAATCGCCAACCTTGGTGTTGGAGTTGGTAGCTTTGGTTGCCGGTTTTGTTGATATGGAATATAATTCCTTCTAGGAATATCTTGATACATAGGTGGTGGATTCTATGGTAATTGCTTCTTCAACTGAAGTAAATCATTAGCTAGCTTTTGAATCATTGGATCGGTAGGTGCAGGATTGGCTTGTTGAATTTTTCCTTTCTGTAATTCTTTATTCCACTTTCCAGCACTCAGTAGGTCATCTTCAACTTCAATGGCTAACCTTTGTGTTGCAGCGAGATCAGCTACTCATCCTCTTCTTATTTGGAAACTAATGTCAGGAGGTTGTGCATTAATGAAGAAACATTTTTTATTTTCCTCTGTAGGCCTCTTATCAGCTACTAATTTATTGACTATTTTGTTGAAACGAACCACAAATTCTCTCATAGGTTCATGCACTTCTTTCTTCATTTGGGTTAATTGAGCAAGAAGTAAATGACCATCATCTATAGTTTTAAATATTTCTTCAAATTTTTGTAATAGAGTCACCCAATTAGTAATGGAACTGGATGGTAACTGATTAAACCATTCAGCTGGGGCATCAATTAGAGTTTCAACAAAAAGTCGTACAGAAACATCTTCATACTGAACTCCGAGGATTGTGCATGCAGTAAAGAAAGCACTAATATGATCTTCTACAGTAACTTTTCCATCCCCTGAGAACTTCGGAAGATGCTTCCTTGAACCTATTTGCAAATCATGCAATTGATTTCCTAAAGCTAGAGGGCCTATGGCAGCACCCCATGGAACTGGTTGTGGATGAGCCATGATTGGTTGTGTAAAGTTAATAACAAGAGGAGGAAGTAAAGTTAAGGCTTGGACAAATGAGGAATGAGCACTTGCTTTCTTTGGTGAAGAAGGTCTACTGGTAGACTTAATTTTCTTTTTATAAGTGGTAGAAGGTGTGGAAAAATCAACTTTGTATAGCTCAGCAAAATCAGGGTCAATGATACCCTTGCTTCTATCACCTCTAGTATACCTTTTGCTTGCCAGCGTGCTTGCTAATCACCTTTCTTATACTGGTCTTGCATACATCAAATATTTTATCTTTTACACCTAGGAAGCACAAAAATTCTCTTAATGATAATAAGTTCTTGTCTAGGATGTACTCTCCTAAGAAAGTAATAATTCAACTTCTTCCACCAACACTTGATGCACTTGTTAGTATTTTGGACCAACTTGTCATATTCTAGGTTGTCTTTGATTTGGTTGCTGATTTAATGGAATCAAGAACACACGAGGAAATATTTCCACTATTCTTTCACGGACCACCACTGGATTCTGAGCTTGTCTTTCTTCTTCTGCCAATATAGCACTTACTCTTTGATATTCAGTCCTACTTCTTCTATTCCTCCAAGCTAAAGTATCCAATTGCAAAAGTATATCTTCTTGCTCTGCATGAATCCAATCAAGATTTAGTTGTAGCATAGGGAAGAGGTTCTCATGCGGAAGAACCATCTTGTTTCATGACAGGCAAGTAAAAACAATATCAAAGCGACTGTCTTCTTGTTTTGATTTCGTATCCCCAGCAAAGTTGCCAAAAATCTGTTGCTAAACGGATTTGGTGCTTTAAGAAACTTTCTTGAAAAACTCTGTTTTGCCCTGTAATTAGCAACAAAGTTTTTACAACAGTTGAAGAATCACAAAGAAATGGTAATTCTTCTCTGCGTTTGAGAGGGACAGCTCCCTCGTATAATGGGGGTATTTGGATTTTTCAAAAATTTAAAGAACGAACAATAAAGAAAGATTGAACACCATATAAGGTATGAATCTAGATTAAAATAAATTTCATATAATCAAGTTTGAGATACCACAACTTGAAATAAAATTCTTCACATTCAATGTTAAAAGGGAAAGCATTAGGTAATCATCAATCAAACATAAGAACATTGATAATAACCCATGAGAATAAGTTGAACACACATCCAAATTGATCTCTATTGCTTAATTGCTTGAATAACACTATCCAAGTCTCTTATACAAATCTTGTGAAAAAGTGGAATCACCTACATTGAATAATAATGAGGTATATATAGGTGAAGTGGTAACCACCTAAGGTAACTACCCTAACCACCTTTATAACTACTTTATAACTTCCTCAGCTACTTGACATAACTTCCTCAGCTTTGGGAGAAATAACTACTTAGAATAACTACCCAAAATGAGAACTTAGGATAACTACCTCATATGAAAAGAGCCAAGACTATCCTTTATTACAATATAGAAATAGAGATGAGAGAAAGGAAACTCGATCATGAGAGTTATTTACAAAGAAAGACAAAAACATGATGCGAGTAACACAACAAAAATGGAGACTATAGAAAATGCAACTCTGCACTTATTCTAAGCTAACTCCTTCCATTGCCGATGAGGTTGTTGCTTCTGTAGGCACATTAGGTTGTCCAGGTCCTTTGTCTCTGAAGATTCTGAAAAGTTGAATGGCCCAAGTGATAGATTTTCATTTGGGAATTAGGATGTTAGCTATCCTCATTTTCCATGTCTTCAAGTTTCTATGAATGCCACTTAGTTCTGTCACCATGCTGAGTGTCTGAGGCATAGGAGTTCTCAAGGAATAGTAAATATCAATCAACCTTTCCATGGTATTTTCACTGAAGTTTGTCTTGTTAAAAAGCTGATGATCTACCATGTTCTGGAAGCTATTCTATAACACCTGCAAATCTTCCATCAATGTCACATCTGGGAGAAGAGTAGTGAGTTGTCCTTGGAGTTTGGTACACACTTGATCACATGAAAGCATGAGCTTTTCTAACTCTGATGAAACTTGATCTATGATCACTAGTTTCCAGTTAATGCTTTCTATCCATATCTCTGGATAATCTTTTTCATTACTAGGCAAGATTTTCTCGGTTGCAAGGGTGTCCATTCCAATTTCTATCATTTGCTTAAAATCATTCACAATTTCTTTCTAGGCTGCCTCCTCTTTCTTGACATTCCTCAAGTCTTTCTCAATAGAATTTTTCTTTATTAAGGCCTCATCATGGATTGATTTTGCTTGGACTAGGAATTCACATGCGAGAGTTTTGACCTTTTCTACCCATCCTTTAGGTACCTTTCCATAGGCTTGGTACTTTTGAAGATTATCTATAACATTCTTTTCAATTACTCCTTCTGGTGTAAACATAATTGGCTGGCGATCTACACTTAGTGGCATAGTGGAGGTATCAACTACGGATCTCAAGTAAGAAGACAAAGTGTGCACTTTTTGTTTCAATTGATCCTTGGATTGCTTATCCTTTTCACTTCTCTCCACCATTCTGGCTGCCATCACATTAAAGTTCTGAATATCAGACTCATGAGAAGAAGGTCCCATATCAATCTTTGTCACAACAAAGTCCGCAGAGGTGGCCTCATTTGTATCCTTCTCAGATATGGGTTGAGCAATCTCTAAGCACATATTCCTTGAATTTGGATCAGTCTTTATTCTTGAGGATACTTTGAGTTTCTTTCGTTTTTCAGCTCTTTCAAAAAGATCAGATATGCTACTAAATTTAGGTACCACTAGCTTTTCTACCCTCCTCTTCTTCAATAGACTTTGTTCTAACCATGGGAATGAAGAATTTTCTGTGGACTCTTGGATGTTTTCCTGTCTTGCTACCAGTGTTGTAGTCACCTCTCTGATTTCTTCAAATTGATCGCTTGGATTGCTTGGAAATGATGAATCCATGACTAAAGTATTTTGTTGTGCTTCTTGTCATAGGGATTCAATAGGAATTGAGGGAGATATGGAATGCATTCCATCATCAAATCTTGTGTCATCCAAAATTTCCACTGGAACTTGATCCTTTACTTGACTTGCAATAGAATTTTCTTCTATGTCTTTATCTCTGGATTTCTTCTTCTTTTGTCAGGGTTCATCACCACGTGTTTTGAAGATTGTTCCTCCTTGGAGGGTCTTCATCTGCATCACTTCCTTGAGTATTCTGGTAAGAAGGAGTATCCCTAGCTGGAGTATGGGAAGAATGAAGTGACGTAGAGCTCTCAAGCTGACTTCCTTTCCTTCTTGGAGTTTCCTTTGTTGGTCTGGTAGTAGTCATTTGAGTAATCTTCTTCTTAATCCAGGCTTCAGAATTCTTGATTACAAAACTTGTTCTTTCTCCGACATCTCTCATTTCCGGATCTGCCCAATTCAAACTGGGAAGTGGTTGGGACTGGACTTGCTCAAAATAGATAGGATCAATCAAATCAGATCCATCATCTTCAATGCCTTCTATGGTCCAATCCATCTTGAAATCTTTCATTTGCTTCAAAGTTAACCTGGTCCAATCTCTTTTTCTAACCTCGAACTCGTCTTCGCAATCCTCCCAAAAGTCTTCGAGATTAGGAAAATGAAAATAGCCAGGGCCTAACTTTAAGTTGCTCTTGACATAATCCTTGCTATCAAAAGGATACCTCATCTGATATGGATACAAGTTGACCTTGGATTAATCTTTTTCTGTCTCATCTGCTCTTGAACTTGACTCACATCTATAGTGCCCGAGACAAATGGGAAAGGGTACCCCTTTATTCTTTCTATCTTTGCATTTCTTTTGAACTGAAACCAATTGCCGACAAAGCTCAACTAAAATGAGCTTATCATCAACATATCTGGGTAGCTTGTGTGGATAACCTTCAAATCCTCCTACTCGAAGATAGGTAAATCTCAGAAACTGGATGAAGAAACTTCCATATTTCTTTATCAATTTAGCGGCTTCCTTTGATACTCTGGTGGCAATGTCTCCTTGTAATAACCTTACTGTCTACATTGTGAAAGCATCATTCACCCGCCTGAAATACACAAAGCTTTCCTCAAGTTGCAATTGCTTGTAATAATGGTAAACTTGAGTTTCTTGATTCAGGACACCATTAGTACTCAACCCTGGCCATGACCTCAAATTAGCAATAGCATATATCAAGTAAGAGATCATATGGAAACTTTCACTTGTTTTGAACTAGTCATGTATGCAGTTGTTGATGAGATGGCCCCAGTCAATGAAATGCTTACCGGCAGAGATGACTGTTATCAAGAGATACATCCACATTTCAAACTCAGTGGAGTCAGGACTTCCTGTCACTCTATGGAGTAACAAAATCAAGTAACAAATCTCTTTGATGAAAAGAGAATGATGGAGTGTTTTTGGAAGCTAAGACTCTCCTCCCCATGGCGCAACCATCCATTCTTTAGCTAGATTGTTGAGGCACTTGCTTCTATTGTCGCTGAAGTATTTATAAGCTTTTTGCTTATCGATGTGAGTGAACTTTTCCTTATATGGCAAATGAGGAAAAATAGCTATTGAAATTCCGTCTAGTTTGGCCATTAAGGTTCCGTCTGCAGCTCTTATCTCTCTTGCATCGGGATTATATCTTTTTGAGCATTCTAGTACCAAATCTGTACATTGAATTGATATTGTAAAACATGCTGCTTCAAACAAGCCACTTACCGCCACTCTACAAGACAATTTTGATTTGTCACCTTCCATGAAGAACCTTTTGATCTCCAACAAATTTATGTGTCCAATCTTGGTATCATGAACCTCTGGAATCATGGTGGTGATCATCAGAGCATACTCATACTCCTAAGCCTTGTACTTCATGATGGTATTTTCATAGACCCTTTGTATTGAAGTCCTCTATGTCAATGTTACTGAAACTTTGAGACTTTGAAGATTTGCGACTGACTTGATTAAGTGACTATGTCTCGCCCATAAGTAAGATCTACCCACTGTCTTTATCATGGATGATCCATTTGTTCCTCCTTGAATGGCTGCTCATATAATTTGATATTACTTTATTGGCCTTTAAGTGATCATCATAATTATTCTTAGCTGGCATCTGATATTAATCTGCTCATGATTATCTTGACAATCAATGACACAATGTTACCTTCTTGAAACTGAGGTCTGTGATCGACCTCTCTGTCACTTCTATTTTTTTATCTATGTATTTTGTTAAGACTGTCTTAATGATCTTTGTGTTGTCTATTTGATGTTTTCTTCTTTGAATGGAAAAATGACTTTTCCTTTGGTGTTTTGGGGCTGATTATGACAAAGACTCGGATCATTATCTTCTCACTATTTATTGAACTGTGCATTAGATCTATTGGGGTTGTTGTGATAGCTATGACCATGCTTGATAGATTCTCTACTCATTGATGATTTCTATCAAGCATTCATGTTGTCAATGTCTTTAGTATTGTGAATCAATTGTCCAATAGCTTGGACTGCACTACTTGAGATGTAATGTATGCACTGTCTCAGATCTTTAGATTTGCTAGCACCGTTCTTTATGACTAAGGTTTACCTTTATTCATCATTCAAAACTTCATACCTCTGTTCACTGACCTAAGGCTGATATCTCCTATAGATATGCTACTCACTATTTTTACAGGTCTATGGTTAGCTTCTATTTGAAATCTTTGGCACTATATATACTTTGTTTCTCATTATATTGGACTAAACCATTGTGTCTTGTTTTTTTTTCTGTCTAAGCCTCTTAACGCACTATCATAAAGCTTTCATATCTACATGCAGGAGTGAGGATGCTAAGGAAGGTGGCGTAGTGCTATTCTCAGCTATCCATGAGCTAGTATCCTTTCTGGGAAACTTTGGAACATCTGATGACTCTATTCATTTCTGTGAAGTTCTTGCATATCATTGATAACCTACAGAAAACACCTCGAAATGCAATATTTCATCTTTAAAATTTGCAAGTGCGAGTAGCGTTAAGGGGCACAATAGCATGCAGGTCGACTAGAGCATTTGTAACTATGATATCTGATATAAATCTTCCTCCCATCGATGGTTTGGTGGATGTTTACAACCTACTCCATGTTTGCAGAGCCTAGCACTATGTTTGCAATTCCATTCACTTGGAAATGAATACCTCTACATCCACCAAGTGCATCTGCGTGAAAGGAACCATCCGAGTATCAATCATTTAAACATTTCTTATTCAACATCTGCAAGTGGTCTTCAACTTGCGAGTGGAGTTTAGAGAGCATGATAGCAGGCATATCTATCGGCATGCAAAACAAATGGTGAAGGTTGTTATAAAACTGATTTTGCTATCCTTCACAAACCACGTGGTGTATTCAATCCGCCAGGTGGACGTTCAAGGAGAAGGTGATATCTTTCAAAACACTTTCATATCGCTGCTGAAAACTAAGAAGTTGCAGTGTATCGGCATCTTGCTCATGTTGGCTAACTCACCAAAAGCATGAAACCATTGCATGACTTTGAGTTTTCTCATATTGTGTGTAAGAACGTATTGGTAACTTGATGATTTTTACCAACTTGATGATAATTTCTCATTCGCAACTCGAAGTTGGTGTTCATTGGTCCCTTTAACCATTTTACCATGTTGCCGCTAACACTTGGTCAACCGCCAGCTTAGACCGTTGATGATCATGTTTTACTTTAAACTCTTTGAAAATGCCAATAACAATCCTAGACAATACAATATTATCATTCATTTATTGGCAATTCGAGGGATCATTTAACTTGAAGTTTAGAAGTCAACATGTTATTTTGAATCATATCCTTTACTTTGAAAACATTCATAGGATTACAAATACAAATACAAAGAGTTTCTCGATTTTCTCAAAAACATGATTTGCGACCCTTCACCATCATGATGTGAAGTACAATTATAACTTTTAAAGCTTGGGCGAACTTTGAGAATTCACATATAGTCCCTTTTTTTTTAATGAATACATCCAAATATATGACAAACCATTCACACTAAAACGACCCGTTATTACATGGAAACGAAAAAGAATTATAGTTTTAAAATTTACAATTAGGATCAGCAGATTCATATTGAAAGATGAAAGTTTTTCGCTTCGGAAAGAAAATTTGCATGTCTAGTAATGTTGTTATAAATGCTTAGTGGAATTAGTGAAAGATATAGGAGTGACGTTATTTCCTTATGTAATTTGGAATTGTTAATAATTTTAGTACTTGTATCTAGAATAAACTTTATTTAGTTATTCATGTGGGAAGCATAATTAAAACTTTCCTTGAGTAGATGATAGTGTATTGAAAAGTACTCCCTGTAAATGTGACTAACCCAGTACTTGTGCTTTCTTTGTGTAATGTAAGAAACCCGTGCTTGCTTTATGTGCCCATGGGATGGTGAAGTAATCAACCATGGGGGATATGTTTACTTATGAGTATGGAAAAACATACTATTTATGTGATGTTGCTTATTTTTTACCCTACTGAGTACCAAACCTCAGGTTGTTGGCAATTCAGTATGTTAAGGGGTAGTATTAGAAGTCACCATTCCTTGAATAGTATGGATTGGCGTATGAGTAATGTCGGCGTGAAGTGACTTTAGCTTCTCTATTTCAAGGAAAAATATAGTTATACGTATTAAAGGTGTACTCAATACTTTCCCTTTTCATGAATCTATTTATAGTGTTTATGCGTGCTAGCCTATTCCTCTCTTTTATTTGAGCATATTAATGGCAATTCTTGAGCATAATAATGGTGTATTTTAGAGGATCCTTTGCCTTGTCTTCCTGAAAGGTAGGTTTGGCCACATGAGCTGCCAGTTGGTAGGTATTGGTAGACATGTGGGTGGACCTTAGCCATGTATACCTCTGGCTTATGGCAAGTATCCTAAGAGATATGTCACTATGCGAGACATCGCCTATGTGTGCCTTTTTCCATGAGGGACACTACCATACAGGATACATCCATTGCGTGTCTTCTCCTCTTGGAGTATTGCCATGCCACGTGACGACATGATGTGGGGTGATGCCGAGGTGCACACTGCCATGCCGTGTGGATGTGTGACTAGGCCACACCACATGATGAGCTACTACGATAGCTTTACAATTTTTCCCTCCTTCCTCGTTGGTGGCTAGATGATAGTCACATAGTGATGTTATGTGCAATTGTGATATTCTTATTTATTTCTTTGTGGACCAGTAATTTATTCTACTTTGACTTTGAAGGTTTAGCCATGATCTTGTGATCTTTTGCTTACTTGATTTGGTGTTGCAAATTCTGGATTATTTTCTTGCCTTACTGTTGCAATTGATGATTTATTATGTTTATTCATCTATATTTGGTGGCTAAACTAATTTACCCTTATTGTTTTTCGTATGTTGGTCTTGTGTTGAAATATGAAATTCCTCTCCAAGGACATATGAGACGGTCTTGGTAGAGTGTGTACGAGGAAGTAGACATAGGGAACTTTGAGGATGGGGGTATGTGAGGCTGTGATGCAGCTAGGATCCACTACCTACCTATGTGTGGTGACTATCTCTTGGAAGCTAACCACCTTACTCAACAAGGGATGTTAATGGAGGTCTTGTATGGAAGGTAGCACCGCTATGGTGTACCCTAGCACCATCAAGCCCTTGAGTGAGATGTTGGATATTTATGATCATTTCATTTGTTTTGGGATTAGGGATAGAGATGTTAACCGTGCATGTTATCTATGACTAAGCATTAGACATTCTCACATGTGTCTTTTTGAGTTGTGCATTTCAGTTATGAGGATGGTTATTATGTGTAATCATGGAGTAAAATTTTGTTATCTTGTCACTATGTTATGGGACATATTCATTGGAAAGTTTTTTATATGTCTAGCAAGTGTAAAGAATTGTGTACTATATGTTTCTCTTATTTATTGGAAGTTAACTTGGTTCTAGAATTTGATATTTGAAGCTAGTTCTATGCAATAAATTTTTATGATTAGGATGGATTGGTCAAAGAAATTGATCATGATGACATTTTTTCTTTTCATATTGATAGATGATTATGATAATTGTTGGTTACCTATTTTTATGCTTTAATTTGGTATGATGGAAGGGAGAAAATTCTTGTTTCTCTACTATGATTATAGATAGTTCCTGGAATATTTTAAGAAATGTATGGATTTAGATGTATCTTGCCAATGGATAATGGCATTCGTAAATGATTCAGCAATAATGTTCCATTTATTTATGGAAAGATTCCTATGTGCAATTTGATATTTGTTGAATGAGTTTCAAGGCTAATGTGTGCGACATGTTCTTCATCTAGCCTTACGACTTCCAGGAGTAAGTCAGAACCTAGGGGGGGAGAATGTAGTACCCCTGCCCTAATCAATTTCTAATCTTGGTTTGACCTTGGTTAGTTTAGCATGTTATAATGTTTTAGTCAGATATTTTGATTTTTGTGCATACTTGTTAATGTGGTTTTCACACCAATTCTTATGCAAGTTTATTAGTTCTCATATTTCATGTTATTAATCTCGGGACAACACTTTCATTAAGTATATATATGTATGCATGTATGACTCTTGGTTGCAGGAGATTTTAGGTACAGTACCGCATGAGTGTGAGGTTCGTCTCCACCTGGATTCACAGGTTTGAGTGTACCTCTTTGGCCCTTAGAGTTTGGATTAGGTTGTCGTAAGACCCTCGTTTGATCATAGTTGTGCTCAAGTGAGTGTCGTCAGTCATTGTCGGTATTCCCTTTGGTTGGGTATGCAAATCATCTGTATGTTTGGCTTTCTTGGGTTGTGTGTTTTGTGTGTGGTTAAATTGAGTAATTAATCCTTAATGTTTAATTTGATTTAATGTGTATTTACGCATTTGTAATTAAGGGATTGAGTAATTAATCCTTAGTGTTTAATTTGATTTAATGTGTGTTTACACATTTGTAATTAAGGTACTAAATTAAATAGGTTCCCTTTATGCAATTAATCATTAATTAGAATTGCTCAATTCAAGTTAATAGCAAGTTCGATTAAATGGTTAACTTTAATTGATTAATTTATTCTATTAATGCTTTTGGAAAGGAAATATTTAAATTTATTTGAAATAGAATTAATTTAATCTCTTTGCCCTTTTAAAAAATAGAAAGGTTGATTTTAGTTAGAAAAGTGAGTTTAGTATATTTTGGATATAGTTTTGAAAGAATGAATTTGAGAATTTTATTTTAATTAAAAATATTTTACCCTCATTAATATTTTGGAATATAAAGGCTAATTTTGTTAAAATTGAGAAAATTAGAAATTAAATGAGGAAGAGGCATTTTGATTTTTCTAAATTAGAAATAAATTGTGTAAAATTATTTTTATTTAAAAATGAAATTTTTGGTCAAAAAACTTGGCCATTTAACCTAGGTTAGAAAATATTTTTGGGAGGATGTTTTTTTTTTTGGAAAACATTTACGGGAGAGACATTTTGGAAAATGTTTCTGGGAGATTATTTTTGGAGGAAGAAGGGTTTCTAGAGCTTGCAGGTTGGGCTCTCCTTCAAATCTCTTCCAAGATTGTTGAATCAAGTAGGTCTCTGGTTTATTTCATGGTTCTTTGCTTAAAGAAACTGTTTTTGGATTATGTAGGAATCTAGTTGTAAAGGTTGAAAAAAAAATCTCATGTATTTGGGAAAATGAAGGAGTTGTAGTTTAATTTCAGAATTTAAAACCCTCCTTGCTTCCTTTCCAAACCTCTAGATTGTTTTTTTGGTTGTTCAAATTGGTTTTCAAAAAAATACATAAAAAAAAATTGAATTGGTTGTTTACAATAAGATTTTGTTAAAATCCCAATGATATTGTATTCAAATTCAGTTTTTAAATGAGATCTATGTTGTGATTGGTACATTGGAGATGGAAGAATGATTGAAATTTTACTAGTCTGAGTATTTTGGGCTTTCTGGTGTTTTCATTTTAAAAATATGTATATGCTTATCTTTTGTTAATTCTAAAAAATATTCCCAGAGTTTTCTCTCTAAAAATTACTGAGTATGGTCAAAAAAATATATATATAGTTTGTTGGGTCTAAGAATGCCCAGAGACTAGGGTTCTGAATTTATTAGTTTTAAAAAATTTAAAAATAAAATAAAAATAAAAGATATTTTATTTCTGGGTCTGTGAATACCCAGAGTTTGGTTACTATATTTTTTAGTTTAGTTTTAATAAATTTTATAAGAAAAAAATTATATATTAATCAACATTTTGTTTTGGGCTTTGGGGGAAGAGCCATGGTCTCAACCCATGGCTGGGGAGAGCCGTGGCTTCCCCAAGCCATGGGGAGAACCATGGCATGGAGACCATGGCATGGTCTCCACATAGCCATGGATGTGGGGAGACCATGTCATGGCCCCCATAGTCCATTTCCCAAAAGGAAAGGGAACCACGTGGTTCCCACATGGTGGGGTCCTTGTGTTTCCCAAGGGGGAACTTTAAATTATATTAAATTTAATTATTTTATTTTATTTTGTTATAAAGTTTTAAAATATATTAAACATTTTAATACATATATATTTTTTTGTATTTTTTTTTATATGCTTCAGGAAGTATCTTAATTGAGTAAAGGATAAAATATTATTTTAGTTGGAAAATTTTGGAAATAAAATATATTTATTATTTGGTAAATTTTAAATAATATATTATTGAGGAATATATTATTTGAGAAATTAAATGATAATAGGTTATCTGGAAATTTTTAAAATGAAATAATATAGTAATTGAGTAACTGGAAAATGGAATATTATATCATTGGGTATTTTGGAAATTTAAATGATATACTATTGGAAATATTGGAAATTAAATAATGTATTATTTGGAAAGATTGGCAATTAAATAATGTATTGTTTGGAAAATTGGTAAGTTAAATATATTTTTGTTTAGTAAAATAAATTGTTTAATATATATTTTTCTCTATATTGGGAAATAGGAAAAATTGTACTATTGCAATTGTGGTATTGAATTTATCTTGTAATGCTGATTTTTCTGTTATTGTATTTTGAAAACTTAGATCCTTTAGAAAACTGGATCGATTTTTGTGCATAAACAATAGGAAAGAAGATTATTTTTTCCAATCTGTGCCTATGCATGTTTAATTTTCTATATTTGTATTTTCTTAAGAAATGGAAAGTCATTGGTTTTGTTTTAGTGGACACTGTCAAATGATTGATTTGGGTACCTACTTATGTCCTTGATCTTGAGTTTTGACTGTTGTCTTCTAATGGTGTTGTATCTGGTCATGCCCTTTATGTGGGTGTTGAATGTTGGTATGTGGTTATCCATAGCTCATCAGGTCTCTAGTTAGAGTACCGTCAGTCGATGCACCTCGTATGAAGTCTTGTTTGACCAAGTGGGTATTCCTACCGTATTAAACTCTGTTTGTTTGACCTTGTGTATTCCTTGGATTAGGAGTTTGTTTGAGTATAGTCTAGTGTCATTTGGGAAAGTGGCTTTCAATCAGGGGTTGTGCCCAAAGTGGCTGCTGGGTAACCCATCTGAAGTGTTTCCAATAATTGATAACCTAATAGCATATTAGAGTGTTAGTTAATGAATCACTGAGTAAGTTAATTGTGCCTCGCATATGGGATGATTACTAGTACAGACTTAACATGTTGTGAGAAGGCCTGAAATGACAAACCATCATCCTTGTCTTCACGAAAAGATGTGTGGGTCCACATGAGGCTTGGATGGGCCAGAGGTATGGAATAGGTTGCTAGGGTAGCCTAGTGGATGGGGTTGGAACCTATGAAGACCTATCATGGTAATCATACCAGGTTATGTGATGACACTTGTCCTTTATGTTCACAAGTGTGTTGTTTTGTTTCCTTTGATAGGAACATTGCTGAGGAGTCATCCTGATGTTTATGCCCTCATGAGACCCTTATATTGTGTTAGACCTTGGGTTGCGAAAGATTTAGTTCTGTGGATATTCTAGTTGATCTTTTATAATTGCTTCTTATTATGTTCAGTTGGATTCCTTTTCAGGGATCATTCATGTATTTATTTGACTGATGTGGTTGTATGGATTATTGGTTATGTTCACCTTGATGGCAGGTTTGTAAATGATGTAACCTTATGTATTCTTCTCTATTATTTAATTATCAGAGAGGTCTTACATTTCAGCAGACCCGGAGATGTAGCCCTTTAGGGGTAAACTCCGATATCAATTTGGTGTTCTGTGATGTTTATGTTCTTATGTTTCCCTTTAGGTTTAGCATGTATGGATGGAATTTTGTTAGAATGCATAATATGGATTAGATGAAGTTAATATTCAAAGCATGTATGTAGTAGTCTTATTAAAATACTATAATTTGAATCATGAAATAATGTAGATTAGAATAATGGAATATATTCAGTTATTGATAATGCAATTAAAGTATCCATGAAAAGTATTCGTTAGTTTATCTTGAAATTTAAGTATGTAATGAAATTAGATGCATGATTTATGTTTTAATATAAGCTGGAGCGTAATGTATGGTTAAATTGTAATGGATGAACTTAATCATGTTGTATATATTTTTAACCTTAATAGAAGAACTCATCATGTTATCTATAATACTAATTTACCGAAAGAAAGTATCCTTTGTTTAAGTTTTATCATGTCATTAAGTTAATCAACTTAAGTGGATTAATTAAGCGTGAGTTGAGTTAAATGTTGAATTAAGTAATCATGTTGGGAAACTCTTTAGGTGTTATTTAGCCTTTTGTTGTAGTATCTGAACTTATCATAACTCATTGTACCATTGTGTTGAGTTTAATTTTTTAAAATATATATTTGCACTCTATTCTTGTGTTTTAGCTTTATCCCTTCGGAGATTCCTGGCAGGGCATTACATTTGGTATCAGAGCCCATGTTGCAAACACTAAGATCTCTGGTTTCATTTGTGCCCTTTGTTGGTGTGAGGTGTATAGACCTTATGTTGTATGCTTGTCTTCCTTTTGTATGTGTGTGATTGAGACATAGGATCTTGAAGATCTTAAGTACTCGTGTTCTTTTCTTTTGCATATTCTTTCGAACAAACCTTAATTGTGTGTAACGTGTTGGTTCACACCTTGTTTTCACCTTCTTGATGTTGGTGCTTTGGAGTGATTATATGTTCTCGTCTTGAATCTAAAAGTACGAAATGTGCTTGTATTAAGATTATGAGCTAGCTTAGTGTTGTCCACTTGATGGACTTGTATGGTAGATATTGAAGGCTTATTTTGTAGGAAATTGAACGATTATTACCCTTCCTCCTCTTCCTCTCTAGAAATTAAAATGTTTGTTATATGTGTATTTATCTCTTATGTGAGTTTTCTTATTGAAAGAGAAAGGTTGTGAGTTCTTGAACCCTTGTGTGAACCCTATTATGCTTTTGTGTTTCTAGATAATAAGAGGGCTATGGGTTTAAAAGATCATAATGGTTATTAGGAGGAAATTTTTTATTATTTTCTAAGAGGATTCTCCATGTGTATTGTAGGAGTAACATAATTAAATTCTATCTTAACTAATGTGCATTAATGTGTGAATAGCTGTAGTGGCTAAGAGTGTATTAACGTGTTCCATGAAAGATTGTTTTATGTGTTTCTTTATACCGACTCAATTGAGGACCTATTTTAACAATGTTGCATTGAACTTTCTTTTTCATATATATAAATGACTTAGCTTGACTAGAAATTACAAATGAAAGGCTTGTTTGATGTGCATGCATTAATATGTATTATTTGATTGGTAGCTTCTCGTTTACCTTCACATCGTATTTTGATTTCAATGATAGGTTGCCGATTATGATATGTTTTTGTATTGAATTAAGAGTAGTGAGTGTTCGCAAGAGGTCTTGTATTATCAAAAGGATTGTCTGACTTGATTTCGTGTTTGAAAAAATAGAACATTGTGTTGCAACCATAATAATTGGAAATTTCATGTTAGGCTTACTATAATTAATTCTTCTAAAACAGTAGTGAAACGAAAATCATTCAATTAAGATGATAGCCTTATAGTGAGAAAATTTTAGCATGTGGTGTGATCTTGTTGATCTTGTGTCTATGTATGAAATTGTTTGTCTATCAAACTCTCTTTCCCTTCTCTTTGCCTAGATTATAAGATTTATAGAAATGCTACTAAAGGATGCATTGATTTAAATAGAATGTTTATAAAACATGTGAAATCGTATTTTTTCATTTTGGATTCATATTGAAAGATGAAAGTTTTTTGCTTCGGAAAGAAAATTTGCATGTCTAGTAATGTGGTTATAAATGCTTAGTGGAATTAGTGAAAAATATAGGAGTGACGTTATTTCCTAATGTAATTTGGAATTGTTAAGGATTTTAGTACTTGTATCTGGAATAAACTTTATGCAGTTATTCATGTGGGAAGCATAATTAAAACCTTCCTTGCTTAGATGATAGTGTACTGAAAAGTACTCCCCATAGATGTGACTAAACCGATATTGGTGCTTTCTTTGTGTAATGTAAGAAAACCCGTGCTTGCTTTATGTGCTCATGGGATGGTGAAGTAATCGACCATGGAGGATATGTTTACTTATGAGTATGGAAAACCTTATTATTTATGTGATGTTTCTTATTTGTTACCCTACTAATTACCAAACCTTGAGTTGTGTGGTAATTCATTATGTTAAGGGGTAGTATTAGAAGTCACCATTCCTTGAATAGTATGGATTGGTGTACGAGTAATACCCGCGTGAAGCGACTTTAGCTTCTCTATTTTGAGGACAAATATAGCTATACAATAAAATTGTATTAAAGGTGTACTCAATACTTTCCCTTTTGATTAATTTATTTATAATTTTTATGTGTGGTAGCCTATTCCTCTATTTTATTTGAGCATATTGATGATGATTCTTGAGCATAGTAATGGTGTATTTTAGAGGATCCTTTGCCTTGTCTTCCTGAAAGGTAGGTTTGGCCACATGAGCTGCCAGTTTTTAGGTGTTGGTAGACATGTGGGTGGACCTTAGCCATGTATACCTTTGGCTTACAATGAGTATCCTCAGAGATATGTCGCTATGCGGGACGTGACCTGTGTGTGCCTTTTTCCATGAGGGACACTACCATATGGGATACGTCCATTGCGTGTCTTCTCCTCTTGGAGTATTGCCATGTCACATGATGACGTGATGCAGGGTGATGCCGAGGTGCACACTACCATGCCATGTGGATGTATGACTAGGCCACACCACATGATGAGCTACTGCGATAGGTTTACGATTTTTCCCTCCTTCCTCATTGGTGGCTAGATGATAGTCACATAGTGATGTTATGTGCAATTGTGATATTCTTATTTATTTCTTTGTGGACCAGTAATTTATTCTACTTTGACTTTGAAGGTTTAACCATGATCTTGTGATCTTTTGCTTACTTGATTTGGTGTTGCAAATTCTGGACTATTTTGTTGCCTTACTATTAGAATTGATGATTTATTATCTTTATTCATCTATATTTGGTGGCTAAACTAATTTATCCTTATTGGTTTCGTATGCTATTCTTGTGTTGAAATTTGAAATTTCTCTGCAAGGACGTATGAGACGGTCTTGGTAGAGTGTGTATGAGGAAGTAGATGTAGGGAACCTTGAGGATGGGGGGATGTGAGGCTATGATACAACTAGGATCCACTACCTACCTATGTGTGGTGACTATCTCTTGGAGGCTAACTACCTTACTCAACAAGGGATGTTAACGGACGTCTTGTATGGAAGGTAGCACCGCTATGGTGTGCCCTAGCACCATCAAGCCCTTGAGTGAGATGTTGGATATTTATGATCATTTCATTTTTTTGGGGATCAGGCATAGAGATGTTGATCATGCATGTTATCTATGACCAAGCTTTAGACATTCTAACATGTGTCTTTTTGAGTTGTGCATTTCAGTTATGATGATGGTTATTATGTGTAATCATGGAGTAAAATTGTGTTATCTTGTGACTATGTTATGGAACATAATCATTGGAAAGGTTTTTATATTTCTGGCAAGTGTAAACAATTGTGTACTATATGTTTCTCTTATTTATTGGAAGTTAACTTGGTTCTAGAATTTGATATTTGAAGCTAGTTCTATGCGATAAATTTTTATGATGAGGATGGATTGGTAAAAGAAATTGATCATGATGGCATGTTTTCTTGTCATATTGATAGATGTGTATGATAATTGTTGGTTACCTCATTTTATGCATTGATTTGGTATGATGGAAGGGAGAAAATTCTTGTTTCTCTGCTATGATTATAGATAGTTCCTAGAATATTTTAAGAAATGTATGGATTTAGATGTATCTTGCTAATGGATAATGGCATTCGTAAATGATTTAGCAATAATGTTTCATTTATTTATGAAAATATTCCTATGTACAATTTGATATTTGTTGAATGAGTTTCAGGGCTAATGTGTGCGGCATATTCTCTGTCTAGCCTTATGAATTCCAGGAGTAAGTCGGAACCTAGGAGGGAGAATGTAGTACCCCTGCCCTAATCAATTTCTAATCTTGGTTTGACCTTGGTTAGTTTAGCAAGTTATAATGTTTTAGTTAGATATTTTGATTTTTGTGCTTACCTGTTAATGTTGTTTTTGCACCAATTCATTGTTGGGAAAAATGGTGTCTCAATCTTGCATTTATGCGAGATTACTATTTATAGTAAGTTTTCATTTGAGCACGAAATGGTGCGAAACTCTCCCTGAAGCTTCTGGTTGGCTAGATAAGCATTCCGGTAAAGTTGCATCGCAAGGTCACAACTAGTTTTGAAGATATTAAAGTTTTCGTCTTGGAGGGGTGCAATAAAATGTTTAAAATTAATTTTGGGGACTCTAGAGGCTCCGAAACGCCCTAAAAAGTGGCCATAACCAGCGAAGTGGGTTACGAGGTGATAGAGCACTTCGCGAGCTTTCCGGCGCTTCAAACGGTTCGTCAATCGGACACCCGGTTCTCAAGTTATGGCCTCCGGAAGTTTGTACTCCTGAAATAGGAAAAATAATTTGTATCGGATACATAAATGAGCTGTAAAAGGGAGCGACACGTGTTGATGTGTGCTTTAACATGTCATAGAAGGGAGATAAGGTCAGCTACACCTTATTGGGTGGTTTTAGCCCATGGTTTTGTAATACCGTTTGACGGTTTCTTGTATTGTATCTCCTATTTATGAGGTGTGTGAGATAGAGGTTGTGTGTAAGAGTCTTATGGCTGTTGAGTTGCCTCTGAATCTCTGATTAATGGTACTCCTGCGAAGAGCTTGCTCTGCAAGTATTTTGTAATCTGTTTTTGATTGCTGAATAAAATATTGAGCTGCTTTTGGAGGGTGGGGTTTTTCTCCCGAAAGGGTTTTCCCCACGTAAATCATTGTGTTGTGGTATGAATGCTATTATATCTATTTCTATTTTCTGTAACTGTTGTAATGATCTGAAAAAGTTTTGCATTACCCTCCTCTCAAGGTTAGTGTAGGAAGTTGTTTCCGCTACTTAACTTCCTTACAAGTGGTATCAGAGCCTGATCACCTTTGGTTTCAATTGTGGGCAGTTGGGTTTTTTGAACTAATCCAGATTTGAGTGGGAGCTTATGCAGAAGACACTTTTTGATCTTGTTGTAGGAATATTCAGATGGCGAGTTCGTCAGGGAGAATAGAGGTGGAGAAATTTAATGGAAGTAATTTTGAGATGTGGAAGCTGAAGATGGAAGATCTGCTAATAGATCGAGATCTTTGGGATGCTGTTGATGCGAATGTCCAAAGACCCTCAGATCCTACTGCAGCAGCTCAGTATGATGTTATGGACCGAAAAGCCAAGGGTCTAATCAGACTGTGCCTGGCAGACTCTGTTCTAATCAATGTCCATGAAGAAAACCCTGCAAAGAAGCTATGGACTAAGCTTGGTGAGATGTATCAAGTGAAATCTTTATTAAATCAAATTTTCTTAAGAAAGAAATTGTATTCCTTGAAGATGGAAGAGGGTGGACGAATTGCAGGCCACCTAGAAGCATTCAATATGATTGTGGCTCAATTAGTATCCGTCGGTGTTAAGATGGATGAGGAGGAGAAATGTCAGATCTTGCTTTGTTCTTTGCCTGATTCATGGGATTCTCTTGTTATGGCTATCAGTAGTACTTCTATTGTTTTGAAATCTGAAGACATGGTGGGTGCCCTACTCGGTGAAGAGATGCAAAGGAAGGTATCCATCAGTTCAAAGGAAGCCCTAACTGTTCGTGGAAGACCTAAGGAGAAAGGCAAGAAGAATGAGAAGCGCGGCAAGTCCAAATCCAAAGGGAGATCGAAATCTCCTGGAAATTCCAAAGTCATTTGCTGGAATTGCGGTAAACCGGGTCACATCCGTAAGGACTGCAAAGAAGAAAAGAAGAAGAAAAAGAAAAAGTTCGATTCTGATTCTGAGTCCAACAAGGAAGATGGCGATGCATTTATTGCGGCTTTGGCGACTCATGCAGGTAATGATGCCTGGCTAATTGACTCAGGTGCATCTTTTCATATGACTTCCAATAGAAATTGGTTTTCTGAATATGAAGGATTTAATGGAGGTAAGGTGTACTTGGGTGATAATTCACCTCTAGACATTGTTGGTCGAGGTAAAGTTAGAATCAGGTTTTCTGATGGTAGAATAAAAGGGATTAATGGTGTGCTGCATATCCCTGGATTAAAACGAAACCTGTTATCTGTGAGAAAACTAATAGATGCAGGTGTGCAGGTAGTCTTTTCTGAAACAGGATGTAAGATGATTAAGGGTGCTATGGTAGTTGCTAGAGGTGTCAGGTTTGGCACTTTGTATAAGCTTGAAGCATACATTGTTGAGTGTAATAGCACTTCTGTAAAAAGTAAATCTGTGGATACCTCACTGGAAGATTTGAAGGTTTCACCTTCAGTAGATGGAAATGGTTTTTGGGTACCTAAGGGTGCACTTTCATCTGAAGCAAAGTTACCTGCAGAGAAGACTATGTTATGGCACCAGAGACTTGGCCACATTGGAGAAAAGGGTCTAAGGACCTTGAAAAATAAAAATCTTGTTGAAGGTTTGAATGATTGTAATCTTGACTTTGATTTCTGTGAGCATTGCATTTATGGAAAACAAAACCGCGTTCAGTTTTACTCGAGTTCTCATAAAACTTGTGGTGTTTTGGACCTTATCCATTCTGATGTGTTTGGTCCAGTAGATGTCTCTTCGATTGGAAAATCCACATATTATGTTTCATTTATTGATGATTTTAGTAGAAGGACATGGGTATATTTTCTAAAGAGTAAATCTGAAGTTTTTAGTCATTTTAAAGAATTTAAAGCAATGGTTGAGTTGCAGACTGGAAAGAAAATAAAATGTTTGAGAACTGATAATGGCGGTGAGTTTTGCTCTAATGATTTTGATAGATTTTGTAAAGACTGTGGAATTAACAGGCAGAAGACAACTCCGTATTCTCCACAGCAGAATGGAGTTGCAGAAAGAATGAACAGGACACTGATGGAGAAGGCTAGGAGTATGTTGAGTGGTACTGGTCTCGAACAAAAGTTTTGGGCTGAAGCTGTTGCCACTGCTTGCTACCTGATTAACAGGTCTCCTACATCAGCTCTTGTTGATAAAACGCCTATGGAAGCATGGTCAGGTCACAAGCCTTCATTGAGACATCTTAGAGTTTTTGGTTGCGAGGCATATGCACATGTGCCAAAGGAGAAGCGAACAAAGTTGGAGAACAAGGCTGTGAAATGTATCTTCATCGGGTATAGTTATGGTGTGAAAGGATACAAGCTTTGGGACCCTGTTGCACAAAAGGTAATTCACAGTAGAAGTGTTATTTTTAGAGAAATTAAGTCTCCTTCTGTTACATTGCAGCCAAAACAGACTAAAAAAGAAGATGTGATTCAACTTCCTTCTACACCTGAAAGAGTTGAATCGAGACCCCTAGATAGGCAAGAATTTGAGGAGAGCTCGTCTAGCTCTGAATCTTCAGAAGAGGAGGAAGAACCTCCAACTCAGCTTGTTCGAAGGTCTACAAGACATAGACAACCACCTGAAAGGTATTCACCTGATGATTGGAGATGTATTTTTGCTCTGAATACTAGTGTGGATGAACTGAAATCTGTAGAAGAGGCATTAGGTATGAATGATGCAGAATCCTAGAAGATTGCTATGGAGGAAGAAATAGCAGCTTTGAAAAAGAATGATACATGGGATCTTGTACCATTGCCTGAAGGACGAAAACCTGTTGGTTGTAAATGGGTGTTCAAGAAAAAGATTGGTTCAGATGGAAGCATTGAGAAGTATAAAGCAAGGTTAGTTGCAAAAGGCTACTCTCAAGTTGAGGGTGTTGATTACGGTGAGATATTTTCTCCTGTTGCAAAAATGACGTCTATTAGATTTTTGCTTTCTATTGCTACTGCTTATGATTTAGAGGTTGAGCAAATGGATGTGAAAACTGCTTTCCTTCATGGTGATTTGGAGGAAGATATTTATATGACACAGCCGGAGCACTATGTGGTGAAAGGCAAAAGTAATTTGGTCTGTAAATTGAAGAAATCTTTGTATGGCCTCAAACAAAGTCCTAGGATGTGGTACCAAAAATTTGATACATATGTGTTGAGTTTGGGATTTGAACGTTCTAAATCAGATCACTGTGTTTATTATAAATCTGATGGTGATCATTTCTTATTCATTGCATTGTATGTTGATGATATGTTATTCATTGGTAAAGGGAAAGGTATGATTTCAGAACTGAAGTCTCAGCTCGCTGCTAAATTTGAAATGAAAGATCTTGGTGCAGCAAAGCACATTCTTGGGATGGAAATTAAAAGAGATAGGGTGAATAGAAAGCTATGGCTAGGCCAGAGTAAGTATGTGAATTCAGTATTACAGAGGTTCAACATGCAGAATTGTAGACCATTGAGTGTTCCTTTTATAGTTGGAACGAAACTATCTGTTTCAGATTGTCCTACATCCCCATTGGAGATGGAAGACATGAGCAGAGTGCCTTACCAGAGTGCAGTTGGAAGCTTGATGTATGCTATGGTCTGTACTAGACCAGATATTGCCCAAGCAGTGGGAGTACTTTCTAGATATATGTCTAATCCTGGTAGAGTTCATTGGGATGCAGTCAAAAGAGTCTTCAGATATTTGAAGGGTACTTTAGAGTATTCTTTGTGTTATCATGGTAATTCAGTTGGAGACATGACTTCCCTTGATATCCATGGTTATGTGGATTCAGATTGAGCAGGTGATATTGATAGCAGAAGATCCACCAGTGCTTATGTGTTTACTTTGTTTGGTGGTGCAATTAGTTGGATGAGTAAGCGACAGGCTGTGGTTGCTTTATCCACTACTGAAGCAGAGTATATGGTAGCTACTCATGCTTGTAAAGAGGCCATTTGGCTTAAGAGACTGTGTTCGGATATTGGAATAAAACAAGGTACAGTGACAGTTTACTGTGACAGTCAGAGTGCAATTAGCCTAGCTAAGAACCCGACATTTCATGCCCGAACCAAACATATTGATGTTCAGTATCATTTTGTTAGAGATATGGTCGAAGATGGTAGGGTGAAGCTGGTTAAGGTGGACACTTTGATGAATGTTGCAGATGCTTTAACTAAGGCTGTGAGCACAGAGAAGTTTAGATGGTGTTCAGAGTCTATGGGCCTTATGGCCCCTAGCAATTGATTCATTGTGTTGACATTCCCTTCCGCTCATGCAAGGTGTTCGACAAGTGCGAGATTTGTTGGGAAAAATGGTGTCTCAATCTTGCATTTATGCGAGATTACTATTTATAGTAAGTTTTCATTTGAGCACGAAATGGTGCGAAACTCTCCCTGAAGCTTTTGGTTGGCTAGATAAGCATTCCGGTAAAGTTGTGTCGCAAGGTCACAACTAGTTTTGAAGATATTAAAGTTTTCGTCTTGGAGGGGTGCAATAAAATGTTTAAACTTAATTTTGGGGACTCTAGAGGCTCCGAAACGCCCTAAAAAGTGGCTGTAACTAGTGAAGCGGGTTACAAGGTGATAGAGCACTTCACGAGCTTTCCGGCGCTTCAAACGGTTCGTCAATCGGACACCCGGTTCTCAAGTTATGGCCTCCGGAAGTTTGTACTCCTGAAATAGGAAAAATAATTTGTATCGGATACATAAATGAGCTGTAAAAGGGAGCGACATGTGTTGATGTGTGCTTTAACATGTCATAGAAGGGAGATAAGGTCGGCTACACCTTATTGGGTGGTTTTAGCCCATGGTTTTGTAATACCGTTTGACGGTTTCTTGTATTGTATCTCCTATTTATGAGGTGTGTGAGATAGAGGTTGTGTGTAAGAGTCTTATGGCTGTTGAGTTGCCTCTAAATCTCTGATTAATGGTACTCCTGCGAAGAGCTTGCTCTGCAAGTATTTTGTAATCTGTTTTTGATTGCTGAATAAAATATTGAGCTGCTTTTGGAGGGTGGGGTTTTTCTCCCGAAAGGGTTTTCCCCACGTAAATCATTGTGTTGTGGTATGAATGCTATTATATCTATTTCTATTTTCTGTAACTGTTGTAACGATCTGAAAAAGTTTTGCATTACCCTCCTCTCAAGGTTAGTGTAGGAAGTTGTTTCCACTACTTAACTTCCTTACATTCATATGCAAGTTTATTAGTTCTCATGTTTCATGTTATTAATCTCGGGCTAACACTTTCATTAAGTATATATATGTATGCATGTATGACTCTTGGTTGCAGGAGATTTCAGGTACAGTACCGCATGGGTGTGAGGTTCATCTCCACCTGGATTCGTAGGTTTGAGTGTACCTCTTTGGCCCTTAGAATTTGGATTAAGTGGTCGTAAGACCCTCGTTTGACCATAGTTGTGCTCAAGTGAGCATCATCAGTTGTCATCGATATTCCCTTTAGTTGGGTATGTAGGTTGTCTGTCTGTTTGGCTTTCTTGAGTTGCATGTTTTGTGTGTGGTTAAATTGAGTAATTAATCCTTAATGTTTAACTTGATTTAATGTGTGTTTACACATTTGTAACTAAGGGACTAAATTAAATAGGTTCCCTTTATACGATTAATCGTTAATTAGAATTGTTGAATTCATGTTGATAGCAAGTTCTATTAAATGGTTAATTTTAATTGATTAATTTATTCTGTTTATGCTTTTGGAAAGGAAAGATTTAAATTTATTTGAAATAGAATTAATTTAATCTCTTTGCCCTTTTAAAAATAGAAAGGTTGATTTTCATTATAAAAGCGAGTTTAGTATATTTTGGATATAGTTTTGAAAGAATGAATTTGGGAATTTAATTTTAATTAAAAATATTTTACCCTCATTAATATTTTAGACTATAAAGGCTAATTTTGTTAAAATTGAGAAAAAGAGAAATTAAATGAGGAAGAGGCATTTTGATTTTTCTAAATTAGAAATAAATTGTGTAAAAGTTTTTTTATTTACAAATGATATTTTTGGTCAAAAAACTTGGCCATTTAACCTAGGTTAGAAAAATATTTTTGGGAGGATTTTTTTTTTTTTGAAAACATTTCTAGGAGAGAAATTTTGGAAAATGTTTCTAGGAGAATATTTTTGGAGGAAGAAGGTTTTTTAGAGCTTGCAGGTTGGGCTTTCCTTCAAATTTCTTCAAGGATTGTTGAATCAGGTAGGTCTAGTTTATTTCATGGTTCTTTCCTTAAAGAAATTGTTTTTGGATTATGTAGAAATCTGGTTGTAAAGGTTAAAAAAAAAATCTCATGTATTTGAGAAAATGAAGGAGTTGTAGTTTAATTTCTGAATTTAAAACCCTCCTTGCTTCCTTTCCAAACCTCCAGATTGCATTTTTGGTTGTTCAAATTGGTTTTCAAAAAATCAAAAAAAAAAAATCTGGATTGGCTGTTTACAATAAGATTTTGTTAAAATTCCTATTATATTGTATTCAAATTCAGTTTTTAAATGAGATCTCTGTTGTGATTGGTAGATTGGAGGTGGAAGAATGATTCAAATTTTACCAGCCTTAGTATTTGGGGCTTTCTAGTGCTTTCATTTTAAAAATATGTATATGCTGATCTTTTGTTAATTCTGGAAAATATTTCCAAAGTTTGCACTATGAAAATTATTGAGTATTGTCAAAAAAATATATATATACTTTGTTGGGTCTGAGAATGCCCTGAGACTAGGGTTATGAATTTATTAGTTTTAATAAATTTAAAAATAAAATAAAAATAAAAGATATTTTATTTCTGGGTCAGTGAATACCCAGAGTTTGGGTACCATAGTTTTTAGTTTAGTTTCAATAAATTTTAAAAGAAAAAAATTTATATATTAATCAACATTTTGTTTTGGACTTTGGGTGGAGAGCCATGGTCTCGACCCATGGCTAGGGAGAGTCGTGGCTTCCCCAAGCCATGGGGAGAACCATGGCATAGTCTCCACACAGCCATGGTTGTGGGGAGACCATGTCATGGCCCCCACAGTCCCCTTCCCAAAAAGAAAGTGAACCACGCGGTTCCCACATGGTGGGGCCCGTGGGTTTCCCAAGGGGGAACTTTAAATTATATTAAAGTTTATTTATTTATTTTATTTTGTTATAAAGTTTTAAAATATATTAAACATTTTAATACATATATATTGTTTTGTATTTTTTTTATATGCTTCAGGAAGTATCTTATTTGAGTAGAAGATAAAATAATATTTTATTTGGAAAATTTTGGAAATAAAATATATTTATTATTTGGTAAATTTTAAATAATATATTATTTGAGAAATTAAATGATTATAGGTTAGCTAGAAATTTTTTAAATGAAATAATATAGTAATTGAGTAAATGGAAAATGGAATATTATATCATTGGGTAATTTGGAAATTTAAATGATATACTATTGGAAATATTGAAAATTAAATAGTGTATTATTTGGAAATATTGGGAATTAAATAATGTATTGTTTGGAAAATTGGTAAGTAAATGATATTTTCGTTTAGTAAAATAAATTGTTTAATATATATTTTTCTTAGTATTGGGAAATAGGAAAAATTGTACTATTGCAATTTTGGTATTGAATTTATCTTGTGATGCTGATTTTTCTGTTATACTATTTTGAAAACTTAAATCCTCTTCAAAACTGGATCGATTGTTGTGCGTAAACAATAGGAAAGAAGATTTTCTTTTCCAATCAATGCCTATGCATGTTTAATTTTATGTATTCGCATTTGCTTAAGAAATGGCATGTCTTTGATTTTGTTTTATTTTACCCTATCAAATGATTGATTTGGGTACCTGCTTATGTCCTTGATCTTGAGTTTTGACTGTTGTCTTCTAATGGTTTTGTATCCAGTCATGCCCTTTATGCGAGTGTTGAATGTTTGTATGTGGTTGTCCATAGCTGGTCGGGTCTCTAGTTAGAGTACCATCAGTCAGTGCACCTCGTATGAAGTCTTTTTTGACTAAGTGGGTATTCCTACCATATTGAACTCTGTTTGCTTGACCTTGTCGATTCCTTGGTTTAGGAGTTTGTTCGAGTATAATCTAGTGTCATTTGGGAAAGTGGCTTTTGGTTGGGGGTCGTGCCCAAAGTGGCTGTTGGGTAACCCATCGGAAGTGTGTCCAATAAGTGATAACCTAATAGCATATTTGAGAGTTAGTTAATGAATCGTTGAGTAAGTTAATTGTGCCTCACAAATGGGATGAGTACTAGTACATACTCGACATGTCGTGAGAAGGTGTTAAACATCAAACCATCATCCTTGTCTTCACAAAAGGATGTGTGAGTCCACATGAGGCTTGGATGGGCCGAACATTCAGAATAGGTTGTTAGGGTAACCCAGTGGATGGGGCCAGAACCTATAAATACCTACCATGGTAACCATACTAGGTTATTTTATGACACTTGTCCCTTATGTTCACTAGTGTGTTGTTTTGTTGTCTTTGATAAGAACATTGTTGAGGAGTCGTCTTGATGTTTATGCCCTCGTGAGACCCTAATATCATGTTAGACCTTGGGTTGCAAAAGATTTAGTTTCGTGGATGCTCCAGTTTATCTTTTGTAATTGCTTCTTATTATGTTTAGTTGGATCCTTTCCTTTTCAAGGATCATTCATCTATTTATTTTACCGATGTGGTCATATGTATTATCGGTTATGTTCACCTTGATGGCAGGTTTGTAAATGATGTAACCTTATGTATTCTTCTCTATTATTTAATTATCAGAGGAGTCTTGTTGTTGAGCAGACCCGGAGATGTATCCCTTTAGGGGTGAACTCCGATATCAATTTGGTGTTCTATGATGTTTATGTTCTTATATTTCCCTTTTATTTTAGCATGTATGGATGGAATTTTGTTAGAATGCATAATGTGGATCAGATGAAGTTAATCTTAAAAGCATGTATGTAGTCATCTTATTAAACTGCAGTAATTTAAATCATGAAAGAATGTCGATTAGAATAATGGAATATATTCACTTATTGATAATGCAATTAAAGTATGCATGGAAAGTATTCATTAGTTTATCTTGAAATTTAAGTATGTAATGAAATTATATGCATGACTTATGTTTTAATATAATCTTGAGCGTAATGTATGGTTAAATTGTAATAGATGAACTTAATCATGTTGTCTATATTTTTAACCTGAATGGAAGAACTCATCATGTTATCTATAATATTAATTTACCAAAATAAATTATCCTTTGTCTAAGTTTTATCATGTCATTAAGTTAATCAACTTAATTGGATTAATTAAGTGTGAGTTGAGTTAAATTTTGAATTAAGTAATTATGTTGGGAAACTCTTTATGTGTTATTTAGCCTTTCGTTGTAGTATCTAAACTTATGATAACTCGTTGCAACATTGTGTTGAGTTTAATTTAAAATATATATATATTTGCACTCTATTCTTGTGTTTTAGCTTTATCCCTTCGGGGTTTCTTAGCAGGGTATTACACATCTAGATAGTCTATGTCACATAGATTGAGGTATGAATATTAGATCATTAAAACTATAAAATAAACGCTACAAATACTATCATTTAAAGAAGATAATGAAATTAAAGCCACATTAAATGCACTTCTTATAAGAAAAATTTAGACAAAATTCATTTCTAAAAATATCATTGATTTGATATAAATTTCTAATTTTGTTTTAAAATCGAAAAAACATTCCGAAATGAAGAACATAGGAATGAAGCATCAAGTTGTTCATGCCAATGAAAACTGTAAAATGATTTCTCCATGTTATTATTCTAGTAGAATATTTATCAAATACACTATAGATTCTTTGAACATAACATTAGAAAGGTAAATACGCATTTGAATAAACAAGATCATACTAGTGCCTACTAAAAATAGAAAGAAAATATGGGCTAGAAAATTGTATAACACTTTTGGGGCCAAAAACATATAGAATGTCATTGTAACTACATGAAAGCATCAAAGACTTGACAAACGAGAACAAGGACACAAAAATAATTCTTGCAACAATAATTGAGGCATTGTCAAACTGAGCCATTGGACCATTAAACCTATCAGACAGGTTTGGGATTTTTGCAGCTAAAATATAGTGTGCAGACATAGTATTTTGATAAATATATGAATATCTCCTATTATATCTATATCTTTGGCTGAGTCTCCCCAACATAGATACAATTCACTTTGAATTCTATGCGCTTGAAGATATCAAGAAAATCCATTCCGCTTTAAATTCCATTCACTTGTAACTGCTTGAGAAAATATTTTTAATGTACGTAGACTCCACCATCCATCTTTTGACTATATAGGAATGCATCTCATCGTAAATAGTGGATTAAACATAATATCTAATTAAGATCTCAAAATTTATTTACTAGCATACCTATGTTTAGAGAAATCTATGTAACAGATACCAAGAGATATCATACTTTTGGTGTTGATTTTCTTTTGTCTTAATTATTTTATTTAGTTTGAATTGAAGAATAAGTGGTCCTAACCCAAACCCTATAAATAATTGTAACCCTAATTGAACCCTAAGCATAACCTTAATTGATCTTTAATTCTTATTGAATTTTACCTTAATCCTAAGCATAACTGAATTAGAAGCCTAAATCACTTTGTGAAAAAAATAATAGAATGTTATGTTTGTAAACACTTATATGCGTAGACACATCATTAGGTTGTCTCACCTCCTCTTCAATACAATTAAGTAATAATAATGTCTCAATTGTGCTAGAAGTATTATCTAATATGAAATAAATTTAACCAAATATGCATTGTCAAAGTTCAAGTGGAATGAGTATGTTTAATTAATTATGTCTCACTCCATCTCAGGAAAAAATTGAATCTTTTCATAATAATTATATAATAATTAACTAAATACTATATTACTCTAATGAACAATGCAATGAAAATGACAAGGAATTGCATAATAAAGATATTTATCTTAGCCATATTGAAAATTTCTAAAGAGAAATCGAACAATCTAAAATTGTAAAGCAATAGAATCAATGCACATGCAATAAATATGCCGAAGAACTACCAAGGAGAAAAAAGCATATCAAAGCTCTTATGGAGATGTCTTTCAGAATGTGATGATTGCAGAACATCCAAAAAAAAATGGAAAGGGATTGTTAAAAACACCTTGGAAGCTTTTAAACACAACAAAGTTTGAGAATTGCTTAGACAAGTTAATAGTCACCTTTATAATTTAACCGCTTCTTCTAATTATATAAGACCATTGTAGTTGTTGTCATCTGGATAGTCAGTGGAACATGGATGTTTGTAGATTGTATTAATGTATAAGACCATATTAAAACTATTAAACAAATTCTACAGTGACAATCATTGAAAGCCCATAATGGAATTAAAGAAACGCTATATGTAAATGTAGTTTGTTGGAGGGAAATTTAGACCAAAACCATTTTTAAAACACTTTTTATTTAATATATAAATTTCTAATTTTGTTTTAAATTTGAAAAAACATTCCTAAATGTAGAATGTAGGAATGAAGCATTGAGTTGTTCATGATAGTGAAAACTATAAAATGATTTCTCCATGATATTATTCTAACAAAAAATTTATTAAATAAACTATAGATTCTTTGAACATAACATTAGAAAGGTAAATATATATTGGAATAAACAAGATCATTCTAGTGCATGCTAAATACATTAATAAAAGATGGGTTAGAGAAATGTATGGTGTTTTCAGGGATAGAAACATCTAGAATACCATTGTAACTATAGGAAAGCATAAAAAAATTTACAAAGAGAAACTATGACATGGAAACAATTCTTGCAAAAATAATAGACAAATTGTCAACTAAACCATTGGGTCATTAACCCTATCAGATAGGTTTGGGATTTTTGCAGCTAAAACATAGTTTTAGTGGCGAAAACATATGGTTTCCACACCAAAAAGGATGAAAAATGCTAATTTTGTGGCTTAGGGACCATTACATTCAAAAGAGGGTTGAATCGAATAGATCTAGTCACAAACTAGCAAAGATAAGGATTGGAAATACTAATTGGATTCAAGGGGTGGATTTTTTTACCCTCTTTTGTATGTTGAATTGATGAAATTAGGGTAAAGTGCTGAAAGTGAAAGGTAAAAATGCATAAACAACAAGCTACAATTGTTAGATTGAGGCACACACCTAGATCTGAGAAATATAAGTAAATTCGGACCTGATCCCTGAAAAAGCTCCAAAAATGTCGAGACCGTAGAGAAAGTCACCTTGTTCCTCTGAACTTTTCACATAACAAAGGGGGTTGATTCATCTCTACAAATAATACTAATTCTAAAGATCGCAACTCCATACATTTTTCCTGCACACAAAAATAAAGGGAATAGGTTGGGAATCTAGGTTTGCCTAAATCAAACCTCGGTTTAGGAATTAACCTTGATTGAAATATTGCAAATACTGAAAAATAACGGAACGATATACCTCAGATCTACATGACTGATGATGATTCTTTTCTTCTTGAATGTAATCACATATGTTGTATAAAATGGCATGAACATGACAAAACCCTAATCAAACACACATGCTTGCATATGATTGATGTAATATTGCTCCACAATTAATGAATGAAGAATGCAACCCTGAAGACCTCTAGAAATGCTTCATAATGAATACTTCAATTCTTGAATGCTTGAATATTTGATGATTTTAATTTATCCCTTCTATCCTTGCCTCATTGTTGTTTTATATCTCCAAATGAGAGGGGAAAGCCTCTTTGTATACTTGCCCATCAAAAAACATGCTAATTTTTTGACATAGGCTGACACAGAGAGGGGTTTCCCGCTCAATTTGATAATTCCAAAGGGGTTCAAAATGGGGCCCAAATAAGGAGGACCATAGCATGGTGCCATGGGCGCAATGAGGACCAAACCACCATGCCCTAATCCTACCCTATTTTAGGGCCAGACTAAGGGGCAATGTGGTGTATAAAGTGAAAATAAGGCCATATTTGCATGATGTAAGCATAAGTAGGTCTTAATTAAGCATTGAGGGACAAACACTAAGGTGAGGGCTCAAAATATGGATTAAATTATGAGTACAATTTAGGATGCTACAATAGTGTATAGATGTCATAGAATAGAGAAAGTATAGAGGGTGGCATTTTGATAAATATATGAATATCTCCTATTACATCTATATCTTTGGCTGAGGCCCCCAAAAAGCCATACAATTCACTTTGAATTTTATGTGCTTGAAACCATTTAGTAAATTCATTCTATTTTGAATTTCATCCTTGTAATTTCCTAAGTAAATCTATTTATATACATAGATTGCAACATCTATGTTGTAATTGTATAGGAGTTCCTCTAAATGTAAGGAATGCCTCTCAATGTAATTAATATATTCTATTTATATATTTACAACTAGATTTTTCATGAATCCATCTTTATTAATTCATCTTTAAATCTTATAAGATAATCATCTACTATTCACCCAAAAAAGGATAATTAAAAGATTTCATATCTCAAATCTCATTTGCAAGAAAAGTATAATGTCCCCATCATTTAGAAAAATGACAAACCCAAAAGGATATAGTATGTTAACTTTATTCACTTCATGTCCAAAATCTCCAGTTTTAAATTTGAGTCATGTTTAGAACTATTTATCATATAATTACTTAGGTAATTAAGAATGTTAATCCATTTTTTACACAACGTGTTGATTGGAATTTGACAACCAAAGAAGGATAAAGGGAATATTTTTTTAAAAAAACACTCGCATTTAAGAAATAGTTATTTATAATGTCTATTGGGTATTTATGTGATAAACGTAGATGAAAAATATTGAATAGTCTTTGCCCACTTAAAAAATAGATCAAAAACATGGAAGGGTCTTGATTCAGTCACAAAGAGAAAAACTAGGCTAGTATTTATCCACTTTATCTGTGTATTATTTATGGAATAACCTTTCTATTGTTGATAGTTTTTATGTTGCATTTGGGCTCTTGGACACAACTGTTATAATTTGAGAACTTGGCTCCTTTTTTTCAACTCTACTCCTTTGTGGGTCGCGTTTGTGATGCTTGTTTGAAAGGATATCACCAAAAGTCTAGTCCTATTCCCTATCTAAAAGGGAAGTCTCTATCCAGGTAAGTGCATAAAGATGGTGTCCAAAAAGGGGGTATAAGTGGACATTTTTTTTTTCTGAAATCAAGTAAAGCTAAACTTGGAGGAGAAAGTTGAGAGTCATCCACTCAAGATATGAAGATACTCAAAGAAAAAAGATCGTAGTACTCTGAATCTAGTTTCCAAACTACTAAAATTGGATAAGATTAAGGGGGTCAAATCCTTTGTGCACAAAAAATAGACCCTAATTTTTTCTAAAAAACATAACATAGTGTTTGACATGCACATCAAAAAAGTCATAGTTAGATTTAGTATTTTGACAAATCCTTTGGCAGAAAGATAGTTAAGAGTGAGAACTAGAAGTTGTGTATCTTTTTGTAATTTTGTGTTGAGTATTTTTATTTTATGATTTTTCCAATCAAGCACATCTTGAAAATCAGGTACTTGTTCATGCACAAAACATAACTTGCACCAAAACAATAGAAAATGCAATTTTTTTTTAAATTGTAAATAATCAAGTGCACTACAATAATATATAAAGTTTTCTAAATTTGGATAAGTAGATCAAAAATTATTAAAAAATGGTACATGTATGTCTCTGAGAACTATGGAGACACTGGTAAAAGAAATTCAATAATAATATTTTATTGTTGTTCAAATTTTTTTTTTAAAAATGGTTAGAAAGCTCAAAAGATGGGTGAAAATATGGTGGCAATTTTAGAAATACCCACTTGGTGAAGTGTAAACATGATGATGACAAAGTTGAGAAACCAAGTTGATAAAACAAAACATGTCAAAAAGGAGAGAAATGGAGGGAAATCAAACTTCCAACCTGCAACTTTGTCATCCAAGCCTATTCACAAGCCTAAACAGTCACAAGAACATACGGGATTTCTTTTTTATAAAGACCACGTGCACGGTTTTTTTTAATAAAACTGTGTACGAGGTGTATTTTCAATAAGAAGTGTGTACGTGGTTCTTCCTATGATACTCCATCATAAAAATAATAATGTGTGTGTGTGTGTGTGTGTAAATATATATATATATATATAATATGTAGATATTATATATATGTATATATATACACACACGTGTGTGTGTATGTAATATGTATGTATATGTATATAATATGTGTATTATGTATGTGTGTGTGTGTATGTATGTGTATTGTCTTTTGATAAATTATGTGTATTATATGTATATGTGTATGTACATGTACATGTACATGTATATTGATATATATTGTCTTTTGATATTGTATTGTACATTTTATTCCTCTCTCTCTCTCTCAAGACCCCACATAACACCTAATGACATCATGTAATGTCCCTTAGCACACACATGACCCCTTAAGACCATATGATGTTCTAAGGGGTCAGATGATATCCTAAGGGGTCATATGATGTTCTAACACATGTGAATACCCATTATGACCCTACATGGCCCCCAATGATTCCATATGACCTCTTCGGACCATGTATGATATCTCAAGGGGTCAACTGGTGTCTTAATGGGTCATATAGTGTTTTAACACATTTGTGGCTCAATTAGAACCCCATGTGACCCCTAACAACATCATGTGACATCTCTTCCTCCTCCCCCATCTCCCTCCCTTCCTTTTTTATCCATCTCTCTCCCTCCCTCCCTCCCTTCTTCCCCCATCTCTCTCTGTCTCTCTGTCTCTCTCTCTCTCTCTCTCTCTCTCTTAGGACCTCACATAGCACCACATGACCCTTTAGGAGCATATCATGTTCTAAGGGGTCATACAGTGTCCTGAGGTGGCAAGATGAACAAAAGTAGAACCTTCTCTATTCCAAAAGTAAATCTTATAAGTCATGCCCATAACAACATATCTTACAAGAGGGTTTGAAATTGTGTCAATTTATAAAGCTCTTTGATCTTAGATTACACTTGTTAAAGCTTCAACCTCTTTGTTCCTTATTGATTTCTTCATAGGTATAGTTTCATCTGAACAAAGACCAGTAAATAACTTCAAAGCTTCCTTTGTAATCTGATAAGGCCTATCTAGCCAAATGTAGTCATCATGAATTCTACTTAGTACAATCTCCGCCATTTCTTGATTGATTAGCATCGAAAACTCACTCCAAATGTCTAAACCCTTGTTCCCCAACTCAACAATTGACTATATATTTTCCCTAGAAAGAGAGTCTCCAAAATTATTGATCTTCATATTGTCATATTCCTCAATTTTCACATAAATAAATTTGTAAATATCTTCAAGACATACCACCCTAGCCAATAATGATGAAATAGACCAACTGAAATGTCTCTTATTGGTTCTTTCATGAATTTCTCAAAATCCGGTCAGGATTCATCTTCATGACTAACAAACTTGCTAGAATCCATGAGATAAAATTATAAATACTTTGCAAGGTTAATATCAATTTTACTTGAACACTTCTTTCCACTCCTTAAATTATCAATTCACCGATAGAAAAATGATCAAAAATTCACTTTAAGTACTTTGTCAGAAGACCTAGGGTTTTACCGCCAAAATCGTCATGTCACCAAAAAAGTTGCTAAACCATTTTGCTTGTGAATGATAACCTGAATGGTTGTCTTGCAAACCTTCACAATCTTTCGCACAATAATATTTTTTTTTGTAGTTTTCATCAAAAGTTAAAATACATCATCATACTTAACATATTAGCTCACTATGACAACAACATCAACCTCTTTGGTAGGGGAAAAAGATTTTTATTATAGCTCCCTTTAAGACAAAGCTTCCAAACTAGTTGTTAGAGGTGATTTCTGCACCGAAGTTGGATGCAATAACATTCTCTATCGAATCTACTTTATTTCTACAAATATTTTTCAATTCATTCCTTAGTTAATCTACATCAATCTTCTTCACTACTTCATTCTTCTTCATTGAGTTGTCTCTCTTCATATTTTTTCTTCTGCATACTCTACCAATGTGTCCAACTTTATTGCAACTAAAACATTTGATATTCCTTTGCTTTGAGTTTCTTGTAGTTATTCTAGATCTACATTGATTAGCCTTATGCCCAAAACCATTGCATAGTTGACAATAACCATAAAAGAATATATTCCTTCCTTCCATAATTTGATTTCTATAATTACTAGCTTTATGACCAGATTTCTTACATGTAAAACACTAAATATTTTGATCCACTCTATTTCTACAATCTAGAGCCTTGTGCTCAAAATTTACAATAGGAGAAATAATAACCGTTAAACAAGGAGAACCTCTGAGCATTAGGTTGTCTAACTAGAGGTTTCCTTGTGGAACTTCTCTAAATCTAGGGATTCCTATCTTTGTTTGTGTCTTCAATGTGTTGTCCAGATTCAACTTTCTTCACCTTGCCTTTATCTTTTGTTCTTTGATTTGAAAATTCACCAACTTCAAAACCTAATCTACTTTTATCTTCCAGATATTTCTGCATCACCATCATTTCATCAAGTTTCTTAGTACTTTCCTTGAATTTGTCTTCAGATCTCAAAGTTACAACTTCTTGTTCCAATTTTGCACATTATTCATTCTTGTGTTTGATTAAGTCATTAAAACATTCCTCATTTTTCTTACTTTCCTCAACTTGTACTTTAAGATTGATAATTATTTCATTTTCTTTCTTCAATTCCTTCTGACCTCTTTGTATCTTTCTTTGAATTTCATGATTTATTCTGTCAACTTTTTGATGCACTCATTTGCTTCCTTGATATTCTCTTTCAAATCAAGTTTCTTTCACTCTTCATGTTCTCAAGATCCTCAAAAGGAGTCTGCAACCATAATTATTTCTTTTTCACTTAACTTAGGAGCCATCTGTTCAACCAATAAGATCTCCCTTAAGCATTTAGGATAAAAAAAATAGGGGACCAAAGCTCTAATACCAATTATCGAATAGTTGGATACTGAGAGGTGGGGTGAATCGGTATTCCCTAAAAAATCCTTAAAACAATCTTATTTTGTAGATTTATTTCAATCAGATAAAATGAGTGATGAAATAAACAACAAAACATAAATATCATCCCCATCAACATACAAGAGAACACCATATTTTTTGTGTGGAAACCCATTAGGGAAAAACCACAGAGAGGGTTAACTCTCAATATAATATAACTAGTTATAGAATTTTACAAGTGCTCACTACAAGGTTCATTGCCAAAATAAAAAAGGAGGCTCACTACCCAAGAGAATAAACAAAACCGAACTACTAAGGTTGCATCTTATATATGCATGATATACTATTCCTATTAACCTCAATAGATAGACTTATTATTTGCTCTTCAATTATCTGTTTCACTTCTAATTACTATGTCACACTTTTCTCTCTATATCTTGGTTTCCTTTGCATACATCCACATGCGTCATACTCATCAAAAGAATACATCTCATATATACATATATATATGTGTGTGTGTGTATATATATGTATATGTATATATATATATATATATACATATACATATACACACACACACACATATATGGATATGTATATATATATATATGTATATATATGTATATACTATGTATATATATACATATACATATATATGTATATATACATACATATGTATGTATATCTATATATATATATATATGTATATATGTATATATACATATACATATATATGTATATATACATATATAGATATACATATATATACATATATATACATATATACATATACATATATATGTATTTATACATATATAGATATACATACATATGTGTGTGTGTGATGTAGGTGGCTAAAACATAATCAAAACAATAAATGAAATTATAAAAATTAACACAAGTCTGGATCAAATTCTCTTCATTATTCTTGTGGAAATTTGTCTTTTATGGAAATTTTCAAATCTATCCAAAAAATCACGAAATCTTGTGGAAATATTAAAAAAATTCCTATAGCACAAATTTCCAACTTTCTAACCTCATAAATATTACAAGTTCAAAATTAACTAAAAAATCAACTTTCGAAAAACCCGAAAAAAACATTTAAAGCCAATTTTGAGGCCTCAGATGAAGGAATCAGGCCCCAAAATTTTGATTTTTTGAGGCCCTAGGTTTATTTAATAGTCCAAAAAAATCCTCAAGATACACCTCCATGTCAAATTTCAGCCCAATCGGACAACCGAGTCAAAAGTTATGACCCTGCGAAGTCCCTGCATCATTGTCTTGTAGTTGAAAGGAACGCAGCTCCTGCAAGTGGTTGTCCTCAAACTGCTGCCACTGACCTCAAGAAAAATTCTTCAATTCCCACTCTATAATCCATTTTCTCTCTATTGTTGCTAATCCTTCCCACTGTACCAAGTATCTATTATATTCTCCTTGTCGAGTGCGAACAATCTTCCTATCTAAAACCTGTGCAATCTTCTACCTTTTCTTACTTGGAATTGTCCATTGCCAATCTACTTCCTCTTCACATCCATCATCATGAATGTCACCATGAAAGGTGTATAGATCAGAAACATTAAATAGAGGATAGATATCAAGATCAACTGGTAAATCGACCCAATAAGAATTGTCATTGATCTTCTTGAGAACCCTGCAAGAACCAATTTTCTTATACTTTAACTTGTGGTATGTGCCTGCAGAAAACCTGTCTTTTCATAGATAAACCATCACTATATCACCATCATAAAATACTTGATGTCGCCAACCAACATCTATTATAGATTTTTACTTCTCATTACTTTCCTACAATTTTTGTCTCACTTCTTCCTGCAGTTGGTGAAGGTGTTCTACAAATGCTTTTGCATCATCACATATTCTTTCTCTAAGGGGTAACTACACCAAATCTAAAACACCCTTAGGATTCCTACCATAAACAATTTTAAATGGTGATTTACCTATAGATCTATTCACTGAGCTGTTGTAAGCAAATTTTTCTTGGAGCAATGCCAAATCCTAGTTTTTGGTCTTCTCTCCAACAATGCACCTTAACAAATTTCCCAAACTCCGGTTGACTACCTCTATTTTCCCATCATTTTGAGGGTGATAGGAACTAATAAACTTCAACTTATTCCCCAAATTCTTCCATAAAGTCCTCCAAAAATAACTTAAGAACTTTTTATCTCTATCATAGACTATGGTTTTTGGCACACCATGCAATCTAACAACTTTTGAAAAAAAATAATTCTACCACCCTCATTGCATCACTAGTTTTCTTACAAGCAATAAAATGAACCATTTTATTGAACCTATCAACAACCACAAAATAGAATCATTGCATCATTGTGTGTTTAGCAATCCCAAAACAAACTCCATGCTCAAATTTGTCCATGGTTCTAGAGGTACAGGCAATGGCATGTACAACCCTGTATTCTATGAGTGTCCTTTAGCAACCTAACAGATCCTACACCTTTCCACATGTGACTATATCTCTTTTCATCTTTGGCCAGTAGTATTTATCTTCTATTAAGGCTATTGTCTTATCCTTGCCAAAATGTCTAGCCAAACCACTGCTATGAAATTCCATGATGATATTCTCCCTCATGGAACCAACTAGAATGCATAACTATTTCCCTTTGAAGAGATAGCCATCTTTCATAAAGTATTCAACTTGAATATGAGACATATTTATATCTATTGGATTCTTCAATTGTTCCACAATCTCCTAGAAGTCATTATCAGACTCATACAAATCTTTGATTGCATCAAAACCAACTACCTCATTCTCCATTGTTCTCAGAAGTACAATGTGTTTGTTCAATGCATCTGCAACTTGGTTTTGCCTTCCTTATTTGAGTTTCAAAAAAAATGTATAGCCTTGTAAGAAAGAAACCTATTTTGCATGTCTACTACTCAACTTCTTTTGTGTGTTCAGATATTTTAATGCAATGTGATCTGTGAACAAGACAAACTCCTTTGGCACTAAATAATGCCTCCAATGTTGCAAGGCATGCATAATTGCATAAAAATCTAGATCATGTGTAGAATAGTTCTTCCTTACCTCATTCAACTTTTCACTAAAAAAGGCTATTAGTTTACATGCTTGGCTAAGAACTGCTCCAATACCTACATGTGATGCATCACAATCAACTTCAAACACCTTTTCAAAGTCTAGTAATGCTAATATGGGAGCTTCAGTTACCTTCTTTAGAAAATTGAAACTTTCTTCAACCTCATTGGTCCACATGAATTCCTTTGCTCTGGTACAATCTGTTATGCATGCAACAATACTACTAAAATTTTGAATAAACTTTCAATAAAATATTGCCAGACCATGAAAAATTCTTACCTCTGTTATGATCTTAGGACTAGGCCATTCCAGAATTGCTCTAGCCTTCTCTGAATCCATCTTGATACCATCTACACAAACAACAAATCCCAGAAATACCAAACTATCTCGCATTAAACTACACTTCTTCAGGTTTGCATAAAGTTTCTCTTTCCTCAACACATCCAATATGATCCACAAATGGTACAAGTGCTCCTCTTTGCTCTTACTAAAAATTAAAATGTCATCAAAATAAACTACAACCAACTTACCAATGTAAGGTCAAAGAATTATATTCATTAGTCTCATGAAAGTACTAGGTACATTAGACAAGCCGAATGGAATCACCATCCACTCATATAATCCATCTCTAGTCTTGAAAGACGTCTTCCATTCATCCCCTTCTCAGATCAGAATTTGGTGATACCCACTTCTGAAATCAATTTTAGTGAAATACTTTGCCCCAACAAGAACATCCATCATGTCATCCAAGTGAGGTATAGGGAACCAATATTTTACGGTACTTCTATTGATTTCTCTAGTATACGTACATATCCCCCATGTACCATCTTTCTTTGGTGTTAATAATGTTGGTACAACACACAGACTCATGGTTTCTCGCACCATACCTTTATTTATAAGGTCCATCACCTGCTTGTTGAGTTTTCCATGCTATGTAGGACTCATCCTATATGCTTATTGATTAGGTAGAGATTCTCCCAAAATTAAATCAATATGACATTGAATATCCCACTTCAGTGGAAGACCATCAAGTAGCTCATCTGGTATAACATCACTATACTTTTCTAGCACCTTTACTACTTCACTAGGTATTGGCATCCCTTCTCATTCCTCCTTTTGTACCATTAATGTATAACAAAATCCTATCACCTTCATCTCTTTAACAAGCTCCCTTTCAAACAATATATTCTTAGCTTCTCCTTCATCCTTAAGGGGTAATAAGATGAATTTTTATCCATCCTTCCAAAATGTATATATATTCTTTTCCCCATCATGCATGACTTTTTGTCTAATTGCCAAGGCCTCCCCAACAATACATGGCATCAATCCATTGGGATGGCATCACACCAAACCTCATCTTTATAAGTCTTGCCTATAGAAAACTTGATTAGACACTTCTTGTCAATAGTAACTTCATTCCCCTTATTAAAACATGCAATACAGTAAGGATTAGGATGTTTCTCACATTGTAAATTATATTTATCTACCATCTCTAATAGGGAGGCTACCTAGTTTACCATCAATTGGGTTTCTTTTATGGTTTGCTTCTATACCTTTTCGGGTGCCAAGTCTACCCCTCTAGACTTCTAAGGGATTCCCTAACATTTGTTTTCTTATCTCACCTTCCTCAAGCTCACAAAGTAAGCTTGTTCACTAAATCCTTGTAGGGGTGAAGGACACACACATTCTTTCTCTCTTTACAAAACCAGCCATCTTGTTTGGTTTAGCAAAATTTCCCCCTTTGGTTACACAATGTCTCAGTTTCAAGCTTGTAGCCTTCTGGATATTTTCCTAGTTCTCAGTAGTTTCCTTCCCCTACAAGTTATCTCCTTCAAATTACCGATACCTAGCCGGACTATCACCAAGCTCGCCTAGGCTCAGTATTTAGAAATGGCTATTGCCATTTCCTGGTCTCTCTCAAATGAAAACCTATTGTACATTTATGGCTCTACTTGACAATCCCCAATTACCTTGTGGAGTTTCAAGTCAGAGCCATATGATTATTGAAAATAGGAAACAAAAACTAAAAGGGAAATCTTTATTTATAGATCCTGAATTTATTCATGTGTTCAAACTAGAAACTCACAAAACAGAGAAAAGAAGCATTTACATTAATAGCATATGTGAACTTAAAGACTCTAAAACATTATTTGCAATTCACAAATAGAAAATCAACTCTGAAATGGAAACCAAAAAATAGACTTCTCTTTTGCTATTCAAAAAAATAGATTGTTCTCCGAGGCAATCAACCTCTTACAGATGCCCATTCGGTCTTTTTATACATTCCATCCTCTGTTGAGAACTCCTCCTATTGGATGAGATAACTCTCATTAGCAATGGTTTTCCATTTGCATCTGTTTCACAGGTTCCATCGAAACATCGGGGTAACATCCAAACAAGATTACCGATGTCCGATGACAACCTCCAACTCTTCGCACTTCCTATCGGGTCTTTGGTGTAACATCAAAACAGGGCTACCGATGACTAATGACTACACACACCGCTTTCCACTTTCCATCAGGTCATTGGGTAAACTTCACAAATGGACTTTCGATGGCTGATGATAACTTAGCACGGGAGTCGGTCTCATCGGGTTATCAGTGTAGGGTGAAAACCCCTCTTGTCGATATTCGATGCTCTACCTTCACCGTGCTCCAACTCCAATGCTTACTGATCGAGTCATCGGGGGTAACGTGAAACTACTCCTTTTGATACCCAATACAACCACTCCAAACTCTAGTGAACTCATTGGGGTAAGACTTGCCGATCAGGGTAGGTCTTGTCGATAAGAAAAAAATTTCAAGAAACTGTAACTAAATGGCCAAACAAATGGACTAGAGCCAATCCTTATGTATTTACATGACCACTAGAAGGTCTCACAAGCCAAAAATGGTTAAGGGCATTTCAACCCTTAGGTGCTCCTGCACCGTACTCCCCCAAAAATAAAGAAGTCAAGTGACTACGCTCAGTAGCAAGGAAATATCAATTCTTGACTTAACAAAGTCTGATTCAGGGACCCAGGTCACTTCAAAATCAGGTTTATGCATCCACTTGACCAGATGTTCCATGTAGACCTATTTTCTAGTCTTCTTGAGAATGCAAGAATCCAACACTTTCTCAGCCTGAGGAATGGAACAAGAAACTAATGCCAGGTCAGCAAGTGACTGTTGGACATTTGAAACTTGCACATCCTCCTTGGGAAGTTGTCCCTTGTAGACAACCAAATCTACGACATTGAAAATGGGAGACAAAGCAATATCAGATGGCAAATCAATCTTATAGGCATTAGAGCCATACTTGGTTAAAACTTTACATGGGCCTACTCTCCTCATTTGTATCTTGTTGGGAACCCCTTTCTGAAGGCAAGCCTTGTTCAAATGTACCCTCAACAAATCTCCAACTCAAAATTGCACATCTCTTTATGTGGCATCAACTCTAGCTTTAACTTTTTGTGAAGAATCATGGAGAGCTCATCGGACTTGGTCATGAACCTCCTTCATAGATTGAGTAACATCATTAGCTTGTGTTGTCATTTTTGATGATGATGTTATGATTGTCATTGATAGACACACACTTTCTTTGAGATCACTTTTTGTATGTATGAGTTATGCTCAACTAGTATTTGTTCCAACCAGTATTATGTATTATAGTCTTTAGACTATCAGTTTTTTACAGAAAGTGTTTACCAGTCTCAAGTGGTTTGAGGATCCCAAAGTTGTATGAAGAAACAAAGTGGTTGTTATCATTTTTCCCATTCTTCATTTTGACAAACTGGTAATTGGTAAAATATGTGAACTAGTAATAGGTGAGTGTATGAACTGGTATTACTCTGTGATGAGTTACCAACCGATATTATTTTTGTGATGAGTTATCATCCACTGACACTTTGGCGGTGATTCTGTGTCATGTTACCAAATGTGTCCAGATGCACTGAACCTAGCAACTTGCAATATAATCCTATTGGACCGACATGAAATAAGATTCCTTTATAAGGACATCATGTCTAGGGTTTTAGAAGTTGTAAGGGTTTAAAGTGGTTAATGAGGTTTTTGTATGTGTGATCATAGAACAAGATTAGGTCTGTGTGAAGAAACAAAGTGTGGAGATTTTGAAGACTGAAGTAATGCTAAAATGCTTTAACAATGAGCTATCAAGGATCTAACGAAGCATACCATGCTAGTATTTAGATCACTTACTTGTTGATTACTCACATCTTCAACAAGTTTGAAACCCTTAACTAGGTAGGCTTGGCAAAGCCTTTGTAAATCCTCTAACAAGGTGGTTCACAACTGTGGATCTGAAATCCTCTCATAAGGTAGTCTTTAATCGGACTTATCTCCTAATAGAGGTTGAGATTTCTAATAGGGTCTGTTCTGGTGAAGAACATTGTATGAACTTAACTAGTCTGACCTTAACCAATCTAGTTACTATTCTGTAGAGAGTTACTTGTGAGTTTCATCTCACCATGGTTTTTCCCATTTGGGTTTCCACGTGAAAATCTCGTGTTATGGTGATTGTGCTTCTATGGGTGAATGCCTTATTTGTTGTTTGGTTTGCATTTGTGTTAACTGGTTTGTTAGTAAAATTGTTATACCGGTTTACTGCTAAACTGTTTAAGTGTTTGAGTTCGGTATTTTTTGGTATAGTAATTCCCCCCCCCTCTTAGTATTCATCAATTGGTATCAAAGCCAACCTTTCTATAAGTTTAACTACTTGGAAGGAGATATGGGGGAATACACTGTGAGGGAACTTACTCATCATCTCACTCAGACTGAGAAAGCCTTTGATGAACTCAAAGTCAAATATAAAGCCTCTCTAGCAAAGAGAAGAGAGCATATTGAGAAATTGATGGAGCTTACTGAAAATAGTTCCTATGTTGAAGCAAACATGGAAGCCCTAGTTGAAGAAGTTGGAAAACTGAATGAATCTAATGCTAAACTAAGAAGGGAACTAGAAGGACTAACTATCAGAATGTGTCAAGAGCTTGAGAACTAGAGGAAAGATGAAGATCTAGTAAAAGATGAAGATCGTGAGATCTCCAAGCTGAAGCAAGAAATCAGTGCACTTACCGCTCATCTCCAAGAGAGTAAAGTGGAAAAAGAAGAAATGCAAGGTGAACTAAATATGGCTATTTCTGAGAATGCAACCTTGAAGGAATCCAATGCTAGTATTTCCAAAGAACTCACTGAGTCAAAGGAAATACTTGCCAAATTCAACAAGAGCACTGTTAAGCTAGAACAAAACCTTGAATCAGCGAAACTAGTTAAGAATATCACTGGAATTGGGTTTTTGGGTTATGAGGAAGGTGAGACCTCTGGAACAAAAGATGGAGCATCAAAGAAGCAACCAAAATCAAAGGATAAAGGTAAGAAAAAGTTCAAACCTGTTTGCTTTAATTGTCTCAAGGAAGGACACACTACCAATGTATGTAGAAGTAAGGCTTACAATAATTTTTCCTACTTTCTAAATAATAAGCCTAGATCCAATAGATTCAATGGTAATTGTTATGCATGCAACAAGTTTGGGCATACAACATTTGAATGTAGGCCTATTATACATAACATTGGAAGATGTCCTTAAAGGAGTCAAGGATTTTTTCTTGAATCCTCTATGAACCGGAATCCAAACTGGTATAATGCCTATGACCATCAGTCAGGTGGTGGTGGCTATCAAGCGGCAACTGGTTGGAGAGCAACCTATTTGATTTGTCATGTTCATGGTCACACTGCTACAATATGCAGAAGGAAGAATGGAAACATGAATAATGGACCATGGAGAGCACCTGGAGTGGTATGCTATCATTGGAACAAACCCGGTCACCTTGCGAGAACCTGCAGAATGAGAAAGAACATATCAGATGATATACCAGTCACTCCAGAAAGAACGATAGATGTTGAAATTGTTCAAGCAGATATGAAGACAACATGGAAGAAGAAATTTGAAGAAGTGTCACAAGAAGAACCAGTTTTTGTACCTAGTGTGCAAGTCACTGAACCAACAAACTAAGCTTTAGAAAAGCTTAGGAGGAACAAATCGGTGAAATATTTTGAACCCTCAGTTTACACCTATAAAAGACCTCAACCGGTATGTGATACCTATCAATTGGAAGAAGACCAAAAATGCTAAAAGGCAAATTAAGGTTTATGCCCTAATGGTGGAGCATTTATTATGGTAGGTGAAGAATTCGTTTAAAAGGGATTTTCAAGTCATTTTCAGTTATCAGTTTGTGAGTGAAGAAATTTTCAAGTGCAGAGTGACAAAAGGTGATTTGTCTTGCGATTCAGAGAGATTTCAAAACTTTGAAGTAGAAACCGGAGATAATATCAATTAGTCAAGAGAAGAACACAAAGCGATAATCCAATAACCGAAGAAGTGTGTGGCGAAGCTAAAGTTGCAAACCCTAAATTGCGGATTTCTGAAGGTATTTATCAAAATTCTTGTTTATTAGTTTATCATGGCTTCTGCATCACACTCCAGTCCTAGTGCACCTAATGATTTAGTAGATTTAATCCAACGAAAGGTGAAATACAATGCCCTATCCCAGATACCCGCTGGTTTTATAGTTGAGGAATGTATTTCAGATTATATTTATTGCAAAATAGAAGACCTAAGATCTCTAGTGATGCATTCTCAGTTAAGTTTATTCTGCGAGAAGGACAAGAAGATCAAACCGAAATACAACATCTTAGAAAGAAAGAAACTTCACAATGCGGTCTATTTTCTTGAAGAATTTATAGAAGATCACATCCGCATCATTCTAAGAAAAGTGCACGGTGACAAAATGTATTTAGAGTGGACACATGACATCACACCGGAAGCGATTCATGCTATCACTGGTTTCTATAACATTGGAGAAGTGTCAGCCCTAAGGAAAGTCATTAAGATGGAAATGACCAAGCTCACTGGTTTTGTGAGTGACCAATAGGGAATGACCATCAATACCATCAAGGATGATCTGGTCAAATATGCCTGCATGGTGATCCGATACCGAACTTTCTATGCTAGCAGAATTAACTCTATCTCTACTGTTATGATAAATGCCGCCTAAAGGATGATCATGGAAGATGCCTCATTTGATTTATGCACCTGTATACAAAGGCAACTTCTAGTGAACCTGAAGTCAATTAAACAGGACAATGCCTTAAGATTAATTTGGACAGCTATTGGTAGGATTTTTTTTCTACTTTCAAGGCTATTTCCCAAGAGTCGGTGACATACAATGGTCTGCTGACCAACCGGTTACCAAGCAAATCAAAGAGATTCTTCAAGTGGTAGGAACTAGTTATCCTGAATTCCTAAACAAATACTTTGATGAGTTTAGATGCAAGATGAGCCAGAGGGTGAGAATATCTAGTGACATTGTCAAGAAGTATGAAGAGGACATATGCTTTATCATCAGAGTAGATGAGTGCATAATGGAGGTGGTTGAGCCCAGAAAGGAAGAAGCCTATGAGATATGAGGTGATGTATGACATGCTAGATGGGTACACCTCAACCCTACTTGCCTCACCTCTAGATCCTAAAAAGAAGAGAACCGCCACCTATTTGGAGAAGGTAACACCAGTTGAAGAACCTTCAATAAAGAAAGGAAAGGTAGTGCCATCTGTATCAACACCGGTTACCTCAGCGAGTCCTAAAGTGACCAAGCGGTCACCAGCAAAGAAGAAACCAAAAGCTGCACCTGCCAAGGTCTTTGAAAGAAAGTGGAAAAATAAGAACACCTCACCAGATTCTGAGGATATAGAACCTGAGGTACAACCTAAAAAGACTAGGCAAAAGAGGAAGAAGACAAAGACAACCAACAATGAACTGATATCATCAACACTGGTAAATATAGTCATTTCCTCTTACAAACCTTTGACACATTGTCAAAGGACCATTAAGAATATTAGGAGAAAAGTGTTGAGTGATTTAGTAGATTATTTTGATGATTTCAATGATAATGAGAAAGAGGAAGTTGAATAGGAAATTATTCAATATTTATGTATTAATAACCGGTCGCCATCTGAAATTAAATCTGTGACATCAGATTCTTTATATAATTCTTTAGATAACAAATGGTGCATTGCCATAGAAAAGGAATAGGAAATAAGAGAAGAAATATTTGCACAACATTTTCCTGATTTGTCAAATTCATAACTTTTTGAAGTTATGGAAAAGTACAAAGGTCTCTTCTTCATGAGAAGAATAAGACTCCTATTATTGGAAGGGAAAGTCCCTGAAGTGGTAAAAGATACATACTCACATGCCAAAACCGCTCTAAGATTGCACCAAGTGTTAGAAGACAACAAGAAGTCTGAGCAAGAACCAGAAACTGGAAAACCGGATGAGGTGTATGACAATGAAGGAGAACCGGTCATAGAACAAATGGACCCTATTGATGTTGATGCTTTGGATGGTGAAAATGTCACTCTTGATATAGTAAAGCACAAGGCTGACAAAGAGAGAGTGGACAAAGAAAAATAGGACAAAGAAAAGGCTGGTAAATTGCAAGCGGAGAAAGAGAAAAAGCATAAAGAGGAAGAGGAGAAGAAGCATAAGGAAGAGGAGAAGAAGAAAAAGGAAGAGGTGAAGAAGAAAGAGGAAGAGGAGAAAAAGAAAAAGGAAGAGGAGGAGAAGAAAAAGGAAGAGGAGAAGAAGAAAGAGGAAGAGGAGAAGAAGAAAAAGGAAGAGGAGAAGAGAAAAGAGGAAGAGAAAAGGAAACAGGAAGAGGAAAAGAAGAAAAAGGAAGAGGAGAACAACAAATAGGAAGAGGGGAAGAAGAAAGAAAAAGAGAAGCGGAAAGAAGAAGATAGAAAGAAGGAAGAAGAAAAGAGAAAGAAAGAAATAGAGGAGCAAAAGAAGGCTGAAGAGGAAAAGAAAAGAGCCAAAGAGAAGGAGGAAGTGGAAAAGAGCACACAAGTGGAGACCCCAAAGGCAACTGATATTCAAGCCAAACCTGCTAACATTACTAGTCCCATTGACCTCCAATCTGCAAATGAAACAAAGCTGCTCCAAAGCATTATGCTTGCCCAAGAGCGACTGGAAACGCTAAGGAAGAAGATGGAACAAAATGTTATTCAAAATGCGATGGAAACTCTTACCAATTTGATTCCCGGTACCAACCTCCCAAGTACCGATTCCTCTCTGGCCCAACTAAAACTTTTATGCACAGTTGTAGAGGACCAGGTGTAATGTCTAGAAGATGTTGCTGAAGACAATGCACAAAAGAAGCATCAAAAGGCATTGAACACTACCTTAGTGAAGAAATTAAATGAGCTCCGATCTGACCTTTAGAAAGCACAGAAAGACATAAGAGATGCAATGGATGAGGGGAAATTACTGCTTAGTAAGATAAGCAGACCCCATCTATTCTGTGATGATGTGCTTGCATAGAAGGAAAAGCTGCAATCTGATTTGCAGGCATATATAAGAACCTTCAAGATACTCTATGATTCCTTCGCCACATTTGGGCAAACCATTCACTGGTTTCAACTCCAGACTGCCAGAATAGAGTTGGAAATCACCAACCGGACCAGAGATTTGCAGGAACTTCAACTAGTTCTACTACCAAGACTGCAAATACTTCAGAAATGCTATCTCAATTTGGATGCCTTAACGGTCACTCAAGAGATGAGTACCTTAGATGCCATGCAAGGACAGGTTTCCTAGATGCAAATGGAAAGTGAGGTTGCCACCTCATTTCTTGAGTCATGGTCTTTATCCATGAAGACCTTTATGCGGGATTTTTAATCAATTTTTGATAAGTTTCACTCATTATTGTCATAAACACTTATTTTTTTAATGAGAATGAGAAACAAGGGTTATTTTGCAGTACTTTGTCATTATGGGCAAAGGGGGATTGGTATTCTATATTTAAAATTTTGATGCATGTTATGTATACTTTCATGTTTATCTTTGTAAGGGAGTAGTATACATTGTATTTTCTGCAAAAGGGATAGTTTATATGCTAAGGGGGAGTAATTTTTTATTATGACATATTTTTATTGTAAAACACTTAGATGTCAAAATTTTCCTAAGTGTTGCCATCAATGCCAAAGGGGGAGATTGTTGGCATTTTTGATGATGATGTTGTGATTGTCATTGATGGACACACACTTTCTTTGAGATCACTTTTTGTATGTATGAGTTATGCTCAATCGGTATTTGTTCCAACCAGTATTATGTATTATAGTCTTTAGACTATCAGTGTTTTGTAGAGTGTTTACCGATCTCAAGTGGTATGAAGACCTCAAGTGGTTCGAGGATCCCAAAGCGGTACAAAGAAACAAAGTGGTTGTTATCATTTTTCCTAGTCTTCATTTTGACAAACCGATAATCGGTAAAATATGTGAACCGATAATAGGTAAATGTATGAATCAGTATTACTCTATGATGAGTTACCAACCGGTATTATTTTGTGATGAGTTATCATCCACCGACATTTTGGCGGTGATTCTGTGTCATGTTACCAAATGTGTCTAGATGCATTGAACCTAGGAACTTACAATATAATCCTATTGGACTGACATGAAATCAGATTCCTTTATAAGGACATCATGTCTAGGGTTTTAGAAGTTGTAAGGGTTTAAAGTGGGTAATGAGGTTTTTGTATGTGCTATCATAGAAGAACATTAGGTTTGTGTGAAGAAACAAAGTGTGGAGATTTTGAAGACTCAAGTAATGCTGAAATGCATTAACAATTAGCTATCAAGGATCTAACCAAGCATACTGTGCTAGTATTTAGATCACTCACTTGTTGATTACTCACATCTTCGAAAAGTCAGAACCCTTAACTGAGTAGGCCCAGCAAATCCTTTGTAAACCCTCTAACAAGGTGGTTCACAACTGTTGATCTAAAATCCTCTCACAAGGTAGTCTTTAATCGGACTAATCTCCTAATAGAGATTGAGATTCCTAACAGGATTTGTTGTAGTGAAGAACATTGTATGACCTTAATCGGTCTAGTTACTATTCTGCAGATAGTTACTTGTGAGTTTCATCTCACTGTGTTTTTTCCCATTTGGGTTTCCACGTCAAAATCTCTTGTGCTATTGTGATTGTGCTTGTATGGGTGAATGCCTTATTTGTTGTTTGGTTTGCATTTGTGTTAACCGGTTTGTTAGTAAAATTGTTATACCGATTTACTACTAAACCGTTTAAGTGTTTGAGTTTAGTTATTTTTGGTATACTAATTCACCCCCCCCCCTCTTAGTATTCATTATCTTGACCACTTATGTGTGACAGATTACCAAGATCTCATAATTCTTTAACACATCGTGGGTGCATACCATACACTATCTCAAAAGGACTCTTCCCAGTAGACTTGTTGACACTGTCATTGTACACAAACTCTTCCTGGTGAAGAACCTGATCCCAACTCTATCCATACTCTTTTTTCAAAAACCTTAAAAGGTTTCCAAGTGTCCTATTGACCACCTCTTTTTGACCATCGGTTTGGGGATGATAGGCTGAACCAAAAGACAAATTAGTTCCTAGTCTTTTCCAAAGAGTTTTCCTAAAATGTCCAAGGAATTTGACATCTCTATCTGAAACAATACTAACTGGAAAACCATGGATTCTAATAACCTCTTTGAAAAACAAGTGTACAATGTGACTAGCATCATGAGTAGTTTTACAAAGAATAAAATGTGTCACTTTACTGAATCTATCAACAACAACAAAAATGCTATCACAACCAAGATTTGTTTTGGGTAATCCAACCACAAAATCCATACTTACACATTCCCATGGCCTTGTAGGAATAGATAATGGCTGATAAAGACCAGCATTAGTAGTTGTACCTTTAGCTTTCTAACAAACCATACACTTCTCAACATACCTTCTGATATCCCTCTGCATTTTGGGCCAATAGTAGAACCTTTGAACAAGTTCCAATGTCTTATTAAGGCCAAAATGACCACTCAAACATTCATTATGCTTTTCTTGGATCATATTTTCCCTCATCGATCCTTTGGGAACACACAACTGTCCACCTTTAAACAACAAACCATTCTGCAAAGTAAAGTCAACATATTCACTATGAAAGTGATTCTGAAATTCTTGACAAACCTTGTAAATGGCTATAAAATCTTTATCATTGGGGTACAAATCCTTGAAGTAATCAACTCCAATACTCTGAATCTACACTTCTTGCACTGTTAGTATCTTTCTACTCAATGGAACTGCTACTTTATTACACTATCCTTTCTTATTCTTAATAGAAAAAGTATATGACTGCAAATACTTCACCCATTTAACATGCCTATGACTCAACTTATCTTGTGAATTCAAAAAAATTAAAGCTTGATTATCTATGTAAACAACAAACTCCTTAGGTAACAAGTAGTTCCTCCACTTCCTAAGAGCTTGGACAAGAGCATTCAGCTCGAGATCATAGGATGAATATTTCTTGTTCGCATCATTGAGCTTCTCACTAAAGAAAGCTACAGGTCTATTCTCTTGACTCAAAATAGCACCAACTGCTATATTACTTGCATCACATTCAATTGTGAACAACTTATCAAAACTAGGAAGAATGAGTACTGGTTGTGCAGCTACCTTTTGTTTCAAAAGTTCAAACCCTTTATTAGCTACATTGGTCCACTGAAACTTAATCTTAACTCCTCCTTTGATGGTTTCCAGCATAGGTGCATAAATCTCACTGAACCCTCTAATAAACTTCCTGTAGAACTATGCCAAACCATGAAAACTTATTATTGCACTTGCTATCTTTGTTGTTGGCCAATTTGTGATGGCTTCCATCTTTGATGTGTCCATCTTCAAATTTCCTCTTGAAACTACAAATCCAAGATAGATAAGTTCCTGCTTCATAAACTCACACTTCTCCAATTTTATTGTTAGTTGCTCTTCATACAATTTTTTCAATCGAATACTAAGATGCTCTAGATGTTCCTCTTTAATTCTACTAAAAATCAAGATATCATCTACGCATACAACAACAAATTTACCAATAAAATCTTTCAACACTTCATTCATGAGTCTCATGAATGTACTGGGAGCATTACTAAGACCGAATGGCATAACAAGCCACTCCTAAAGTCCATTAGTTTTGAAGGTTGTTTTCCATTCATCACCTTCTTTTATCCTAATCTGGTGGTAACCACTCTTGAGATCAATCTTAGTGAAGTAATTTGCACCTCCCAAGCAATCCATCAAGTCTTCAATTCTTGGGATAGGAAATTTGTACCTGATAGTGATTCTATTTATGGCTCTTGAATATGTGCATAGCTTCCATGTTCCTCCTCTCTTGGGTGCTAACACTGTAGGTACAACACAAGGACTTATGCTCTTCTTTATCAACCCTTGGTCCAACAATTCTTGGACTTGCCTAGCCACTTCCTTGTTCTATTCGGGAGTCATCTTATAGGCTTCTTTGTTGGGTAATGATGCTCCAGGAATAAAATCAATCTGATGGCTTATGGATCTAATAGGTGGTAGGGTTGTTGGTGCTCCATCACTTATGATTGCTTTGAAGTTGTCTATTATCTACTACACTTCATGAGGTATGTGAACCTTCTTTTCTTGGTTTGCTTCCTTTGGTTTCACTATAAGAGAAAACCCCACTCCTTCTCCTTCCTTGGGAGTGTTAATGAACTCCTTTTCACCTACTAGTAACGCATTTGGGCCTTTAGTTTTGCTTCTCTCTCCTTCATCACTTAGGGACTGAATATTGTATGTAACTCAATCCTTTTGAAAAGAATAAGAGTTCTTCTCTACATTGTGAATGGCCTTTCTGTCAAACTACCATGGTCTACCAAGAGGTAGATGGCAAGAATCCATAGGCAAGATGTCACACAAGACTTTATCCTTATAACTACCTATGTTGAACTCAACCCATTTTTGTTCATTCACTACCACATGCTGCTCCTTGTTGAGCCAACTGACCTTATATGGATTACTATGTGGGATTCTTTTCAATTTCAGTTTATTTACTGCTTCCTCTAACAATGTTGTCAATAGAACTTGAGTCTATCACCACTCTACAAACCTTACCAAGGACCTTGCATTTGAGTCTAAACAAAGCTCTTCTTTGTGTTGGTTCTTCTTGGATTGGTTCCTTACTCGAGACTCTTCTCATCATTAAATTTTATCCATCTTCAGGAGCTAAGGTCACATCTTCTGTCTTGTTGCTTTCTATATCTTCTTGTGCATATGTCACTCTTCTTTCACTTCCTTGAGATGAAGAGGATTTCTTTGGACATCTATAGGTAGGGTGACCCAACTTTTGGCAATTGTAACACTTCATGGTGGAGAAGTAGGACCCTCTTCTCAATCCACTAGATCTACCTCTTCCTAGGTTGCTAGATGATCCCCTTCATCTATAGCTTCTCTTGCTATGTAAATCCTCACTTTTGTTTATAAGTTTGAACTCTCCTTGGGACCTTTGATCTGCTCCTCTTCCACCAAAACTACCTCTTTGGCCTCTACCATCTTTTCCTCTGCCTCTTCCTCTGTTGCTTTGTTATTGCTTCTTTGTACTCTTTTCCTCCACCTTCAGTGCCAATTGATAGCACTTATGCATGGTGTTAGGACATAAAAAACTCAAATCCTCTTGAATATTCCATCTCCAGCCATTCAAGTCTCTAGCTACCTTGATGCTCTCATCCTTTACCACCTTGGACCTCAGACACAACTTCTGAAATTCCTCAATGTGGCTGCTCACATCCAAGTTTCCTCAAATTTTGTCTCCTCTTGTGCAACTGGTTTTCATAATCTTTAGGGATGTAGGCCTCTTTCACCTTGGCTAGCATGCCCTTCCAAGTAGCTATGGGGTTCTTGCCCTCTTTTTGCCTCTCTTCTTGGACAAACTTCCACCAAGTCAATGTTGCCCCTCTCAATCTAGATTTGGCCACCTTCACCTTTTATGCCTCACTGATTCCATCATATTGAAAGTCATTCTCTAGTCCCTCTATCCATTCCAAAACTACCTCTAGCTCCATTTTTCCACCAAAAAGTGGCAATCCTTCTAGGGATTTTCCTCCTAAGGCTTTAATTGCTTTTATGAAAGGTTCTTCAGGTAGAGAAGATTATGGTTCACGAGTCCTATCCTCTTCTACAACTTCTTTGCCTTTCCCCTCATTGACCTTGATTGTCACTTTCTTGGTTTTATCTTCAACTATGTCTAGTTTGCTCTATAGTTGTAGTAATATTTCTTTTAGGAGTCTATTCTCTTCCTCTTGGTCTTCTACCTTCTTGGCTAACTCTGCATTAGTCACAATTCTGAGACTATTTTCTCCTACTAATTCAGTATCTGATATCACCTAGTTTCTTCCCAAGTCTAAACTTGCTTAGATACCAATATGATAAGGAGGCTGCTAAATTTACCATCAATTGGGTTTC